>NC_089646.1:68757400-69382400 GCF_037042795.1 Molothrus aeneus
GCAACCTATAAATATTTAAATATTTACTCTGGTACAAAAGAGCTCAGCTGAAGAGCTCCTATTTTTAGCTTGAGGTTAGGTTTGGTTATTTGTTGTTTCAGTTTTCATCTCCTTTAAAATAGATGCTGCCAAGGTTAATGGAACTATAATTTGACCTCGCTTTTTAATACTGTGCCTGTTTGCCCTGTGTGTGTATTTCTGTATATGTGACCATTCCCCTGACAAATGTGTCACAATGTGTCACTGCAAAAGGTGGAGACAGGACAATAAAATTAATTGGTAGCTTGGACAAGACTGAATTCAGTAGTAGTCAGGCACAGCCTATCTTGTGTCACTAGGTTTTGAACCTTTGTTAAAAAAAAAAAGCTCCTGTAATTAATCCTCAGTGTCTCTCTTAGGGCTTAATCATGCGGTGGGATGTGCCTACACTGCCCTAAATGCTCAGTGAATGGAGTCATCATCTCCTGCCCTGACCCAGCAAGGCACTTCAGCATGGTGGATGGCTCTTGTGACACATAGCTCTGATGGGTTTGTCTTTTATTAAACAGCATAGAAGTTCTCCTAATGAACACAGCAGTGGAGTTTTCTTCCTGACTGTTCAAAGTGCAGCAAGCCTCCTAATGGAAGCAGTCAGAATTATCATCAGTTATGGTGAACCTAACTGACCTCTGCTGGCCTTATTGAGGGGATTGGAGCAATTTGGAGGACTTTGGAGGGCAAATCATGTCTCATAAAACTCGTCTGGTGAAGAATACTGCACACTTTGATTGGTTTATTGTTGTTCATCTGCATAGCTGGCATTGAGTAGATACCTAAAAGCACAGGGAGGGGAATGCCTGTTTGGGCCTTGTTTATCTGTCTCTGAATTGGGAAATAGAGTAAGGGGCAGAATTTTAGCTATCAAGCTTTGCATTGTCCATGTTGCATTCTACACTATTTTCCAAATACCTACTTAATCTTGTATTGAAAAAAAATATTGCTAAGTTTTGCCCTTGGGATATGAGAATACTGCAAATTAAAGTCACAGTTCATTCTAAATTTGGCTCATTTGGGCATATAGACTAGATTAAACTCTTTGTTGACTCTTACGATTTCAGTGCACATGACGCACCAGGGACATGTCTGAGGTTCTGGTTTGCCCTTGGAGGGTTCCTGTTATCCCTGGCTGCATCAGCACAGTTCTGGGTTGTCCTCAGGAGTTCAGTTGCTTCCAGTTGCCCCTAAATGCTCCTAGAGGTGCTCCAAGAGTTCCCAGTTACCCACAGGTTCCCCCCTAAAAGGGTTCTTGGTTGCCCTTAGGGGTTTTCAGTTGTCCCCAGCAGAGATCTGGGTTGTTACCATGCTGCAACGTGGAAAATTCTGACTTTGTATAAGGAAATTTTTCTACTGTGAAGGTGGACAAACTGGAATGTGCTCTTAGAGAAGCTGTACGCTCTCTATCCTTGAGGATCTTCAAACTACAGCTGCACAAGCCCCTGAGCAACTTGCTTTATTTTGAGCAGGAGGTTGGACTGGGGGACTCTAGAAATCCTTTTCCAACTGGAATCACTGCATGCTGATTTTGAAGGAAAGAAATTATTATGTTTATTTCAGTAATTTAATGGGACACCCTAGATCTTGTGATTGGAGTTAAAAATAGAGTTTGGAGTTTTCCCAACCTCCAATCAATCACATCTGTGTTTCCAACTTCTCTTGCACATAGGAGAGCAGTTGCTTTCTTGGTATTATTTTAGATGGTACCTGGCTGTGAGAGGTAATTGCAGTGACACATAGAAAACATTCAGTGATTGCAACTTAGGTCATGGCCAAATTTGACCTTAGAAAATCTTCTTTTAAGTTCTTCTACCCTTGTTATTCCAAAGGAGCCAGTTCATCACAGCCTTGCTGGAGTTCTACAACTCCACTTTTAACTGTGAAATTGTATCAGCGTATTTAACTGGAGCACAGGATAAGTGTAGTGAGACCAGAAAATGCCAGACACTTGCAAAATAGCATGCTATTAAAACCATATGTATAGCAGTTTTTCAGTGACAATTTGACTTGACTTTGTAATTTTGTTAAAAGGATGTAGGCTGGGTCTGTATCACTTTTTTAAACATGCCTGGGAATGGTCCCAGGCAGTGAAGCCAGCTGGCATGGAACAGTCTGCATCTACACTGGTGGACTGGCTTGGCCTGTGCTAGGTGGCTGCAAGCAAATTGCTGCTTGGGTGTGGTTCCTGGCAGAATCCTGCTACCAAAACAGGTAGAGAAACTGCTTGGGAAAGTTGAAGCAGGCTACATTCATGCCAAAGAACTCTCTCACAGTTTATTAGCATAGGTAACAGTGTTGGACCATGTAGGCTCATTGTGGGCATGCTTGAATTTACTTTGTACTCAAAGCCAGATGAGATTTTGTGCTGCAAACTGTTTGTATATTTCAGATAGCTCCAAAGGAAAAGACCTAGAAACAAGCATTTCTTGTTGCTGTTGTCATATGAACCAAACTAAGCATGACCCACAGACCTTAGAAAGGCTGAAAAGTACAAAAGTAAAACCCATGGATGTTGCTTATCTTTGCAGTGTGTGAGTAGGGCAGTAACATATGTCTGCATGCATCTAACCTACAAACTATGTAGAATGGGAATTAACCTGGTCCAGCAAGAGCATGAACTATTCTTAAGGACTGTAGAAAAGTCAGAAATACTGAAGTGAAGCAATTGCTTGAGGTAGCCATGAGGCATTTTTCTATTCTGAACTTTATTTTTGTCACAAATAGGGAAGAATTCCCTCTGTTTCTGATGGCTTCAAAAAACAGTCCACAGAGAACATCTGGCCAATAGTCAGAGGATGTTGCTAACACTAGTGTAAAAGACAAAAATCAAATGACAGTGGAAATCTCTTGGCTTTCCCCTCTTCCAGCTTGGAGAATACATCCATGCAAAACAGAATGTCATCAGGAGATGATAGGCTTTTTTCCTGGAAGGATTCTAATATAGCAAATTGATAGTATGTGCTGTGGCTGCATTGCCCTACCTTCAGAACTGAAGGAATCCTTCCTGGGGCTGTGGAAACAAAGTCACTGCAATGATTGCCAAGTAGAGCCATTTTGCTTTTCCTTATGAGGTTATTTCTGGACTGAGAAAATATGTCCATAGTCATTTATGAGCTGTCTTTGAGAGCTTCTGTGCATATCCAAGGATGCTTAAAGGGAAGGACTGCACAAACTTTGCTCCAGGGAAACGCTCTGTGGCCAAAAGGCTACAAAAAATAGTTTTGGCTGCTTGCAGGGTTTGCATCAGGGCTAATGTAGAATGCATCCTGGTCAGTGGCAAACACCAGGGCTGCAAGGATGCACAGCCTGATGTTTGTCAGGCCACACACCATTCTCTGCTCCTGCCTAAAGAAGGGAAATTCTATGGACTTACCAAGGTTCATTGGTTCTGAAACATGAAAATAACTCCTCTGGAGCTGTATTTCTGCCTGCTGAAATCAATGCATAGACTTTCACTTGAGATCTCCATCTTTGCCTCAAGCCCTCAAGCCCTTAATCCCAGGTTCAGGGACAGAAGCAGTGTTACCATGACACAATGGAAGTCACATGAACCTTACAATTTATTTTCTATCAACCTCTTTTTGGAACTCGTATCAGATTATGACACAGTTATACAAGATATAAGTTGGACAGAAGAGCCACATAGTGCTGTTCTGAAAGTCTTTTTCCATAGACATAAAGAGTGAGTTTAGTTACAGTGTATGCTGTAAATCTTGCTGTGGTTTTCTTTACAAGTTTTAAGCTGCTCTTCAGAAGTGATTCTTTCTCTTTCTGTTTTGCAGTAGTTGATTTTAATTCCAACACCACATGTAGTTGTGACCACTGTCTCTGCGGAAAGGTGAATTAAAGCTGGCAGATGCAGAAAAGGGCAGTGAGAAAGATCAGCAGAATAGGGATCCTGCTTTACAGTAGGAACTTGAAGGGAATGATTTGTTTAACCTTGCAAAACAAAAGCAGAAATGGGATATGTTTGCTGTCTGGAAATGTGAGTGTGTAAATACCAGAGAGGAGAAAAGGAGCCATGGATGCCTTAGAATACAAATGACCAGGAATAAATTTAAGCTAGAAATTACCAAATGGCTTTTAGTTATTTGAACAGTAGCTTCACAAGTGGGATTCATGACTGCTTTTAAGATGGATCTTGCTGAGGTGATGAATGGAAAAGGATGGTGTGGCACGTGTATTATCAGTGGCCTGGGCTGAATGTCCTGGTAGGTGCCTGCTTGTTCTGTCTTCCTGCCATCACTGTGCTGAAAAGTTGTCTTGGAGTGGCAGTGAGATAGACATCCAGCAAATCTCTTCGTTCTTCATCTGGAGTTTCTCTTCCTAATTTTAAATTCTCTTTTGATATGTGTTGCAACACTTCCTGATTTGAATGTTTGCCTTAGGGAAAATATCCTAATACTTCTAGAGATGGGCCTGATATGTTTTGAGCAGGTCCCACATACCTGCTCCAGGGCAAGAAAAGCAGCAAGAACAAGCTGGGAAGGATTTATTCTTTTGGCCCTGGCCCAACTCAGTTATCCGAATGAAGTCAGATCCAGGACTTGCATCCCATAAAGATTTTTCTGGGAGAGAAACCCACAAAACTTTCCAATGCATATTGCTTGGGTTAGATTTGCAGGAGCAGAGAATCTGCTCTTCCAAGGTGGTTTGTCCAATTGTAAAGGAGGACAGATTTCTTCAGAATGTGAAGAATTCATGGATATTTGAACAGGTACCTGCTCTAATTGTGATACTTCCCTGCCAGGTTTTCAGCAAGCAGAATTGCTAGAGGCAGTGGCATTTTCATGAGAGCAGCTCCTCTGTATACCTGATGGCTTCTACCCAAAGAAAGTCTGAGATGGCTTTTTCCCCTCATATTAAGCCATACTGGTGAATTTTCAGCCTCATATGAGGCCAAGGCAGATTATTTTGTATTGTGGAAGTAAAACAGAGCTGAAAGAGTAGGTTGACACAGGCTGAAAGAAATAAGAAATAGAAGATATATGGTATGCTGGAAACTTAGGCTGCCCTGAAAGCCAGAAGAATGGGATCCAGTAAGTGACAGTCCAATCTCACTTGATGTTCCCAGAAGCTGTGGGAAGAGCAGAGCTCCTAGAGCAGAGTCAAGGTTCATTGAAGTGGGTGAGAAAATTGGCTCAATCACACCCAGAGGGTGTCAGTGCCACAGTTTGGCAGAAAAACTGACTTAAAAGAAGAAAAGGGTAGTGGCTTTCTGTAGAGAATGGAGCTGGTCTAACTCACTGGTAATGACCAAGCCATGAGCAGCTGAGGCACCAGAGAGAGACCTGTATGACAGATCCCCTGAGCTATGGGGAAAAAGAAGGGAAGGGAAAAAGAAATGCCTTAGAATACCCACGGGCAACATTAATGAAAAAAGAGGCCTCATTAATTAATTAATTAATCAAAATTGTAGAGAATTTTTATGAATTAATCCAAATTAATCCAAATTGTAGAGAATTTTCCGGTTTTTTTCTTGCTTCTTTTTTATTTTGATATAAATATCTTTTTTTCTTTTAACTATTTCAAGGAGAGTTCTTTGCTAGCAGACATGTATTAGAGACACTCTGACACCAATCCCATTTTGTTCCAGAGCCTGTAGCAATGGGCAACAGAGCTGCAATCATGGATGAGTTAACAATCTCCAGGGTGACTTGAAGGTATTCAAAAGGAAATTTTCACCTCAGGCACATGCAGAGCTGCTCCGCACATGCTCCCACTGTGACAATTCTGCTGTACAAATAAAGGCCTGCCAGTCTGGGAATTATTTTCTTGGTTGCACATATCATAAATGTGCTATGGGTCAGCTAATCCAGTTTGGCAACACAGACACTGGTAAGAGAACAGAGAATCAGAAGAGGTTATGTTGAGACATCCAGAGGTGAATTCTCCAGAAGATACAGTGATCAGATGAACCTGCAGTACCCCAAGAAACCTACAGGTAACATCATCAGTAAAACCTTCATGTTGTAAATGAATTGGAGGTTGGTTGTGGCATGGGACAGTTCAGAGATCCCAGCTTGTCCCAAATATGTAGTAACTTCATATCTGTGCTCGTATCCACTCTGTCGATAGAGTCAGTCAAGTAGAGTGGGGAATAGTCAGGCTAAATCTCTCTCACAGGACTAAATGATTCTTGGTTTGGAGTGCAGTTTCCTATGTGGTTGGTAAGAAACTTGGCCCCGAATTCCACTTCTTTCCTTGCTTGTCTACTTCCTTGCAATATTATTCCCACGCTTCTTTATAGTGTGTCAAAACTCCATGATGCCTCTTTCTGCCCCTGATGCTTAGATAACACAATTTTGTGTGTAGTTCATCCAATCCAACTTACCTTTTCAGTTGAATATACATCATATGACAGATTAGAAAATGCAGCCCCTTCCTTCTACTCATGTTTTTAGTGCAGACTTCTTGGCCATGTTGGCATTAATATCTATTCTTGCCCTTGTCTTTTTGTCTTCTTTTTTAAAATAGAGATAAAGTAGACAAAGTCTCTACTTCACAGGATTTGGGATTGTTTGAAGGTTAATTAATAAATATTTTTTAAGTACTAATGGGAAGATGCATGGGGATTATTCAGTTCCAAGTGAAGTATTTGAATGAATACCTACAGCAGCCCAACATGAAGCAATCAGAGGAACTTTATTCCTCTGACTTGCATTCAGACAAACCAGCTTAGAACCCTCTCATGCCAACTTCAGTATAAGGCTTTGAAGAATATATGAAACTGGTGACATAAGCTTGGCCCACTGCAGGAAGCAAAGCACGCATTGCTAACTCCTGCTAAATAAAGCAGATGACTTTTCTTTTTTCCTTTGTAAAGAGCAGATTCCCTTGTGGAAAATTTTAAAAGGGACCAACAAAACACCAAGGTAACCGATCTCATTCCAGCACTTTCAGGTTCTGTTTTTATTGCTCTTGGGTCCTTCCTGCTTCCAATTATTTATGGAAGCTGTGAGTCACATGGTGGAGCTGGAATGATTCAGGAGTTTGTTAAGTGAGGAGAAACAGGAAAAGAAGGGCCTGGTGGTTCAGGCAAATTACATCAGTGCTTCGGCATCTCGTCCCAGGCCTTGGAAAATGCCATGTCTCCATGAGAAGGACTGCAGAGTGATGCCCTCAGAGGCAGGAGCACTTTGATTTCTTGGTCAGCATGCACAATAACACTAGACATAGTCTCTTAAGATTTATGGGTAACAATAAGTCAAGTGGGAGATATGGGTGTGTCAATTGTAGCAAGAAAAACACCTTATAGTAGTGAAGAAAAATTTCATCCAGAAGGGTGATTGTGCATCTAGAGAAAGTACAGAAGCTGTGAGGAGTGTCTGATTTTCTTTACATTTCTTATTTGACTGCCAGTGTAGGTTTACTTGGCTGGATTTTCTTTTTTTCCTTCTTAAGAATAGGAATTATACCTGTGTGATAATTCCTGTGAACTCTGCAAGCACAAAGCTAGCAAAGAATTTATCTATTTCCTGGGATAATGAAAAGGAAGCTGCCAGGCACTCATCACAACCTGATATACTTTAGCCATGGGTCCTTGAAAGTGTGGTTTTGGTACCTAGTGAGAGATTAGCTGAAAAATCTTTAGATGCTAAGGCAGCATGTTTGCATTGACATATTTCCTTTTCAAAGTGGGGCTTTGGCTTAAGGACCACTCAGTGCAGAGCTGATAAGAGTCTCTGAAATCCAGCACATTGCTATAGCTCAGGAGACAATGCAAAGACAATTGTTGTCCCTTCAGCTACTACAATATAAGAATAAAATTAAAACCAGTGGCAGTACCTGGCAAGAAGCATGTCTCAATGTAAAAGTGATGGAAGTACACCAGAGAGGGAAAAAACCAAGTGCGTGCTGAATTCAAAATTGTTTTTAAACTTTATTTGTACTGTTTCCTCTGTCCATTGTGTCCTCTTTTAAGTAAAGTACGTACCTAATGTTAATAATGACATTTTACTGACATCATATAATGATCTGAAAAGTCACACCTTTTAGCAAGCTGGTAAAAAAAGTCTACATCAATAGGTTTGAAATGTAGAAAATCATTGACAGAATCACATTTTTGCTGTTGGCTGCATTATGGCCTTCCTTCTGAAGGACTGAAAAAGCCCAGCTGTAGCCTCTGCAGCAGGATCCAAGTGTTCAGCTCCAGTCTGGAGACAGGGAAACCAAAGCACAGACCTTGTGCCAGTGCTGGGCAGAGGGGTTGTGTGCTCCCAGGGCTGCTGCCACCATGTCTACTGTAATGCCTGTCCCTCTTCCAGCCCCTCTATAACACACTGGAAGAATGTGGTGTAGGAAAGCTACAGGAAAAGAGGGTGGAGGCAGTTAGACTGCTCCTCTGGCATGTGATTTCTCCCCAA
The DNA here is from genome assembly GCF_037042795.1 of Molothrus aeneus. Classification (NCBI taxonomy): domain Eukaryota; kingdom Metazoa; phylum Chordata; class Aves; order Passeriformes; family Icteridae; genus Molothrus; species Molothrus aeneus. Next base: position 68,765,800 of record NC_089646.1, read on the forward strand.
CTGTACTCATTTGCAATAGGCACAAGCAGTGCTGGAAGTGAAGCAGCAGCAGGGCCAGGCAGGTCAGTGCAATGTCACTGGCAGAGCCCTGGGACTGAGCCAGGAGAAGGGCGAGAGAGTGGAAGCAGGCAGTGACAATCATAGCACAGGTGAAAAAAGCTCAGCAGCAGGAAGGTGCCAGCATCCCAGCCTGCTGGGAGATGCATGTTTTGGGGTGAGGCTGCCACAGCTGGTGGATTGCATGCAGCAGCTGTGGTTTGCTAAAGTGAGCGTCCCTGGCAGCCGTGGTGGGCAGCAGAGCACTGGTCGCTGCCTACAAAAGCTGCTTTAAGAAGCTGGCTGGTGCTGAGCACCTTCTGCAGGTGCTCTTACAGAAGGAAACCCCAATGGGGAAGTCATTGTTTTCCCCCTTTGCCTCCCACACTGCCCTCACAGACCAACACTGGTTCACAGAGGAGCTTTTTACCAGATAGCAGCCCCTGTGGTGTATTCAAAGTCACAGCCAAGGGACCCTCTCAGCTCAGTGCCAGCCAGCAGCCCCAGGCACTGCATTTCCTTTTTTCACCTTCAAGATGTGGTTCAGCAAGAAGAAAAGTGTGGCACAAAGAGGATTATGAATGTCATTTCTTTTGGAGGAGATGTGACAATCCCCATGAATCCCTTTCCTGCTAGCAGCTCCAGTGCCACTGCAGCAGGCATGGCTGGCAAGGGAATGAAAATAAACTCATGAAGCACTGGGAAGAATTCTCAGGAATGTGAGTTTAAAGTGTTTTAAACCAGCTTAGTTAAAGCCTTATCTTCTGGCACTACAGACACATGTTCAGATTACAACAGTACTGTTAGTGCAAGCCTGAGGCTGAGGAGGGAAATGCTGCAACAGTGGAGGGCTTTATGCATGGGTGGGAAGTTTTGTTTTCCCTTGGGAGTCCAGGGAGTTAACAGTGGGAACTGTTAATGAGCACTGTCATTGCAGCAGCAGCCAGTCAGAAACCACCAGACCTTCTGTGGGTTAGTCATGTCGAGTCACAAGATGTGACATTGACTGGTGACTCCAGAACACACTGCAAATTACTTATTTTCATATGCTGAAAGCACAAATAGAAGCAATTCTTTTCCCTTTTTCTTGGTAAAATAAACTGAGAAAACAAAACTGTTTTGACTGAATAAAATATTTTGGCAGCAAACAAGTTTTGTTAAGGCACTTAAATTTTTCAAAACTCTTTAATTGCCTGTTTAAATTATATTCAGATAATTCTAAAAATACAAAAAAAACGGACATTTGAGGATGTAAACGTAATTGTTTTGCCTATCCTGTTTTTTCCCCCAGTTGGTTTTAACTTAAATGGTCCTATGATCTTGTTCCCAATTTGTAGGCCACTTTCCCCTCCCACAAAAGCTTATTTTTCAGTGAAGTTTTATAGTATATTATATTACATTTATTAACTTAATCTACTTTGGCTATTTTACCCTGAAGCATGCCCACATCCAGTGTGACCAAGCAGCATTGTTATTCCCCTACTTTAGAGACTCTTTCCCAAATAGGAATTCAGATTTCTATATTATGCCTTTCTGCATAATTTGTCTTTACCAAATTCATCCACCCTGAAGTTCTCAGGAACACCTGTCTTGCTTATTAATTTAAAAAGTTTGACACTGTCTACAAGTGCCCACAGTCCCAAGCCTTTTTTTCTTTTCCATGAAGCACAGTAAATAAGGCTATTTCTAATGAAGTCTGTGAGCTGGCACTGATGCCAAATTTGGATCTGTCTGCAAAATCTGTTTCATAGGAAGGCCCTCAAAAGCAAAGTGATGGCAATTATTGTTACTATGAAATTCATGTGAATGCTTTGTTCTTACCTGAATTGAAGGTCCACCCTGTATTTAAGACCATGGGATGATGTTGATTCTGGACATATTAAGTGGTGTTACGTGTTACAGCTTTAAGGGTTTTGTCTAACAGCACTTTGTAGGGAGACCCATAACTGCAGGGAAAAAAAAAAAGAAAAAAAAATAGTTATTTTGCATTTGAATCCTGCCATCCAAAGGGAACTGGATTTTGCCTTGAATTGCATACATTATTGGAGGAAGTCTGCTCTGAGTTAAAAGAATAAAATGTGTTATGAAAACTGAAGAATATGTAGAAGTTTCTTTTATAACACAGTGTGAAAGGGAAGGATGGAAAATTATTAGTTCCTGTGTTCTCATCCAGGGTCCTAATAGCTCAGAAAATAAATGGCTGATCTAGTGAAGGTGAAGTGGGTTGCAATGGGAGAATAATTGCAATTACCAGTAGGATACAGAGTTGTCACACAAGGCTAATTAGAGATGTCTGATAGCACCACAGCTATTTTTAATTAGCCATGTATGTGGGAGAGATAAAAAAATCTTCTATTTAAGTACATTGTCTGGCAGGAAAAATTCAAGGAGCAATGGCTACATGGCCTCTAAGCCAGATAAATAATTTTGATCCTTTCCCTCAGACAGCAGTAGGCTATAATGAATTTCCTCTGGTCTGGTTTGTCACTTTGTAAAGGCATTATTTGATTTTTTTTCTTGGTGTCAGCTATCGGTAGCTTCATTTTTATCCCATCACATCCACATCCTTTAGACATCCTCTGTGTTCCTAAAAAGTCCATATTTGCTTCTGATGGATGATGTGCAGAATCTGGTTGAACCTGGAGGGTGGACAACCAGCCCAGAAGACCCTAGACACAAGATTCTTCTCTCTAATGAAAATGCCCACACAAAAACCCGGGGAAATTTTGTATGGGCAATCACTCAGAGGTATTTTCTTTCTCATTTCATTGATTTATGCTGCTTCTGCAATCTGTTCCCTGGAATATTCAGAGGGCAATTTTACTGCTTTGCATGCCTATGCTGTAATGCTGTCAAAAGACAAAATCAGGGCCATGAATTAAAATCATAGAGTATATTGGTGCCTAAATAGCTTTGCCTGAAACAGTGGCCATTTAATGGTCTAGATGAAGATCTGTCCACAACCTTTCATCTTTCTTGACCAGCTTGAATTTATGTATGCATTCATTTTGAACAGCTACATGAATATAGAGAAACAGTTGTTAAGAGTGTTTGAAGTCTTGTTATAGGACAATTCCCAAGAAGTGAAAAGATGAATGCAATAAAATAATACTTCAACCATTCTACTCTCAAAGTATTTCATAAACACTAGCTTCTTCTCCAAACACTTTCCTCAATTAGAGAAACTTCATCCACTATTTACAAAAGAGGGATTTGAAAAGCAATGAGCTGGAAATTTCAATGAAGCTCCCACACACTTTCCTTGGCTCAATGCAACTTAATTTACTTCCAGAGACCAAAATGTTTGGTGCTTCCTATAAGAACTGCATTGTAGGCCTTTTGAGCCTCTAAAACTGGTGTCTCAAATCCAACCTTGACTATTGTAACAATACTGACCTTTTATTAGAGGTCAGTATTGCTTAAGAAATTATTCTTCACCAGGTGGTGGTGCTTGATAGGCTCTCTGCAAAGAAGAAATCTTTGCCATGTTGAAGATTCCCCCAGAATCTTTTTGCCAGATGCAGAAATAACCCCCACATGGGCAGAGGTGTCCTAGGTTGACTACCGGCATCCCTTCTTGGCCAGCAATGTGTTGCTCACAATTCCCACCACAGTTCTTACTTTCCCTTGCATGCACTGGGATCCCTAAGCCTGTCACCATAAGCCTCTTGTTAAGTGAAAATGCATTTGCTTCAAGTTACTGACATGGTTGGAGTTGGATTTGTGCTGTGAGTCAGCCTTATCTGACCCCTAGAAATGTGTGGGGTTTGCAAATAAACCCAAGTGCAAATAAACCCATATAGGTAGGCCTATATGGGAAAGTAGACACCCAGATTAATTTTGCCAGATCTGTTCAGGACCAGAGCAAAGTTATGTGACTGCTTATTTTGATCTGGCCTGTGTGCGATATGGAAAATTGCTGCTGTGGGTCTGGGAAAATACCTGGAACTTTCTAAACATTAATTAAAAGTTCATTTTCCAGAGAAATAAAATATATTCTGGCAACTTCAGATTTTATGGATATTGTTTGGGGTTTTTTATCAATCTCCTGATAAAATTACTCCCTTCCAAGGCATACAGTACTTTTCTCATGTCACTGCCATTAGCAGGGTCTGCACCGTTGCCCCAGGTGGCCTTCATTCAGGTATTCAGGCATGTGCTTAAAACAGCAGTGTGCTTTAAAAGGCCCTGAGCCTTTATACCTGAAACCAAAGCCAAATCATATTGCCTGGCTCTTGTACTTCACTGCAGTCCTGCACCGTGTGTGTCCCCACCCACAGCTCCATCCCATTCCCTGTTGGATTCCCTTGACTGGAGTGTTCCTCTTCAGCAACAGCCTGCATATCTCTGGGACTGACCTTTTGCAAAGGGTCACTTTCTAGCAGGGGTTTCATACAAAAGGCTTTCAGGGGGTCTGGCCTTCCTTGCACAAGAAAATTGTGTGCAGTTCTCCAACATTTCATAGCATTGTTGGGAATCTTGAGGAATTTTGGGGAATCACTTCATCTTACTTCTACTACTCCTTATACATGATCCAGAGTAGAAAACTTGTGAAACAGCAACTATTTTGAAAGCAGTGCCTCTGAAAATCAGGACCAAATACTTCCAAAAAAAGTAGCAAATTTTCTGTAGTCTGAGGTTTTAAATGAGATTCTTTCTCAAAACAGTTTTAAGATTCTTTTACTAGATATCTCATGTTACAGTTATATTTTGATGTTCCTATGACTATTTTTTAATCTACAATCACTTTGTTAAACGAGTCATGCTTTATGCTGCAGAGCTTTCCTAACATTTCTGAGGAGTTCATGTTCTGTTGAATAACCTTATTGCATGAGTGACTGTGTTACTTCTCAGGCACCCCATTTTTCTTTTGATCCAGACCCATATAGGCATGCTCTCCAAGGGGCCTTAGGAGATCACAGGGATATTTGAAGATGCTTAAAGGATATACAAAAATAAATTGCATTTCCTCCCAATAAGTTTCAGCTCCAAGGTAAATACTTTGTATCATTACCAGTTGGCTCACTATTTGAAAAGACCACTCTGCCTTTTTGTTTTGAAACAAACTGGACTTGGTGGATCATTGGGCAATTAGCATTAGTTTCTCTGAAGGACTGTCTGTACCCTCCTGCACTTAATAAGCTCTCTGCTCCCTCAGCTCTGGAAGAGTAAAGGGGTGAATCCCTTGAAAAGAACAATAAAATGCAGATTGCTAAGTTTAGTAGTGCTGACATTGAACAGCGGCCCAGGCTCAGGCTTTACAGGTTATTTTGTGTCCTTTCACTTTTTGCATATCCTGTGTGTTATGGAGGTCTGAAATTCACCTCAGGCTGTGACTTAACAGAAATCCCCTACATACCATCAACACTGCTTCACAGACCTAAGTTACTTATGGAAATTACTTTTACTGCTCTCAGTGCCATGGAAATATCATGTAACTACCTTTAAAAGTCTTAACTGTGATGCTTTTCTCTGCTTTGTGCTCAGTCCTCCCTCCTTTAACTGGATCCACTAGAACTTAATTATGTTCTCTGTGTAAGTTATGAAGCTACCTCAAAGTTTGTATTAGGTTCACAAATAGCAGCTGGAGTAGGTAATATTTACTGATGACTCCTTTCTGCCTGAGGGAAAGATGTGTTGACTACACTCTGGGAAGGCAGCTGAAGCCCCTCCAGGAGGTAATGTCACTCAGCACTGCTCACCAATCTTGGCTCTCCTGCCTCTCCCAAGCAATTCCTGTGGTTACCTGTTCAGGTTGTCTCACTGTGTGCTTGCTTTGATGCTAAGAGACAGTGATAATTGCAGCATTATGAAACACTCAAAAGATTGGCTTGGCTGAAGGATATAAATCTGGGAGAGGAAATGCTGGGATGATGAATGACTTCACAGACCAAAGGATTCCCATGTTGAGGTGGTAGCAATAAAACTTCTTAACTCCAAGCACTGCAATCTCAAATGAAAGGAAACCCTGGCAGTCTTCCATGAATTATGTGTTCAGAGCTTGTTGTTTTCCCTTTGCTCTGTGATCAGTGTGGAGGATGGAGACTGGGACTAACTTTCTTCCACATGAGTCAAAACAAGAGCTTGTGTGGTGGCCAAACCAGTGAGATCACAGAAGGGCACAGGAGAAGCTCGCGGTTATTATTTCACCCAGCTGGCAGAAGCCATAAAGATCACACGATACAATTATCTCAGCCTCCAGGAAAGAAGCAGACACTTTGACTCCCTGTTCTTGACTGTGTAGAAGTAACACTGGAGACAGTTTTCTCTAATTTCTTTTTTTTTATTCCCAAGAATTATGGTGTGAGTTCTGCATCCTGATGAAACTTCTGGACTAATTATTTCACACTGAGTTACTAAAGTCAATTAAAAACAGTGGGCAGAGGAAAATACTTTGAGAACAGAAGATGTTCTTCTCAACTTGAGAGCTGCTTCCCAAAGTAGAGCAGCATCAGCATGAGGTTTTCTGCTCACCTGAAAGCATCAACTGGGGCTTGAGGTTCTTTGAAACTTGCATGAACTGCTGGTGAGAGACAAAGCAAGCCCCCCCAAAAAGTCACTGAGAAGATTTTAAGTAATCAGGTTAAAAATATTGGCTGTGCATCATGTGGGTTTTCCAGCAGCTGTTAGCAGTGTAGCTGACTTCATAGAATCATAGAATGGTTTGGAAGGGACCTCAAAGATCATCCAGTTCCATCCCCTCTGCCATGGGCAGAGATACCTTCCACTAGAACAGGTTACTCAGGGCCCCACCCAACCTGGCTTTGAGCACTTCCACAGGTGGAGTGTCCACAGCTTCTCTGGGCAAGCTGTTCCAGTGCCCCACCATCCTCACAGTAAAGAATTTCTTTCTAATGGCTAATCTAAACTCACCCTCTTTCAGGGTAAAAAGCCATCACCCCTTGTCCTATCACTACATGTCCTCGAAAAAGTCTGTCTCCATCTCTCTTGTAGGCTCCCTTTAGGTATTTCTGGGTAATGTGTAGAGAAGTTAAATCCAAATACATCCCAGAATTCTTCCTGGAGTGTATTCTGAAGTCCTTATAAGGTGAAAAAGTTCAGTTTAGGTAATCCAGGAGTCTGTGCTGCCAGTTTTTATTATTGTTGTCCCAGGTGACTCTTTCAATTACAGGATTGCTGTTGCTACTCTAGCATTGTAGTTATCACCATTGTAGGGTGCTCTGTAGACATTGCACTAAATAATATAATGGTAGCCAACAAACACCTTTCCTCAGAGGGTCAGTGGTTTTGAACAAACAAAAAAATTAACTAAAGTGGGAAAAAACCCCAGCATATATAAAGATTTATCCAGGGCAACAGTCCCAAACACAGACCTTTCTCTCCCTTTCTTTAGTGCAAACAAGCTATTCACATGTCTTCTGAGAAGATGCAGGGTACGGGTAATCATATATTTTGTGTATGAGATAACAACTCCTATTAATGAACCATTCAAAGGAAGTGGCTATGAGAACTTTCTCTGTGCTGGTGTGCCTGATTTAGGAAGCTGTTGGTGGCAGAATGAGAGGCTTCTTTTAGGTTTCACTTAATTTGAGAAAAGTTTTGGATGCTTGTTGTTCCTGGTACCTTTAAGTAGTAGTCGAATTATGAATATAGACCATTATTTTCCTTCCCTGTGGAAATACTGACTGACCTGTGTTGGAAAAGCAGTGTTCAGGCTCTTTCAAACTCTTCAGGAGCAGGGAGTAGTTGTTAGTTTTCCTATGAAGGAAGCATGGGATTTTTTGCTTGAACCTGGAGCTGCACAGGAAGGGTCCTCAGAAGTTAAAAACGTTAGAAGCAGAGAAACAATAAAAGTTGGGGGCTGCCACACCTCACTTTTCCCCTGTGTAGATCACTCACTACAGAGAACACAGTTCAGTGTGGCTGTATGGAGCTGTGACTGTCAGACGTCATTGCCAGCCCTACCCTGTGAGGTTCACTTTGGGCTGAGTCACTGCTGAAATTACAGTGGCCTCCGGACTGCCGGAGGAAGCACCTGCCTCCCACAGCCCAGACTGGCTCTGCAAAACAGAACAAACCATGAGGCTGGAGGGCAGGAGGCAAGGGTGAGAATAGTTCCATGAAATAAGAAAGAGTTTTGAAATCACACAAATCAGGAGAGAAAGCAGAGAATAACACAAGGGAAGAAAAAGTGAAATTGAGATTTTTCCAGAGTTTAGTTCTCAAGTATCTATTTCTTGATTTGTATTTTTTTTCTTGAAATGTCATGTGAACTTCTTTACACAAGTTTGTGTTACCTGAATGTTAACTGTATTGATTTGAATGTGCTTATATAAATCATGAAGATACCAGCAGGCTGGTTGGTCTGGCTCTCATGGAGGAGTCCACAAGAGAAGAGCCACCTCAGCAGGCTGTCATGGTCTACGATCTGCTAGTACAAGCTGGGGTTATGATGGTTCCTTAACTGATCTCAGAGTGCAAAAAACAACACAGAGGGGATTTCTATATTAATCAAAGCAAATGCACCTTTATTGAGTGCCCATAGCAAATGCAATAGAAGGATTTAGAAAGGAGATAGAGGATAGAGAGAGAAACAGAGAGAGAGAGAGAGAGAGAGAGAGAGAGAGAGGTGAGGGGTATAGCTACCAATGGAGAGACGAAATCCTCATGGCCTGGCCAATAGATCTGTCTTGTCACACTGGGGAGAATCCCAAAGTCTTGGTTAACTCAAGGGTCTTTTATAGTCCTTCACCGGGGGGGAACAGGTAAAGGACAATGAAGAGTAAATGTATTGAAAATGGGTACAGACAGTCTCTCAGCAGTGAGCAAGACCCATTGTTTTCTTGGTCCAATGAGCACATCTGCAGGCAACACTTGGCAGACATCTTGCTTCAGTCCGGCCGGTGCCCCTGTATCAGAATTATTAGGATCTTAGTCTCAGTCCTTGGGAGGGAGCTTCAATCTCCGTCCGTCACGGTGGTCATGAGGCAGATGAGGGATTTTCCCTGGGGGATCATGAAAGTTACCCCAGAAAGTTAATTTGGCCAAGAGGTGGGAAATTCATGGGCTATTGTGATGAGAGGGTATCAAGCCACCCCTTGCCAGCCCTGCTGGAAGCAGTGTACCATGGCAGCACTGCAAACACAGCTGCAAACAATTGCTTGGCGAGCTTCCACCTCAACCAGGCCAAAACTCCAGTCAGGGTCTTCAGGGTCTTGGTCTCTGTCTTTGCAACAATCATGAGGCAAATGAGGGAAACTCCAGACCACCCCTTACACAGAACCAGAGCAAACAACGTGAGAAGGGTGTAATCTTGACTGCCTGACCAGAGGTTCAAGACAGAGGGTGTATGCCAAAGGCTGTTGGTTGCAAGACTGTGTGATGAATGTATCTCTTGGCACTCTCTGTGGAACTTGATGAAGAAACATGTTGTAGCTCTTGATCCAGGAGTTGATAACAGTGAAATTATCCAAGTGAAATTATCCAAGTCAACTGGCTGCAAACCAGAGGAGGAGGGAAAAGGAAAAGATACTGTGATGATGTAAAACCCTGTCTTGGTTTTGGCTAGGATAGAGTTAATTTTCTTCCTACCAGACAGTACAGTATTGTGGCTTGGATTTAGGATGAGAATAGTGAAAATAACACACTGATTTTTAGTTGTTGGTGAGTAGAACTTACTCTAAGTCAAGGACTCTTCAGCTTCTTAGCTGACTCACACTGGCCAAAGACATATTCCACACTATATAGAGTTGTGCTTGGTATATAAGAACAGAGAAAAGCCTAGGCAACAAATGCTGTTTCAGTGGCTTCAAACTAAGATTTCAAACAAATGTGGAAGTTTGTTTTTCCTTTTCTGCCTCTGTACAGGAAAGCTCCAGGGAAGCTGTGCAAGAAATGTTTTTCTGATGGAGAAAGGTCTATTCAAGAGATTACATTGCCTGGGGTGGGATGAAAGACTCAAAATCAAGATATTTTAGACCATGGAGGACCAAAGTGAAATTGACTCCAGAGACAGAGGGAAGGTTTCTTGTGGACTTTACAGGTTGTCTTGAAAGACAGCCCTTTTGGATTGGAGATACAAAGACATAGGAAAGACATGGCGTACCTGCTGTGCGGGTGAGAAGGCACAGTAGCAAAGAGAATTTCAGAAGGACAGTGGGACTATACCAGTGGATGCTGCTTCCTTTTTTGTAAGATTCCTTCCTGCAGTATAATGAATTAGACATAAGAGATGTTTAGAAATCAAATTTTAGCAGAGACCTGAGATTTCCAGGTAATACATTGCAGCAGAAACAAACTCTGTGAGGGACTGCCAGCACAAGTGAGACATCCACCGAGGTAATTAAGCCAAAGTGTACCCTGGTGTGCACACTGTTCCAGCAGATGCAGGGGAAGTTACACAAAGGCTGTGATTTACCCTGGCACATGCAAAGTCCTCATTGTGCCTTATTCAGTAAACTTAAAATGTCTCAGGGGAGAGGAAAGAAAGGAAATTCCACGCTTTACTTTGCAGGCCAAAGAAATTACCATAGCTTGCCCTAAAGAAACTTGCAGCAAAGGCTTGGCTGCACTGAAATTAGTGGTAAAACACATGATTTCATGCTGCTTCACATCTGATGTTTTTTTTCTTGGCAATTAACCTCTCTGACTTCTGTCACACCTTGAATCTTGCTCATGACTGTGTGCCTATTGCTTCCAAACTGGAAAGTGCTTTTCGTGGGCCAATACATTCATTGCAACCACCTCCTTCCTCTTTCTTACTTATTCTTCTTGTCTCCTGTTATTTCCCTTTTCCCAGAGAGAAATTATAGTTGCACATTGTGCTTTTCCACTTTTACATATATGCATGTATTTTCCAGATGTCAATCCTCAGGTGCACATGGTAGTTCTAGGTGTGATCTGAAACTCTAAGAAGGTGATCCACTGCTTCTTGGAGTTGGGGTCTGACCTAAAAGAAGCCTTGAGACAGCTCTAGGAGCCACTGTACAGTGGCTGCTGCTGTCATGGAAGAATTTTCTGGAAGTAAAAAATGGTCTAGAACCATATTCAGATTTACTCCTTGGTTTCCAGCTCTACAGCTCTGTGGCCTTTGTGAGATGGGATGGGGAGCAAATGCTCACCCTAAAAGCCTGTTAGTCTAAACCTCATCTGAAACAAATGCATTCTTTTGAAAAGGCTTGTCATTTTATATCCAGTCACTGGAGCTGGCTCTTCCTCTGCACACAACTGTCTCATCTTGTTATGCATGCCTATGTACATTTAAGAGGTCACCTACTAAGAACTGGCATAATTTGGTTTTGCATTTGACCTGCAAGGTTACACCCTTTGTTGCTCCCATAGGCTGTATTTCCTGGGATTTGGGAGGAATTTTGCAATAACGTACTTACTGCAACTACAAACTTTCTGTGTCTTGCCATCCTCCCTTCCCAAGTGGCTGTCCTGCAGCTGCCTGGCAGGTGCTGCCTTTTGCCCTGCAGCAGTTTTCTCTCTGCCCTCACTCAAGGGCAGTGTGTGTCTCACTGCTCCTTTTCTCCCTTCCCTCTTCCATTTTGCCAGGGGGGTCTGATGTGTCCCAAACTGACCAGTTCTCCCCTGTTCCAGTTGGCTTTTTGGGGTGTTTTAAGGCTTGCCAGGAGACAAGCAGAACTCAGGTAAGTAGGGGAGATGTGGCACACTAAGGCTTGCAGTGTGATCTGCACAACTGCAGAAGTGGCCCAGTCTGCCAAAAAGGTGCTGGCCACTCTTGATCTCATTGTCTTGTCAGGAGAGGACATCAAACCCACTCCAATTCACATCAATAGGTGCCTCTGGGTTTTCTTATTGTGTTTGAACTCATCACACTCAGCAGTGATGGAAATTACAGAGTGCCCAAGAACATCAGCTTGATCATTGGAGAATTGCTTCTGTGAGGCCTTCTGCCTCAATAGCTCTCAGTCAGTCTCCATTACTTAAGGTATCCAGGGCCTTCCCAGACACCCTTTTGGTTTCAAAGCAGTAGTAAGAACTTAATGTATGTGGATGATGGGTCTCAAAAGGACATGCTGGACATATTAGAATAAATGCTTTCTTTAGCAAAGTTTTCACAGAAGGCATTCCTATGGTCTTCCTCTTGTATCCTACAACTAGACTGTCCTATGCATGTTTGCAACAGTAGTGTAGGATGTTCAGGCACTAAGAATGCCTTTTCCTTGGCTGTGTTTACCTTCCATGTCTTGTTTCTAGGAGTCATCTTTTTCCTATATTGTAAACTCTGATGCTTGCTGGCATTACTAAATTCACCAAGGCTGGGTTTGCAGTTCTGCAACTTGCAGAACTTCCCAAAAGCAGCAGGCCCATATACAGCAGTACAAAGGGATCTTTCTTAATTCTCTTCTTTGTTCCAATTCCCAAAACTACACACCAGCAAGCCTAGTGCACATTGCCTGGTATTTCCTAAAAAAAAACCAGCTTAGGCTTATAACTGCAAATGGTCTTTACACGATGGTATAGTCATGGTGTCCCCTTACATGATGGTACAGTGGTAATGTCTCCTACCATGAGACTTAGATTTTCAGAAGAGCTGACCTGTAAATAAGCTCTTTTTGGATTAAGTGCTCAGTGCTGAAAGCTAAGTCTGCTACTGTTGTAAGCCCCAGAGCACCAAGTGTCTTTGGTGGCAGCAAGCTCAAGTTGAAATACTAAAAAGTTGTTCTTAAAATCTCCAAACTTTCTGCATTATTTTATTATTATGTTGGTTTAAATTGTATATTATGTGATGGCTGGCTAGGAATTATCTGAGTTGTGAGTATGAGCTTGTCAAAATGCATCAATTCATCTTTTGCTAGACAAGAAGGAAGTGACATAGCAGCCATCAAAAAAACTCCCAAACCTGTCCTTGCAGAGTGTCCTTAAAAGAACCTTTTTCAAAATACAAAAATGTGGTTTCTATACATGCAAAGAATTTCCTTTTCCTTTCCTCCTCACAAAGGTGTTCATTATGTTTCAATGTGCCCAGGTTGATTCTGTGCTGGGCTCCTCTTGTTGCAAAATAAATACCTCTCTTGTCCCCAGTAACAAAGATTCAATATGAGAATATTTTTATTGATGTATGTGGACCAAATACCATCACCCTACATGGGATGTTAATGGGATAGATGCCTTTTCTCTGTATTTGCATTCATGAACGAAAGGCTGAGCCTGATTTAGAAGTTATTCCAGACTCATTTCTGATGGCAACCACCACGCTTGGCAAGAGTTAAATTCCCACCTTGTTGATGAAGGCAGATATCACCCACTAATCTTGACTGAACACATGCCAACCCATAAAATGTGGGCCCTTCAGTTAATTTTCTTGAAGAAAGAAGCAATGGAAAAAGTTGAATTTTTCTTTTCTTATGGATCTGCTACAGAAGAGGGCTACACTGTGACTGAGAATGCCAAGTCTAGCTCCTGTGAACAGGAGCAACTTCTCATAAGCTGTTCTGCCAAACAAACTCTTCTAATTCTTTTGCTCTTATAGAATGCTGTCTGAAAATAGAATTAATTTTTTGCAAACATGAATAAAATCATGAAAGGAAATGAACAGGATATTAAAATGCTCTTGAAAGTCCTAGATTTCTAATGGAGAAGATAAAAGAGTCAGTATATATATGGGTTAAAGAGATAATTATTTCCTTTTTCATTTTTTTTTTTAGTATCTACTACAGTTCATGCTCTTTTCTCTGGAAAATATTTTGGATATGAAATTGAGGAGAAAAAATTTGGCTAGTTTCAGAACAGCCAAACAAACAGGCAAACTTGTTTCGCTGCTTCTTTTTGTAACACGTCTTGAAATGAAAATGTAAGCAAATGAAAGTGAGAGGAGTTTAAACTAAAATTAATTTTTAAACATTTTCCTTTGGATCTACAAAGAGAGGGGAGGCTGCTTCTTTGTAAGGAAAATGTTGCTTTTATCCTCCTTTCAGTTTTTGAAGGGGAAAGTCTTTGTAGCATTTACCACACAGGAGGGATTTATTGCCCAGAGCTGAGCACAACTGAGAAAATAATTTTGACCTGATACATAGAAGTAATGTCTAGACAGAGAGCATTGAAGTGCTCAAGGGGAAACTCAGAGTAGGAGCCAGTTATGACAAATTGAGCTTTTGAAGTGACAAATAGAAGCAAACATGTAAAAACCTGAAGATTTCATAAAGTAAATGTGAGATTTGCTGCTGACCTAAATGAAACTGTAAGACAGGACAAGATAAATGAGAAGGTATTTGTTTCTGCTGCCCTCCTCTTCCAAACAGGAGCCAGAGCAATTGCTAGTGGGGCCATGCTATGCAACCGGAAAGGTGAAACCACCTTTTTCATTTGGGTTGGGTTTCTAAACAAAGCCAAGACTTCCTTTTACTTGGTCCAGGTGGAAATCTGGATTGATCTTACAAGAATTTTCATTAGGATGACCTAGAGGTTAATGAGCTGCTTTGTGTGGGCAAGAATTGTAATTAACTGGGCTGAACTGTGTAGGCAGCTGAAGGGAGCTGCATTTGTGAGGTCCTGAATACATCATATTTGGGGGCATTTTGCCTTGGCAAAGCTAAATGCTTATTTGTTGGTATTATGTGTTGTAAGGACACCAAAGTAAGTGTCACCTGCTTCTGCAGGAATTGAACTGAAGAGTGATTTCAGATTATCAATGCTTCTGAAATGTTAGAAATGGGAATCTGATATTGGGATGAGAATTTTTATTACAGAATAGAATTATCAAAAAGAAAGACCAATTGCCAATTGTCATTTGCATCCCCACAAAATATTCTGGGTTCTTGATCTGTATCAAATCATTCAGCCTTTCTCTCTGCTAATCCACTAAAGAGCCTGTGGCATTGAAATTGACTCCAGAGTCACAAACTAAAGAAAGTTACTTAAATACTGGAGTTTTCTTGACTAAAGAACATTAAAAAAATGAGGAAAGAGCAGGGGGTTGTTTATATTTAAATAAGCACAGCAAATAGGAACTTTCTTTTCTTTCTTTCTCTAGCCTCTGATGGTTTTGTTGTTTGGTTTTTTTTTAACTAGGAAATCTGAATGTTTATCAAGGCAAATAATAAATCCTCACAATCTGAATTAAAACGGCAACAAGAAGCATGCAATAGATACTGTTCTTCTCAAATTTCTTTGAGACTACATTTTTCCTGCTGCTGTATGGTACAAAAATGATTTTATTTTGAACAGCAATAAATTATTGAAGTTCTTGAGTTCTGATGCATTCTCAGATATCAGCCTTAAGACTATGTGGATGTATTCTACATGGTGGAATATCTTGCACCAAAGGTTTTTGGCCCCTTGACTTTGGAGGGAACTGGAGCAGCAAAGGAAGAGCATGCGTCTGGAAGTGTTAGGTGATCCAGTGCAACATCCTGTAATAACATCCTATTATGCTTGTCTGAAATGATTTGATCTCTCTTATTTTGGGGGGCTGGGGAGGTGGGGAGAGTGAAATAGATGTCAAGAAATGATTTTCCTTCATTTATTAGGCCAAATGACTCTGGAAGAGTTAGCTTAGTCCAAAACCTGGATTGACTGACACTTAAATGACTGCTATGATGCTCACAGTCAATGACCTTGAGTTACACATCACTTAAAGCATGGCAATAGTTTTAATAGAACCTGTTTCCTGCTCACACTCTCCCATGCTGACTTTCAAGAGAATGACTCCATCATGTATCACAGGACAGGAAATGGCCATAAACATGGCAGAAGAGAAGATGGTGTTATTGCAGGCTTTCGCATTTCTGGTATGTTTAATTTTCTTTGGCTGTAAAAAGGACATTTTAGTTTTAATCCATGCAAATAGGTTCGTAGAAAGTAGAAAATGGAGATATGGGGCATGAGAACTACACAAGGGGAATGTCTAAGAATAAATCTAAAATGGAAATGTTTGCAGTGTTTTGCTTAGGGCACAATCAACATAACCAGAACATGATATTGCCTGTTGCAAGAGTATGTAAATTACTTGGCAAGTGCAATGCACTGTATTGATCTATTGGTGTTCTTGAGTTGTAGCTAGAGTCCTGTATCAGAAGTGATGAGAGATTAGAGCAAATGACCCAAGAGACTTCTAAAAAAGCTTTTCTAAAAGTGTACTATTTTGGACAGGTCTAGGTAACAATCCATGGCAGCTGATCTGATCCAACCAGAATTACAGGGTTACAGGCATGATAAAAACACAATTTGCAAGCAAGATATGAATGCCTAACAAAATATATGTGATAAGAATTGATAGCAGTAGCATTAAAGTATTCCTTACTTCCTTTTGAACCAAGTGGTAAATGTTTATCATGTCTGAGGTGCATCACAGGTCCTTAGTGTATGACAGAGCATGCCCACACAGCCACATGATGCTGCGTAGGCACAGCAATCCGTTGTCAGGAGGCATTACTTGGGAAAGTGTTCACTTCAAGCATAATGAAAGGGAAATTGCTCCTAAATGCAGTTGTGAGCTGCTATTACTCTTTGGACTGTATGCCAGGGGTTGCCAGCAAATACACTGTAGATTTTCTGCTTTCCACCAGGACAAGAAAATAATCTCCTTTTTTTTTTATTTCCTTTGTCTTCCTTTATATGCAATATGGGTGTTTTTTTTTCAGTGAAACACAATTTCACTTTTAAAATTTTTTTTGGTTTTTTGAGGTTTTTTTCTGTTGTTGATTGTTAGTAGGACCACCACAAATTCACACTGGAAACATTACAAGAAAGGGAAAAATTAAATCCTTCAAGTGCTAATAGTTCCTTCTTACATATGTAAGGATTCATACAATGTAAAAATACTGGTTTTAACTTTTGTCTTAGACAGTTGTTTGATAATTTGCCTTCTTTCCCATTATAACACTAGATTTGTTTCTGGCACATCTTTATTTCTGGCACATCTTTCCCTGTCTAGAAGGATATGTTAGAGACACACAGCACTCTCCTGAGAAGCATGCAGTCTGTATATGTAATAAATTCTTCATCAGCCCCATTTATAACTTGGGTTATAGTGAATAATATGACATTTTCTCTGAAGTAAAAAGTTTAATTATCCTTCTGTTTTACAAGGAAAGCCTTGTAAACCTCTTGTAATTACAGGCTGCTAAATATTATCTAGCATTGAAATTTATTCTACTTGAACATACAAAAATTATTTTCATCTTTATTGAAAATTCCTGAATTATTTACTTAACTAAAGAACTTGAATGCTTAAGTATGAGCAAAGCAAAGGAAAAGAAGACTTTTTCACTCAAACATTTTCCTTTTAAATATGGGAATTGCATATAATTTCACACTAACAATAAAACAAGGCCTACACTAGTATAGAGCCAGGTTCAAGCCCATGGAGTAGAATTCTAAGTGTGAACCCTTATAGTAGAGCCTTTGACAAATTCAGCAAAACTGGAATTTTATCCTGAGGCTTTACCATCTCTTTCATGGTCATGACCATTTCAACTTTAAAACTCACAGAAGCTTGAGCTTTTTATTCCCCTTTATTTTGAGTGATGGAACATAATTACAGTCCCTGTGCTCCACATTCAATTTTTTCTATTTTGCAGAAGTGCTAAGATTTCAAAGCAGAGAAGACTCATGGGCAGGACTTTTTACCACAGAACTGCTCAAGAAAATGCCAATTTTTGAAAAGCTGGTTTCTGAAAAGGCATTATAATACTTCAATATTTTATTCTGCAGTTTGTAGTTAAAGCTCTAATCCTCCTACAAATTCCCCAAAGCATTTTTCTTGCAGAGTGGAGTGGGATCATTCTGGAATGCTTTTTAAAATACAGATGTGTATGAAGGAGTATTTAAACTTGCATGACCCAAGCAGGAATGGGAGTTAATTTGAAAACAGAGTGTAGCATTTCAAAGCATGGAATGAGGTAAGTTTTCAGCACTGAACTTACTCACCAACCCTGTAAGTTGCCATATAGATGATCTTTCCAGATCAGAAACCTTTCAATGAGCCTAGGATCCAGTTAGAAACTCTTCTTAATGTTGAAGCTGATCCTGCACATCTTTCACAAGTTGGTCATTAGCAATCTAGGCCATTATAAAGAATAAAGCCAGGCCCATGTGTTCGGATGTTAAAGGAGCTCATGGAGCAGGATGAGCTGCATGTGATTTCCGAGTCCGTTCGTTTAGGCGGGAGGGTGGCACCGTGTTTGGCTCTTTGAAGGGACTCACAGTAAGCACTCTGGGCATCTAATGCACAGCCCCATACAGCTGACAGGACTTCACCAGTCCTTGTGCAGGTAGTGGAGAGCAACCTTCCCTGCTCAGGTTTCACAGCTCCGTTTGGCCACCTTATGGGACATATAAATCTAGGAGCTAAGAGTGTTATGGAGCTTCCCACATATGCCAACAAAGGGTGATATACACCACTCATTTTCTTTTGCTGCCTTTTCATTCTTCTTAAGCATACATAAATTGATAGCTTGTTTTCCTTGTACAGTTGTTTATGCTGAGATCCAGCTATTCAAACTATAGTGTAGATTCAGAAGAATTTCTTTCTTGGGGAGTTGTTCAAACTTGGGCCAGTGTACACAGGGTAAGAATCTCCCTGGACGACACTAGTGGATTTAGTCTGGTTTTATATTTGTAGAGCAGATGTTTCCTTGGAAGAACAGGCAGAAGTTCTATTTCAAAAACTTCAACAGCAGTTAAGCTTTGATAATACACTCCCTTCTTTGCTTTGTTATGAATACCTGCGGGAAGAAAGGAAAGGGTTTCTTTCTTCTGAATCCCAAGTACATTAATCTCTGAAGTGACTGGTCAGGACAAAGTTCAAGTGTCAGATCATGATATCTGAAGTAGATTTTAGCATAATTGCTCAATATTACATGTTGTTGAGGAAGATGGGGGAGGGTGTTTTTTTTTTTTTGTACATTGCATCTGAAAAATCCTGCTTCCTAAAACTTTACAGTTGTTATTGCTTGTTAATTTGTTGCAAAAACCCTTTAGGTTACAAGGGACCTCAGGAGGTCTGTAGTTCAGCCTGCTGCCCAAAGCACGATTAGCAATGAGATCAGCCCACATTGCTCAGGGCTTTATGCAGCCAAGTCCTGAAATCCCCCAAGGACTGAGATTACACAACCTTTTGGAAACTGAGCCACTGCCTGACTGCCCCAATGGGTAGTTTCCCCCTTCTATCCCTGTTTCAATTTGTGGTCACCATCTCTTTGCTATGTACCTCCCTTTTTATCTCTTCTCGGAAGTGCAGGAAGTCTACTCTCAGGTACCCAAAGATACCCCTTCTCGAGCCTGAACAAGTCATGGTCCACCAATGTCTCCTCACAGACCTCTGTGACAACTTCTGGCCCTCCTGGACTTGTCCTGTCTGACTCTACGTGTTTTCACCCCTGGGGCCAGAGCTGGATGCCATATTCTAGGTGTAGTCTCATGAATGCCAAGTAAAAGGAAATAATTTGTGATCTGTTGCCCATGATGCTGCTGGCCACCTTGGCTATCAGGCAGGCTGTGGCTGGTGCCCAGGTCACTATTCATCACCACCCTGAGCTCCTTCTCAGCAGCACTGCTCCCCAGCCAGCACTGAAATCAGGGATTTTTACTCAGACTATTCCTCCCTGGAGCAGAAGCAAGCCCTTGAGCTTTCTGAAGACCATCTCTGAATGAGTCAAAACCTCAGGGACCCTTTCTGAGCACAAGAAACCTGCAACCTAATAACTGTGATGAATTCTTTCCAGAGGTCCTTCCTCTCCTTGGGAACAGAAGGTTGGTAATGATGCGTCTGTTACACACAAGCACCCAGGTAATGATCTCTGTGCGAGACAGATATGCACAACAGGGGTTTCTACACCACACTGTGTTTCTTGAATCCTACTAGGGAAAGCAAAGCAAAGCATTGCTTCTATTTCTAAAATCATCATTAGTTGTTAAAGCCACTGTTACTTTTCAAAAGTACCATGGTGCTATTAAAAAGGCAAAAAGTACGGCAAAAATGCCCTTTAATTAGTTATGCAGAGATGAACTCTTAATTCTGTAACTGCTTCTGTGCTTTATTTTGAAGGAGCAGGAAGGCTGCCTGAAAAGGAATAAAGAAGAATGAAAGTCTGAATTCTAAGCTCAGTTATGCCAGCTAGTATGCAGTGCAGCTTGGATCCAAATCTGTTTTAGGAAGGACTTTAGGATTTAGCTTGTTAAATCTGTACAAAATGAATTACTGCAACAAAGGAAGAAAGCAAGCCTTGTGGTGGTAGGACAAAAAAGGTTTTATTCCTGTTTTTTCACAGAATTTCCTTGGTGATCTTGATATTTTTAGGCTGTGCAACTTGGTCAAGCTTGAGCACCTGTGGGTGGGCACCAGACATGCATATGCAGGGATGTTTATAGTAAGCAACCTGATTTTGAGAGAGTTTGATCATCAAACCTTCTAGTTTGATGTGCTCTACTTGGCCTTCCAATTCATCTGATGTGCTGTGGTCTGACTGCATGTCCCCAAGTAAGCAGCTGATGCTTGCACAACCACATCTGTGCTTCACCCTTTCTTGAAGGAAAGGACTGATTTAATGCACGGTTCTGCCTTAAAGCCAGGCAAGAAGGATTTGGCCCTCCAGTCCTGTTTACTGTTTTCCAAATTGTTTTTTTCAATTTCTGAATCAGTGGACACAGCTGATATCTTGGATTATCTGAGTCCTGAGTGGGAGACTCAACTGAGTGTCAGCAATCTGAGAGAAAAATAAAAGATGGCACTTTATATTCTCAATGAGTTCAGCCTCAAATCTACTAATTTTTTTTTTTTATGTCCCTTGGCATCTGAGGAAATTGAGCGTGATTTGAAGAGGAAAACCTTTATCAGGAAAGTCTCATCACATGAAAAGGAGCAAGCTGGGAAGCATTATGTATTTTTAATAGTTTCATACTGACAATGGTGGGAAGCAAGTGGGATGCAATGGCAACTTTGTATGTTTTATGTATTTTTATGTTTATTTCCCTCAGTCATGTGTTGGGGTCCCTTGTCTGGTAGTGGCAGCCATGTGCAGGGGTACCTACTTCGGCTCAGTCTTTCTTGCTGGACAACTTTGTCATTGCTCCAGTAGGCAAAGAGTGGTTGCTTTTTCTGGGAAAATTAAGCCAACTTATTTGAGTACCAAATATGGCTTTGGAAAACTACTATGGGATAGATAACTTCTGGGTTTAGACTGGAAGAAACTGCTTATCAGTTTTGAAGGTTGTAATACATCATTGAGAGGGATGTTAGGAATAATTACTCTAGGGCCAGCCAGTCTTGCCTTCTTGGGTGCTATGGCATCACCAACCCTTGGAACTAAATGGAGAATAAAAAATGCACTGTTGGAGAAAAATGAGCTCTTCTGTTCTTGAGTTGTACTGTGGTAAATTTCTCTGCAGACCTTCTATCCATCTGGTTTGCTTTCTAGAGTAAGATAAATCCTGCTAGCAATTGCTAGAGAAGCTAGAAGATAAATTAGTGTGTGATTTTCAGCACTTAGCACTACTAATACTTCTCTGCTTTAACAGTTATGTGTGCTGTTACATACTGGCACTTCTCAGTAGAAGACAGCAATGCAAACACATATTTTAACAAGTCTCTGCTGCAGCACCACTGATTGTAGCCAGCTATTGTTCTCCTGAATCCTGCCTAAGACAGGGAGTGAGAAGCTTCCTGGGATTTTAGGCCCAGACCTTTTTGACAGGAAGCCAGGGAACAATTAAGAGGCATTGAATCTCTTCCCCCACACACATGCACTTTTTAAAATTGCAACTGTGGAGAAGAGGAAGTCAGAAGAATTTCCCTTGCTTTACTCAGGTGCTGTGCAAGGGGCTGGCTGTATGTAACATAGTTATGTTCTGAACTGCTTTGTAGACAGGGATGTTTCTGGCATGGGGTAGTATCAAGCCATCTAAAGGGAGAAGTTGCTCAACTTCTCACTCAAAAGAAGGTGACATTTGTGAGCTGTGGCAAGGCAGGAACAAAAGCTTGCTGCTGCTCCACCTGCCAGGACAGGCTTGCATCCATCCATCACCTATTGGAAAGCACAGGAGCGGTAGTTCCCCACAAGCAGATGGTTGATACTTATGCTGTTTCTCCTTTGTGCTCTTTGCTTCCTTTCAGGATTGGAGGATACAAGGCCCCAGTATTGATTTTTCTGTGCAGCTAAAAAGACATGAAAGCTGCTGTGCTTTTCAGGGCTTAGTCTGTCAGTTTTCTTATTCCCTGTAGGTCTTCTCAAGGTCTCTCATCTCTTTTTCATCTCTGCAGATGCCTCTGTCTTCACTAGATCCTTCCTGATGACTCTTTTTAGAGAGGAATAGAAACCTCAAATTCTGGTCCCATTGAAACATTTTGCTGTAAAGCTCCAATTCAGTGCCTAATTCTGCATGGGCTTCATTGGCTTCTGTGTTTTATTGTGCTGACACATAGCTGTACATGGGAGTGATCAGAGCTCTCTGGTGCTTTGCACCAGTGAATCTGTGCTGGTGGAGCTACATCAATACAAAATTTTCAGAAAAACTTTCAAATTCATGGGGAATATCTTCGGGGATGAGTGAAAAGGTGTCCTTCACTGTGTTTAGTCCTAACAAAAACCAAGTTACCCCACTATTCCCATCCAGCCCCCCAAGCTGAATTATTAGAAATTTCTTGGAACAACCAACAAATGTTGCTTCACATTTGGGACCTTGTCAACAAACAGCATCCTTACAATACTAATAGTACTTTTATTACAGGTCTCTTTGTTCACAGCACAAGCAGCATTATGAAGTTTTGATCACAAATGTTAAAAGAAAGCAATTTAAAAGCAAAAAAAAAAAAAAAAACAAATCCCAAGAGTTCCTCAGACAGAATCATTACCTGTCCTAGTTGAAATACAGAGATGATACAAAGCAGCACACTCCATTTTTAGAAGGCTTCAAACTTGTTATATTATTTCATGCATGCTTTTTATACATCCTTACAAAACTCATAAGTTTGCACTTTACTCATTGGTCAGGAAAGACAAACAAAGTGCTTATTGGAATAGGCAGTTGCAGGTTTCTCTTATTTATCCTTCTTTCTTTCTTGGTTCCTATGTCAACAGCCTTGGCAGGAAATTCTTTCAGGGGTAAACATGCATCCTCTTATCAAACTTCTCTCTGGCTCACAGAAGTCACTGTAAAACCTCTTCCACAATTACCTGTTTTATTTTTTAATAAACAGAAGATGCACTGGCAATATACATTGGCAAAAGAGTTTCCAAAAGCAAATACAAGTCAAAGAAAATGGCACATAATAGTGGCACTTAGCTAACTGTGCATACCTCTCATTTAATCCTATTTTTAGTAGCTCTAACTGCAGGAGTCACCACAAGATGACATAGGACTGGGATTTAGGTCAGACCTTTTTGACAGGAAGAATAGGATCCTCATTACACAGGAAGTTCACCAAAGATTAGGAGAAAAAAAATAGCACTAGTTTAGCAGCTACAAGTAACCATTCTAGGCAGTTTTTGTCACCTCATCTTGAGTTAGAGTAATAGGAAATAAGAAAACTGAGACATCTAAGTGGTAGGAGTGGAAAAACAAGCCTTAATATTTGTCAGGCAACAACTGAAGAGAAGCAACTTGATCAACAGGCTAGCTCACAGATGCATATTTTACCATATGTTTAAGATAAGATTGTATTATCCTATCTCTTTGCCTTATATAATTAAATCACTGGATGTTAGTGATGGCACTGTTAGGAGTGGCATAAAAGAAGAGTTTGGCACCAAGATAGATAGTGTTCCCACCCAAAGAACCCCTTCTTCATGCAGAGGTTCCCATCTGCAGAGTTTGTGAAAATGTCTTTCATAATTAGACACTGAATTGAGTAAAGTAAGGTTTTGAACCCTCATGAGTAAATTCCCTACTAAACCTCTTCAGAAACCCTTTTGTATTTAGATTAAGATTTCTTCTTTTGTTAACTTTTTGCTCCAGTCAGACAATATGCATTTTCCATCAGAAGTCTGTATTTCATCATTTGTTGCTTTCTCATTGTATTGAATCTTTAATTTATTTAGGTCAAATTGTTTTTAACTACTCCCATTAAAACCTAGTTCTCCTCCAGGAGGGCTCCTTGAACTCCCTTCATGTCCACTTGATTTCTGGGATGATTGATTGTGTGTACAGCTGCCAACTTCTAATACAATTAATTTCTATTTGCAGAAGTTTCACTGAAGTAGCAGAAGAGATGGTCTTGGACTAAGGGCTGTTGGGATCATATAGTGATAACAAGGGGTAAATTTTGGTGGGAGGGCCTAAAGAAAACATGCATTGCATTTACAGCAATCTTGTGGCATGATATTTCAGCAATTCCTGCTGCATAGCCCTCACTTTCAGCAGAAATTGAGAATTTGTACTTTTGATATTGACAGTGAAGACCCTCCCTCTCTCACAAGATGAATTGGGTTGGTGCCTCATGTTGCATTGTTTGTTGGCTCTGACCCATGGGATATGACAGCATTGTGTGCTGAAAACTGGATGCTTCTGTAGATTTTTTAAACTAATTTGGGCTCACTGCACTTGAAAATCAGTTGGTGTCCAGAGGGATTAGCACTGGAATACAATGAGCCTTTACCTGCATGGTATGGAAATAAGAACAGGCACTGGCTTTGCATCCCATTTTCTCCCATATAAGACAAACAACATATCATTAATGCTGAACCTGATAGGTTTTTGCACTGGAAGCATCTATGCAGTCTAGTCCAGAGTCTTTTTAATATGGGAAGAGGTTGTTTTTCCAGCAATTTACACTACAACCACTGTATGTCTTCTGCTTCATTCTTCATGCTTATCTGAGGCTTCACAGTGGGTTCAGTTGAGAGTCCTTAGTTGATGTTACAGAAGAATTAACACTGTCCTATGCAAACACACAGATTTTCTAGGTTTTTTTATTAATTTCATTCTATTAAAAGTGACAAGAGTTGTCCATCAGATCTTGTCTTTATAAGGAGAAGGTGCTCTGCTACCTTTTGTGACCTTTTTCAGTGTGTTTTAAGTGTACATGATCCCAAACCATATGGATGTTTAGATCTCTGGCCTCTATAAGGTGACAAATAATAATAAGGACTTTAGGGAAAATATTTCTCATATGTCTGCTTGGAAGGGGTAAAACCCGTAAGGCCAACACAGTATTTGATCTAGAATGCTATAAAGGGAAATATCTTTTCTCATAGAGATAAAAAGCCTCGATTCACACACGAGCTGCACCAAGTAGAACTGATTAATATAGCACAATAGTCCTAATAGATTCACTACAAGCCCTGTCCTGAATAACAAAAAAAAAGAAACAAAGAGGAAGGGGGCAGGGAAATGGTTACCTTCTTGCTCTTGGGAAGAGTTAAAAAATAGAGTGCTAAGCAATATAAGGAAAAAGGGAAAAATAGTCACATATTATTCATGCTTCACTTGTGTTTGGTACATTTACACAGGCATATTACGCATGAAAAGAACTCTGAAATGTAAATAGAGACATTCATTGTGTGGTTTTACTTTATTTTTTAAGGAGGAAGGCAATAGAACAAATGGACTCCCCACTCTGCTCTTTCTCAGAAGAAATCTCTTCTGCAGCCATTCTGATGAAAGCAAAATTAACCTTATTTTCATTAATGGGTCTTTCCTTTGTAGCTCAGATGACAAAAAATGGGAGAGAGCATGGGCCACCCTTGGCGATCAAGGAAACATCATAAAAATTGAGACTGAGGTTGTTGTGCACAAACTGAACTATCAAAGGTATGATGGGCTTGAATTCAATTCCCGTAATTATACTAATGATGCAGAACATAGCCAGGCCAAAATAACTCAGGTAATTACTTAGCATATTGCTCCAGTTTCTGCAGTGGCAGTTATTGTTTACATCTCTAATTATGCTGTGTAGACACATCAAATCACTCACGCTTGTTTTGACTTCAACTATTTGAAACAGCAAACACTGATGAGCTGTGTCTTACGGATGCTGCCGTGTGAATGAATGCAGTTCAGCAATACTTGTTCCTCAGGCTCAGGGTCCAATCCTGCATGTCTGTCATACTCAGAATTCCTGTTGCTGTGACTCCCTTATGTATTTCTTTCATTGAGAACTTGTCCTTGCCTTAAGCAGATGTTGAAGGGCACCTTATTCACATAGCTGAGCACTTTGTGTGCCCTTAATTTTAAGAGCATGAATAGCTTATTGCAGGTCAGCAGGATGGCTCAAACGTTTGCAGGAGAGTTATCCCTGGTTAAGACACAGAGTTTTCATCTAAAATAAGGGCAATTTCTTCTTCTGGGGTAGTGTAGCAAGAGCAAAGAAAAGACTCATTTCAATTACTATCAACAGCAGCAAAAAAATACCTTGTTTGAAGTTGTTATCCACTGCCTACCATTTTTAAACTGAGTGAATTTTCTTCACAAGGATGAGAAAAAAAAAAAAAGGAAGAACATTAGAACAGTTTGTCCTTAAAAAGAAATAAACCAAAAAAGGATTTGTTAGTATGTGCAAATGGCTCTGTTGGACATATACACCTTTAGTGGTCATATGCAATGTGATTGGTTTCCTTCCCCTGCAAAACAGTATGTTCTCTAAGGGCTGTATACAAACTCACATGCCAAATGCTACAAATACTTCAGACTTTAGGATGACCTCTTTCTGCAGTCCAAGCAAGCTGCTTTCTCTTCTCTGTGTCTCAGTCTTCCCTTCTGCAGACACAGAATAATGATGCTCATCTATTTTAACACTTTAGGGCTTCCTATTTCAAAATGCAATACATATTTGCAGTGTTAAGCCATCTGAAGGATCATTACAAACCGTACTGAAGGCCAGCATTGTGGACCTTTTTATTGCCCCGATGGCTGATTGCACTAGGCTAAGAGTCTGAAAACACAGATAAATTTTGTCTTGCATATTTTGATGCCAATGGTTTTCTTAGCAACCTGCAGGTATATTTACTTTATTTTGCTCTGCTAGAAACATAGTGAAGACATATTTTCTGTGTTGTCTCCAGGAAAAAGGCTCATAAAGGGTAAATTGTCCCACTAGAAATATTCTCCTATTACATGAAGTTAGTTTACCCTTTGGCAGGAATATACCTAGCTTTCAACTGCAGTTACAGCTCCTTGAGCATTTATAATACACTTTTTAATGGAAGGAATTTCAGGCTGTTCTATTAAATCCAATTCAATGTCAACTCTAAGGGAGAAGAAGGGGTCTTTCAAGCACTTTTTTACCCAGAAAGCATGTTACAGATTCTAATAATAGGCTGTGCATACATTAATGCCTTTATTATAAGGTAGCCAAAAGTGGAAAGATGTTGAGGACTTTCTAAACTCCCCTTGGCTCTAGGAGGGCTCAGTACTTTACAGAATCTGCCTGAGGGAGAGGGAAGGAGAACAAAGTGAGAATACACAGTCCCAGCAGTGCCCTGGCTATGCATGCAAATATTTTGCAGTCAGAACTCCCCACAGGAGCGTGAAAGAATGTTTCAGTCTGTAGCTCATTTAATCAAGGGCTCCCCCTCAACAGAGGTGTTCAGAAGGAATGGATCTTGTCCTGTGAACTAGAGGCTAAAACAGGACAGGCTGCTTTGACTTTGGCTTGTACATTCAAAAAAAACCCCTTTTAACAGAATAGTGCATATTGGGGGAGAACAGAAAAAAAAACCCCTATGCCCACCCACCCTATGTTGTTTGCAGGTATTACAGAGGAGAGGGCTGCTCTTTAAAGCCCATCATTTCCTTCCACTGCTTGAGTAAGTGTATAAAATTTCAATCCCTCTTGCTTTACAAATTATTTTGTTGAGCAATTGATGAAGATTTTTGTTACTCCAGCACTGCACTGGCAACAGAGGCAAATGAGCTAACTGAGCTTCTTCGCAAAGACTCCAGTCTCCTGTTTTACCAAATCTGATAGCTGTGGATGGAAATGTTACCCTGTTGCTCACTGCAGGGTTTCGGGCCATCCATGTTCTCTGACAGAAAGATTTTAAAAAGGCACCAGACAATAGCTGACAGATGACTCCAGACCTGGGAGTTGTGGTGGCCTTTTGACTTAAGTGACTTCAGGTATTGAATAGTAAAGAACAATTATTAATGGAGCCAGGCAGCTTGGATATAATTTTTGCTTCCTTGTGCAAAGGAGACCTTGCACAACCAGAGAGCTTCTTAGCCCACGGCAGGCATTGTCACTCTCCTGCCCCTCCTGGACTCTTTCCAGGGTGATGCAACAGAACTTATTTAGACTGATTTTTCAGATCAGCATTTTCCAATCCTTCAGTTTTGGTGGCAGTATCTGCTAAGGGAAATACTCCCTTGTCTGCCCCTGTCTGGTTTTTTCTGCTCTGTACCTCAGTAATGTGGTTTTAAGCATGATCACCTGGCAGGGGTAATCACTGTGGTGTAGAAAACGTAACTCTGACAGTGTTGCCTAAGCCAGGCTGCCTGCAGTTCACAGCCTGCCTCCATCCTTGAGTTCCAACTCAGCTTTTCCATGAGAGGCGTCACCTTGAGGTGTCCCTGTTCCAGAGACACCCACCTTTCAGATGGAAATGTGTGTTGGCTGGTTAGTGGCTGCCACTGTTACAATAATCTGTTTCCTTTAAAGAGGTTAATGATCCAAACAGAAGTCGTGAAACCTGCCAGTTTCACTGGTCAGGTCATGCTCACAGAAAATATGGCTCATTTATTCCTTATGGTGAAAATTTTCTTTATCCCTTGTTTGCAGTTCTCGACACTCCTTATTAATTAATATAAAGCCTGCCAAATGCCAAAAATGAGGACTTTAATTATGAAAATAGTAGAAAAGCCTCTTCCTCCCCTGAGAAGTATATAGTTCATGGATGTGGACAGAAAGAGGGTGAATCATCATGCCTCTGTGCTGAGGGTGTTGAAGCCACAATGGTAAAAAGGAGTTCTAAAATGACTTTGAAACAATGACAGGGAGAGATCTTAGATATTTAGATGAAGTTCCACCTAAAAAGGTCTCCCCTAGTCTGGGAGACAGTAATTGTTGGGGACTATAGTGAGGGCAGAAGAAAGTGCTACAGTGGACTGTAGGCTGTAGGACATGTGAAGAAAAATGTAGATAGTACAGAAATAGCCTTTAGAAGTCTTCATAGCCTACTTTTATATGACAAAAGGCTAATATCCCTATAATTTCCACTACACTGATGAAGAAACCTGAAAAAGTAGGGCTGACATGCCCAGCACAAAGTTACAGCTACAAGCTCATTTGACTTCATTTGTGTTTCTAGCCCCAGTTCATAACCCAAATATAAGAGCCAAAGCTTACCTGCCCTTGAGCTTCTTAAGCACCATGATTTGGCCCTAGCCTGGTTTCAAATCCAGGTAATTTTGGTGCATCATTTTGATTGTGTTTGCATTGGTTTGGTCAGAGCAACCTTTACAGGGCCTGAGTCCTTTCAGCAAAGTTATTAAGAGTATGTGGAAGGTACCCTGCATGGATTTTAAAAGAATGAAATCCTTTACAAGTTTGTGAAAGTAAAAGGCAAGATCATAAAATTGATAGGTTAAAATCAATCTAACAAATGGCCAAGCAAATGCATGCATTCCCATAACATTTTATGACTCCAGTGAGACAGTAAGATCACAAAAATGCAAGTGGATAAAACATAGGCTGTTGGCTCTTTATTCTCTAAAGTGCAATTGCCAGTAATGGCTTTTGTCTCAAAACTTAAAAATGAAAAATAGTAAAACTGCATGTCACACAAGAAGGAATAAAATGTATTTTAATAAAGCACATCTTTCTACTTTAATTAAAGTCACATACATTTTTCTATTTTCTGCTGAGGAGCAACCATGGCACAGTGCCTCTGTCCATGCTGCATACGTGTAAAAAACTTGTCAAATGTAAAGGCCCAGCCTCTCAGTACTTTTAAAAGTTCACAGGAGATAGAAGTTGTAGTCTGACAGTAAAAAGAGCTAATAATAAAAGATACTTTCATCTGGAAGATGTCTATGTCCTTTGGGACTATCTGGTCTTTCTAAACATCCATTTTACATTCCATGAAGTAGATAACCTTGTGAATTCCACCATCCTCCTCAGCACACTGCTAGTCTAAAGCAAACTTTTCTTTTCTGTATGTAAGCATGGAAAGAAAAAAAGGAAAACCTTTCTGGAGCCACACAGTAATAGATGTTTATTACTAGCCCAACTTTCATGAATATCCCTTGTGCTCATGTTTAATGTGTGGTCAACATTACACTGCTGTAATAGGGGCTCTCCTGACCCAAAGGGAGTCAGGACATATATATGTAAATGCCCTGCCACCTGAGCTGAGAATGAGATTAGATTGTAGTGGGTTACCACCTTGGCCCCAGGCAACAAGTGCCAGAAGTGCTCAGTGGCAGGATTAAAGCTGTGCACAGTTCTATTTTTCACTCCAAAAGGGGATGTTGTTCTTCTGGAGTTACTGGATTAAGGTTTTTCTGAAACAGGATCGTACTCTTGGGGGAATAACAAACTGACCCCGCATGTTCAGCATTAGGCATAAGAGTACTTCTACCTTTCGTACTTGTAAAATTCAGTAGGATCTGGCATCAGGATGACAGTTTCAAGCCCTTTAGGTATAGAATTTTCAGCTTAGACTCATTTTCCATGAGCATGCAGTGACAGGTACACAGGGGTTTGCGTGACTTGAATATTTTTGCTAAGTTGGAAGCATGGCACCAGTCAGATTAAAAGAGAAAAACAGAACAAACTACTTAATGCTTAAACCTACAAGATAGCACATGCCAACTTTAGCCCAAATTGAGAACCCCCAGCCACGACCTTGTGGAGTCCAGCTGAAGCCAGAGCTTCTACTTGGTGCTGAGAGCCTCAGAGGTTTATTGAGTGACACACAGGTCGTGGGAAGGCCAACAACAGCAAAAATCATTCTATTGCAAATGCAGAAAATACCAGTCAGAATGAGCAGAAGTCAAGTTCTTTCATTGCTTAAACAGAAGCACTGCAAGGCTGACATCTTTACAAAAGGGGGGGTTACTCTCATGGTTCTCTTCCTAGAAGTTTCACTTCCTTTGGGTTTGTGGTTATTTCAGGTTAGCACAACAAATGCCAGAAGAGAAGGCATTTTATTTGCTTGGATTTTTTTTTATATTGAAGAACAGGCAAGACCACCACGTCCTGGAACAAGAGGAGGGATTACAAAAGCCTACCCTGAACAAAAGGAGCTGTGTGGAGTCCTTTCTACCATACAAAGGTTCACAGTAATTCCTTTCCTGTAAAGCCACACTGAACTCTCTGAACAGTTAATACGTAGTACTTGGGACATATCTAGCCTGACAGTGATGTGAAAACTTTTTCTGGTGATCCAAGGTGATTCTCTGCCATGTGTTTTGCTCTGTGAAAGGCTACACACCTCTTTAGGGGGAAGCAAGTGCCTTCAGGTTGTTTGCTTTTTTGGTTTTGTACCACAGCTCTGGGCCTGGCACTGCTCTCTGTGAAGTCAGTTTACCAGGAATAGGATCTGCTCTGTCATCTTAAGTATCGCCCACCTGTTCTCAAAACCACAGATTTCTCTAAAGAAATGTCTGCAGGTGCAATAGAGCAAGGCTGCAGCAAACAGTCACGTGCCTTTCTGTTTGGAGAGATGAGGCTCAGTTGCTTGTTTGCATTCTTTATATATGAGTGTGCTTCAGAGAGAGCTAAACCCAGTTTTATTATGTAGAAGGAAAACAGAAAATATACAATTGGGACATCATTGCAATTGTTGGAGCTGCTTTAACGTAGAGGCATGTGGAAACTGAATGATGTAGGCAGCTACCTGCAATGCTATCTATTGAAAAGAGTGTGGTTTAGTTATTTAATTATGCATTTTACAAAAAACTATTATATTTCACCGTTGTGCCATCCCATCATGCTTATTTGTGCTACCCCAAGCTGACCCAGCCATGATGCTCTCCAAGCACTGCTTTTTGTGGTCTTTCCTGTGGGCTCTGCTGGCTTTTCTGAGAGGTTAAACAGCACCTGAATTTTTACCATGTGAATTCTTGGTCTCCTGAGCCACAAATGTCACTCTGGCAGAAACTGGCTTAAATTTTATAGTAGTGTGAGTGTATCGACTTCTGACTTCCCCAAATTATACAAACAGGAAGGGTCTCTCCTGCCCTGGGCCATGGCATGACCCAGGGAAGTTCCTCCCGCCTCCCTTGGCCCTGCCGAGCCCCTCTGCCTCAGAAGGCCTGATGCCGGAGGCCACTGCCTTCCAGCAGAATCCCGTTTTGGATGATACATCCTACATCGCTGCGCTGTCATTCACTTCACCTTCAGTATGCATATCTTAACCCCGCAGCTCCAAGGCATTTGCAGGCATCCAGGCATCTCCCACACACTTCCTTGCTCTGCAGTGCTGCTCCGGTTTTGCCAGATGCCTGCTGCCGACTGCTGCGGCCCCCACCAGCTCTCCCTGTCCCCGCTTTCTGGGCGTTGGGGCACCGCATGGCATGTGGTCCCGGTGGGAAGGAGGGACTGCATTTGCAGCACAGACTTCCCCATCTCCCTGCCGTACGCGATGCTCCTGGAGGCTCCTTCAGGGATGCCGTCCCGCCAGACTGTTATTAAAAGGCCGAAGGAGTCCCAGGCACCAGCTGCGTGCTCCCTTCCTCCTGTTTTTCCTCTCTGTGCTGGCGCCCCTTCCCGCTGGAGGGGCAGGCTCGGCTGCCGGGGGCTCCACCGAGGTTTCCCAGGGCACGGCGGGGGCACTGATCCGCCCTGCCGGCTGACAGCCTGGGAGTCTCCCTCTTCCTCCCTCAGCTGGCCGGGACGGAGGCTTAAGGAAAAAAAATAAAAACCGAAAAAAACCTTCTGGGGTCACTGCGAGGAGAAAAAAAAATATTCCTCGTTATGTCTGCGGTGTCTACGAAAACGTCCCGAGAAGGGAGAGGAGGATCCCGCCCCGCGGGGACCGCGGGGTTCGGCGAAGGGGGTGGGCGCTGCCTGTGGGGCCGGGGCGTCCCCCCGCCTTTGGACGGGAGGGGCTCTGCCTTCCTGCGGAGCCGAGAAGAAGGGGCCGAGCCACCCTGCTCCCCGCCCCGGAGGGGGTGAGGGCCGTCCCGCTCGGCGCCGTGGGCTCGGCGGGGCAGGGTGCCCGGGCCGCCGTCTATGAGGCACTAGCGATCCTCCCTCCAGCGCCGGGAGGCGACACAGCCCCGGCGGGCAGGGCCACGCCGGGGGGGCCGTGCGGCGGGTGGCACCCCCCTTCTCTCTTCCTCCTCCTCCTCTTCTTCCTCCTCCTCCTCCTCCTCCTCCTCCTCCTCTTAACTTGGCCACGGCGGCGCGGGGCGGTGCGCTTCGCCCTGCGCCGGCGGCGGGGGATGTGCGGGCGGCGGCGCGATGGCTTCGGCCGTGTTTGAGGGCACCTCGCTGGTGAACATGTACGTGCGGGGCTGCTGGGTGAACGGCATCCGGCGGCTCATCATCAGCCGGCGGGGCGACGAGGAGGAGTTCTACGAGATCCGCACCGAGTGGTCGGACCGCAACATCCTCTACCTGCACCGCAGCTACTCCGACCTCGGCCGCCTCTTCAAGCGGCTCCTCGACTCCTTCCCCGAGGACCGGCCAGAGCTGTCCCGCTCCCCCTTGCTCCAAGGTTTGAGCGGCTTCCGCGGCCCTGGCGCTCTGTGCTCGGCGGGCGGGCGGGTTTCGGCAGCTGCTTCCCCGGGGTGGCGGTGGCCGGGGAGGACGGGCGGGCGAGCTGTCCCTCTCGGCGGAAGGAAGGGGCTGAGGAGCTGAAGCCGCTGAGAACCGGACGGGGCGGGGGGGGCCAGAAAGACTGCGGGGGCGTTTTGCGGTCGGAAACTCCTCCCGGGATGTTGATTTGTGTTTCTCCTTTTTTTTTTTTTTTTTTTTTTTGACTGTACTTTTGGAGCCGAGGGCTCCACGCAGGACGGTGACCCCAGTATCGCTACTGCTGTCTCCAGCTGCGCGGCTCCGGGCTAGGCTGGGCTGGGGGGACAGAGGGATCCCCGTTGGCGCTGCCCCTCTCCGGTGCCTCCGGGCTCCCCGAGGAAGGGCTGGGGGTGGTTGGCAAGAAAAAGGGTGTAGCTAGAAAATCTCCGCATGTTGCTATGTTGTTTGCCACAAGGAGAGGGCAAAAAAAAAGGGCTGCGGCGCTTGCCAGGGGACGGAGCAACTCTGGGAGCTGGCATAATTCCTCGCATAACTTCTGTGAAACGGGAATTGCAACAGCGCTTAGTAGAGACGTCTGTTCTCTTCCAGTTTCTGAAGTGGATTAACCAAACTCGAGGGATGTTGTCCATGCTCAGGCATTGCTGTGCAGAAGCAGGATGCACCCTAGATGTCTTGCGGGTTGGGTTCAGTGTGTTTAATTGTTGGGATATTTTTTAGATAGAATTACGTGTTCTACTCTGACGTATTTCAAGTGTGTAGAGTGGTGAGGAGCATCCAGTCATCTGAAAATGGGTGTACGCCTAGCCCTTCCAGTCTCCCCACTTGTTTGAGTTACGACGTAAATGATTTGATTGACAGGAACGGGCAAAAGCCGATATTCTGTGCCTGATTTTCTCTGTGAGAGGGTGGGAAAGTTTTCCCAAGCTCCCACCTTGCTAGTGGGACCCCCTTGCAGAGGGTCTGCGTTTTGCTGTTCTCTGAACTGGGTGTCCACCGCTCGTAGAGGTGTTAACCCTTTGGACTTCATTCCTGGCCCGTCCCTGTGTGACAGCGAGCTCTGTTCCCTGCCAGTGGCGATCTCTCCCGGGCTGCCCCCCCAAGGATGTTTTCTGACAGGTGTTTATAGTGACACAGGTCTTTTTCCATGCTCCTGCCAGATCCCTAACCTCTAGTGGTGGGCTTGGTTTGGGTTTTTTTATGTGCCTCGCATTAAAACGCTCGTACCTTTCCCTGTCCATCTTCCTGGTGTGGCGGGAGCCGCAGCCTTCTCCCCGCCGGTGTCCCCTGGCTCTGTGCTTTCCCGGCCCCGCTGCCGGGAGGTGGCGGCCCGGCCCCGCCGGCCCCGGGCGCTCCGCAGCACTGGCGGGCCCCGAGTGCCCTCTGCAGACGGCGGGGATGGGCGCAAGGCAGCCGGGGCGGCTCCGGGCTGCGAGGGGCAGGTGCTCGCAGGGCTGGGTGCCGGAGGGGGGCTGTCTCCTCCCACTTGGGTGCAGGCTGGGAATGGGGCTGTTCCTGCGGAAGCCAGACCCCACCTCTTAGCCCGGGTGCGATTTTTGCTAGTGCTGAGAGGCAGTAAATTCTCAGTAACATGGCCTTCAAGTGTATGTGGCACCTGGGCCACGGCTTTTCAGGATGCTGGGTAGGTTTGGAGCGAGCCTGCCTGTGGCCTGCAGGGCACAGCACCTACTGGAGTCACTGTGACTAAAAATTGACGTCCCGGGGTGCCGGTAGTCCTTCTTGTTGGGTTTATGGGGCTCTGAAGAGTAGCTTGGCAGCTGGACTGGGGTGTGTGCTGTGTCTGGCTGTAAATGGACTCGGTCCTTGGCCTGCTGCCCCTCCCAGTGCTCCTTTCCCATTGGTTACTCACAGGAGCTGCTGCTTATCCTAAAGCCCTTCTCATTCCTCAGCGCCTCTCTCAAGCGAGCATGGTTCCTCTCCTGTCTCAAGGCCTGCCTGAGCTTTTGCAAAGTATTCAACTCATTTCACTTCTCTCCAAAGCATTATTTGTGCGGTTTGAGCCAGATGGGATTATGGTCCCTTGCACTGGCTTTACTTGACAGTCCCAGGTAGATACACCATTCATGCATGAACAGCTGGGAAAGATTAACCATCCTCAGCCTGCGTTGCTCAAGCTCTGCCTAAAACCTGGAGCCTTGGCTTACCTTTATCTCAGGAACAGGCACGCTGCCTTCAGTAGAATGGGGAATGAGCAAACATCAGTTCAGGATTTGAAAAATCGAAACCTAATATAAGTAGATTATGGTCTGTTTAGCTTGTTGAAAGGGTGGGGGTTAACTTTGCAACAGAGGCAGAATAAAAATCAGGAGTAGTTTCTAAGCAATTACAGTGTGCGTCACAATTTCAGCAATTCTCTGTTTAAAATTATGCCGCTCCTGCTCTAAAGAAAATTACTTTGCAGAGTATGCTTCTCTGCCTAAAGAACACTTCATCAAACCAACATTTTAAATTGGCTGGTCACAGCCTCTGATAACTTGACAAAGTTGAAACATAAAAATCTCATTTAACTAAGTGACAGTGATGCAAAGCTTTGCATGTAAAAAGAGATTGCATGAGGCATGTCCAGTCTTTACAAAATTCATGGGGTAAGCATGGTTTCTTAAGCCATGTTTAAAAGCAGATGTCTTGCTGTCTAAGTGAAGCTCAATGTACCTAACCCAACAAAAACGCCTGACAAAAGCCCATTCTTGTGTGTGTTAGCATTTAGTCATATACATTTGTGTGTATTTTTATATATATACATACAAATGTATTTGCATATGTATGTGAGTTTATATGTGTATGTGAGTGTTTATCTTGGGCTTCCTGAAAGAAGGTGAATATCAGCTGTGCCTTTTATCTGGAGGAAGTGATAAAGTGTTGCAAGCCAAGTTTGCATTGCATTGAAGGACTCCAAAGTCCCTACAGATTTGCCTAAGGAGCATTAAAAGGACTAGCATTATCCTACAGCTCAGTCAAGCTGCAGTGTGTTACGTTTAAGGGATATGACTGAGAGGGGAAGCTTGAGCTATT
Organism: Molothrus aeneus; assembly: GCF_037042795.1. Lineage (NCBI taxonomy): Eukaryota > Metazoa > Chordata > Aves > Passeriformes > Icteridae > Molothrus > Molothrus aeneus. The sequence goes on from NC_089646.1 coordinate 68,802,431, forward strand.
TGATGTTATTAACTTTTTAAACGAAGGTTGTGGTTATTTTAAAAACGTCAGCAATTTTAGAAAGAGTTGGTTGTTACCTTTATTGCTGGCTTTAGCAGACAGTTCATGCTGTGCAGGAGTGTGCTCCTTTTCTTGCTCAGCATGAGGAAACCATTCTCTCCATTCCTTTCTTGACCCCTCATCCTCCCGGACAAGCTTCCACAATACTCTCCCCTTCCTTATTTGCTGGAGCTGCTGAGTGCTTTGAGATTGCAGAGGAGAGGATGGGAGGTGCAGCTGTCTGCAGTGACTGTTCATCTTACCTTTTCTTAGATATGAGAGATGGGGAAGTCCCAGGGGAGAGTAGGGCATTCCCACAGTTTTGTCTTTGGTAACTAGTAGGAATGCATGGCAGAGTGTGCTCTCTGGAATGTACACTGATGCTAAAGGCCAAGGAGGTTCAGCAGCACAAGGCATCTCACTGTGAAGCTGGTAAACAAGGTTAGATATGTGCATACCTGCAGGGTGACTAAGTATGATTCACTGTGATGTTGCCAGTAACTTGCTAGTATTTTATTTGTCTTTGAAATCTGCCTGTCCCTTGCTCTAGGTAAATGTACAAAAGAGGATCACAGGAGAACATGGGTTCATTCACTCCTGCAATGAACACAGCCTAATGTTACTAAACTGTCCGTTTCTCCATGCAAAGTCTACTTTTGATTTTAATCAGTTTTCTTGAGAAAGGCAGAGCTAGGGACTTAGAAGCTGACTTAAAATTGATGGAAATAGAAATAGTTGCTGCAGACCAAACAGACACCAAAACTGAGGTATACATGTGGAAAAGGACTCTTCCTTTCCCCACCCCCCTCCTTTCCTATTTTCTCTAAATACCATTTGTGAGGAGGTCTCATCTAAGGTTTATCCTTGAACTTGAGCCAGTTGCAATACAGTCAGCAGTCACACACCTCCCTCACCTCTGACTTCAGCGCAGGCTTAAGGAACACAAAAGAGCACATTAGCAGCCTTTCAAAACTGGGATTTGTTTTGCCTTTGGAGTGCCAGGGTGGTTTCTGGCAATCCTCCTCTGCACTTGTTTGTTGCCTTTGTTACCAGGACAGAGGCTCAGATGCTCCTCCAATGTAACTGTTCATATTGTACATATCTGAAGTGCCTGGTCCTGCTTTGATACTCTGAGCTGCCAAATCAGAAGCCCTCTGACAGATTTATTTTATTACTAGATGGGCCTCTCTTCCCAAAGTTCTCATTTTCCTCCTTTCCATGCCTCCTCTGACTCATTCTGCTTTGTCGTGGTTTTTTTCCCCTTGCTCTTCTTTCTGTTATTTCCATGCCTCCTCTGACTCATTCTGCTTTGTCGTGGTTTTTTTCCCCTTGCTCTTCTTTCTGTTATTTCCTCTCTGTTCCTTTTCTTTTCCTCCAGGTTTCCCTCACCGGTGTGCCGCCCTCCATGGTTATTTATGGCTCTGCAGAACTTCTCTGTTCCCTTCCACCTTGCAGGTGCTCAACCTCTGTCCATCCATAGAAGTTTTCTAGTAGTGGTGGAGATTTCCTGTAGAAACCTTGCACCTTTATTTTGCTTCCTAGCATAGAAGCAGTCACTTTACCTGCAGCAGACCTGAGCAGTCCCTCAGAGAGACTAGGCTGAGCTCTAGCTCCAAGCCCTGTGCCTGCCTCTGGGGTGACATCCTCCTGCAGGAAGCAGGTGATCAGCTGTTTTCCGTGTCCCAGTGCCTGTGCAGGGAAGCTCCTGCAGGGCTGCCATTGGAGGGATGTGCACAGCACAGAGGGCAGTTCCCAATGAGCCAGCCCAGGAACATTGTTTGTCTGCAAATGCTGTGCTCATAACTTAGTTTTCTATATGCTGCATTTTTGTTGTTGTTGTTGTTGTTGTTGTTTACAAGACCATCTGGGAATGTGATTTATGAGAAGAGGGAGCTCTACAGAAGCAGCATAGTGGTTTCCACAGACAGCAGCTGTTTCTCGGTGCTGTGACAATACAGATAAATACACTGCATCTATTGTGCTCTTTTCATTGTTGACATTGTCAACAGTTCATTAGTGGAGCTTGCTCAGAGCTTCTGTCTGGCAGACAAAAGATGCAGCTCTTGGTTATCAGGCTCTAGCAGAACTGTATAACCAAAATTAAGTTTATGGCTTCTGGGTTTGTTCTTTTATCAGCTGAATTTCATGGTTCATTTGTAATAATGGAGATAAATGGAGCTGACTGTGTTGTTATAAAGCTAGACACAAGTTGCCTTTTTGTGGTGAACCAAGGCAATGTGTCAGGGAAGGTTTTGGTGGAAAGGAATGGAAATGAGGTGAGTTTTTCATGACAACTCTCACCTGATAAGAAATGAGCACTAAAAATGGTTGTACAAGCTTGCATTTTTCATCAGATTTTGACTGCTTTGTTCACTCCTATCTCATGTTTCTTTGACATCTTTTTATTTCTTGTGGCTCATCAGGCATCAAGACAGGGAATTCTGTGGGGAAAGCCTGTCTGCTGTGTTCTGCCACCAAAACGTGCTTTCTCCATTCCAGAGATCCTGAGATCCCATAACTAATAATACCATGTGTGGAGAACCCATCATCTTGAGGGTCTGGGTTTCTCAGCTTTTGACCTGCCTCCTTTCTTTGCATGGGTGTTCCAGAGTGCCAGTGTCATCAGGTCATGGTCACTTTTGCTTTGGGGGATTGCAGTCAGACAGTTGTTTGGACAGGACTTCTCCCCATCCTGCATCTCCTTCATATGAACTGCAAAAGAAGAAAGGTGTGGGCAGGCTTTTGAAAGCTCTCTCTCTTTCTGCATCAAACAGATTTATCTTAATATCTTCAATATGTTTGCTACTACCTTGTGGAACTTCTGAAAATATGGGGTGACTCACATGAATTTTGTGTACTGATACCTCTTTAAAAATTTTGGTCCTTGTCATCAAGCTTAAGAAGGGCAGCACAATGTGATAAATGTCAAAAGTCCACCTCCCTACACCCACCCTTCTTTTCAGCTCTGCTGTGTCCTTTTAGTTGCTCCCTCAGTAATGCCACCAAGAGAGATCTTGTCAGCAATATTGCATTGATAACAAATCCTTTTTAAAGGCTGTAGTGACTCCTGTCACATGAGATGGATGAACTCCCCCACAAGGGGAAGGGGTAAATGTGTCTGCCCCAAAAGAGATGGGTTGAAGAATTAGGAGAGAGGCATCAAAGAGGAGTTGCTAGAGCCGCCAGACTTAAATCAGACCAGTGCTGTAGCTAGCTCTAGGATCCTGTCCCTGGTGATGAGAACCAGATGCTCCAGAAGACAGTATAAATAAAAGGCAGAGAACAAAAAAATGACAGTCCTGGTCTCTAGTAATTGAAGATCTTACATCCCTGATTGCCTGTAATTATCTGCCCTTCTCTGGATCTTATCAAGTCTTTGGACTTAAGGGATCCCTGTGGTGTTATTTCTGCAGTTATTGAAGAAAAGTTGTGTGAAACAAGCTTTCCCATCTGCTGGGTTTTTTTTTTTTTCATTTCCTGCCTTTACATACCCCTGAGTATTCCTTTGCCCTTCTAGCAATCTTTTATCCTTCTTTCCTTCACCAGAGAGGAGGCAGCCGTTAATGGGAGCCGGTTTGGCCTTTTCAGAATCCAGCCTGAGGTGGCTAATGCCATAGTTCCCAGGTGGCAAGGTTGAGGGAACAGTGTTTGGGGTGAGGAGGGATCCTACCTGGCAGCTGCTAGGAGGAGCGAGGTATGGTGGCCATGAAGCAGGGGAAAATGACAGCTGAAATGGTATTGAGAAGACCCAGTTAAGCAGATGGAGGAGTTAGGAAGCAGTGCAAAGGAGCAAAAGAGCAGAAAAAATGGGCCTGAGTTGTCTATCATCTTTCAGCCCTGATCCAGGTGCCAGCTGAGTAGCTTCAGTTTCTGCATGTTTCTGTGGAATATCTGTGTGTGGGTCTGTTCAGAAGTTGTCTAGATGTGGTCCCTAACAGCCTGATCTGAGTTTGGACCTGGCCCTTCTTTGGATGAATCAAATTAGACTCTTTAATTTAACATTATTCTCTAATGACTAGGACCTTCCTTCTATTGCTCCATCTACATCCTGGATTGTGTGTGTGCACAAGGCTTAGAACATATCTGAGGGAAAGGAGGAGTGAGGGGAAAAGGATAAAAAAGTTTTAGCACTGCAGTGGTAATGAATGCTGTAACTGGGGAAAAGGGGCACATCTCCCTTTGAAGTCTGGTCAGGAGAGACAGCAAAGTAGCAGTCTCCCATGCAAGGCAGCTTATATGTTTTCCCTAAAGATTTGAAATCCCTAACTGCTGCTTGGAGTCTTGTGCAAAGAGAGAAGAATGGACTCATGATTTAAATCTATAAGCCTCAAATCTTTCTTGCAGTGTAGATTAGCAGAACACAGTAGGGTTTCTCTCTGGATTTATTTGTTACTCATTTTTTCCCTTTGATACCCACTCTGCAGTCTCCCTATAGGGAATGGAAAGACAATTAAATGAGAGGGTTTCAATGCAACTTTAATCTTCATGAAACACACAGCATTTAGGACTATTGGCATTCTATCTTGCATGTATCTTCAGAAAGTACACCTTGGCTTCTTGTTCAGCTTCCTGTATGTATAGAACTGATTTTGAGAAAATAGGGTATCTTTTGGACATTCTTTACTCCTGTCCTGACCAAAAACATGATGTGCAGTCCTTCAGACTGGAGAGATGGGGTTTGCCCGCAGTTTGGTATTACGTATACATAGTGACTTGTACATCTCCAGAGAAACAGACTTCTGTGTGTTGTTGTCATTGACATGACATTACAGATACACACTTGACTTGGGCATGAACTTACTCTTCCTTGGAGGGCACTAGAGGATTTTTGAGACAATGCTCATTGTGTATGCTGACTGTCAGGACTGCTCTGTGATTTCATTATGAGCCATGAAGCACATGCTGCAATTCCTGTCCTGCTTCCTGTGGTAGAAACATGGGGTGCATTATCTGTGGTTTTCAGAATGTCATTAGTTGCAGATTTGGTGGCTCACAGCAGTAATAGGACAGCCCTACCAAGGCTTGTGTGTTTACATCAGGAGTTGGCTCCCTGTTCATTCTCCCCTGCTGCTGAGCTCGTTTCCTGCCTGTGTGCAGCTCTGGGCCCCTCTCCCACACTGTGAGCCAGCGTGCCAGGTACACAGCTGCTGGTCTGCTCTCCCAGCCTCCTGCAGCTGCCCCAGCACCAGGGAGCCAGGGCAGGAAGAAAGCTGCAGGCTTCTGGTGCTGCTTGTGCCATACTTTTCCAGACACATGTTGCTCTGTGCAGAGTTGTTACTTACTCTTAGTCTGAAACAGAAAGCAAATCCTTTCCAGTTTTAAGGACTCTGCCCGGGGCTCTTTGTCTGGAAAGGGGTTGAGAAAATGTCAAAAGGATTGAATGAGGTCACTGATTACATAATAAAAATAATGCAGTCTCCCAGGCACAGGTGAGTGCCACACTGGTTTAGGCAGTATCATCCCTCTTGTAACCCAGCCTGTTGGCTCCCCTCTGTGCAGGGTGAAGGAATCTTACAAGTTTGTGGTATTTGGCAGCAGGGTTTGTGGCAAAAAATGGAGCCAGGAGGACCCCAGTTTATGTCAAACCCTATAAACATAGGTGTTTATAGCATTTAAATCACTTGAAATAGCAGCTAATTGTCCAAGTACAGGATAGGTAACAAGACAGAGAGCAAAGTTTTCCTGGGAGGAGTTCGTGCATGTTTTCCATTAGCAGTCCAGACAAGGGACAGAGCTGAGAAAAAGGCATGAGAACAGCCTTTCACCATGACCTCACTAACAAATTTCCCAGCTCTGAGTTCAGCTCTGTTGCATGACTGAGCAAGTGAAGAAAGCACAACTGGTTCCAAGATACTGGCTGCTTTACTAGTATCTTATTTTTATTTTATATCAAACCAAGTAAGGTTTCTTGGGTAGTAAAAGCCCCAGATGGAAATACAGGCTAGACATGTGTTTATGGCCCATGGGCAGAGACAACAGCCTCAGGACATGTTGTGGCTGCTGTATGGATGCTATATATGTGGCCAGGGGGTCCCTCACACTTCAGATGCATCCACATTTTGGTGCATTTGTGTCAGGGTTAATGAATGGTGGGGGTGCTGGGCTCTGTCTGCAGTGTCAGCTGGCATGTCTGTGTGTCTGTTTGTTCAGGCGTTTCCAGTGTCTGGAGATCCTACATCAGTCTCTGGCATTTTTTTTTTCCTCTTTCTTTCTGCCTTGACAAATCTTCCAAACAGGAGAAAGAACACAGGCAAAGGAGAAACACCCACAAAGTGAAGGATAGGCCTGGAAACTTGGGTGAGGTTCTGTGACCCTTCTTTACACAAATTCTGGCTCCTGCTCAAACTTAATATAGTGCCTGGGTGAGAAAGGAGCTTGGATGGGGCATCCTTGCCTGCAGTCTCTTGCTTCTTCTGTGGAGTCTGGGGTTTCCTGAGGTGAAGCCTTTGACAGGAGTGGTTTGAAGTATTCCCTGCTGCTCACCTAATTGTGCTAGCAAAGCAGAAGCAGCTCTGTGTTGTGGTGTGGGAGAGGAAATGAGGTGCAGGGGAGGGTGGGAGCACCTTAAGCCAGTGTTGACACCAGAGACTTTATCTTGTGAAACCCCAGTGTTCCTCGTGCACTTTGGTACTGTGGATGATGACAGCAGCCAGTTAGAGAGTGCTGAAAGAGATGGAAAGGAAGGACCAGGACCTCCACTCCTCCTGGTTGCTTGGGCAGGCAGGGCCTCTCTCTGGTCAGCGTGGCTGTGTGGTTGGGAGCACTCTGAGGTTGTGGGATCATGGTCTATGACTAACTGAAAACCACAAGAGCATCTGTTAACTTTTAAAAACAGAGACTTGTAGAATTAAGATAAATGGGGGCCTTACAAACTTCATGACAATTGCAGAAGAAATTAGAGGCTTAAATATATGTATATAAGGCCAGTCAAGTGGTTTCTGTTTGTTTGGGTTGCAGATGTATGAAAATAAAGGCTTTAGCCTGGCCAAAGTGAACTCCCTGTATGGGGAATTCATTTAAGGTCAGCAGCCTTACGTCCCAAAGCTGCACATCTGCAATCACTGAGCACATATATAGGAAGCTGTCCAGGCAGATGTATCAATGTATCACCCTCCTTCCTACGCTGTCTGCTTTTTGGTTTTGATATTACTGAAAGCCTCAGTAAGAAACACTTTTATGGTGTCAGATGTTACAAGTTTTCTGTGCCAGTTTCCAGGTTGGAGTGTGGATTTGCATGGCTGATGTCTTTCCAAGAGGTGGAAGGAGATAATATACCAGGGCTGGAAATTCCTTGTGAATGCAAGAAGCTGTAAAACCTCCCACGGGGCGATCTGTGACAGTGCAACAGGCTGACAGCCTTGTCTGACTTCTTGGTGAAGCATAAAAAGACCATGTGGAGCTGCAGATGCTTTCCCTGATTACTAATGAGAGAAGTCCTGACCACTTGGCTGCTTTTCCTCATGGGATGAATGTTCAGGGTTGTTGCCGAGGTGGTTTGGGTTTTTTTTTTCTTTTTCTCCCCCTCCCATTCTGAATATCTTCATTTGTTTGAATTTATCCCTCTTCCTGGTAAAATACTAGTTCCAACAGTGCATGCTTATCTGGGAAATGGTCCGAGATCCAGAGCAGATTGGAGAGGGAGCAGCTGAAAGCTGAATCCCTGGTGGATTGGCAGTGAGGTGGGAGCCACAGCTGGGCAGTCTCTGCTCTGACTATATCAGTGTTTATGCAGAATGGATCAAGACCAGCAGGAGAAGTGGAGCAGCACCCCATGGCAGCTGGGACCAGGGTGGCTGGCTCTGTTTTCTCTGTGTTTTTGATGTGGACTGCAGCATGGCCAGCAGTGTGTTGCTGTGGGATGGGTGTCTGAGCTGTGGGGCCATTGGCAGCTTCTTCTTTCTTTTAGGGAAAATGACAGCCCTTTCATTGAAAAATCTGAACTCAATCCAAATGTGGGATGGGAACTATTTGTGGAGGGGCCAAGCAAATCCACCCAGCCTGCACCCCATAGTTAGGATGACGAAGGGTGCTGGAATGCAATTCAGGTCTGTAATGTCAAGCACAGCCTAGCTACTATGCAGTCTGTGGACCCATGCAGATGAGTTTATTCACATTTACAGCCTTTCAGAGAATTTCTAAGCAAAGCTACCTGACTGTAGTGTACACCAGCCAAAGCAAGACACACAGCACCTCCCTTATACGCCTGCTGGTGTGCATTGCTCTGCTGTCAGGAGAGGGGGCGAGTTGTACCTGGGTGAGGGGATAGCCGTGCTGAAAAAACAGGCAAAATGAAGGACTTTTGAGCAACAGAAAGGCTTATACAAACAGGGGACTTTTGTGGGACAACTGTCAAGTAAACCTGGTTGCTTTGGAGACAATCTCTATTTTATTTAGAGCTGTAACTGGAGGAGAGCTGACAGCTTCCAAGTCACACTTTTGTTTGGAAAGTTTTGTGGGATTGTATCTTGTTGGGAGCAAACAACGAGGACTGGTGCAGACTGAAACTGTTTGTAGATGCTGTTCCCATACTCTGCATGTTTGATGGCTCTATGTTTGTCTTTTGAATAGGAAGATGCAGATAAACTTACTTTAACACAATGTAGTATATTGAAGTGCTTTCTCACAGACTGCTTTGCAGATTTTAAATTTTGATGGTTCTAATTGATTGTGTCTTTTCCTGTTCCAGCTTTTTGTTTGGTTTTTTTGTTTGTTTGTTTATTGTGGCTTCTTATATTTAATAATTTCTCTTAGGTATTTCATTTTCATGGGTGTATCCTGCTCCTTGGAAAAGATGCACAAATGTAGAAGTTAAATGATGATTTGATTAGAAAAAGTAGGTTGCAAATATCAGCAATAAAAGGCTCACTATAGGGATGTGAGATTTTGGGATTTACTTCTCATATGCCCCATACATGCAACCAGCCTGTGCTGTATTTCCTTCAGTCTGCTGGAGGAGGGGAAAGTTAGAGATGTCCTGCAGGTTATACATACAAAATATGGTATCAGTGTTTGAGATCACCATACCAAGCAATTCCGTATTGCATTGAAATGGATAATTCAGGACATTGGCAGTGAAATTTTGGTCTTAATCCCTTCTGCAGCACTGTGATAATTCAGTGACTGAATAGATGAAAAAAAAATCCTAACAGTTATCTTGCACTTGAAAAACATGATACTGACAAATTTTCCTTGGACCACTCACTGGGGCTTACAGTCAGAGAAATACAAAACTGCTCTCAAAGCCTTTTGTTTAGCTTGTATTTATTTTTTTCCCTCTTATCTGTAGGAAGTGTCTTTTGGTTTTCTTGGGTTTTCTTCTGCTTTTTATTTTCAGAAAAAAAAAAGGGATGAATAATGGTTCTTGGAAGCAGAAAGTGGGCTGTTTAACTATCACTGCTGGGAATGCTGTGTGGTGAAACTGTGGGTGAGGGAGTAGGTGGTTCTACTTCTGCTTGTCTTGCAATTCCTACATATGGTCATAAACAGCTGAGTTTGTGTCAGGCTTGCAACTCTGCTTGTAAACTACACCCACCTCAGTTTGGGGTGCATGCTTTATCATCAGTTGGTTTAAAAGACATTTCTGGAAGGCATATTTGAGGTTGTTCCACATCTTCCTTAGGGGCTGCTTCTGGCTGCTAAAGTGTGCCTAAGTTAGCTTTTGTTTATGCTTATTATCTGTTTACTTTGTTTCTAGGGCTCATCACAATAAAAGAAGCCCATGATATAGAAGCCAGACTTAATGAAGTGGAAAAGCTTCTGAAGACTATTATAAACATGCCCTGGAAGGTGTGTAAGCCAAGTTCCAATTTAGCCCAGCTTGACTCCTCCTTCATGGTGACATGCAGTCTCATGCAGATTAGAATGTGATGGGCTTTGCCAGACTCTGAAAGAAGAAGCAGTTTATTGAGTAACTTGGAGAAATGCTGAGTGCCAGAACTGTGTAATGATGCCTCCAAGCTGTCACTTATTATAAGTCTTCTTGTCATACTATGAAGGGGTGGAAATGGAGAAGAGGGACAAAGCAAACTACTGGTTAAAAATGGATGTCTGTTTTTATTTCTCTCTTTTTAAGTATTCAAGGTCTGAAGTTGTCCTCACGTTCTTTGAGAGATCTCCTTTGGACCAAGTTCTAAAAAATGACAATGTCCATAAAATTCAGCCAAGCTTTCAAAGTCCAGTTAAAATATCAGGTAAGAATTGTTATCTACCTGCAGTTGACACAAAAATTGAAGAATGAAAATTACTTTATTTGCTGTTCCCATTATTATTTCTCTATCAACAATTCAAAATGTAGTTCTCAATAGTGCTTTGTGATACAGAGCATATAATTTTCCTTGTAATACTGTGCAAGGTGCATTCAGGCAATAAAGTGTCAGGTGAAATGGGAGGCTGACAAATGCAAAGCAGTGAATGTGAGGAAAATGCAGTCCTTACTGCACATCATCACATATGGATGAAAATTTTGAGGCTATTGATACAGTTCTGTGAAAGGGTAAGCTTGGTGCCAAGCAATGGGCAATATCAGCAGTGAGAATATTAGGTACTATTAGGAAAGGAGAAGGAAACAGAGGAGAGGAGCATAGCGCCCTCTTGAATACAATATGCACAATTTTGGTTTCTTCATCTCAGGATATAATAGAATTTAAAATTATACAAATAAACGGCGAGGACTCAAGTTGTTGAACAGCTTGTCTAAGTAAGGGGTTATTTAAAGAAGGACACCTTCACCTGTGAGATGAGATGACAGACTGGTATGTCTGATGGAAGTCCACAAAACTGTGAATAGAAGGAGGTCAATTACCCTGTACTTCTTCTGAAACAAGAGCTATAGGTTATCCAATATCATTGACAGACAACAGGCTTTAAACAAACAAAAGAAAGGTTATAATATTGTTTTGTTTCCATACAAAGCATAGTTAAGGAGTGGAACTCACTGTCATAGGATAGGGTGGAACTGAAAGCAGAAGTGACTTCAAAAGGGAATTAGACAGGAAAGTGGAGGACAAGTGCATTGAAACCTGTCACAGGTGGAGACATAGGAAGTTCTAAACCACAGATTGCTAGTGGGTAAAGCGGAGAGCCTATCCTTGCCTATTCTTTTAGCCTTTCCCCTCTTCATCTGCTACTTTTGCTGTTGCCAAAAGGTCTGTGAGCTTCTGGTGTGCCTGGTTTTGTATTTCTATACTGAAACACTTTGTTTAAACCTAGTGCCAACTCCTGGTTTTGTGTCACCAGAAGAGCTTATTTACAGTTAATTGAAGTGAAATACTACATAGTCCTCCAAGGTTTATGATATTGCAAAGAGCTGGTATCAATTTTCTTTGGTACTAACAAAACTAACTATCTCAGCTGAGTAATAGCATGTTTTAATTCTAAATTATTGTTGGTAGTGACAAGTCATACCTCATTAACTGGAGGAAGATTCTCCTACCTATGCAGCTATCCAGAAGCATCTTGTGGTAATTAATTTCATCATTCAAGTGATTGCTGCAATTAATGCTAAGAACATAGGTGGAAATTTGATGTTAATTGATATTTGCCTCATCTGGATGTTGCATGATGGAAATGGATCAGTGTCTGGCAGCGCTGTCAGTAGATGGCAGTAAATGATAATGAGTAAAGCAGTTAATGCAGCAGTGAAATGCTGTAACTCTTAGGTCAAATCAAGGACACTAGGAAAATACTGACATTCCTTTTACTCATAGTGCAGCTCTCTACCTGGCTCTCAGTCTTGGAAAAGCAGGCAAAAATGTTTTGTATTCTCTGAAAAAACAAACTGTTCCCTGAAAGGTGCTGCTCAGAGTGGTAGGTGATGGAGAAGAGAGAAAGGGCTGCCCTCTAAGATGAAAACTGAATTTGAATTTTTGGTGTAAATCTTATTTAACAATCATACAATGATGGCTCAAGATGAGTCATGTGAAATGTGATTCTGCTGGGGTTCAATGTTTTCACAACCCCCAAATGTATTCTACTAAAATGAGCTGCAGTGAAACACGGAATGAAAGTCAAAGATGAGTCTCAAAGTGAGTATTGGCTTTACCTTAATGCAGGCACATGTAATGTTAAAAAAAAGTTACCTCCTCTCTCATGCCTCATCTCCTGTTCATTGCTTGAACTGTATATATAGATGAAATTTGTTGGTTGTTTTCTGCCAGCCATATTTTGTGCCACAGACTAATTTTTTGTTGTTGTTGTGCTGAAAATGCAAGGCTGTAACAGAGGGTCTTGAGGCAGATCAAGAGTTATCCTACTTAAGTCAGTGCTGATTTTTTTTGAAAACTGCATTTATTCAAAAGAAATCCTTGTGACTTGCCTAGTTTGATTTTCCATAGAGCACAGATGTGGATAAACTTCTCATTCACATCAGATACTGTTCTTTAGTTATCAATTCTCCCCATGGTAGTAAGTCAGTGGAATTAGGTGTAAATTTTAGATATTCTGTATTGGAGGCTTCTAACACAGTTAGAAACAAATAAGCAGTATCAAGGGCAGTGTAAAACATGATATTTCTTTATACATCTTAGAGGTTGAATTAACTTGTAAGGTCACTTTTCATTTCCCTTGTTATGTCTTTTTTATTTTTGCTTAAGCCTGGCATTGTCTGAGAAAAATACAATTATGATTTGGTAGTGGTAGTTGCTTCAGATGCTCTGTGTCATTAATTGGTTAGGTGAATAAAATTACTTGAGCACTGTCAGTTTGCAGATTTAAGAAGCTGTGAAACCAACTCTTCATTCCTGCTTTCCTGTGCAGATTTTCAATGTCCTATGCACATATCAGTTCATAGCCATGTCAATTACATATGATATACAGTTGTTTTCCAGCTTTTTTTTTTAATCTTGTTTTCTTTCTTCTCCCAACAGAAATCATGAGATCAAATGGATTCTGTTTAGCCAACACTGAAACAATAGTCATTGACCACAGTATACCTAATGGAAAAGAGAAGCACCTGGATGTAGATTCAGCAGAACATTTGTAAGTGGGGTTTGAGCAGGAGCAATGCTGTCACCTTCACTGTAGCTTTCCCACCCCCCTAGAAAAATGTTACTGTCTGCCTAAGAGCAAGACTGGTACAGCTGTCATCCTGACTGGTTAAAGGTTACTGGGCCTGATTGCTAACACTTCACAGCAATTTCCTGTTAAAGTGGGAAAAAAGGAGAATGATTGACCCCAGAGTGATCAATCCTCTGTGTATGAAAAAAGAACAGAGGTTGCCATAGGGGTGCTGCAAAGGGAGAGCAGAATTATATCTTTCTCTCATGACTGTGATGAGACCAGGTTTGAGCCCAAGCTTGGAAACTCAAACAGCCTAACAAATGTCATATTCTGCTACAAAGGATAGTAGGATGTTTGGGAAGCAAAACACTGTCCTCAGAGGGGAACACATCCCTGAAAGGTCAAAAACTGAACAAAGGTGAGCAGCTGCACAACTGGGACTTGGTAGCATGTGTATATCCTTAGGGAAAAGGCAAGTTAGATTGGTTTCATTGGGCAGTTCTGCTTCCTAATGCACATAGGTATTCTGGGGTCAGAAACCTGTAACCAGGAGGGCTTCTATGGCCATAAAATAAAGCACAAGGAGTTCCATCTCAACATGAGGAAGAACTTTACGTTGAGGATGGCAAAGCACTGAAAGAGACTATCCAGGGAGGTCATGGAGTCTCCCTCTCTGGGGGCATTCTAGATGCAAACCCACCTAGACATCTTCCTGTGTCATCTGCTCTGGGTGACCCTGCCTTGTCAGAGGGTTGGAGTGAGTGATCTCCAGAGGTCCATTCTAACCCCAACCATTCTGTGATACATGTAGGTCTTAAGCCAGTGACTGTATCCACAGATGGGTATTGATGGAAATGTGCTCTTACAGATTTCTGTTATATCAGGTGATTGATATTTCAATGAGCTTCAGGTAATGAACCATTTCAATATTTTTGATGAGAAATGTTGACCTACTTTTTCATTAGAGCAGTCGAATGAAGGAAAGAGAATAATGAAAGACTAATGGAGCCTTTATCTTTGAATGCAATGATCTGTCTTGTCATATTTGAAATGCCAGTCTGTAATAAGGTTTAGAGCTTGGCAACATTTTGTCAGAGGCTGGAGAGTATGTCTGACTCGAGTGTAATTTCTTGAAGTCTTTTTATTAACTTATCACTTAGTGTTTGGAATCTTGACCTTGCTAACAGCATTTAAGCTTATAAGATTGTAATAATGAGGCTGAAATGGCACACTAGAGGTAATTCTGTAAGGCCAATACCTGGAAATTAAAATTTTTATAGTTCACAGTGGATCACTCTTTGTACTGAGAATGACAAATTATAGAGGAAAATTACCAAAGAAAGCCTTTTCCTGCCTTACTTTGATTCTTTTAAAAAAATTATTTAAAAAATATTTATAGCTAGTTTTGATTTTAAAAATGTGCTCCAGCCCAAGCAAAACTTACCAGCCTGGGATCAGAAACTACAATCATCTAACTATCATCCCATTGAAGTCAGAGACTGTTAAGGTCAGAAAATACTAATGTGACAAAAACTGAATGGTAGGCATAGTTTCCCATAAACTGTGGTAGAAGAAATTAATCCAGGGTAACAGCCTGATCTTGTGCAGCCTGACTTAGTTTAACTTTCCAAAGGATGTGAAGTCAAGAGTCAAGAAGTTAATAAATTTCCAATGTGTGTTTGATACAGTGCCCTAAATTTTCCCATCCTGCAGCTGTATTTTATAGCCAAGACATAATAGCTAGAAGATGGTGGAACCAGTGTAGCACAGCTGTTTTGTAAAAATTGAACCTTTTACAAAAGCAGAGATTTTCTATGCTGTTGGTTTAAATGTATGTTATTAGCCCAGAAAGGAAACTTTAAAATCTTTCAAATCCTCTGCTGTTCCCTTTCGGTTTCAGTAAAATTGGATTTATGGTGTGTTCTACCCTGAAATCAGACTTAATTCCTTGTGGACTTGATATCCTCAGATGGGAATTTTTTCCTTTCAGCTGCATTAAACTCTTTATGACTTCTGGGTTTTGGCTGCTGATGGACTTGAATGAGACATTTTGCAGAGCAAACCTGTATTTTTTGGGAAAAACTGCTTGAAGCTTCAGCAGGAAGTGCTCATTCCTTATACTGGTTAGCTCTTTAGCCTGCAGAACTACCTGCCCAGTGATCCATCGACTGAAAAGTCTCCTACTTGTTGCAAAAGAAATCACAGCACTTTTCCAAATTTCAGTTGCTTACTCTGTTGTTCTGAAGTAGGTCTTTTCTGCTTCCTTCGTTTTCTTTTTTATTTTAGTTGGCAGTACAATATAGTGAAGCCAGTGTGCTCAGCATCCATGTGGCATAACTAGTCCTTTTGTGTGTGGTTTTGGAGTGTAGTCTGAAGTCCTTTTGAAAGAAAAAGGAGGTAAATAAATGCATTTGAACTCATGGTTTGGTTTTGTTACAGAGGTACCTTTCTCTGCAAAGACTGTTTCCACTTCTGTCTTCTAGGCCAGCAGCAGAGTCTGTGGCATTGGATAAACTGCCTTTTTGGCAAATTCACTCCAGTACCTGAAGGGGGCCTGCAAGAGAGATGTAGAGGGAATTTTCATGGGGGCATGTGATAGGATAAGGGGGGTGGCCTTAAGCTGAAGGAGAGTAGGTTTAGATTAGCTGTTAGGAAGAAAATCTTTAGATGAGAGTTGTGAGATACTGAAACAAGTTCCCAAGGTTGTGGATTCCCCATCCCTGGAGGCATTCAGAATCAGGCTGGATGGGGTCTTAGTAAACTGACCTAGTGGAAGGTGTCCCTCTGCCAATGGCAGGGGCATTGAAACTAAATGATCTTCAAGGTCCCTTCCAAAACAAACCATTCTGTGATTCTATGATACGTGCATCTTTTAAATACTTCCAGTGGTGGTGACTCAACCACTTCCCTGGGCAGCTTGTTCCAATGCTTGATAACCCTTTCAGTCAAGAAATTCTTCCTGATATCTAATCTAAATTTTCCCCAGTAGAACTTGAGGCCCTTACTTCTTGCCCTGTCACTTGTTGCCTGGAGAAGAGTCCAACCCCACACCTTGCTACCCTCCTTTCAGGCAGCTGTAGAGAGTGACAAGGTCTCCCCTGAGCCTTCTCTTCTCCAGGCTAAACACCCCCAGCTCCCTCAGGTACTTCTCATCAGTACTTGTGCTGCAGACCCCTCAGCAGCTCCGTTGTCCTCTGGGTGTGCTCCAGCCCCACAATGTTCTTCTTGCTTGAGGGGCCCAGAACTGGACACCGGATTCAAGGTGCAGCCTCACCAGTGCTGGGTACAGGGGGACAATCCCTGCCCTGCTCCTGCTGGTCACTATTTCTGATACAGGCCAGGGTGCCCTTGGCCTTTTTGGCCACCTGGGCACACACTGGCTCCTGTTCAGCCACTGCTGGCCAGCACTCCCAGGTAGTTTTTTGCCAGGCAGTTTTACAGCCACTCTGTCCCAAATCCATAGCTCTACATGGGGTCACTTGTTGTGACACAAGTGCAGGACCCATCATTTAGTCTTGTTGGAGCTCATACAAGTGCCTTCAGCTGATCAGTCCAGCCTGTCCAGATCCCTCTGGGAAAGCCTTCCTAGCCTCCAGCACATTGGCACTCCTGCTCAGCTTGGTGTCATCTGCACACTGACAGAGGATGCACCTGACTCCCAGATTCAGACCATTAATAAAGATATTCAACAGGACTGGCCCCAAAACTGAGCCCAGGAAAACACTACTTGTGAAAGGCTACCAAATAGATTAAAATGATAAAGAATTTTGTCTTACACCACAATAATTAGGCTCTTGCAAAAGACAGTGTGTCTGTCAAGGTACTTAGAGGAAAAAAAAATAAGGGCAGCAGTTCAGGCATTTAGGAATCTGAAGGTCCAAAGTAGAGTTGCAGAATTTATTTTAAGAGAAAGGGCTGTTGGTAACAGCACAAAAGCATTTTGACTGTTGGTGTCATACACAGCTTCTGACTGTGGTAAACAGTCCTGGTTTATTGAGTTTGGTTTTGTGTGAGCACTCCAATGCAGTGCTTTGCAGACTGCTGTGCACACACTTCATTTTTGGTGGCAATAAAAGCTTTCTGCTTAACCACAGCATCTGATGTCCACTGCTTTGCTCCTCACATTCTGCTTGTAGTAACCTATCAGTGAGGCTGGAGAGCCACAAAATCTGTGGGACTTTTCAGATGTAATAATGTAGCTTTATGCTGATGAGAGAAACAGAGCCGAATCTGAATAGCCTTCTTGACTCCTCTTCTGCTTTCTTCACTCTATCTGCCCCACTGGTATTTCATAATCTGTTGTTTCTGGATCACTTGCAGTCCATAAGACAGCACAACGTGATCTGTGGAGTATTTTCAAGATACCAAGTCAACTCCCTTGTGCACTCGTTCCCACACACGCAGGCAAGTAAACAGCCTGGAGGGACTAGAGGAATGAGGGTAATAAACATTGAAAGTTCAGTCTCATTGCTGTTTCATTTAAAGTGAAGAGCAAAGCCACAGCACTGCAGGAGAAAATCTGTGAGTTTCTGCTCAAAAAAATGTTCTCTATTTTGGCTCTCATAGTTGAAAAAAAAAGAGATGAGAAGGACCAGGAAGGAGTATGGAAAAGACAGAACTTGTGGCCATATGTTGAAGAATGTATAGACCAGGCTATTCTATAACCCATGATAGTTCTAAATAAAATTTTGGGAAGAGATGGGAGTGGGAGACTTATCTGTTTGTTTGCCCTGCCACCCTTCTTCAGGTCCTCTGAAATACTCAGCTCTTAAGTCACCCTCTAGGGTGAGGTTAGAGGGATGTCCACAGTTGTTTCACTTATCTAAAGAGTCTAATTAGTTCATGTATAGATGAGATGCAGTTTTAAGTATTAATTATTTTTAGGCTCATCTGTTTATCTGTCATTCAGAGAGCTTCAGTAGGCCAGCTGAGCTGATAAAGGTGTTAGAGACACATGCTAAAAGTGAGAGCTAGGTTAGAATTTCTTTTTCCATCTTGTACAATTTTTCAGTTTCTACTTCCATTTATTTCTCACTCTGTCATAATGAATGAAATTTCTTTCAAAATATTAAAGAGAGAGTTTGAGAAAAAGAAACGTTACAGTTCTTCAAACCCCTTTTAGAACTGAGGTGAAATTTAGTCCTTGGCCTGCAGTGACTGCCTTTAACTGTTAGGCTATCTAGGAAGAAGATAATGTTTCTTACTGCAGAAATTCAAGCCTTCTTGAAATGGGAATGTGTAACTGTGAGAAGTGTAGTTTTTAACAGCTCGATGCCTTCTGGTTGGGAGTTGGTATGAGACAGTAAGTAATTCTTGCAAAAGTGCAGGTTATGAAACAGTTGTTGGGAAGTGGGGAGGAAAATACCAAAACAAGTGAAACTAAATTTGGGAACCTCTTTATATTTGTAGATTCTTTGATTGTCAAAATCTAAACCTTGTACCATAGGAAGTACAGCTAGACTCTGGAAGAAGGACACCCTAGTCATTTTTTCCTACCTATGTTAGACACTTGGCCTATTAAAAAGCTAAACCCAGAGAAGGTGCCTGTGAAGTGAAAGACTGAGTCCAAATTCAGATGTGAAATAAAAGCAGTTTCTTTTTCACTTTTATGTGACAATTGAGGCATCATGTGTTGTTGACACATGCTGTGGGAACAAAATAGAAAGATGTGGACTTCAACCGCGTGATTCACTCTTACAAGACTCACTTGCTGCTTTCTTCCTTCCTTCCTCACTAGTAGCTTTGAAAGTCAGGGGTGACAAGATTAATTGCTTGCATTCACCATGGTTCTCACTGGACCATGGTTTAGTCATAAACACATGAGTACCAGACATGAAGGAGGTGTGGATGAAATCAGCTCCAAGTGCTTCTTCCACTCCCTTAGGACTTTTTTCCCCAATTCCTTTGATTTTCTAAATGACTTAATGCCTTTTGGTGGTTTTTTTTTCATCTCTCCTTAGGTTTGAAAGTGTTAGTGACTTTACCTCAGAGCTGGAAGACAGTGATGATCCAACAGCTTATGTCACCAATTTGACATACTACCACCTGGTCCCATTTGAGACTGACATTCTGGACTGAGGCTGCTCAGGGGTGCAGCTAGCCAGCATCCAGCCAACCTCTTCATCCATAGGTTCTGCTATCTCTGGCATTGCATCTCTGTGAATGAGGCTGTGCAGACAACACCAACAGCAGGGAAGCTGCAGCAAGAGCGCCACAAAGCTGGTTTTGTAGGTGTGGTCCTCTGTTGTGCGTTACGGAGACATCTTGTGAGGAGGTATCTGCTTTGCTGCTGACAACAAACTCACTTTCTGAGAAAGCAAGGCAGCAGAAGCTTCCTGGGGATCAAGGAAATCTCTGCTATGTCTGTGGGAATTGCCACTCTCACACAGCTGTCATAAACTTGTGCTGAAGCAGGCACAAGTCACCCGTGCTCCTTGTGGTGCAAGTTGAGTTCCCCTTTTAGGATACCACCAGAAACTTCCTTGGATGGCGTGACCACACTTTTTATGCTTTGTAAGCAAGAAGACAAGCAAACCAGCTGAACTTTGTCAGTTCCCTCTGCAGTTGCTTAATGGAGGTCTCGTGGGTCGCTTTTTGCTCAGCTACCAGATGATTGGTGCCTTACACGAGATGTCAGAAATACCATTGAGTGCCTCCAGGACACAGAACACATGAGCTGACAGCTTTACTTCTTTTAATCGTGGGCTTTTGTATAATCACTGGAAGGGCAACTGCTCTTTCCTGGAATAGTAAAGCAGACAGCAACTAGCAATGCAATGAGCTGTGCATGATGTTTGGGTACCCAGATGATTTCAGAAGTCTGGAAAGCCAATGGGAAAGCTGAGCTGCTCTACTAAGAAGGGTCAAGGCTATGGCAGGCACTTTGATAATATTTTTTCTTTTCATTTGGACCAGCATATGTGAATGGTGCTTACAGATGTTTACATCAGAGAGATAATTCCCTATGCATATTTCTTCCCAGAGGATGGGAAGGAAGACACTGAGATTTATGTTGTGTTTGGACTGAAAAAGAATGATAAGCTGCAGTGTTCCTACAGTGGTAGG
Source organism: Molothrus aeneus (assembly GCF_037042795.1). NCBI lineage: Eukaryota > Metazoa > Chordata > Aves > Passeriformes > Icteridae > Molothrus > Molothrus aeneus. The sequence continues at coordinate 68,822,531 of NC_089646.1, forward strand.
AAAAACAGTCTCTCCACTTCCACCCTGTCTCAAGGAGGTTGTCCAGCTTTCTGAGATCGGCCTGGAGGAGCAACATGCAGGCCTCCTTGTTGTGTAATGCCGTGGATTTCAGCAGAGATAGGACAGTGGCAGCAGGAGTGGGATTGGACCCTGCAGCCTCTTGACTGTTGAGCAGTGCAATGTTAATGTCTCCTTGGAGTCTGTCCCTTGCAGAGCACCCTGAATTCCCGGCTCTCACTGTGAGTGCTCAACACTCACCAGCATGACCTTTCATTGAGCTTTTTGCCATCTGTTGCAAATATTATTTTGAAGGGACTGAAATGGAAAGAAATGCATTTTTGGACATGTTTCTTGGACAAGAGGCTTGCTTGGTCCTGAAGAAGCTGATACAATTCCCTTCCGCAGACTTTTCATTTCTATCTATAGAATATCAGTCAAGCAGAATTTGTTAATGTAAATACTAAATTATTGAGAATCCTAATTCTTTTACACAGTATGTTTTTAAAATATATTTTAATGAAATAAAATAAAATATAACTCACCTTCAGTACACTTCTGCAGCTTCAAACAGTGCCTTCTTTATTTTTTTTTTTGTCTTGTTTTGAGTACACTTTCCCAGGTATGTTGCATCCTCTTTCTTTTCCACATAGTTTCTGAAACATGCTGAGTAATAGCAATTTCTGTGCTCCACATGTTATTTATACTGTAGACATGGTGTGTATCCACATGGAACCTCTGCCTAGCTGTTGAACTTAGGTCTAGGTCTATGTGGTTTAATGCCACCCAGCTTAGTGGAAGATTTCAGTATTTTCACTATCATCAGTGAAATCAAATTTGGACATGATTGTTTTTGAAGATGAAGCAGATTCTTATAAGGTAAATTTCTATAGTGGAAAGGAATATGTCATTACTCACTCAAAAACTTTCTGAGCAGCCTCTTCAATTAGAATTGGGAAGATTTTTTTTATTTTGTTTGTTTTACTCTCATTTGTGGAGGGATAGAATGTAAGAAAATAAAGATAGTGCAGAAGGTAGTCTCACACCTGAGGAGTTGCAGCTGTACTAATCACTAAAGATTAGGAACAGGCCTGCCCTTAATAGGTCACAGCTGTGTCCAATAAGAAGATGAGTGCTACAAAAGAGTGGGTTAGGTAGGTGAGGAGGGAGTTTGGGTTTGTTGGCTGTGCTGTGAAGCAGAAGGAGTTAGTGCTGCAGGGAGCTGCCCATGAGCAATCACCAAGAAGGTATGAGAGCTTTGCAATAAGATGACAACACTCATTAGTTTTAGTTATTCTGCTAGTGTTTTTAGTTAACTGTGATGAAGTAGAAATAGCATCTGGTAGACATGTGTATTGGACTGGATACTGGAATATTTTATTTCAATTCCTGACCTTGCTGTCAGCCTACCACATTGCTTTGGGTAATTCTAGTTCATCTGCCTTTCACTGAGTTTTCCTTGACTGGTATTTTGGAAAGCAGTGTCAATGGCTTTTGATACAATGTTGTCCCCTAATTCATAATTCATTTGAATTTTCCAATGAATTATTGACCACATGGTAACTATGTATCTTGTAAAGCACTTTAAATTGCATGAATTAAAAAATAAATAGATAAGTATTGTTAGTTTTTAAATGTAAAAAATTAGCATCATTATTCATTAATTAACCTATTGATGATTCCAAAGGAAGTGATTGGCACAAGGATTTTGTCCCCAAACCCCCCTCCATTCCATGCCAAGACACTTCCTATGTAAGGCTTGTCCTTGAAAAGCTGGTCTATGTTTTCTCTGCAACTTTGGCTTCTGCCCTTGGCACACATCATGGGGATCATGTGTACCAGTGCTTGCTATGAGCTTCCTGAGCAGAGCTGGAGTGTGCCGGCATCTAGGGAAGAGCAGGAGGTATGTGTCTCTTGGCAGGAGCAGTAATGACAAAATCATTTGGTTTTCATTTCTTGAGTCATGAAATATGCTCACATTATAGTGTTGCCAAATCATAGGAGAGTTAGGGAAGACAAAGTGTATCACACTATGCTATGTTTTGTCCACCAGTCTCTTTTTATTGGTTGCATCAACTACTATTTAAAAACTCAGTCTTGGATTCCATGTCCATTCTTCATATTTCATAGCAGCAATAATCTGTAGCTTAGTATCAAACTCTAAAATAAAAATGGGGGAAAAAAGAACTTTTTCTAATTGCTTCCTGTAATAGCATTCCTGCTCCAGTCAGCTATCTCTGAACTCCCTTCCCCGCACATACACAAATTATTCAGGCTATTTTACTGATCAGCTTTCATTGATGTAATTGCTTTCTTGTGGAAATATTCACACCCTGAAGTGCAGTTCTCAAGTTTTATAGCACACAAACCATTCCCATTTTCAGTGCTGTCAGATAATTTCTTCTTGCTCTAAACTCATTCTCCTTCTAATTAACTCTGTTAGCTAAATCCCTCAATGTATGTATTACTAAGGGCAAAATACCAAGGTAATAAACATAATATATCTAGAGTTAAGAAATGGAGAATTCCTATTTACCTAAAAGCAGCAGTGAAGATTGGTGGGATGGATTTACAATTGAGCTGTATGAAATCAGACTTTCCTGGGATTTCTCAAACCCTGTTATCATGCTTCTGTTTCTTACAGTTAATATATATAACCCCACTGTACTCTGTTGCGAGAAAGAACAGCTTGAACTTTGGTATCACAGAAGGGAAGCTGGAACACCAAGAGTTAGTTGAGACATAATTTTGCAGTGCTTAGTTTTTGTCTAAGCAGGACATCCAGCATGCAGATGCCTTGCACTGCAGGATAGGAGTTGCTGCAGAGATTTGGGTTGTCATTCTTCACAGACTGCTGTTAAGGGAACCTGCTCAGGTTCCAGGATTTAGAGAAAAGCTCCTTATTTTCTAAAGATGCCTTGTCTCACTTTTCAGAGTAGTAAAGTTAATTTTCTGTTGTCCTGTGAGCCTACCTACATGTCTGAACTGAAGAACTGGCTGGTAGGAAATAATCTCTCAGCTGCACAAGTGCCCCCTTCTGCCAGAAAGTATTGGATTAGAGCCCAGCCCTGGCCTGGGCTGTGGAGCCTTCTTTTAGTCCTCAAATTCTGCTAAAAAGTTTTCAGAAACTCTTAGATAGAAATGACAGCTGATATACTGGCAAGAAGAAACCCCAAATGTGAACAGGGGCTCTTGATTAAAAGCATCCCAGCACCAATTCTGTGTATGTATTTTCCAGTGAACTTCAAAAATTAGAAGATGCTTCACTAAATGTTTTACAGCATCTGTTGGCACTCTGTGTAAGGCCTTGCATGTCCCTCTGGTACAGCTCTTTCTGACACAACCTGGTAAGAATCAATGCTTGGCCACAGTTGCAGCATGTGTGTTTGTAAAATCTCTGAGATAGTAAGCTTCCCTTGCATCCCCTGGCAACTCACAGGAGGCTCTTAATTCCTTGGAGGCACCTGTCAACTCTATAGATCTCTGTGCAGTCACATTAAAATTCCTCCTGCATTCTTGGGGTTCCAAGCAGCTTTGATAATTTCCATTGGTAAGTTAGCTCTATTTAGCATTGCAGTTCAGTTTGGAAACCATCTGCAAGTAATCTTGTTTAGCTGTATCACCTTGTACTGGGCAGGCTGGAAATAGAAATAATTACATGTACCAGAAGCCAACTTTGTTATGTAAAATGGAAAAAAAAAAACCACCATCAGCACTACCCCCAGCAAAACAACCATTTCCTATTATTTTCTCTTGTAGCCATTAAAATTAAGTTGAACAGATTCCATGACTTTTGAATAAACATGGGCTCATTTCAGAAGAGAAATGTTCCAAATTTTGCCAAGTTTCCCTTTGTCTTATGGGAGCTGGCTTCAGTGGTTGAGCACAGGGATAGCACATGGTACATCTAGCCATCTCACAGTGGCCTTCAGAGAGGAAAACAAGCAGTGGCTGTATGTCAAAGGGAGGGCAGGAGGCACAGGCATGGCTTGGAAGGAGAAGGAATGAGAAATAAACAAAGGATTGTAATGCAAACAGAGGAGGTCTCCAGGGATAGTTTCAGTCTTGAAGCTGAAATACATCTTTGTCAGAGAGCTCTGCTCTGGCACTGTCTGGGTGCTGAATCACTGTTCCTCACCCAGTATCCTGCAAGGAGTGTTACCAGCCCTGGCTGGTTTAGTTGAGAGGAGATGTCTGTGTCTGATCAGGTGCCTTTGTATAAAGTGAATATGCTGAACCTTGTGGAAACAGATATTTTGCAGCAACAAAGTTGATTGTGATTGCCACTTCAAAGCTCATGTAAATGATTTAGGAATTCAGCTTCTGTTTCAATTATTCCCACATGCACCTTACTCTGCATGCCTCATGCCCATATGTGTAGGATTAAAAATGGAGATGGCTGCAGGTGAAGGCCATGAGGGCCCTCACAGGCTTGGATTGCCCTGACCAGCATCAGCTGGGACCTCATTCGCACCCTCCAACCAGAGGCTCTTATTCAGCTCCACCCAGAACCTTTAGCATTTTTTAAGTGGACTACAAGAGTGGTTGCTTCTAGTCCTGCTCCTGAGTTGTTGGAGGGATTCCTCGGGCTGCCTTTTGACATGAGATGTGTCATGCCTGATGCTCGCTTGGGTGACTGATGACCACCCTACTTCATTCACAGTGAGTTCCCCTGTTTTGTCATCTTTACAACTATTTCCTGATATTAGCATGATTTTTCCTGTTTTAGAGAAATACTTTCCAGAAATCTCTATAGAGACTATATGCCTGGGGATACATTCTTTGTGTAACATGTGAGTTAAGAGTATAGCCAGCTTGTTCTGCAAAGTATAGCTGCTTGATGACTCAGCTGCTAGAAAGCAGTGATGTGACATTGGTGTTTGTGATAAATTAATGTTGCCCTGGGTTTTAGAATAAAACAACATCTATTCACATGTAGTTTCCAAAAATAATCAAGTTACAGGCTTTGATGGCTGGGGGATTTTCTTGTGTTTCTTCTCTGATTCCAAACATTTTCAGAAGTCAGTGGGCAGTTCACTTGAAGTGATTTATTCATGCTTTCCCTCTGTAAAGCTAGTAAATATCTAATCCAATAAACAAGCTGACATCATTATAACCTGTCCTGGTTTAGGACAAATTTGGGAGAGAATCTCCAAAGGGGGGGCCCCTCCAGAAAGCAAACCCACATGGCCCCTCCCCCCAACCGGTTTGGGAAGAATTCCTCTGAGACAAGTGGAAAGAACCTGTTTATTTAACAGGCAAGCACCCTCCAGCACACAAAATGAACAATACCAGATGACACCATTCTTTCACTGCTCTGAAAAAGATGACAAATTCAGAAAGTCTCTCTTGGCAGTGCTTGCTCTGTTATCAGTCCCTCTGGTGCTGGGGCAGCTGCTGTAGACACAGGGTGCAAACTCTCGGTGTTCCCAGGCCACAGTCTGGAGCAGGTTAGAGTAGTTCCATAAAAGGGAAAGGAGGAACAGTCCAGGAAGAAATTTGGACTGTTTAGCTAAACTAACTAACGAGCAGAAGCAAGACTGAGAGCAAAGCAAAAAGCAAAAGCAGCACCATGTACTGCCCTGTCTCTGTGTCTTGCCAGCTGTGGGGGAGCAGGCTGATAAGAAACCAAAACAAAGCTTTCACCCTTCAGAGCCAGTCTTGAAGGCACAGAACATAATATCCAGCATAAACAGAACACATGAATGGGGATACAAGCATCATAATGTCACCCTAGGACATAACCACAAATTTGAACCGATATTGGTCATATAACCTGTGTTTTCAGGTGGTAAATATGCTAATTGCCAGAGGAAGAGTGGAGGTGTTCCTGGCAGAAGACCCACAGAGGTCAGGGGTTTGATAGATGTGGCATCACCATGGTGCATGCAAAATCACTGGTGCTGGACATGTTGAATGTGCAAGCAATGAGTTTCTCAAAAAGAAAAAATTTATCTCCTTTCTACTTAATATCATAATACCCTTGGGTTTAGTTGTGGACAGGTTAAGAGGGCTGGCAGTCCCATTCCTCAAGTTGAGGAGACAACAGGGACATTTACCCAGTCTGCACTGAAATGTGTGGAACTGCAGCTTCTGAGCTGTGAGAAGACTTGTAATTCAATTTGTCTCCTTTGTGCTTAACAACCTGAGCAATGACGAAGGTGGCAGGCCAGTTGTGGAGCATGGATGCATGACTGAGGGGAGAAAAGGCTGGCTGCTAATGGGTGTAAACAGATACCAGCAGAACAGGAGCAAGCATCCCCATCAAGGGCTACAGTAACTGCAGCAATATATTGTGAACCTATGGGGCTTTGGCTTAAGACCTTGCGGGCATTTAAGTGGAAAACAGGCATTATTTTCCATAGGGCTACAGTGCCAGACAAGATTTTTATGAAGCATGCAACAGGACGGAGAATTGTATATCTCAATGAGTCAGAGGAGAGGTGCAGAGCAGTTAAATGGACACGATAAATAGAAAAGATGGAATTACCACTTTAGGTGGCTCTGAGATTGTGGATACAGACTTTGTGTTTTAGCCTGATCAGGGAGTATCAGGCACTGTAGTGCCTAGTAGAAGAATAGGGGTTTTTCACCAATAGAGTGGTTCAGGTTAATGAAGGAAGCAGGAGGCTATTAAAATTTAATGTGCAAGTTTATTAGGCATCTAAATGGTGATTCAATAATAGCTGCAAAGGAAGATTAATATCTTTCATTCTATATGCAGTTAGATGCTCCCACTTGGAAGCCTCCCCTAATACACTTAATTAGCCTGAAGAGGGAAATTATGCTCCCTGTGTACAGTTCTGTTGTCATTCCAGTCACTGAAGCAGCCTCCAACCTAACCCATCCTATGGGACTGCTGTGCTAAAAATAGCTGCCCACTGCTTACTACTGCAGCAGAGGGCATGGCTGCAGATTAGACACGCAGACTCCTACAGCACTCCTGGATGTCGAATTCTTGGTTAAGGCAGATGTGAGTGGCACACAGCTGGAAGAAGTGTGACTCTGAGCAATTAAAGCCTGTAGAGAGCTGTCTAGAGCACAGGACTGATTTCTCCAGGTGGGAAAAGCAGCTTCCCACCTGGCTGTTGCCACACTTCAAGTGGTGAAATTGAATTTCTGCTTAGATCAGGACTCGAGATGGCTCTGCTCTGCACAGTCCTGCATGGTCTTTATATACCAGGCTATTCCCAAGTAACTCACCTCTAAATTAGTGTCAGCACAAGTCCTGTAGCAGGATCTGCTACTCATCCAATTTAAATGCATTACCTTTCATGCACCAGCCTGCAGATACAAGGTAAGGATTTTGTATCTCTCTCTCTCTTTAGGTCCAGCACGACAATTTAAACCTTTTGAATGGCAAGGACCTGGGAGAAAGGATATGATGTGCAATGAAAAATACTGACTCCTTAGGCCCTCTTCCTTTGACTATGGCCTGTGTCCTAGGTTTATGTAGTCTGAGGCATTTATGTGGAAAAAGCCCTTTCTGAGAGCCTTTTAGACCAGGATTCCACGTCCTTATTCCATTTAATATTCAGAGCTGAGGAGTGTCTTGTGATCCATTGTAACTATTATCATCAATAACCTTTCCTATCCTCTGGGGGGACACTGTACGAAATTCCCTGTTCAGAAGCCAAGTCAGGACATTCAAATGCAGGATTAATGTTAAAAGCTGAAAGTGAGACAATTATCATGTTTGTTTTCATTCTGCCCTGTTAATACCAGTGCTGCTTAATCTTAGACATGGCACTGGAATCTGATTTAGGATAAATATTTTAGGCAGCTGAGCTAAACATTAGTAGGCATGACAACTTTGAGAGCCAAAAGTTATACAGAGTTTAGTTATATTAATAGGAAATTATATGGATGGGAGGGAGAGAAGGTGAAATTTTAGGTACAGTCTTCCTTCAATAAAAATAACTATGTTCCTAAAATTATTACCAACATAATTGTTTTAAAACAAAACAAGCCAACAAATATTGTGTCAGCCTCCTGGTCTGGTTTTCTATATATTTCTATACATGCCATTATGGCAAGGCTTTTCTTAGGGCAATTTTTACCCTGAATAGTTTCATTATAAGAAGATGTATTCTTATTTTTCTTTCCCCTGATGTTTGTATTGCTGTTTTTCTCCCTGCTGTACTCCTGCCACTACCACCAAGAAGGCTGCAGCAAAACAGAGGAAGGAGAGAAGGGGGAAAAGAAAATTTAAAATGCAGAGCACCATAAAACTGCATTAATTTTCTTAAATAGAATCAGGAGAAACTATAAGATATTTTAGTATCGGGGTGGGTTTTGCACCAATAAAACCTGCTGTTTTGAAAACCTGTCTTTCTAAGGTGCTCTTCCTGTTTCTGCTCTCCTTGCTGTTCACTTATAGCTGGTTGAGACTATAGAGCTTAGATTGACTTTTGGTTTTAACTTTTTGTACCTCTGTATGTATTTCAACACGGAGTTATCAATACTGCATTAGCATTCTTTTTGAAGGCTATTTAATAATTAGTACTGTAGAGGAGAATTTTCTAAAGCATAGTCAGTGGAAGACTATATGCCATCTCCTTTGTAGATTGACATAGTAAAATTGTTGCCAAAACACAGATTTTTATAAAGGAAGATGTGCTAGCTGAGGCTATGAGCTGGCTACATTGACACAATATGATGTATTATATTCATGAGTAAATTTTAGGTGCTTTAGCATGAAAAGCTATTTTCTTCAAGTTTGAGTGCATCTTGACAAGACTTAGGGATATCTGATGCCCAACCATGTGCTAGTTTATTTATACATGCTGAACACAGAAGAGGACCATTATCTTTTTGGTAGATTTTCTACAGAAAAGCTCATCTTGTCCCTGCTCTGTAAATGAAGCCTCTTTCTTGACTTGCTAAAGTTAATGGCAATCTTCCAAGTTTTCCTAGCTGTAGTCAGGGCTGTTGCTGTTGATATTTGTTACAGGGAGGAAGGAAGGAAGGAGCATTCTTTTGTTCTCAGGAGAAGAGTTTAATCCCTTTTAAGAGCAAGAGGAACTGACAGGGAGCAGTTGAACAACCAGACTGAGGTCATGCACAGGGATTGTGTGTGGTGTATGCAGTGCCTGAGCCTCCTCTGGTAACGCCAGAATAAACTGGAGGTCCCTTTTTCCCTTCTCTCCACATATCTTTTCAAACACATTCCTCAGGTTTGTTCATCATGGGTTTGAAATTTATGATGTTAATATAATACAAACATGAGAATCAGATGGGAAAAGGACCTGGTTGTCCTTCCATCCTGTCTGCCAAGCAGAAATGGAGCTGAGGCTGCTGCACAGGGGACAGGGAGCCAGGAGTGAAGGTGAAGCAAAATAGGTGGGACAGTGCCCTCATGGTGGGTCCCAGGCAGAGTGGGCTTGGGTGGTGGTGACCAGGGGCAGCCAGGAGTCCAGCTGGATACACCAGTCTGTTGTGACAGGGAGGTGCAGGGTTGGGAAGTTAAATTATTGGGTTAGATTTGGGTGCTCAGGGCCAGCTACAGCATAGCTTGGGCAGGGACCAAGAGCAAGGGCTGGAGCTTAATACACTGGAAGGTGCAGAGAGCCCCAGCAAGGTGTCTTCCAGCTCTGCTCCCAGCAGTCAGGTCACACAGTTGCACCATCTCAGAGCCAGCCTTGAGCACTGGCCCTGGGAGGGGGAGGAGAGGCTGCAGGGCCTAACACCAAGGACAAAACTTTCACCAGAAGGTTGGTAGGGCCATCTGTTAGCCATGTGGATAAGACTGCTGCAGTGATAATAATTATTTGTGTCTGCTTACTGTAGGAGAAGCCGGGGAGATTCCCTATGCCATTCTTTTTTGCAGTGATTCAGCAAATGCTCAGCCTGAAATTTGAAGTAATTCTGGAATAGGTTGAGGTACAAATAAACAACATGAAAATTAGCAGATTGCCAGGGCTGGGACTAATCACCCAAGTGTTCTGGAGGGGCTCAAGGGTAGACTGAAGAATGATCTCCTGAATTTGAGAGATGGATAGTAAAATAGGAAATGAAATTTGGTGCATGTAAATGTAACTCCTGGGTAAAATGAATCCTAACTTCACATATAATATTCGGAGCTTAAGCTAACACTTTATTATTCTTATGTAAGAGTGGAACTGTGGGTTTGTAATAGTTCCATGAAACCATCAGCTGTTACTCAGTAGCAATTGAATAAAAGATTAGATACTATTACTTTGTGGAAGAGAACAGGAATAAAAAAGTCTGACTCCAAGGGTCGCTCCCCACCAATGCAGTTTTGATCCTCTCCTCTCAAATATATCACAGCAGAGAAGTCTGAAGAAAGGTAATTCATTTGAGCAAAGGTATGAGATTGTATCTTTCAAGGAACAGTTAAGCAGGAAATTTACATTGTCCCCTTCCAAGGATGGGTGGATGGTATGATAGAGATCTACGAAATTATGAGTGACACAGAAGAGGGGAATGGAGATTGACTAGATTGACTTTTTATTTCTTCTTGCATGAGAACCGTGGCCCATCAAGTGACACTAGTGGGAGGCAGGCTCAATGCAAACAGGAGGTGGTTGTTCCTGTGAAGTGAAAGAGGCTTGTTGTACTGGCTGCCAAAGGATGGTTTGGAAAGGAGCCTGGAAAAGTGTTTGGAATAGAGCTTCTTTGAGTCTTAGTATCTAGATAAACCACAATAGGCTAAAGGAGTCCCTTAAGGCTGGGGTGAATGTTAGTGTGAAAGTATCTGCCAAGTGGCACTTGTTTTTTACTTCGTTTACAGACACTGTTGGAGACAGAAAACTGAACTAGATGGACCAAAGTCTGCTCAGATACAGTGCTACCTTTTCTGTGATTTAGCTCATATCTTTATTTTTTATTTTTGAAGTAAAGAGTCTAAGTTACTCTTTTAAATTCAGAGCACATCTGTCCTAGGCATGATGCAAGGTTGTCATATACGGCCATGAAAATTCACTGTTGTGTCCTTTGATCTCCAAGATGTTCAGAAAAGTTTTGACACTGTGCAAATCTTCACAGAGTACAGCAGCAATGTTAAAGATGAAACAGAGGACTTTGTCTAATGCCAGATGTCCAGTGAGGAAGGTCACCAATCCAATGGCAAGCCCTCCAGCATGAGGATACTGTGGTTTTATCCTGTCTTGCATCTATGAAGACAGAATGCTATCTTCCTCTTCATGTGTAACCTTCTTAAAATATTTGTTCCTTTCCATCCTTCTGCTTTTGCGTTTTGAGGGAATTTGCCATGAGTGGTTTCCATGGTTACAGGGATACGGCTGCTCTTGGAGTGGGAAATCTGCAGAGAGCAAATAGAAAAACCAATGGCATCTGGGATAGGGTAAATGTGCTTTGTATCCTTAATGGTCATTCCGGCCCAGTTGGAAGCAGATATGAAATTGGAAAAAGAGATGTTATTCTTAACCCCCTTGTCTTACTGGGAAATGTAGCACTCTCCTTTACTGTTAACTCTTCTTAGATTGCTGAAAGCACTCTGATTTCTGTGGTCCTTTGAGTATTAAAGGGCAGGAAACAGGCTATGTTGCAAAATAGCTCCTAAACCAAGTTGTGAAATTTTCTTGTGTAAGAAGGAAAATGGTTTTTTTCTTTCTTATTAGTTGTATGCTTCCATTTTGTTTTTTCCTCCAAATGAAATGGAGGAAAATACAGGAGCAATGGTCATCTCCTTGTCTTTGCAGTCTTTGGTAGCATTGTCAAATACTTGTGCCTCTGACCAGCTCTACAGTGCACTTGGTTGAACCCAGGAATAATGCTGGGCACATCTACAGAGTTGCAGGGTGTGCACAAAAATCTTCTTATGAAGTAGCTGCATTTAAACAAAGTTTGTGGTAAACCTGAAGCCAGCCTTGTCCCACGACTGGCACTGAAGAATAGTCTGCTAAAAAACTTGAGGAAAGCTTCCCCACAAATGCAGAAGGTGAATTAGCATGTCTTTCTGAAAAGATCAGTACAGAGCTCCTGCATACACTTGTAGTCTGGTGGGAGGAGCTAGGAGATAACTGAGCCACCCTTTAGTACAACTTTTATTCTGAAGTGGTAATTGCCACTCTGGTAACTTTGGTTAAGGCCCTCCTGCAAGACCTGACTGTAGGGAAGAGAAAGGGGAGAAGAAAAAGCAGTAAACAAAGCAAAATCCTACATTAGAAATTAAACTTGATGGCTTCTCTTGCTCTCTTCCTCCACAGATTTTAACTGTAGTTCATTGCCACTTTAATGCAGAATCTCTTATCTGAGCAAGCATCAACACAATTTTCAAGGTGAGTGCAGCTGCATCTCGTAGATGCTGATAGAAATACTCAGGGGACTAACTGATGTTCCAGGCAAGACTATCAAAGGATTTATTCTAATTTATTTTCATTAATTGTTAGAAATCCTTCAGTTAGTTAACATTAGTAAAAAATTAGTTAGTTACATTAGTAAAAAATGAGCCTTTTGGCTAAATACACACAAAAATCTACCCCATTTTTAAAATGTATTTTTCTTATAAAGCCTAAGTTGCAGATGTCTTTTTGTTTGCAACTTCTACAGCAGATTTCTGCCATACTTGAGAAAAATAAAATGAGTTTTTGATAAAAGAAGCAGCTAACCATTTAGGGAAGCTTACCAAGCAATAGAACATTGCAAAAGGCAATAAATATTCAAATCCCAAAGCAAGGTATTTCCAGGCTTCCATATTCCAATAAAATGATTAAAATGAATGCCTTGCTATTTATAGAGGGTGCCAGCTTAACACCATAAGATGTTAATATTTAATAGCATGCTCTTGTACTGCTGCCAGTGCTGAAGGGTTGAGGGACTGCTTGCCATGATGGATGGCTTTCAGCCAGGCAGAGTCTGCTGCTGATGCTCAGCCACCACAACAGCCGCCTGCCAGCCACGAGGTTCTTCTGACAGGGCAGCAGCCCCTTGATGGGGAGAATTTGTGGCTGATATTTATTGGTGTTCTTAATCACCTGACAGATATGTCTATGATATAACTTTGTAATGCTGCTGGCAGTCATAGGGCACAGTTGTAGCCACACCAAATTTGGAGAGTTTTGAGATGTGCAGTAGTAATTGTGTGTGTACCTCTGTCAACTAGCATTTGCCATTTGCCTGGCTCTGTGGTGTTCTATCCCTTTTACTTCAGAAAAATAACCTCTTGCAGCTTTGCCTTCTTCTTTGATAGTCATGCAGCAGTCCCAGAAAAATGTGGGGCTCTTCTAGTTCCACAAAAATTAAGCTGGATCTTCAGGGATTGATGGTGGAGGGTACAAAAAAAACCCCAAACCAGCAAGCCAGAAATACTTCTGCAAAGCAGTTTATTGTAGCTGGTTCTTTTTCACCATAGTACTTGGTGAGAAGTTCTGCCAGCTGTGTGTTAAATGAGATGAGTAACATCTGCCTCATGCTCATTAAACATCACATACGTGATACATTCTGCAGAATCTGGTGCTAATTAGGATTTGTAATGAGAGTTATTCTCCTTTTAATTAATATGAGCAGGGTAGATTTTCAGTAATATCTAAGTGAGTGAGGAGCTTACATCTGCTTTCCCAAAAGTAGCTTAGAGAAGCATTTCACTAGACTGAAATGTCACGCAAGCAACAGTAGCAGTGGCTGTTCTTCAAACTGGGCCACAGGCCTCCCTGCACTGGAACTGTTGATTAGCCTAAGTCTGTTAATTCTGCTGTAGGGAGTTTAGTTACCAGTGGGGTGATGTGATGGAATTCCTTTCACTTTGTTTCTTTCTTGTGGTTTGCTTTCTCCCCTGAAACACAGGTGGCTATTCTGGAGAAGTGTTGCACTTGAAAACTGAGTCTTGGACAAAAGCCAAGGTGTTGATCCAGCTCTTAGTGCAGCAAGTGGAAAGATGCCCATTTATGTGAAAAAAGCTTCAGATGGCCCATGACAAAAGATTTAATGGGTCCTTTTTTAGTCGTTAGGTTTGCTCTGATTTCTTGGTCTGTGTAATAACTTTGTCTTCTAATGTGTGCGGTTCACAGTCTAACACAGATACCCTTTTACAGGGGACAGGAAAAAGGTGTTTTTAAAATAAATCCATGTAGGAGGATAGAATATAAGAAAATAAAGATAGTGTAGAAAGTAATCTTACCCCTAAGGAGTTGGCCCAGTTGCAGCTGGGCCAATTATCAAACATTGGGAAGAGGCCTGACTTTAACAGGCCACAGCTGTAACCAATGAGAAGAAGAGTGGCTTGGCTGGTTGAGAAGGGAACTGGAGTCAGTTGGCCACTTTGTGAAGAAGAAAGGGTCAGTGCTCTGAGGAGTTGCCCATGAGAAACACCAAGAAGGTTTGAAACCCTTGTGATAAGGAGACAATGGTATGGAAGCCCTGCAATGAGATGACAACAAATCCAGATATGTGGAGATCAAGACTTCTGCACAACCCATAAAAATCAGTCTTTAGGAGAAGTAGTGGAGACAGGCCTTCTAAAGGCAGGTCAAACACAGGCTCAAGGAGCAGTTATTAAATAATGAGAAAAAATTGCTCCATCCACGAAGGATCTGTACCATTTATGGGACAACATTGTCAAGGATGCAGCTCAACAGTGGGAGATACAAAGGTCTGGCTTTGCCAGACACAAACTTGTCCCCACTCCCCTGCCAAAACCCATCCCATAACTCCATTTCTAATGCACAGCCTCCTTGTCATGGGACCTGGGGAAAATTCATGCATTCTTGAAGTTGCAGTTCCCCACAAGGCACAATTTAGACCATTTAACCAGGAGCCAATGAAGTCAAGACAAGCTCTAAGTCATAGCTGAGAGGCAAGATGGCATTTCTTGGGAGAAGTTGGCTTCAGCAGGAAGTAAGATCCCAGCTCCTGCAGAACCCCTGCAAGAAGACATTGTGTTGCCTTTCCCTGCTGCAGCCTTCTCCCAGGATCCTGCTTCTGCTGTAGATCAGGCTGCCTCCTCTGCACCTCACTGCTCCAGGCAGCAGCACCTTGTCCCTGTGCAGGGTGGTTGGGATCTGCTCCTGCAGCTCCCATGGGTGCTCAGCAGCTCTCCTGCAGTGAGGGGCAGCACAGCCCATGGGGCTCACCTCAAAGTGCTCTGCTGGGGCTGCCTGATGGGAAGAACTCCTGGTCATCCCAGGGTTCACACAGATGGATACACTTTGAGTAGGCTATGGGCTGCTGCTGGGCAATGAAGGGAAGTAATCTTTTGCAATAGGTTAAAGAGTCAAAACACTTTGAGCTGAAACCAGGTGCTGAAGCAGAGCTGAGCGTGTCTGGTGCTGAGCTGATTGGGAAAATCGCAAAGGCATTCCCTCCCTCTGGCTTCAGTTTTATCATTTAAGTTACTACATTTGGTGATGCTTCAGAAGCAGCAAGCAAATCCACAGAGGTAGAGCAGTGGTTCAAATGTGTCAAAAATCAGCTCTGCAGAGCTATCCCATCTGATTTTTAATGAATACTGTGGGATGTGTGGCTATTGTGTAAGAGATAGCAGTTGAATTACTAGTAGAGGTAGTCCAGCCTGTTTTGAGGAAAATAATGAGCTTTTGATGCTGTAATAAGGATAACTAATTTTCAGTTTAAGGTAGGCTTAAAATAGCCTGGCTAAACAGATCTAGTGTTTCCATTTAGAAATAAATACCAGAAAAAGCCCTGGTGTGTTATGTTTCAAATGAAAAGAATGTAACTCTGTTCAAAGGAATCATAGCTACAGTTTTGATTCGATCTACCAGCATTAGCTGAGTGTATGTTCTCTAGAAAATAGGTCATAGCAAGAAAGGCAGTTAAATTTAAAGAAAAGAAATATGAGTGGTAGTGACTAGGGAGATTAAGGTGTTCAGTGGATGAATGGCACTACGTGACAAACAGCCCTCTTTCAGCTGGGCATAAATATTAATGCCTTCCACATTGATGCTAGACAGAGCCTTTTATTAAAACCTACTACATAAGAAAATTGCCATCTGCATTTCTTGGGTTGGAGGCTTTGAACCTACTGTGGCTGCCTAGTAGGAAAAATGTAAAGCTGTTTTTGTAAATAGTCATCCTTTCATCAGTTGTGAGAGTGGGGAATTCCAAATCTGATTTGACGCATGGCTTTTCAGGACAGTAGTTTATTTAATATAAATATAAAATAAACACTGGCATCACTTCCTTGCTGCAAGTATCCATTTGTTCAGTAGCTGTATTCCCCATTCTAGCTTGCCCTCCAGCTTTGTTTCTGTGCCCATGATGTGAGAATAGCCAGGGCTCTTGCTTGAATGTTCCCCTTTCCTAGCTAATACATTATCTCAGCTGTTTAAGAAATATAGTTTTGAACATTTTAGGTGATGTACTCAATATTGTGATTACACATTGCTCTTGTTTGCAATTATACCATCAAGATTACAATGTGGCAGTCTGGAAAGAATCCACCATGCCATTCTTAGTGGTGTAGTGCTGTAACTAGGGAAAATTTGTTTAGGATTGTCCTTTTCTAGTGTGATTAAAAGAATTAAATGCTTCATCAAGTCAGATAGAAATTTGAGATAAATACCTGTACACATACATGTATATTTGTGTGCACGTATGTATATATATGTACACATATGTATATTCAAATATACATATGTATATTTGAATATTCACCATTATTTCCATATGCTGAACAAGCCTTACACTTTAAATGAAGATTTTAATAATTTGGCTATAATTTCTGGGTCAGGACTGAAATCAGTTAATATCATTAATTCTGTTCCTGTTTGTTTCTTGGCTGCTTCTCACTTTTTGTTCTTCCCTGTGGAAGGGAGGTTAAGACTCAACCAAGACACTTAACATGTTTCCTCAAACATGAGACATATCGAGGCAGGGGCCTGATGGAATTTCTCAAAGGTATTGCTTTTGCTGAGGTTGTTTGTGCTCTAACGTGAAGCAATAGCAGTGTGCATGAGGGCACTTAGCTAACAGGAACTAGCCTGGAATTTAACAGACAAATTTAGAGCAAAATTGTAACCTTTCATCAAGAAATGAGCCTGTTTCTGTAGTTTTCTGCTGGCTGATGGCTCTTTATTAGATTAGATTGGTAATGTTGCTATTATGGAAGGAATTGGTCTTTGTGACAGCTTTAGGGCGCTGTGAATGTAATGAGAGTTGTAGGAGGAAAAGCAATCATCTCATTGATTCAAGTAATCAATGAAATCATCCTATTCATTCCAGCTGCTTCAGTGATAAATATGACACTATTCTCTCCACAATCTACCAGAAACAGGTATTTTTGTGAGCATTATTCAGTCAGAGGTTTTGCAGTGTGTCATGCTTCTTATGTTGATTCCTGATGCACTCCAAATTCTGGTGTGCCTGTGCAATAGCTGATTTGGGATAGCTGGTTGTAATCATGAGGAAATGCTTGCAGAAAATGCCTGTTTACTCTGAGCAGGACTAGAGCTTTGGTGTTTAAAGTAATTTGAAGAACACTGAAGATCATATTTTGAGTAAAAATGAAGGCCAGTGTCAAACTGAGGGATGAAAAGGGATTTACAACCTCCAAAAAGCAAGACGGCCTCAGGATGATGCAGAAGTGAGCAAAAAAGGAGACATGTTCTGGGAAGTCTGCTTCCAGCTCTCCAGGCAGAGAAGTCAGTGCCAATCTCTGTATATTGGAATTTGTGACCAGTTGCTTGTCCCCAAAGCAGCTGTACTGAAGGTGGGGAAAGCAGGCATAGGAATGGTGATCATGTATTCGGGTTTGCATCAGCAGACAAGCACTTTATAGGGAAGGCATAGGAGTGCTACAAGAAAATGCCATCTTCTTTCCCCTGAAATGCAATGAAATCCCACTAGATTCCAGAGATAAGCCACTGTCATGGACGTATTTTATGAAAAATCCTTTTGACAGGATTTTTTTCTGCTGAGAAGCCTCAGAGGAAAAGAAAAATAATAATTATCTGCTGCTGTGGAATGCAGAAGGTGCATCTTTGGTCCATGTGAATTGTTTCTACTTGATGACCAAGCACAGGTCCAGCTGTGTCGGGACTCTGGTCAGTGTCAAGATTTTATTATCATTTCATTCCCTTCCTTGCTAGCCTTCTGATGTCTCCTTTTTTATAGTGTAGTTTTAATATATCATTTTCTTTTAATATAATATATATCATAAAATAATAAATCAGCCTTCTGAAACATGGAGTCAAGATTCTCATCTCTTCCCTCATCCTGGGACCCCTGTGAACACCACCACAAGCCACCTTCCTATAGAGGTCCTATATTGGACCAAGCCAGAACAGTTCTTTAGAAACAGTTTTCTCTCTTAATCTTGCCAGCAATTTTAATTCATGCAGGCAAAAGAGTTGGCATTTGCTACTAACGTTGACAAGATATTTCTCATTTATTACATTGATTCTCAAAAGCAAAACCAAATAAGTCCCTTTCCCTGTGGTTTGGGTTTTTTGTTGTTGTGGGGCTTATTTTTGTTTTCTTGGTACCCTATCTGTTCAATAATTTAATGACTCATTAAGCATCTTGGAGGCAGAAACCATCCTATTGTACTAAAGCTAATACAAGTCAGTCCTTCCTCTTGGCTAGGACATCATAAAAACAGCAAAATACTGATGTATGATTTGGAATACGAGTTTCCAAAGAACAACTATGACATTTTCTGTATCCTCAGAATGACTCTTTTGTGCTAAGCAAAATGTTACAAACACACACTGAAACTCTCATTTCCTGATACCCACTTCTGAATGTTCTAAATACTTTCTCAGCTTTCCCTTCCACTTAGCTGTTTTCATTTGCTGTTCCCTACTGCATGACAGGTTAACGATAGAAGAAAGGACAGATGAATTGTCATAGGCTGTTGTCTAGAGAGTGTTTTTGAACAAAGCTGAGCTGAGAATTAAAATCCTCATACATCATGTCCACATCTTCAGAGACTGTGTCCAGGAGGGTTGCTGCTGCGGTCTGAGACCACCTGGATCTTTTGGACATAGGTAAAGTTGAAAATCACCTTTCAATCAATAGATGAAGCTGGATTCTTGATGGATATGTTCAACTGCCAATTTTGGGTATCTTATGAGACAATGGAGAGAACCAAAGTTAGATACTTCAAAATTCTAGTGGTTTTGAAGGGGTGATCTTCATGGAGAAAGTTGAATGCTTGTGGTATCTTCCTCTTTTTCAAATCTAAGATTATATTTACTCTGTGTGGGTTGTGTTTCACTGCTTTGTTGCCTTAAAGATTTCATCAGTATATTTAACAATGTTATCTATAGCTCTCATTCAAGGATCAGTGCACAGAGACAGAGCTGAGCCGTACACTAATGTACTGAGGCACTCTTTTGCTATTTCAAACATGTTTATAGATTGTGAAGAAGAAAAGTCTTGAAAATAGAAGACTCTAAGTTTTTAAAGCTATAAACAAATGATCATATACCTAGGGTCTGAGTATGATGAAAAGGTTACTAATGTTTTAGGAGGAAGAAAATGGGTATTTGTAAAGAAAAAGCTCCTAAAATGAGTTTGACATTCGCCTATAGTTCCATTATAATGTGGTTGACATAGAACAAAAATAAGGATGTTGTGCTTTACAGGTCAGTTTTCTAGTTGACAGCAGTCTGGGGAGAATTGTTATTGCTTGAGACTTGAAGTAGTTTTATTTTAACTACCTTCTAGCAGTCATGGAAAATCAGTTTGGAAACCCCACTCTCCTCCTGATCGCTAACCCTGTATTTTGGGGGTTGGAATGGCTGTGTTTGGAGTAGTACCATCAGCAAGCACCAGGGTAAGGAGCTCATCAGGATCCAGATGTGAATGGGAAAATAGACTGAAGGGTGGGGGGGTTCCCTGAGACCCCTGTAGCTTGTTCTTCTTGCTGTGTGGAACAGATTGGACCTGCAGGTCTGAAAGGAACGCCCTCAAAGTGATCTTTGCCAACAGAGCCCAGTGCCCTGTCCGCAGGATACAGGAGTAGTTTTCTTGAGGTGTCCTGATCCCTCAGTTCTGCTTTGGGAATAAACATTTGTAGCAACAGCCAGAGCAGCTGCTGCAGCAACTCTTTCCAATACACCAAGCTGAACAGGGGGTATTCCCTCATATTGAAGAGGCTTGATCCTGTGGATTTCTTGGGCCAGATGGAGCACATACATGCAGTCTGCTGCCTGCATGTCCAACTGTCTAGTGGACAGGTAAGATGGCATCTTACCTGTCAAGGCTTGTTTAGAGAGAGGACAAGCCCATCAGCCCAGCTGTGAGTCTCTTATGGCTCCAGCTTGAAGGCTGGTGGCAATTTAGCAGTTTGTGTGCCTGGACGTGTTGTCCAGCATCACACGATTGGCCGGCAGAGTATATTCTCTGGATTTAATTTACAGGGAAACCAGAGCAACAGATGAAATAACAAAGATAGTTGGGTAAATAGGGTTTCTATTTACACAGATTTCTTCCCCCCACCCCCCAAGCTGTTTCCCCCCACACTGAACCTTGGCACTCTTATGGAGTTGCTCTGCTTGGACTTGTCTTTGCCTAGATCTGGCTGCATGAGGCTTCCTGCGTTTCAGACCACAGCTCTTTCCCTTCATCTTCCTCATCAATATCATTTGGCCTCTGATTGGTGAAATCAGTCAGCCACTGAGTAGCACCAGTTGTGGTTTTGATGTAGAGGTGCATGAGGTTAAGTAGTTAGTACCAAGGGAGGCTTGTTGCTGCTGCACATTCCAATCAGGGATTTACTTTTTTATGGAAACTGTTTTAAAATTCTCTCACGCAGCACTAGAAAGTGTCTTTTCTTGCAGAGGTATGATGAAAAGTTAAGTAGGTCATTATTTATCTTGAAGATATAAAGCTTGAAAATGAAATCTCCTGAAATAGCATCCACTTGGTAAATCTAGCAAGGGGTATTTTTGTCATTGCTTGATGATGCCATCAAATAGATATAATGCTACTGCAGTTTGGGATTGCTCTCTGGCACTGGGTCACTGTTGGCTCTTGCTTTGAAGCAGGCTTTCAGTGAAGTGAGCCTTCAGCAACAAAGTGAAAATATTGTGAAACTACAGTTGGTCTTCAGTGACTTTGGAGATGAGCTGAACATGTGTGTTCACCTCCTGCTCAGTGTTTGCTTCACCGTTCCTTGTAAAAGGAGTAAAGGCAGAGCAAATTGCAAAACGGGTTGAAAAGTAAGACTTTCATTTGACTAGGAATAGCCTGAGTTGCTGGCTGCTGAGCAGTCTCCCCTGAATCCCTTAAATCCCAATGGTCAATTTTTTGTGTTATGTGCTACCTGGATCTGAATGCCTGGGGATGTGCTGTTCAAATCCAGCTATTTAAGGAGCAAGATAAAAGCTTATAGAAAAGTTCTTTTTTTCTTACTCATGACTATATTCTGCTGAGTGCTCTTCTGGAGCATAGCAGAAGGCACAAAGTGTTCCTCTTCTGAAAAACAACTTGTTTAAGTGTTTATCCTGACACTGTAATTTAGGTCAGAGAAGGCTAGGCTTCGCTTGTGCTTTCAGAATTTCTGTTGCTTGTAAATATGACACTGTTTGTAATCTTTCAACCAACATACATACATATGTACACATATGCTAAAGTTTACACATGCATACTCTTTGTCTTTAGAGATAAATGCCTCCTCTTTCTGCCACTACCTATTTTTAGGGTACATTTTCTATACATACCAGGCTATGGCATTTACCAGCTCTTGTCCCTGCTATGACAGAGCTGCAGCTCAGAGTTTTGCCTGCCTAGGATGGTGAAGAAACATTCCAGCTATTCCTAATTTTCTTTCAGTGAAATGACTCATAGAGGCTTAAAGCTGATGTTAATTGTGGGTGGACAGATGAGGGGTTGTTGGACACCAGGGTTCCCATGAGACCTGATAGGTATGTTGTGTTTCCTTTGCATATTAAGTGGTCGTAGCCTAAAGCAAGGACAATTCCTGTCTGCATTTTTGTTAGGGCTGTGCCTGCCTCTGTGTAGCACTTCCTCTTCATTTGTAGTACCTCTGGCTTTCTGGCTGACCAGGAGCTGCACCTGCAGCTGTACAGGCAGCTCTTTCACCTCTACATGCTACCATATGCTGAGGTTTGTGTTGCAGTAACCAGAGCATGCTCTCCTAGAGTGAAAGATAACTCATGACAGCTTGCAAAATCCCTGCAGACGTCCCTTAAACCAGACTGCCTGCTCATTTCAGTTTAAGCGAATGCAGAACACCACAAAGAGAAGTGACCTGGCTGTTCAAGTTATAAGTGGCAGGTTCAATCCCACGTCCAGCCTCCACTGGGTTTTCATCTGTTCCCCCTGCTTGGCACTGTTGCCCCTGCTTCAAATCATGAAACCACAGGATCTTCTTTGATCAGCACCCAGCCATGTTTAAGGCATCATCATGAAAGGCATGGTCTATTACAAATATAGTTCCTGGCCTGTAGTATGACCAGGAAGATCCCTTGGCTCTTGTGCCTCAGTTTCTCTTGTAAGAAATAGAAATTATGATGTTTCTCTGAAGAGCTACATGAATCTATGGGCAGGGAATACTGCAGACAAATCAAATCTTATGGCTGGTCACTAAAATTTTGTAGACAAGTGTGAGAGGCAGCAGTAGGAACCATTGGTACAATGCAGAGATTTCTAATTCCACTGGGTGGCAGCTGAGACTGAGCTTAGGTGAGGAATAATGCTTTCTCCTTTGGGTTGAATGTAGTGACTTTTTGCAAGAAGAAAACGGATCCAGAACCAAGCCTACTGCAAGGTCCCAATGCTGTAACCACCTACAATGGCAATTTTCTTCTTGTTTACATTATTTGAATCCCCTATTTTAATGCAGACAATAAAACAAGATCTTTTCAACCCAAAACCCCATCAAACCTGCTGGGTTTGGATTGCCAGTCATTTACAATACTTTTAAAGGCTTATAAACCCAAGTCATATCAGCAGCCGTCCATCCATTTTTCATTTGATGTATTTCCTACTGCAATCTGTTTGAAAACCAGGCCATGAGAAATCACGTCTCAAAACTGTGTTTGTTGAGGAGGCAGATAAGCAAACAAACCTCTTTTGTTGTGCAGAGCAGATCATGTTGCCTACAGCCACCTTCCCCCAGCTGTGTCAGGCCCTGGCAGAAAGCAGCCATTCTATGAAGAGCCACTGGGCCTGAAATGGCATTCTGGCAATCCTGCAGTGTTGCTAACAGAATGTTGTAGTGGGCGCTGGCCTGAAGGCACAACTCAAAGCCCTGTGCTGTAAGGTAAGGCACTACACTTCATCCTGTGCCATCTGGCGTTATCTACATCCTCCACCACTGCTGCTCCCAGCATGAAACAACCTTTCAGTGGTATCTCCCATTGTCTATCTCAATGCTGGTCCCCTAGGAAGGATCTCTCTGGTGTCTGTTTCTTTCTTGGTGCTCTTTGGACCTAACAAATGGATACCAAGCAATGCAGGATACTGAGCCATTTAGCAGCTGGGTCTTGCCTTTCTGTTCAGGAGGTAAAGAAAAGCCTCCTGTGAAGCCTCCTGATGGCAGCCTTATGAATTAGGTTACAAAGCTGTGGCAAGAACCGTTCAGAGCTGGTTAAGTGCTGTATTGGTGCTTCAGGAAGAACTGCTGTCTATGTCTCAAAGGGAAAATAAGTCTTATTATCCTTGCTTGCTGGCTTTCTTCCTGTTTCTTGAACACCTTGTCCTTTCAAGGAATTCTTCCACAAGCCCAAGATTTCTTTGCATTTGGGCTTTTGGAGGAAAAATGACCTCCTTTTCTCTCTTTCTCTCTCTTTGTGCTGCCTCAAAGTGAATCACCACCATGGATTTTGACACAGAGCTCCTCATTTTCTACTGCACCCTCACTTAAAGTGCAAGTGCCTCATTTAAAGATTTTTTTTTTTTATTCTCTCTTCCGTTCTTACCTCTCCAGTTCATTCAGGGAATGCTGTTCATGTGAGTGCAGTGGCCAGAAAGGGGCTGCAGAAGTGCTCTAGGAAGAATCTCTGTTTCAGAAGAGCTAGCACAGCAGCACAAGGCTGGCAAAGGCAGCTTTCACAGGAATTGCCTTCAGGGTGACCAGAGGGCATGACAGGAACAGCAAGGCTGTGGTTCACCTGCCCCTGGAATACTACTTATTTATTCTCCTGCCATCAAAGAGCCATTCTCAACCTAGTCTCAACATCAGAGAGATCTGACACCTGGGTTCTTCTTTGTCCGGCAGATTTGGGCTGCAGAGGAGAAGCAGGGGTGTGGGAAGTCTCTGCAAAGCTGTAAAAGTCTGAGCTGGGTGTCAGTGTATTTGCTTATCAGCATGGGAGGGCTTGGGTGTGAGAGGAAATGCCATGTGGAATTAGAGAGTGAGAGAGCATGGAGGCTCATTCTTAGGGACTGAGTGTTAATGAGGTTTGACAAGAGTCCTAGATGAAAGATTAAATGGTTGCAAAGCTAAAACAAGGCTGGCTTTAACCCTGAGACACATCTTGCATGTTCCTGCTGAAGACATGCCCCTGAGCATGCAAAATGAAGGACCCCCCCCCAGCCCCTTCTTTGTGTCTGAATTGATTTTTGAAAGGCATTTGAAGGCTGGGATGGATGGACATGGGACTCTCTGAATCTCTGCTGGTCAGAGCGACTCTGAGATATGTAGAACTATTTTTTCTTAGCCTGGCAACTGAAGAAGGGGTCAGGATTCTTCTGTTCTCAAGGTTATTATTTCTTATCTGTCTGGCAGGTCAGGTTGAGGCACACTGACCACCCTCGAAGGCGATGTTGTCTTTTATACTAAAAACTATGTGCCCATTATTTACAATAACTTCCCAATACCTATCACCTATGTTAGACAGTGAGGTTCTACCTTAAACCAATCTAAAAGTGCCACCATCACCCAGAAGATGGAGGCTAGGAAGAAGAAAGGACAGGGTATGCCCAAATTCCTCCATCTTGGGACCCCAAGACCCCATTCTAAAAACCCCAAAAATCTTTTTTTCACCCTGTGACAAACTATCTATTATTCTACTTAAACTTTCTTGACTTGTAATTCTTCAAATAAAGCTGGTAATTTGCTCCATAGGTCAAAATCCAAGTCACAGGTGTGACTTGGACTCTGTGCCAAGGTCTTTGAGCCCCCTGGCAGGGGCTTGAGCCATCCAGGACAGCCAGAGGGATGTTCTGACTTCTGCCATGGGACCATCCATCAGCTGTCCTTCAGCAGCACAGCTCCAAGAGTGTGGAGAGCAGTGCAGGAGCAGGTGCCCTGAGAAAGGAGTGGGTTTAGCTTTAGCACCTCTTTCTTTAGTGCTCTGTGACACTGCCTCTCATCAGGTGAGTAAGAAGCAATGCAGTGTTAGCAGTGCAGGCTAACATTGTGTAGGAGACAATGAGGATGGTGTTACACTTAAAGTTTATAGACCACTTATTGCTACTAAGTGGCACACTAAAACTAAAGAACAATAAAAGCAAGGTTGTTGGATTTGCATCTGTTGCAGTCATGAAATTGTCATGTCAAGCAGTAATAATACACTGGAAAGCAAACAGTAGCAAAGAAACTGAATTCTCTGCCTGGACAGTGTTGACTGTCCAAAGGGAGCCCCAGAAAAGGAAATTAATCCAGGAAAAACTGAGGTAAACTTCACCTCTGTAAAGAGACCTAGCTGAAGCAAAGTAATTCAACATAGCTTGGCATATAGCTGTGACAAAAATAGTAGAGGACTTTAAAAACTTTTGTCCATTAAATGGAAGAAATCCTCCACTGGGGATGAAATTGAGAAAGAACATATCACATATTCACTGAGCTATACAACAGAAGTGAAATATACACACTCCCTCCAAGAAGCTGTCAAACTCAGCCTCGTGCCCTATGAGGTACAAAAAAAAAGCCTAAAAACTTTTATAGGGACAAGCAGAGCAGGTTGCAGTGGACAGCAGGTGCAGATATCACCCCACACAGCAGTGCTGGCCTGGGGCAGGTGCGATTTAAGTTTGCTAGAACAACTGTGAGCAGAGCCATTCACCTCTTGAGAAGCCATTCTGTTTTCTTGTGAACATCAGCCCCTCCTGAGGCTGCGCCCACCCTGCTGGGTGCAGCACCATGCTGTCACTCAGCCTACTTCAACCCCCTGCTCCTTGGTTTCTCCCTCTGCTAGCAAAGAACAGAGCTGCAAGGGAAAGCAGCTCTAAAAGTTCTTTGGCTCCCTGCCGTGCCCCTGGCAGCAGCTGTCCAGTGTCAGGAGCCTGAGGTGTGCTAGCGCAAGCTCTGCTCTGCCACCCTGGCAGTGCAAGATTGTCTGTCCCACGCACCCCAGCCCGACCTGAGCGAACCCTCCTCCCCAAACTGGTTTGCCAGTGAGTTCCAGGCTGCTTCTTGCTGAGTCTGCAGCAGGTGATGGTCTGATTGAACAATAGATAGATAAGCAAAAGGGCTTGATACCACTTGTTTTTGCCCTGGCAGAACCATCAGGTAAGAGCATAGGGACTATCTTCCCTGGTGCTCCTTTCCCATCCTAGAGGAAATATTTTTCCTTTGATGTTATTTAATTTTATTAAAATTAATTCTATTGGCTTATTCAACTAGATTTTATAGTTAATTAATCTAAAGTTGGTGGTTAGAAGTAAAACTAGTTTTACTAGTGGGATGATCACCCTACCAGGAGCACTAGCATTTAGCTGGACTGCTTCTTTTGTTTCAACTTGTTTTCAGCAATGCCAGCTCCAAGCTTCTGGAAACATGAACCAATTCCCTTGTGTATCATAAGAGTAGCCACACCACACAGACAAGGCCATAATTAGTGTCTGGGACAACCACAGGAGAGAAATATGTACATGAAACCCAACACTGGACTTAAAGCTGGGGGTCTTTGAGGAGCTGTGGGATGATGGGCTGCAAGGCATATCTGTGTGTCAAATTCTTCACTGCTGTCATTTCACTCTGATTCCTCAACACATTTTCTGCATGTTGAGCTGTTTTAAAAACAGGGTCAAGTGCTGCCTGCCTTACCCTTTTGTTTACCACTGGAACAGATGGATCATTCACTTGTGCATTGCTCAACATTTGAAACCAAAAGCCATGTAATTGGAGCAGGGGATTTTGGGCTGATCTGTACAAATAGTTGAACTGACTCAACTGTAATCAGTTATGGAAAACACCACTTGGAAACACAGTGTTTTGGCTGATAGCAATTAGGTGTTAATTTGGTAGTTTATGAACCTGAAACAAAGTTTTAAATTGATGTGACACCTTACCAACTGAAAGGTAAATTGCTCTCAGTCATAACTGATATAAATTATTACACCTGTGTCCCCAAAGGAGTTTCTGAGGAATTAAGTGAATCAGTTTAATAACTGATTGCAGTTAAACTGGCAGGAACTATTTTGTGTAAACCAGTCCTTGGGACTGGGAGGTTTCACAGTGACTCAGGTGAAGAGTTACACAGCAGCACCTGAGGAGAAACATCAACAACTGTTTGGAGCTTCTCACATAGGTCTGCTCTGCAAGGAGGTTAACGTGTGCCAGCAGAGCACCATTTCTTTTGGTGTTGTTAGAAAGACACAAAGATCTTCCATAAACCAAATCAAGAATGCTTACAACCAAGTGACACAAACTGCAAATGCAGTATGGCTAAGTTCTGTTGCTTTCAGTTTCCTAAAAACATATCAATGTAGCATCTAATTTTCAGCAGGCTCCGGTAGAGCAATTATTGCTTATCTTTGCCATCTGGGAAAATGCTTCTGGATCTAGTTATCACGTGAAGTGTATAAATTCTGCATTGTGTGCACCAGCTCCTTCTGACAGAAATGTGTTTCTGTGAGCATGTCTGATCTCTATCAGACTTGCTCTGGGCATGGATCAGTATTAAAGGTTTTTAGATGCTTAAGAAATAGCAGCCAGGGTATGCATTATACTACTCCACTGTCCCCTGGCTGAGGTTGTGTAGGTTGTGCCACACACATACTGTGCTGTGGTATAGTTTCCTTGGAAAGATAAGAGGATTTCAAAGAAACCTTTAAGTCAGTGATGTGGAAGAGAAAAATGTCCTCAGTTCTCCTGCTGTGTATGGGCAGAAAATGTCAGCAAATATTTTAAGGCAGTGGCGGTGAGAGCACAGATCACACAATTTGTAGCATCTTTCGAGAGTATTGGTCAGATAGCATTCCCTTAGGCATCCAGGTGGATAGGGTTCAAAACTTCCTCTTGAATATTGATGGTAATGGGAACAACTGTTCACTATCATGGTCAGGTGTGAATAAGGTGTGGTTTAATGGGCACAAAATCATCTGTTTGCAAAGAGCAACCCAACCTTCCCCACCCAGACGCAAGCTCCTAGGGCAGGCTCCAGCTGAGCCTGGCCCATGTACCAGACCCAGACTGGCTCTGACCCTGCACCCTGCCCTGTGCTTGGGAGGACCCAAAATTTGGCTCTGTGGGCCTGACTTCCACACCTCAGGCTTGGGCTCTACAGCCCTGTCTGTGCACCTTGAAGCTGAGTTTGCTATCACCTCAGCTAGCACAAAATGCCATATAATCTCTTTTATATCGTGAAACACAGATCATACACTGATCACTGCTATCTGTCACCTTTGACAGTCCTCTTGGCAGTGAGCTCTGTGATGGATTCGACATAAAGATTAATTTCTGTTGAGTCAGGAAAGGAGTAAGTGAGAATCTGGACAGCTCACACTCATTCTGTCTATGGTGCAAGGATTTAGGGGCTTCTGACCTTTTCTGGCTTCATTGTTTTGGTGGTTGGTTGGATTTTTTTTTTACAGTTAAATAATTTAAATGAGCAAGATTAACTTCACTGCAATAAGTAAAAGACACCATGCCCTTATTAATAGTCTGTCAGCCTGGACCTTCTCCCTAAATTAAAGTATGACAAGATGGGTGTCAGTTTCTGAGGAGTCAGTGGTGGAGGGTGGGAAGCAGTGTGATGTGCTCCCAGCTCACACTCAGTAAATTCACTGAGCTGTGCACACACTGCACAGAGAATGCTCAAGGAAGGCATCAGGCTCCACTAACTCTCACCACAGAACCAAGCTCATCAGGAGCTTGCAAGCCTCCAAAGATAGTCCTTATCTTCTTACTTTAACTGTGAAACACACAAGAAATACAAAACAATCCCTGGCTACAGAACACTGTCAGCATCTGGTGTTTTTAGGGGAAATGCCCTGGGTTTTTCTCCTGTACGACTGGTGGTACTGCAAATAATCTGAATCTGAAAAAATTGCTAATAATCAGAAGTAGTATGCTCATCATTGCACGTAACAAAGAATTTTAATTACATCCTATTTATATCATAAAAGGCTCTGTGCATGTGTCACCCTTGTGTTTTGATGTAGCTGTCTCTCAAATATCTTCTGATAGACAGCTCTGCCAGTCATTGTGAGGCAGTAGGAGTAAAATATGCTAGGACATTTAACACAATACTGAGTATTTTTATTTGCCTTGTATTCCTGGCTGTGTAGTACTCCAAACTACGCATCAACAGTCAGGTTTGGAAGGGTTTTTCCTTGCCAAGGAAAGGCTATGCTACTGTGAGATTCTTATAGATGTCTGTTATCACATGATGAGCTACAGCAGAGAGACCCCCACTCATACATAGAATAGCAGCATTTCTGGTCTGCTTGGAACAGACATGGCAAAGAAATACTAAAAATATGTAGGACAACTGGGGCAGAAGGACAAGGGTAAGAGCAGTAAGGGAAAGGGATGCATGGCTGTGAACCCCTGCAGGTATAAATGCTGCATGAGTCATCCCATGCAGTCCTTTGGCTAATCTCAGTGCTCCCACCATGACTCAGGGTTTAGGAATGAGGATGCAAATGCAGGCAGCAAGTATAGGCCCCTTGTGGCTAGTGAGCAATTGTGTTTTCAAATCATCAAAACAGACAGGAAAGACCTAGCCCTGCCATTAGTCTTTTGTTCCAGCTTCTAACCCAAAGAACGTGAATGAGGACAGGAGATGATTGTTCTCAGCAGATCCCACCAAACTGGGAAAGCAGCAGATGAGACAGCTGCACAGATGCCCAGGATCCAAAAGATAGTTCCTATCCCAGCTATTTTTAGGAAGGCCACACTTTCTTCTTCCATATCTTGAGATTCTTTCAGTGACATCTCTGAGTATGAAATTAATTCTGGTGGATACAGACAATGGTTTTGTTTGCAGGCATTTTAAATAATTTTGTTTAAGAATAATGATATGTTTATGCTGAAACTTCCAGGAGGAAAGTGACTTTGCTGTGATAACAGAGATTCTACTTCCAATAATCATCACAGAGATGGGGAAATGACAGCTAACCCAATATCACACAAAATCTTTCCATCACAGCTGGGAAGAAAATAGCAATCTGTTGGTCCTTGGTTTCCAAGATGAGATCCTCCCCAAAAAGAAATATTTGCAGAACTATTACATAGGACTATTATATGGCTGACAGCCTTTGTACATCTTTGTGCATTAGTAGCTGTTTTCTACACAGTTTGTAATAGATGAGTTTGCCTTGATTGATGGAGAACTGACACTCTGTTTCAGATGCACTGTACTCTGACATAGTTTTCACTACTTTCGTTACTGCCTTGTCCCAGCCTTCATTTTCATCACATTTTGGGGTTATTTTAGGTTTTATAAGAATAAATGTGATCTACTCTGGGAAGAAAAGACACAAATTAAACCAAATCTTCACTGTGCAAATAATCTGAAATATCCTATCCAGTATCCAAGAATGATGGTCACCTTAAAGAAAGGTATCTGTCTTTTCCCAACCCACTTTTTTAGTTTTCAATGCTTTTTATTTTACATCTCTGTGTAGACATTTAAAGCTTTACAAAGTGAGTATATTTTTTTTAAATCTTCCTATTTCACCCTAACAAAAGTGACCATACACAGTGTGGGGTGATACAGAATTTTTTTCTCTGAGCTGACTGGATCTATCAGTGTGGAAGATTGAACACACTGGCATTCAGTTCTGTCAAAAGAGAAACTCCATAATGTGCTCTGTTTCAGCAAATACTGATGTCCTTTGTTGCAAGGCTTTCTGTATGCATCATTAGTCACTTGACATTCTGTGTACCCTAGAAACCCAGAAACAGTAGCATCAATGCTTGTTTGTTTATATATTTTAAGAAATTTCATTTATGGTTTGACTTCAGTCACATCACTTCACAAATTATCTTTCAAGAGCCTGTCTCATCAGAGAATAGCTGGAGACTAGCCAACATGCCCATGGCCTTACCATTTTTATTCCTTACTCCAATGACTCAACTCACCCACACCCCTAGGACCTCCATAGTACTCATGACCTCCCCGAGGAGTGCTAAAACTATTCATAGCTACAATTCACAGGCTGACTGACACAGAGGACCACATTCACGAGACAGGGGTAGAGCTAAGCTGCTTTAGCTGGAGGCTTCATCCAGCAGATGGAGCAGCTGCCTGACACTGTGGAGATGCCTGTATCTTTGTCCAGGGCAGCGTGATCTGGTGCACCTGGTAATTATTAACTAAAATGTGGTCATTATTATTTGCTAGCATTCACAGGCATGAGAGAGAGCTCTGCCCCACTGGATATTTTGGAAAAATTTTACTACTTCCTGTGCTTGTGCGCTCCCATTAGAATAGTTCCCAACTTCAGAGTTTGTCTTTAGGCTCTTAGAGCTGGCAAGACAAATGGTAATCTCTGCTGTAAATCTAGAATGTCATCTGACACTGGCTTGACTGATGGACACTGATCTTAGGTGGAGCCCACTGTAGGGCTTAAGAGAAACCTGCTCATGCTCTATAATTATCAGTGGCTGTAGTCAAAGGGAGCTGATGCACCTTGTGGAGTTAAGGACCCCCAAGTTGTAATGGCAAGACCTGTGGGTGCCCTTTACCTTGCATATAAGCTGTTCCACATCATTCCATGGGAATGGGAACACAAGGCAAACGTAGCATTCCCAAGGTTTTATGTGCTGCTGTTACATTTCCCCTACTCCTGGAATACTTTTCAGCCTTACCTACTCTTTCTGCCAACCTCCTTAGATGGTGTCACATTCTGCCTGCTGGGTAAAGTGCTGATGCATTTATTTCAATCTTGACATTGGGACATGTGCTTTAGAGATAATGACAATTTCAGACAGACCATGGCATGACAGGCCCTCATTCCCATGCTATTTAAACATGTACTTCTGTAGGAAACCAAGGAGGAGTAGATAATGATGCCATCTGTACCTAACTACAAATCTGGGCCTAAGAACACAAAAACTGTAGCTGCCCTGAATGTGGGAGCTCCTTTTTGTCATCAAAGCTCCAGGCAGGGGGACTGCCTCCTCACACAGAGCATAAGGGCCATATCTTTGCATCTTCTCAAGCCCAAGCAGAGTTGGTGGGGCAGTTCAGCTGTCACAAAAGCAATGTCCTGCCTTTCTCCACAGAGGCAAACTTGGGCTACTCACCAATGTCTTGGCCACTTGTGCTGTTTAAAGCTGTTCCACAGACATGGTTGTTGCCAGGGCAGTAACACCTTGCAGAGAGGCAAAATTACTTATTGTTTTTGTTTTTTATGACACTTGAAAGTGGGCAGAAGTCCTTGGAGTTGTCTCTATCTGTCAGCTTGGCACATTTCACCAGCAGAACCAAGGGAAGTTCTACCTATCAAATCCTTCTGTTGTGGCATCTTTTCTACAAGCATTTTTCCCATACATTTATGCCGCTATCAAGCATAAAGGTCATGGAGACCATGGATTTGTTTTCAGTTACAAGTGACTGGTTGTAAATCTCCTTCTGACCTGGAAACTGCTTTTGGCAAAATCCTGGACCCATTTTCCACTGGTTTTCATGCCATGACTTAGTGATTGCTGTGGGCTTGGCTGATCCTTCACCAACAGTTTTCTTGCAGGAGCTCAGCCTAATGTTAGAAATGAGAGCACTTCCTGGGCTGCTTCTGCTTTTTCCAGGATTGGATTTGAGATTTCCAATGTATCTGGAGGTGATGCCCATTTTCTCCTGCGCAGAGCAGAGCTCTGCTTCCAGAGGCAGTCTGGCCCTTTGTGATTAATTTTTTGGTTAAAGCCTAGGTGCCTTTGATTTAGTTTTTTTTTTTTTTTCTTCTAAGACGTCTTCTCATGTTGCAATATTAAATATCTAAACCCCTCAGGGATTAATTAGTAATAAGTTATACAGGATGTGGTCTGAAAGCTAGAAAAGAGATCTATATTGACAATATGCAGAGACCATGTTTGAGACAAGAGGCCAGTGTTTGATGGAGCCCTGGCTCCTACTTGACATTCCTGAACATCAGGATAAATTCTTTTTAAAATACATCCTCCTTTCTGATTTTCTGCAGTCTAGCTGTACCTTGTCTTGACTGGTCATAATAGAGAGTCTACTTTAAACCCTAATTTTCAAATGTCTTTTGTCTTCATACAGTAACATCTTAGAAAAGCAAAACTGAAGGCTACATTCAAGTATTGCACTTCGACTGTGTGGCTTCTGTTGTTTTGGTAATCTCAAAAAATAAATTCATAGCAGATCTAATTTCTTGATTTTCTAATTAGTTACCTTCCTTACACTTGGCAAAAGGAATACATCCCTTGTGGATAGATCAGTGATGTTTCTCTCTGACACCCTAAAAGCTTTGGTATGATCTCAGTACAAGCAGTACTAAAATCCAGTCTCTGAATTTTTTGTCTGCTATTGTCTAAGATGCAAAGTCAAGTTAAATACAGCAGGCAGGACTTCTCAGGGGGAGCCTGTCCTGCCTCTTCATGTCTTTACTCACTTTTCTGACTAGCCAAGGTGCCAGTTAGTGCCAGCTGCCACTTGATGTTGTGGAAACCTACCCAGCCAGAACCAAATGGAGACAAGACTGCCATGAGGTGGCACTGATTGCTTTAGTGAGCCAAGCAACTCCTGGAAAGGTGGTGTCAACCAGGCATGCATGTGTCTCTTAGCCTTTCTGTGTGGGTGCCCTCTTAACACAGCTTCTCTTTTTGACTTCAAGTTAAGAAACCTGGTGTTTTCCCCACAGCTGAGCCATAAAAGCATCAACTGTTTGAAAAGTTTTCTTAAGGCAACAACAATGGCAAATGTCTTTTCTCCCCTTCCCAAGTGATGCTCACATCATGAAAACTAGCCCCTCAGAGGTGCAGAGCTTTTGTGCCCAAGGGAAATAGTGAAACCCTTCCCAAGCTGACAAGCCCTATCTGACATTTTATATTGCTGTTTCTCTGTCCCTGTGCCAGGGTAAGCAGATACCTGGTGGATATTCCTGGGAAATGAGCCTGTCAAGCTGCACAGGAGCTGCTTCAGAGAAGTTTGAGTGGCCAGAGAAAATTCATGCCATTTCCTACCCAGGTTGTGGCCTGGCAAGGTGAACTGACTAATTGCAAGAGCAGGATGCCTAATCCTCTTGAAATGAGAAACAGGCATACAGATTTTCCCCCAGGATGAATGAGAGCTCTGTGGTGAGAATGAGACCTCAGATGTTTAGAATGAGCTAATTTCCAGCCTGGTTTTATAATCCCATAGCAGACTTTGACAGGCATCTGCCTGTGCAGTGAATTGTTGTATTTCACTGGTGAGTAGGCATTTCTGAGACACTGGTTCTTGCCAGCTGAGATGACTTTGGTCACCCTGACATATCTTGCCCTTTCTTCTGGGGAGTACGTATCACTTTAATTCTGATTTATTTATTTTTAACATAAAGGAGACAAAACATTTCAACTTCATAATAGAAAGGGTTTCCATAGCAGAAATTGCAGACAGTTTGGCTGGATATTTTTGTTGTTGGAGTTTTTTGGGGTTGGTCTTGCTGAGTTTTGATTGTTTGGGGTTTTTTTTTTGGTACAATCCAAGCAGTGACATCTAGCTCTAGAAACACCAGGTTATAGAAAGCAGAAAGACATGTGGAAATGTTCATTGGCTTAAATTCTGCAATGACTTAATTCTGGAATGGTCCTAATGGCCTTTCTGGAGCTCTCCCACTAGGGCAGAATTGTTGATCATGCAAGACTTCTTCCATTCTCTGCAGGGGGTGGAAAAATAAAAAAGCACAGCAAAAGCTGGGAGCTGGAGTGGACTATTTTTGTGGTGTCATGTATCTCTATGAGTTTTATGGCTCTATTTATAAGCAATCGTGTCAAGAGCCATTTTGTCTTTTGCCTGTGACTTGAACCCAGAACTTCCAAGGAGAAGAGCAAATTCCAGGCTGATACTCTTTTGTGTGTGCAGCAGGCTCAGATCAGATTGTCTGTGAATAGGCTGCAGAAAAATCTATAGGGTAGAAAAAAGAAAGATTATTAAAAGCCTTGGCAGGGGTCTGAGTTCACAGCTCAGGAAGGAAGCTGTGGAGAGAAGAGACAGGACACTCAAGCATGGGGCTTTTCTCCTGAAAGAATATGTAAGGCAGGAATGAAAGAGAAGAAAATTGTGTTTGTGGAAGAGCTCTAGAGAGGAGGTGAACGTGCTGACTGAAAGAGATCGAGAGAGGCTGAAGGGGCAGTCAGGTGAAACCAGGTTAGAAGAATACTGAAGGAAAAATCTGATGCCTTGTAATGTCTCACCAGCTAAGTCTTTGCTGGGCAGCTGATTTGGTGGTTCATGATCAGGCAGATCCCTCAACTGCTGCTGGATCTCACACTGGTGGATGCTGTGCTTGTGGTGCCTGCCCTTAGACTTCGTGTTTGGAAAGAGTTTAGACTTGGCCAGTGGACTGACCTTCCTACTGTGTTCATCACCTGATGGATGGAGAGAAGCTGAGGTAGGTGCTGGGCAGACATAAGCTGGGCTCTCTCCAGGGTCTACTGACCTGCAGGCAAACTTTTGTTAGATTTGATTAAGAGCTCTTCCTTTCTCTTATGATGAGCAGCAAATTTCTGAGTCCAGAGTCCTCTGTTAAATCAGTGTGTTCAAAATACTCACAGACCAACAGAAGTCTCAGTAAAAATGTCATCTTTCATAAAATATGGCTGAAGTTAATGCAGGTGATGCCTTGAGTCTATGATAGTGAACACATCCTCAATCAAACAAATTGAAAGGAATCACTCAGTTTAGGAGGAAAATGTTGATGGAAAGCAGCTGAGGTGAACATCCAGCAACATGCCCTGTTTCCAAAAGGAAAACATTTTACTCTACTGATTTTGAAGAATGCATTATCCAGATTGTTAGCATTGCAGGAGTGGTCCTCAGATATACTTGCACATGCTACCAAGTTTGAAATTACTTTTCCTCAATACAAATGTGCCTAGCTATAATCTGCTTCTTTAAAATCTCTATTGCCCTACAGTAAGCTGAAAATTAGATAAGTGAGTCTGGCTTTACAGTTTGAGCAAAGGCTCTTCCTGACTTCCCTATGATATAATGAACTATTAAATACCTGGATCAGTTTTGCTGAACTAGTAAGTTCTGAAATATCTTCATTTTATTGTGGTGTCTTAGAATCACCTTGCTCCTGTGTAAAACTCAAAGATGATTTGATTTTCTGGGATATCTTTAAGAGATACAGGCAGAGCAGATAGTAATATATTTGTGTGCTTGACAGTGTCATCAGCATTTTAAGAATGGTTGAATATCTAGTACTATATTCTAATACTATACATATATATACACTATTCTGATACTAATGTTGTACTATATAATGTAACTATATATAATATTATATGATATATTCTAATACTATACTCTGAGAAATTACTCTCCAAGTAAATCTATGTTCTGCATGAATAAACCAAAATATGTAATTAAGTTTTGAGGTGTCCAAAGCCCAACCAATGATAGTTATCATTTACTTTCCATTCTAGATTTCTTTTCTGAAAGCCTTTATCATACAAATTCCTTTGCAATTACTTACAAGACTTGCTGATGAGGAAGGGCAGCTAGTTTGAGTCCTCCTGACCACTTCTTACTTCTTTTTCTTATCTTTATTATACTGTGTGGCCAAGTGACAATCTTGACTCCTGCTGGAAAGAAAAGCATGTTTGGTTTTTTCACTTCAAGTTTAGTTTCTAGTTTGATCCATTATCAGTGCTGCTTGAAGATGGTTGTATATAATTAAACCTCTGTGTGTGTTTTTGTTTTGTTTGGGTTTTATATTTAATGTAAGACCAGTGGCTATCTTGGCTATGGCTTGGCTATGCTGGTTCAGCAGCTTTGTAGCAGAACCCTGAGAGCTACTCACTCTGAGAAGAGGAAAAAAGAAACCATTAAATTTGCAGTGTGCCAAACTGTGTGTGTTGTTAGCATTCCAGAACATCTTTCTCTGGAATAAGGTAGCATCCAGAAGCCTTTCCCAGGATTAGCTGGCAATGTGAGAGTGAAGAGTGGTCTGACCTGCCCAGTGCCATGCACTGATCATGGAGCAGGTCAGGAATAAGGGTCATGAAGTCTGGCTATGATTATTGCCTTGGTTAATGAGGCAGTCTCTCAAGCAGGATCTACTACTTTAGGGCTTAGCCTATAGCTTGAAGTCAAGGCTGCACAGAAAGCCTAGAGGTACAGAAATCTCCCTTGAATGTGTAGCAACATTGAAAATATTTGATTCTTTTTTGTTAGGTTGGTCCTGAGAAAAGAAGTAATGCTACAGCTGAGTTTAAGCTATGAGGATCCTTGTAAGCAGTAGCAAGAGGCTGGAACATGCAATACTCCATACCAACGGAGATTATTTATTGGAATAAATTGGTGTGGAACATTTTTCCAGGTAACAAGAAGATAACTGTCACTGAAAATTATGAAAAAGCTAGTTAAAAGCTGATCTGGATAGTAACTGAATAAAAATGGTCCAAGATGTGGATCTCAGCATAAGAGTTGCTGTTGAGATATCTGACTGTAGTAGAAGCAAATGCAGGAAGCCTTCTGGCTCATTAGCTTTTAATGCTCCCCTCTGTCCCTGGTTTGTAGGTACAGTGTTTTACTTATTTATGCCCAAGGTGATATAGGTGAATAAGAGCTGGCAGCAGCCACTGAATAATGGATGAAACACCAGAGTTCTGCTGGTGGCAATTTCCGCAGAATGGGGAGTTGGACTGAGGGCTTGCTGTTCCCCTGGCTGAGCACTCTGCTATTGCTTCCCTGGCAATGGCAAGAAACTTCCAGCAAGTCCTGGGGTGTGTCAGTGAAGAATGTCTTTCTGCACAGTGTACCTTGACATCTTACATCACGGTCTGTTTCATTTTCTAGCTGATTGCTCCCATTTCTAATGAAGAGTCTGACCAGCACTGGTGTGCAAGAATAGCAATTTCCCCTTTCCACTACCTTTTGCAGAGCTTTCAAAGTGCATTCTTAAAGCCTTTATGGACAATTTCAAATGAATAAGCTTTGCTAAGAAAGACAGCAGAAATGTTTTAATTAGAGTAACCTAATGGGCTGGCTGAGCTCTGAATAAAACAGTGGCAGGAGATCACGGAAAAGCTTCTGCCCTTATCTGGCCTTAATCATATATCTTGGTTTCGAGGGCACTTGAAGTCTTTATTTTGAATGCTTCACAGATTACACTGACTAATATGAGAACAGGGTCATTAGTGTAATAAATCTCAGGTAAGTGTAGAGGTAGCCTTAGGAAACCTTTCTATATTTGGCCACTGATAGCAGTTGTCGTACAAGTTTATAAAAAATAAGCGTTGACATACAGTGTAGGGTACTGATACACACATGTCAAATGCTAATGCTGCCATTCTTCCAGCAAAATGAGGCCAGGCAGTCTTGGCTTTGGCAGCATGGCTCTGTAACATGCCTTGCTTGCCCTGGAGGAAGCCAAGCTCCTCCTTGCTGGGCAGTAGTGTTTGTCTATGCAAGACAAACACTAAAGGTCTGATTACAGTTCAGGGACTTGCTCACAAAATGTTGGATTTTTCTCTCCACTAACTGAGGAACTTGAGTCCATAGCCCAGCTGGCAAAATTTATAACCTCATTTGTAGGAGGGACAGGAGTTGGTTGGGCTACAACAGCTTGGTTAAAAACATCTGACCATCCCACAAGCTGTGGTCAAGGATTCACTCTGCCTCCTGTTTTAGCCAAACAGGGCTTGGCTTCAGAGGGACTTCATTTGCCTCACCCTTTTGACAACCCCTGGGCTTGCAGAGTGTGTGGGAGGGTGCTGGCTGGCTCCTCTATCTGTGTTTTGCTCTTCAGTCCTGAGGGCTTATCTCAAAGTTCACACCAGATAGGAGGGGCTGGAAAACGTGTGGAGAGGAAAAGAGGAACCAGCCTGTTGTGGGACTATCAAAGGGACAACCCAGTGACATTTGCAGTAAACCAGCTGCCCTCTGTCTGCAGCTGCTGTGCTAGGCAAATTGGTGGGGAAGGGATTTTAATCCTTACCTGCCTAATCCCAAACTGCTGGGGATATCCTGCAGTACAACAGTGATGGAGAAACAACTACCCTGCCTCAAGTAAAGCCGTCAAATAATGCCCAAGGATGTTTGAAAGCACACCAGCAAGATTGTTTAGTGGGCCTGCCTTTGGGCAGTGTGATTAAACTGCATCCTAAGGAGTTTGTTGCTAATTCCACCCCAGTTTGCTCTGTTACTGTAAACTGATGGAGATATCTCTGCTGGGTCCCTTGCTCCAGCACACAAAGGCTTCTCTGTGTACATGTCTGCAACAGTGTCACTATTTTCTTTCTTGTTTTTAATCCTTCATTCCCAAGTGATTCTGGACAGATTGTTTTTCCTTCTGTATAGCTTTGTAAGGATAATGAAGTAGCAGAAGCAGTGGGGGGCTGTGGGGGAGAGAATTAACACTCTGTTCCTAGCTTTAGGATGACCAGATGCATGAGGGGGACCTGTCTCAGGGAGGGCTGTGCCCCCTGCAGTCCCTGCACAGCTCCTGCTCTTAGGCTGGGACACAGCTCCACTTTGATTAAAAACCAGAATGGCTAAAGAAAGCTGAAAAAGGGTGAAGGGGGCAGTGCTAAATTGTGCATGTGTGCCATTGGGTAATCTCAGAGGGACAAATGCACAAAATCCAACACAATGATCCTAGGACAGAAGCGTTACCTCTTTGTGGCCCTGTGTGTGCCACCTTTGCCATTACTTTTCATGGGTCTGGAAGAGTCTCTGTTCATCCCCAGCTTTGACAGCAGCTGCTTTTTTTGACTCTGGCATGTGCCCAGCAGCTGAGGGGGACAAAGATAGTGGGGGTAGATCCTGTACAGTGTAGCAGCACCACAGGGGTGCAGGGGGCTTCAGCACTGTGGCAGAAGGGTGGGGGGTTGGAAAGCCTTTCTGTAGGACAAGGTGTAAGGGATGGCATGAAAGGGACTGGGGAATCATTTTCTGCAAACCCATGGTGACACTGCCTTGATCTGCTCTGCACTGCTGGGCAGGCAGGCAGCAAAGTCATCTTGTGTGAAGGGTAAATGGGGCATTGGGTTTGGGGAGGGGTTGTCTGAGAAAATTGGCTTCCTTCTCCATTAAGTTATAGCATGAATGAGGAAGGTAAAGGATGTTTTACCCAGAATGAAACCTCTGGTACTGGAAATACCAGCCCCCTCAGACCTTCCAGAGGCTTTCATTTGGTTGCAAAGGTGTGTCTTTCCTACTTGCTCCGTCTGAAATTTCTTACTGAATTCTTGAAAGCTTTCAGAGCATCACAGACCCACTCTCTTCCCCCTTGCTGTGGAAAATTAGACTTCATTGTCTTCTAGTCAAGACAAAACTAGTTAAAAGGTATAGGGAGTAAAACCTGCTTTCTAGTCCCTCTCTTGCATGCTGGATTTATTCTTCAAA
Organism: Molothrus aeneus; assembly: GCF_037042795.1. Classification (NCBI taxonomy): domain Eukaryota; kingdom Metazoa; phylum Chordata; class Aves; order Passeriformes; family Icteridae; genus Molothrus; species Molothrus aeneus. The sequence goes on from NC_089646.1 coordinate 68,863,126, forward strand.
ATGTCTGTCTGTAATATGGTCATCCTTCCTGTGGAGAAGGTGGCTGACCACCAGCCCTGGTGGGACAGGCTGCTGTGCTCTAGAGAAGGAAGCTGGCTGCTCACAGGTACCTGGCTCACACTAATAGGGCTGCTTGCAAACATTTAGCAAAATATTTAGCAAAAAAAAAAAATCTTTAAGCAAATATTTAGCAAATGTCCAGAGCTACCAGTAAGAAGAAGGATGTTTCTGAAGCAGTTTAAACAATTCTGATCCTTTACTAGGTAGTGTTTGTAAGGGCTGGGGAGGTGTTCCAGGTCCTCCATTACAAAGTATGGCTTTCATTGTCGTGCATTTTTCAACAATATCCCACCATGTGGGGCTTCCCTCTAACTTTAAAATTGTCCTGCTCACCTTTAACCCACAGTGAAAGTACTGACTCAGCATATAACTTGTGCTGTGGTGTACCTTGCCCCCTTAAACTGAGTTAGAGAGAATGAAGAGCACTTTGGATTGGTTTGCCTTTTTAATCCCTCCAAATAATAATTTTGCTTTAATCTGGATTTCCCAGTTACCCAAAATATTTGCTTTTAAAGTAACTGGGGAATCCCACTTCTGAGTGAGAAGTTAATGTTATTTATATTAAACATGATCAGGGGTTTTATATTTTTGTATTTATGTTTCAGATTTTCTATTTATTTCTGCTTGTACCCACCTACTTCAGCTTTCTGGAGGGAACTACACCACTTGTCCAGCAAACAGTTGTCTCCAAAGCCCAACTGCAGGCTTGTCATGAGGCATTTTTGTGGGACTTTCCTCCATGGACTCCTTCCAAGCCTGCCTGTGCTGTTCCTCCCCAGTCTCATCTGTTTCACTGCAGAGTTTGCTTTTTATCTTTAGTATAAATGGTCATTGTTCAGCAGTTGAAAATAATCAGGCCAGAAAACCTGGCTTTGTTCCATCAAGTCAGGTGCTTTTTTTATCCTTCTTGGGAGTGGGGGGGATGGAAATGAACCCCTCTAGCTCTGTGTTCCAAATGGCTTTTTCAGCATTTGTGGTGGTTCTCTTGCCTTATAGTTGCTGCTGAAGGAGGAAAGCATCTTATCAGTGCCTCTCAGAGCTGCAGTGAGGGAGAGACAAGGCCAACCATGCTGGCAGCTGCCTGTGCCCAAAGGTACAAAAATCTGCTGCAGCACCGTACACGTGCCACATCACAAAGGATGGTTACTTTTTCCCTTTGGGCAAAACACAAAAATGTTATTTCTGAAGTGAAGGGGAGGAGCTACAGCTTAGGGGAGGGGTGATGTTTTCAAAAAAACAGACAAAACCAAATGCATTCTTTTTTCCCTCCCTCTACCCTATTTGCCAATGATATGACTTGTCCTAAGCTGTAAACAACATTTGAAAGTCTTCCAGCCTCTAAGCTTGAGAATGTCAAGGGAAAAAAAAAAAGGGACAGTTTGGCAGGAATGCTATGGAGCTCTTCCTTTACTTTCTGAAAAAAGTTCAGGCAGCCCCGGGGACACTCATGCTATAGTTATTAGTCACCCTGTGTGCTCAGTCTTTCAGAGACTGTTTACTCTCGGTAAGAAAGGGGAAAGTCCAGCAACAGTAAATCTGTAAACATGAACACATGCCTTCATATTTGCTTGGGGTTTTATTCCCAGATTTGGCTTTTCTGATGACATAATAATTAGAATGGAGTGCTCTGCATAGTTAATCTGCTATTGTTTACTGATAGATAAGACCTAATTTAACAAAGATCTTCTTTTCTTCTTCCTTGTCCCTACATGTATTTATCCTTTCCCTAGTTTTTAAGTGCCAAGGGTTGCTTTTTAACAGGTCTGACTATCACAGGAATTAGCAGTGGTTCGCATTGAAGTTAGCTGCTGCTTTTCCAAGTGTTCTCTTTCCCTTCTTTATTTAAAATTTAAATATTTGTTCATAATGTCTCTGTTTAATTACCTGGACTGCGCAGATGTCTGCAGATGTGATACAGGTCTGAAGGTGTGATATTCCTCCCAGTGGGACAAAACCTAATGCAAGCAATGCAGTCACTGATGACTCCCAGGGCTAGGAAGGTTACCAGATTACAGCTGAAAGCCCTCTGAAAAGGGGCCAAGAGGTTGACCCTGTAACTTCAGTGTCATGTCCAAAAGGAAGGTGCCGAGAGGATTAAACTGTCTTTAATAGAGAGTATTTTTAGAGAACCAGGCTTTTAAGTTACATCTGTTTTGCTCATAAACTGACTCTGGTCTGATTTTGCAGAAGCTTGACTGTTAATTTTCCTGCAAAGCAACTCTGAACCTCTTCACCTTGTAAGCTTTTAAAGCATTGCTGTGTTTGAATATGTAGTTCATGTCTGATAGGTCCAAGCTGAAGTAATTTTGCAGGCTGGATGAATTTGACTATGCTGAATGTCCAGAAGATGGGGTAAAGAGGTGCCAGACTTGTATCACCCTGATCCAGGATTTTCAGTAGCAATAAGGAGTTAATGGCAAAATGTTAAAGTTCAGACCTTGCAAATGCTTGTTTTAGCAATTCATAGATACTGTGTGGAAAAAGCACACTGAGCATTGCAGCTGCTAAGTTTTGTTTTATTCGGTGGAACAGAGTTATCCAGTGGACAGGGAGAATGTCTTTTAGTGTAGCCCTTTATTTGTGCTTTGTAAGATATTAGCAGATGAAGATCCAAATGAAGAGGAGGCAAAAATCAAGACCAGATCATCACATGTCTCATTAGTCATGTGAGCAAACAAATTTAATTGGGGGGTAGGAATGGAACAAAAGCAATAATTGAACACTAATGTTAACCTGACTTTTTTATGATTGTTACTGGAAACTATGTGATCTTGCTATGTAAGACTTTTTTCAGATCCTTAAGTTCTTCCACTTAAAAGAAAAAAGAAAAAAACAACATTAGGAAATGCTGACCTAGCTCATATCTATGAATAGTCTTCTTGGTAAGCATTCCAACTTGTGAGCAAAGGCTTTGAAATCTTCCCCTGCTTGTAATGGAGCTGAATGAGTTCAGCAGTAAATATGCAACAAGTGTAATGCCCGCTTCCGCTCTTTGTTCCCCCGAGAGTCATTTCAATGAAACAAATTCAGTGCACACTAATAAAGTGGGTAGGTAGCTATTGCAGCTTAATAGCTTGTGCTCGACCATTTTCCTTGGCAAGGAGCTTAAGGAATATTTCCAGCGAGGTCATGGTATCTTCATCATGGACTGTTATCAGGAATTGCCTTTCCTGGTGTCAAGTCCCAGTGCTGCAGATACGCTGCCCTTTGGAGCCCTGGGCTGCTCAGGAGACACAGAGTTAACCACACAGCTGATCCCCACAGCCCATTGTTATTGCTGCAGCCTTCTCCACTTGCACTCAAAATGTTTTCCAAACAGAATATTTATTGGAAATTGTTCTGCTTGATTTGCCCTTTTTTTTTTTTTTAGCTATAGCTGGCAATTCCTTGCGTCTTGCTAGACATTTTAGTGAGGTGTAGGGTAAAAATGTTCTACTTGTGGTACCTCCTGAATCTCATGCTCTGTCAGGTCCAATGCAGCTACCTGAATAACATACCCAAGTGTTGAGCAAATTTGCTGAGCGACAAAGAATGATGAGAACATGTCTTCCTTTGGGTCATCTCCTGCCTGCAGGAACTTGCACAGTTCTACTGTAGAAAACCAGATAAGCAATGGGATCTGGGGGTGGGGTAATGCAGGAAGGTCTAAAAACTATTCCTCACTGCCTGTAGGTAAAATAAGTGCAGACAGATTAGGGGAAAAGAAATTGTCAGTCAAAATATTTGCATTGTATCCATGCACCTTGAGCCATGAGCTTGTTGAACACTCCTCTGCAGAAGAGGACCTGGGCCGTAATTTGGCCTGGCCTTGTGCCAGTGTTGCCATATCTGATCTGGGCAGCACCCTCAGCCTAGAACTGTCACCTCCCTGCACAGTTCAGGGACTCCCTGGTGGAGGCTCCCTGTGCAGGCAGGAGGTGGGAACAGCAACTGTTTGAGCCAGAAATGCTTCTGGGTTTTACTCAGTGAGCTGTGCTGTGAGTTCCCCTACCCACCCCCTGAGCAGATCTTATGCTGAGTAAGTGTTAACAGTGTGAACCTCCTCAAAAGAGGAACAGTCTGCAAAAGCATGACTGCCTGTTACCTCTTTGGTCTTCTAGGGATCTTTGGCAAGTGGCGAAATAAACTAGAAATAAATGCTGTGGACTGAGGAGCTGATGCTGCCTTGCCTTCCAAAGGGTTTGCATTCATAGCTTGGCATCTCTGAGGTTTGTCCTTCCTCAGATGGTTCTCCACCATCTAGCAAGGTAGGAGTCTGCATGGCACCATTCTCCACAGCAGGAGATTCATGTGGGTCTGCTTAGGGCATCTCCACCTGTTTGGACCATTACTCTGATGTTATGAGTATAATAAGCATATTGAATTTACCTGAAGGAGTCCCTAACTACCAGAGGTTGAAAAGGAGATAGATAATGTGACTATATATGCCCCTTGCTTAGGGAGACTGTAATGCTGATAATTTGCTTGGTGTCCTCTAACTGATGCTCTCTGCTCAGTTCTGCGTGATTTTCTTCCTAGCTTGGTATGACTGCATGCTCTGCTTCTAGAAGATTGATTATCTAGAAATCATGCCTGAAAGACTTTTTTAATTTAGCTTCAACATCTAAAGGGAACTCAAGTTGAGATGCATAATATGATTAAGTGCAGTCTAGTTTCAATCAGAACCTGTTATTTTTGCCAGACAAACTCCAGATTGAAAAGGAGCAGGGCATTTCTGATGAGCAGCAGACTAATTGAAAAATTTAGAACATAGTTATTTAGTATCCTGGGTCAAAGTCACTCAATGGCTGAGCAGAATAAAAAGATCTTGAAACACTTATATTTAGAATATATTTTAATGGTTAATTGCTTATTTCAGAAAGCTTCTCAAAATTGCTTAAGCTTTAGGAAATCAAGCCAACATAAAACCAGAATTTCTCCATCACTTTGCTGTTGTTTTTTTGTTAAGAAATAAACATTTACATCTGCAAGTTTGGGCACAGAGGTCAAGCTAACAGGCCTGTAGTTCCCCAGATTATCCTTACAGCCCTTCTTGTGGATGGAAAATAATTAGCAATAATTGTGCCTCCAATTAACCTCGTTGGTTATAACTGTGACCCTGCGCAAGGCAAAGCCCAAACATTGTTACACATCCAATGCTGCTACTAGTAACTTGTTCAAATTTTTCCACCTGGGTGGCTACTATTTATAACAGTTTCTATAGCTGAACCCTCAAGAGTTACTTTTTGCCTCCCAGAACAACAATGTCTAAAATGCTGTGCATCAAACTCTGCTTTGGAGGTTGGTTTTATGTGCCCTGCCTTTTGAGAAGATCACTGATTTAAGGAATTCTGCACGGTCCTTGCAGCTCCTGAAAACCTGGCCATTGTCATCAATGCTCACTTGTGGATGCAGGGCCTGATTTTTTTAGCCAGGTAACTTCAGTGTCTGCATCACATCTTAGAGCATATTTCACATCATCCCTACATATATTTGATGCATTCTGGTACTCTCCAAGCAAACACACAGCTACTCAGAGTCCCTCCCCAGAGCCATCATGTTAATAGTTAATGGTCTTCAGCCACCTGAGAGCTATGACAAGGGGTTTCTACTCTTTACACTTGCCCTGTAGGCAGCAAAGTGCTGCCTCTGGCATGGCTATCTACAAAAAGGGCTGGTTTTCCATCAGTGGGTGTACTGTGCTCCCTTTGTGGAGCACCTGATTCCACCAAACTGTAGAGGAGCAGGAAGCAGTGGTGGAGTGTGGATCTGGGTGCTGCACCCTTCAGGGTGCTGGCACTGAGGCCACACGCGGTCTGGAGTGAGCAAGGAAGAAACAGGAATGTGTGCCCATGGTCTCAGCAGAGAAAAACGCTGCAGAGGTCTGTAGCACCTCCTGCAAATTGCTGCAGTTGTTAGGACTCACTGCTGTTGTGAGGCTGCTGCTTGGTGGTCTTCTGTCCTGTTAATGCAGGCATCAATGGGCTGCCTATTCCATCCTCATAAAGGAAGCCTGTTTTGCAGAGGACATGATGTAAAGAGCCTGCAAGCTTGAAATATCTGGATGTCTTCCAATTTCTATTCCCAGAAGTCTTGTTCTAGCAAATGCTGTTGAATGTACACACAGTACAAGGGGGTGCAGGGAGAGGCTCAGCAGGAGATGGGATCATACAAAACATCATCAGTCTTGGACTGTCACAATTAAATAGTCTGCACTAGATGTTTTTAAGTCAAGTTGGAATGATTAATTGTTTGTGGAATCCCATTACCTGACAAAGGCTCCAACCTGACTCAAATATGTGATCAGCTACAGTTCTGCATTTAGGGGCTTGATTTCCAGTCTTGCTGTAGTCATGCATTTGGATTTCAGGATGCACCTTCGCAGGAATACTCAACTTGTGTGACAGCCATTCGGAAAAATCCAGATATTGGGAGAATCCTCACCCACTCCAGTGGATGGATAGTCTTCATTTGTCAGTCTAGCACAAGGGAAAATGAACAAACTTCTCCCCTTTCTCAAACACCCAAAATTTCTGCTTCCACTGTCTGAGTTTACAGCAGTTGATAGTCCCTAAATTGCCCAAGACTGTAATTGTTTCCTGTTTATTTAGGTTTAGATATTCACAGACCCAGTTTGAAAAATTACTATACCAGAGCCAAGTAGTGAAGTTTGCTAAAGAAAGTCTTGCAGTCCAAGCAAAAACTGGAAAAAATGTTCCCTCTTCTTTCACCAGCTGAGGGTGAACTATTGACAACTACAACAGAGCCAGGCTCTCTCCAGCCTCATTTAATCTCTTTAAACCTCTGCATGCAAGAGCTAGGTTCCTTCCCCATATGCACCTGGGAACATGGAAACAAAAGAGGAATTAATGAACTACCTTGAAAAACCAGCAACTTGGAAAAAAATAAACCATAGCAATATAAATTAGCAAAGGAAGAAGAGCAAAACTGTATTAGTCATGTTTAAATGCTCTCAGAACTCAGTATGCTTAACAGTTTGAGATAGAAACCCCAGCAGTTTCATGTTCAGTTCTGAATATTAGCAACTTAAAAAGAAATGAAGTGAGGTCTCCTGAGAATGAAATTGTGTATATCTATTCATATGGTCAAAGAAGGGTTTTTGCTGTTTGCAACCTCTCTGCTTACTCCTTCATACTTTATTGTGTTCAGGACTTCTAGGCAAATTCTTTTTTATAACGGTAGAAAGTTTTGCGTGGGTTTCAAGAAAGCTTATTTCATAGTGCATGACCTGAGTGTGCCAATATGTTTTTTAATTTACAAAAACTTTTGAGTGGATGAACTTGAGACCCGAACAAGAGCTCTCAGGCCTGAATATTTTCCTGCTTGAAGAAACCATACATCAGAGGTGAAGACACCTAGAGAACCATTCAATCCAGCAAAGCTGCCAGGTGTCCATCAACAATTGGGCTCCCATCTTGAGAGCATTTTCATTTCTCAGCTGTCAACAAACTCTGTAATTTTTCATGCCATATCTTCACCACTTATCTAACTCTCTTTCTCCTCATGATGCAGTAAACATAAAGGAAATATCAAAGTGAGACTGTGTGCTTTGCATTTAATAGATCTAGTGATCTGACCACAGGCCCCCAGTGACTGTTCATTGTTCTCATTCCTTTGGCATATTGATTGTGCCAAAAAACATCATCCTCTGTCTGCTATCAAAGGATATTTCCCCCTCCCTTTCCTTCCTCCACCAACTCCCTTTTTCCCTCATTCCTGCATTATGCTGTGGTAGTATTTCAGCTTTCAGGAATCTTTGGCATAATTTTTGGGCGTTCACTTTGATGGGCTCATTCTTTGCATCCAGTTCTGATTTGGAGTCATTAGACCCCTTGTGCATGGTGTGATGGGGTTTTTTTTGGTTTTTTTTTTGGTTTTTTTTTTGTGGTAGTCTTTTTAAAATCAATATCTGTGTATATCAATTGCAGGCACGGGGTTAATGCTGTGGGATCACAGGTGACCTTTAATTTTGCTGTGTTGCTTGCCTCAGAGCCTGAAATTCTAATCAAGCAGGTTTGCTGTCTTTACTATGTTTCCCATAGGTTGCTGCTTGCAGTGATATTTGGATGATGGAGAAAATTACATCTTAGGAAAGCCTTTAGTGATTTTAAATATGTGGCTGAATTAAGTGGTAGTGCATGAACAGCAGTTGCTATATGAAAATTACCAATGATGAAGTTTTAAACTGAAGTGACATTTCACACTATTTTCTTTGAAATGAATGCCTAGTGCCTCATTTAGCTATTTTGCTAAGAATGTGTGGAAGAGTGTATTTCTATGAGTTTCAAAAGTACTTTTTAGCGGTAGATTAATATGTTGTTTAAAAAGGGGCCAGAGTGATGGCCAAGCCTTTTCATATCTGATCACAAGTCTGGTCTTTCTGACAGTTGTTCAAGAGTCACTCAAAGAGAAAAAAAAAGAGGTCTAGAACAAAATCTAAAATCAGAACTCTGTGACTGGAGGTCTGCAATTAGATTTGGGAGGTCAGCCTGATATTTTGGTCAGAATCCAAGCTGTTCTGTGTCAGCCCCACATTACCATCACAGATATCAATATGGCTTATTATTTCAAGTGCTGGAACCAGCAGGATCTGAAGAAGCTGTTCAGCCTCAAAAGTAATGGTCCATGACCCAAAAAAACTTCCAAGTGAGGTGAACGAAACCAATGAGAAAGTGGTCTAAAAGAAGCACAAAGACACAAGATTGACAAGACTTGTCAGCCCTGGAAGCAGAGACCTTGAGGCACACGAACTCAGTGGTCCAGGCACTGTTTAGTCCACATGGCAGAGGAGACAGAGCAAGTGGATGAGATGGATCCATGCTGGCTGTATGGAGCTGTGTCTAGTTATGGAGGACAACCCATGGAGAGGGCATGAAGATGCTTGTTCCACTCTCTAATAAGAGGCCTGTGAAGCGGCCTTTGCCAATAGGAAGCAGAAATTCAGACTGATACACTCTTGTAAAGAGGCTGGTCACTGCCAAAGACTAGTGGATTTGTCTCTGTACATTAATCACAGCTTGGAGAAAACTTGAGTGAACAGTATGTCTTGCTATACTAATTTCAGAATGAAGCATAATTTCCTTCTGCAATGCTCCCAGTCTCAGTGCACTTCATTAGAGCCACCAGTCTCTGAGATGTGCTCAGTGGGAGCAGTGGCATTTCCAGCATCTGTTGAGCTGACTTTCAGCCCTCTGCTGCCAGTAGATTCTGTAGGTAACAGTGGAGACAGCAGAAATATCAGCATCGAAGAGAAGAAATTAAAAGAAGGAGAATTTTAAGGGATTTTTAAATACAGTTGGTTTTCATATCTATTCATTAATCCTGTATTGCTGAGAGCTAACACTTAAACCAAGGGTCACTGAAGCAGAATAAATGGGCAAAAGATTTTGAGCAACACCTGAGGAATAGAATCTCACTATCGACTTTGACCCGTGGGAGCAAAGGAAATTCTTTATTTCTTGTATGTAGCCGGTGTTACAGACCAGGAGCCTCCCCTTGTTATGTCAGAGCAACTGCTCTCAAGTTTAGATGTGAGTAAGGGAAGCTGGGTAATAAATGTTTCTTTTCAAAACACAGTTCACAGTGTGCTGGACTTGACTTCTAATCTGGAGACATGATATTGGCAGCACTGGCAAGCTACAGCTATGGAGGGAGTTTTGCCTTGCCTCAGACGGGGAGAGGTGGGCAGAGCATCACAGGTGGGAGCATGAAAATGTCCCTTGGGCTTGAAAGGCTGAGCTCTACAATCACTCTGAGCAAAGCTCCAGACCTACATAACATAAGCTGTGTTTTACAGTCAGTGACTATGGAAAGCTTATAGTTTTTGCGTTGCTTTGGTGATTACCTGTGTCTGTCACGTGGCCTGGCAGCTGAATGACAAGATCACAGGACAAGCTAACAGGAGAGAAAACTGACATTATTCCTGGTGGAATATCATGCTGAGACTCTGGCTTCCTGTTGTAAAAACAGGAAATGTTGGGGTTTTTTTCTGGAAGGATGGACTAGTTTCAGTGCTGCGGGACATTCACAGAAGTCCCTGCACCTTTACAATTGGGCAGTTTTTTGTTCCCACTGTCCCCAGAATAATAGCTAAAAAAGAGAAAAAGCTTTTGAGCAGGTTCATTTTATCTTGCCTGTAAAAGACTGAGACCATGGGGGTTTGTATGCTTTGGAGTTTTGGCCAACCCACTCCTAAATGACCCAGCTGGTTGGACTGCTACTAGCTGTTCAGAGACACCACTCTATAAAGTGCTTCACTGTGAATTTTTTTTTCAGTATTGAGCTTAAACTTTCCTTTTGGATTCCCACTGCCTCCTCCTGGAGCACTTAAACAACAGCCAATCAATAGCAACATTAGGAGTAGGGATGGACAGGTGGTTCTTTCCTTAGCTTCTCAGCACTGAACTGTCAAAACTACTTGTCTAGTTTTCTGTTGTAAACATCCCTAGGTGTGAATTGCTAAAGAGCTTTTTTTATGAGCAGCAATGAAATTGATTGTTTCAGATAATTTGAAAAGTTTACAATATACATTGTTAAAAGGCATATGCTTTTTTTTCCTTCTTTGTGGTTTGTATCCTCAGTCTCTTTATTATTAACAGAATTTGTCTGTATTGATAAAATTTGAATATTATTCTTTGAATATTACTCTTCTAATTGAGGGAATCTGGAAGGTCAGCTGGTTTGCATTAATGGTTTGCATTTGTGGGATGATGATGCAGAAGTGGAAAGGTTCTTTTGTAGGTATGTGCTGAGGAGTTAAGTGTTTGGTACAACTCTGGGGCAATGAAATTACTGCTGCAAGCTTTTGAAGCTGTATCACAGAACAGAAATACCTACAAAGATTGAGTAGAGTATACACACAAGATCTAGGAGTTTTGTTTGTTTTATTTTTTAAGCCACACATGACTTCCTTTGAGCATAGTGAATGACATAAGTTATCTCTTTCTATACTATTAAACATTTTAAGTTATTATCCCCACTCATCCTTAACATATATACACTCCTGCCTCAGAGGTGTTTTCAGCAAGCTGAAAGTACACCCTCTTACAAGTAAGTGTGGCTCTCCAGGCAAAAGTCCAGCCCTCACAGTGAGCCTCATCCTGGGCAGGATGAAGCAATCAACATCAAGATCTCCACTGAGCAGAGACTCACAGAGGGAAACTTGTTGCTATTTCACTCTGCAGCTGAAGAAACATACAGTAGTGGCAGGGAGCCTTGGGGCAGCTGATTTAAGGATTGATTTTGCAAGTTGTTCCTTACTGTCTGACATTCATAAAATTCATCTTGAACAACGGGTTTTCCTACTGAACTCTTCAACTCTGACCAGAAGAAGATCCTGCTGGCTGGACACATTCAGATCATCTCTGGAGCTACACAAAATGGTACCAGATGCACTGAGATCAGTGAGTAGAGTTTGAGGGGTTTTTTTCCTGTCAGTTGTAAGGATCTGCTCTAATCCTTCCCTGGGAACTTAGCTAATGTGAGCAGTAAAGGCTCTCCTCAGAGCCAGCCTCCCACTGCATTCAGCTCTGTACTCAGAAAACGGGGCCGGATTAAAAGAGCACAATTGCTCCTGGGCAGTTGGTTTGTGGCCAGTCATATGGTAGCATAGCTTGGACATAAATTTTAATTTAATGCAGAGTTGCTAATCAACATCAAACATGTGAATGTCAGTGGCTGATAAATTTAATTGGATGTTTGTTTAAGAGCATTAAAGGAAGTATGTGCTTGAAGCATCAAAGAATAAGTCTTAGAACTTCAAACAATACTCTGGTTACATTTTTGGGAAGGGCTGTCACCAGATCTGTGCTCTCTGGCTGCTGCAGTGATACCCTATTGCATCAGTTTCTGAATTTGCGTAGCACTTACTAAAATACATGTGTACATAAATAGATTATGAAGGACAATATACGTAATGTACATAAATGTATACGTGTGTACATAAATAGATTATGAAGGACAACAAAAACACACTTCTGAAGAATGATGTTAAAAGAACATTCTCATGGTGGGCAGCAAAGACCTAGCTAGGCAGTGCAATCATCAAGAATGCCTGCCAAATCCTGATTTGCTCCTCCTGTCATCTCACCACCATGTACCGTGGGCACAGTTCTCGTTTGATCACACACTGCATTCCTAGCAGGGATGTGAATACAGAGCATGGCTCTGGTGAGAAGCTGGGACTGTGGGAAGAAGCCAATTTCTCCAAAGGAGCACATGTGCTCTTTCTGCCCACAGTAGGTAGACTAAAGTTTTTAGCCATGCAAAGGAAATGTAGGTTAGGTTTCATAAAGAAAATGCAAACAGCAAAATGCTGACATAGAATTACCTGGAAAGATGAAAGAATTTCTGGTCCTGGAGCTCAAAGGCAGAGCAACCTCTTTCTGCATCATGGGAAACAAGCGGGATAGATGGCTTCCACTTTCTTTCCACACATTCCCATCCCATTGGCTCTGAATCCTTGTTTTCTACCTCTTTTTCACTAAGAACTAAAGTTGGGAGATAGATGACAAATGGGGCAAGTGTTGGTAGAAGGGGAAAGGAGCCTTTGACAGATGAATATGGTCCTAGAGAAAGGCATTCCTTTCCATCCTGCAAGGCACTCTAGAAATGTTGCAGCTCTCTGTTGCTTCCTGTTGGCATTCTGTGTGTGTCCACCTGCAGTCTCATGTGAAGAATTAAACCCTAAATGTTTAAACTGAAATAGCAGAATATGCACTCTGAATATGTGATGTTGACCTTCCCAGAAAGCTGCATCCTTCTGTGCATCAGCAGCTTTCCTGTAAAGTGAGGGTAATACAGCATTTTCAGTGGGATTGCACAAGAAGGTTTGTTAATACTTCAGAGCACTTGGATGCTGTAGGGATGTGTGATGAGGATGAGGCCATAAGGAAAAGATTAATTTTGCCCACACACTGGGGCCTGAACAGTGTACCATAAAGAAAGCCAAGGGCTATGAGCTGAGTGACAAGAAGACAAAACATTGAATGAGTTCTGATTAAATGACAACCTTTCATTCCTTGTGTTGGATGATGCAAGAACCCCAGGGGAAATGCAGTATGGAGTGTTTTACTGAAGACTGTAGAATAATTCAGTTTCCTATCACATGAGTACTAAAGTGGGTGACTTGCCTCTTTGAGAGGAATGCAAAGCCACTCCTAAAGCACACACAAGCATCTACCTTAAACAAAGAAATAGAAACAACCCAAACTACAACAAAAAGATTCAGCTCTGTAAATTTCATGTCTGTGGCATTTGCCAGGTGTTAGATCCCTCAGTCCTGCACACAGACAAGATGACAGCGAGGGCAAGCTGGTGTTCCCAAGGCTAGTAAGTGCTAGAGATCTGGAGCTCTTTTGCCAGCAGTTATATGTTGATGCACAGCAGGGGATTTGGGTGGCCTGACCTTATCCCAGATTTGGGAGGGGGCATACTGAAGAAGGCATAGACTTTTTTTGTTGCAGTCTTTGTCCTATGCTTGTTTTCCCTGAAAAGATTTTGGTACCTTCTACTACTGTCTTGGGCTGCCCAACTACACTGGATCACCTTAGACATCAATTTTAAAAATTAATGATTTCTCATAACCCCATCCTGCATAAATGGCCAAACCATTGTGCATTTTTTGTGAGAAATGTTGGGTATGTTAGATGCAGTTTTGTCTACAATATCCTGTCACTCTGTATGTACTTGCAGAAATGGCTTGAGACTGTAAGGCAGAAACTGTAGGAAGCTTGAAAATCTCTTACTGTAACAACCATGGCAATCAGCAAACCTAAGTCATGCTCTGACTCCCTGCTCTGATTTTCTCTGAACTTCAGGAACAAATGTAGGGCTTCTGTCAATCATCTAAGAATTGCTATGCATGGTGTAACTACATGCTAGAAGAAGGGGATATCAGCCTCTCCTCCAAGATCATACTGCTCTATTTATTTTAATCACTCTATTAGTGATTAAAACTCAGGGATAAATTTGATTCTCCTAACAATGTCCCTGTGAATGTACATCTTTCTAGGGAGAGCATGAGTGCTTTGTTCTTCATTCCATAAACTTGTCTCCAAACACTCCTACATCTTTATTTTGCAGGCCATAATCTGGGATGTCATAAAATGCCAGCCATGTGAGAAACACTGCAATTCCCCCCAAAAATAGACTGTGCAAGGGACAGAGTGCAAGGTACAGGCTCCCACAGGGGTGCAGCTGGCATACAGGTATGACAAGAAAGTATAATGATAGGCTCCTGTCTGATTACAGCTAGGCTTTTTTCAGCCCCTGCAGGAAGAATGTGAAAGAATGATGTAACCTCCAGTAAAACACATCTCATTCCTTCTTGCTGTCCATCTTAGGCAAATGATGCAACACCTGGGGCTGCTGACACATTGAGCTGATTTCACAGCTGACTAAGGAGGAGGCAGTCAATAAAAAATGAGACTATGCCCACAGCTTGATTCAATGGGCTCGATTCTTTTGTACAGTTTCTTATGATCAAAAAAATATTAGATCAGCAGAAAAGGAGACCAAAAGAGATTATATTCTCCTGGGATTCCCTAATTTTAGATTACAGAGTGAGTTAGTCAGATGAGACACACTTAAAATGAATAGAAGCATCTTTCTGTGCATGCTTGGGAATTCCTTGCTCCAATCACAAAAACCCACTAATAGAGCAGTAGCAGAGCAAGAGCTGGAATTCTCATTTCAGTCGATTTCTGCCCCCACTTAGCCCAGTGTAGACACATTTCTGCCTGGTGCCCTGGCTTAGCTGCAGCCAAGGACACAAGGTCACGCCTGGAAGATCTTTACAGATGCTATTGATGCTTGCACTGCAGAGCACCCTGCCCAATTAGAGATGGAAAAATCCATATTTTAAATATTTTTTTAACTTGAGCACATTGCATCTAGTGCTTGAGACTGTGTAATTACAACAATTTGTCACTGTCTGTAGTGTTGCCTCTCTGAAAAATAAACAGAGATCCTACAGTCTTTCAATATGTGTTGACATTAATCAGCTTTTCCCTGATTGTAACTATCATCCTCAGTAGGTATTCAGTTAATGGTCCCTCTTCCATTGTGAAGCTTGAAATAATAATATTTGGAATATAATGCAATGAATTTCAAGGTTTCTTGCTAAACATACTGTAACCCTTTTTTAGTTCAAACAATGATATTAATGATACTTTAGAGGGAACATGGAGTTCATTGACACTGTACTCCAAGACTTCCTGGTTAACAATATTAAAACCTTTCTGCAGTGTGATACTAGCTAGACCTCTTGCAGAACATCTTCACAAGTGGATTATTGCTCCTCTGGGAGAATAACTCCAACTCTGTCAGCAGAGCAGGGCAAAGCCAGCACCTGCTTGGGGTGCTACCAAGGCAGCTTGCAGCACCATCAGCCATCTGTGACTGCTGCTCCACCAGTGAACAAGGAGTGAATCCTAAAGCACTATCTTACATTCAAAAGCAAAATCCCATAAATCAAGTAAGTGTCCACAAAAGAGGCAGAGAGGAAATGGCAAAGGTATTGAATTACCTCTGGGATATTGTCACCCAAATATTAATAGAAACCAAGAATTTCTAGGCCACGTTTCTTTATGAATAGCCCAGTCTCCAAAGCAAGCCCTCAGTCTTGTGAACTGCAAAGGCTTTCACAAAACCTCTCACCTGAAACAGACAGCACACACAGGCTCCAGTATCTCCTCCCCAAGGATAATGCATGGAAGGATGTACAAGAGACCCATCCCATCTCAGCCCCACCCTGCTCTCTAGTAACTGCAGGGTGGCTTAAGATCTGAAGCATAACACAATTTCTCTTCTTAAGTTCATGTTATTATTTGTAGCTTTATTCCCAGTAGTCACAGAAATGGTCTAGTCTCTCTGAATTCTGCTGTGATCACTGACACCCTGAGGCACAGAAGTTCTTGCTCTTTGTGAAGTCCTTGCCCTCTCAGTTTTGTAGTCATCACCTTTTAGAGACATCAGGTGTCTCCTTGCCATTGTGTCTTGAGTTAGAGAGCAGAGTTTCCACACCTTGGATCATTCATAATTTATTATACTTTTCCATCTCCCATTTCTAGCTCCTCCTTGGAACAAGAAGTGCCAGAAGTTTAATCACCTAAACTTGAGCCTTTCTAGGTCTTTGACTGCCCCTCTTTTGCCTTTTTGAAAAGTATGTGGTTATTCAACAGCCATTTTTTAGGATAAGCAGCACTGAGCATGCTGTTGCAAGAGGCTAGCCCATTCATTCACTCCTTCATTCCTCTTACAACAATGTGACCTTTTTGCATGATAATCTTCATCTTGTTGCTTATTCTTGTTTCCTTTTGACAGGAATTGGAGACTGAGCATAAAACTTCACTGAACTATGTAGACTTTGAAAACATGTCCATTTTTCCCTAATATATCTGTAAATTAAGTATTAAGAAAGAAAAATCTCAATAGAGGAAAAAAACCAGAATTTATTTCTCCCCTACCCACACGACAGTTTTTACTGTTCCATGCAAAGTTTAAGGATTTGACCCACAGATATGTTGTCTTGATCTGAGGTGTATGCTTGAGATAATTAGGAGCAGAATTAGACCGTTGGAAAACCTACAGGTTTTTATTTGAAAAAAAATCCATACCAACATAAAAGGCTAAGAAAAACAGAAATGCTAATCTTGTTTTCTCTACTCATAGTATATTTTGCCCCAGACTTTTATTTCTGTAACTTGGCAATACTGCAACAAATAAGGAAATCACAGTTTGAGTGAAGCTATGGCCAAATATATAAGATGCAGAATCCTGAAGACATTTGACATCACAACATTTTTAACCTCTAATTTCATTAAGATCTAGTGGATAACTGTACTTCCAGGCTTTTGCATATAGACAAGCATTTGGATAGCAGGACATGTGATTATAAATTTGTGCTTATACAAATGCTTCCAATATATCAACCATCTCCTGGATGCTGTTTTATAGTGTCAGCAAGTTTAATGTTTATTAACCATGGGGTGAAACAGAAATGTGAAAGCAATACTGCTTCTCAGTTTACTGTGCAGCACTCACAGGCTAAAATGCACCTGAAAGCAGAGGAAGGCTCATGCAGTATTCAGGACCCAGCACAGGTGAGAAATTACATGCATGACAAGCTTGATAGTCTGCCTGAGTTTTGCACAGTGAGGCTTGGCTCACAAGAGCTGTGCCTGATGTAGGATTTAATAAGGCAAGGGAAAGGGAGGGGGTGATGGGGAACCTCACCTAAACCAGATTAGGATGCTGGGCTCATACTGCTCTGCAGACTGGCACAAAGCAGAGCATTGACCAGAGCCAGCCAAAACTCTTGTTTCGTTGGTGGTTGCCAGGTAGCGTAAGCCTTCTGAAGGGTTTATTATCCAAGTAACAAAAGAGGAGGGTGAGTTTTCACTGACACAGAAAGATTACATTGCTGAGGTTCATCTCTGCACAACAATTTTTTCCCCCTTGTTGCTTTTTTTCTGTCTTATTCCAAGTACAAAGAGAGCATGTCAGGAGTGGGAGAGGAAAAGCAAAGTTCAGCCTGTAAAAAGACTGGAAACTTGATCTTAGAGTGATTTTAAGATATTCCAGTACTTTTCAGGGACCAGGAATTTGTAAGTTTGAGCTACTGCCTCACCCCAGGACAGTATTTAAGATTGCTGAAGTCAGTGAAGCTGTGGAGTGGTCTCTTATCTGTGGAGAAATATGAATCCCAGAGTAATTGCTTAAATGAAATAATGGTTGGCATGTGATCTCCCAGCTCAGGGTTTCCCAGGGCAAGGGACATGGCCAGCATCTGTATGTTTGGCAACAGCAGGACACACATTTTTGCTGCTAGTGCCACCAGTGCTTACAAGGACATGAGCAGGTTTACCAGGGAAGGGAACAGATCAAAAGAGGTTTCTCTGGTTTTTTATCAACTCCTTGCATGACCTCTTGGCCCATCTACCTTAATTAAGGATCACACTTACAGTTGCAGTGATTTATTTGAGCTGCCTGCTCTCAAAATGCAGCCTCCAGTTCTCAGCTATTTTCACCTTCACATAGCTCAAAGCAAATATTGGAGGGGGTAGGGATGGATAAGATATTTAAACCTTACAAAAGGCTCTTTCAGTCTTGTCCCCCAGAACATCAATATCTCTAGCTGATAGCTGTTACACAGGCCACTTTCTTTATTCTGCCTGTCTCTGCTGGAGTTACTGACGACAGCTGGACTCCTATATTTCAGAAATGCTCACTCCAGAGCTCAACTGCCTGTTGGTGAGACAGGATCTGACTGCTGTAGGAAGCAGCAGGGCTAAGCAAGGCAGACACAGATGCTGAGGGCTGGAATATAGAAATTTTTGTCATGTCTGGTCTAGTAATGTAAATGAGATAGTCATAGCAGAAGAAATTACTATAGCAAGCTAAGTAATCATGATGCAAATCAGAAATTTTTTTTAAAAATTACTGCATCACCAGTTACTTTTACTTCTAGTTTCTTATCCTTCTGTGCTACACAAGAGTTTCCCATAAGGAATTATTTTTACTCTTGTTATTGAAATTGTTAACTGTTTTTACTGTTGTTATTGAATTGTTAAGGGAGAGCTTGACTTACAAAGTAATTGTCACTTCCTGCAGTGTGGTGGTTTGTTTTTGTTTTTTTTTTATTCCATTATGTGTAGCACCCCAGCGTGGCCACAGACTACAGTATAAGTTTTCTGCTTGCAACAGGAATTTACTCTGCCTGGTGGCTACTCCACAGGAATGGCCAAAATTGGCCCACGTTGAAATTTGTTCTCCTGAATGGATCAAACTTGTCCTTGAAATGGTCAAAGGACTTTTGTCTTCAAAGCCCTCAAACCAGCAAATCCATTTTGACCACAAGGATCTGAGGGCAGGGCTGCCTCCCGACCTTGTCAGATGGCATCCACTGCTGTGTGAGCACACCTGGCTGAGGGCTTTCTTTCAGTATTGTGAATTAGTCCTGGGAGGAGAAGATCTTTTTGAGGGATGATAGAAAGAACTTGGAATTGCCATGTCTTTTGCGGGGTTTTTTGCCTGCTAACAATACTTCCTATGCAGACTGCTTTTCACATTGTGTTTTCTTCCTCTCCCTTGGGACAAACACTGCTTTTCTTTACCAAAAGGAAGGGTGTAGTTGCTTACAGACCTTGGGAAAGAGAGAGCTTGCCTCTGCTGTCTTTGTTGTATTCATTTGTGGGTTTTGTAGCCTGTTTCTTAAGATAAGCAAAGCTTGAAGAGTCATGTTTTCTGTCTGTCTTCCTACACAATTATTCTTGAATTTGTTGACAAATGCAATTTTAACTTGATAAATGTTCTTGAGATATCAATGATACTGTATTCCTGTAAGTTTTCAGGAAATAGATGGTAGTTCAGCAGGAAAGATTGTGTTAACATTCTAAAGTACAAGGTAATGAACTGATTCTTTACAGCAGAGAATCCACATGGAAAAAAATAGGTGCCTGTAATTCTTCCATCTGTGGAGCTGCTATAGAAAACAGGCAGAGGGCATGCAAAAATTAAATACTGTATTGTCAAGACATGAGCAGCACTAATTTTATATATATATATATATAAGTGGAGCATATAGGGTACACTTTGGAGACAGGGTAATGGTGCAGCCACTTCACTCAATGGGCAAGAGGAAACTTGTTTAGGGGAAGGGTCAGGAAGTAGTTTAGTTAAAAATGCCAGCTTTGGGGGTTGGACTTGAGGGTTTGAGTCCTTTCTTCCTGAGGTGGGGTAGTGGGTAACTCTAAGAAGGGATTTAGCCTTCAATCATTGGCTTACAAGACCAATGTTTTTATAAACTATTAGAGTTAATTAGAGTTTGAGTAGTTTATTTTCTAGGGTGGCCTCAAGGGGGAATAAAACTAGAATGATTGCGAAGTAAGTGAATGAGGCTAGTTGGCCAGTGATGATGATCAATGGGTGTTCTACTGGTTGGCCCTGTCTCCAAAGAAGAAGAGCATTCTGCAGCCCCATTTGTGCAGGCAGTGGCCAACAATCCTTCCTGAAAACAGGAAACCTGCTGAGGAATTTGGGGAATGGCTACTCACTATTCTAAATGAAGAGCCTTAGGGAGGTCTCAGCAGCTTTGTGACTTAGTTTTCATATTTGAAAGCGAGCTGCTCTGGTGAGGGTGGTGCCAGTGCAGCGTCTGTGCTGTACCCAGGCTCCGTGTCACAAATGTTAATCAAGAGCAGCAGCATGAAGGGCAAAGGTACTAGCTGCAGAAAAGGACAGTGGGTCAAAATCACTTTTGTCATCCCCTATAAACCTCACAGTTCTACCTCTAGGACTGAAACCTAAAATTGCTGAGTGTGCAACTTCTGTGTGTAAGAGCACAAACCTTAAATTGCTAGCACTGCATTACCCTGCACTTGAAAAGGCACTGGCTGTATTTTTAACTGCACTTAGGTTGCATGCTGTCAAGGGAAGCTAAAAATTCTATCTCTTTGAATTCAATGATATTGATGATCCTTTAAATATCAGAGAGGTAATTTCTCTGCAGTGTGGTGGCTTCTGGACTCTTGTGACTTTCCAGCACATGCAGATGAAGAAGTTCTGTGTATGTTTGTCTATCATGGATTATCACCAGTCATTACAGAATTATTTCTCAATATTATTGCTCTAATTTGTGACAGTTTAGCTAAGATAGCTAGGAATATTTTTAAAATTATTTTTTAAAAGAAAAAGGTCATCCTGGCAGAATAATCTACCAGATGTCTGCAAATAACAGACAGGTATGATGAAGCCACTTGTGAGCTGAGAGCAAGTTCTCCACTGAGACATGAGGAAAACAGGGGAACATCTGCCACTGTCCGTGCAAATGGCAGGTCCCAGCTGTGTGTGACAGGAGAGGGAAAGGAAAGACACCTTCAGAGGATGCACCTGGCTGAGGTGAAATATCATACTGTTGCAATTAATAAAAGAACAGGCACACTTGCCCTGGAGTAAATGCACTGCAGTCTAAGATACCTTCTTTGGAAGAGTAAAATACCTACCCTATTCTGATGCTCTTTGAATAAGGCTATTAATACCACTGGTGTGGCTTAAATCTAAAATTCAAGGCTGTTAGTGGCTTAATGCATTGGGCCCCTTGGTGGCTTATGGGGGGACTGATACAGACTTCCATTCCCACCCTAAATCCCTGATCTTGCCCCCTCAGGGATATCAGTTCATGACCCCATTGGTCACTTCAAGTGAGGTACTTGACCTGAGTGAGCAGAGTAGGACTTGGCTCCATGTAAAATACTGCACAGGCAGCACAATATCTGTCAGGGAAGGAAGTAAATCATGCTGTTCCTAAATGATCGCTATAGTCAATTTAAGAAGGAGTGCTTATATTCTGAAAAGTATTGCTGTCCAGTGGGGGTTTTTTGCCCAGCCATGACCAAGCACTTTCTCTCTAGGAGCAGCAGTGCAGGAGGAAGGGATTGTTTGTCAGACCTCCAGCGGGGAACTGGAAGATTTGCAGAATAAATGACATCAAAAGCCTAATCAAAGTTGAGTTTTTTCCTAGTAACGCTTCAGGATCCTGTTTCATTTTTTACTGTTTCCAGCAGCACACAATTAGTGATCAAACCTGCCAACCTCTGAGAGCTAGACCATTTGGATGGAATAACTGGGCTTTATTGGCTGTCTCTTGAGGACTCATTATTATGCTTACAAAAATGGGCAGTACAGCACAGTCTGTATTCTCAGTATATTTTACTGTAGTTCCACCAGAATTCCACAACCACTGCACCAATTACAGAGTCTTCATGAGTGGTGTGTGAGGGGGGCATGGGAAAAGGCTTTGCTCAAACACAATTCTTGGGTCTGGCAGCTCTTGATTTTCAGAGAGGAAATGAAGTTAGGGAAGGTGGAGGGGTGAGGAGAGACTTGTCTGGTGTGCCTTAGGCCCCTAGTACTGACAACCAAAATCTCTGCATCCTCGTGCCAAACTTGAAACTGTCATGGTGGGGGACCTTTGCAAATCATTGCTCTCTGTGCCTCCACCATCACTCCCTCTGTGAAATAATCCTGGGGAACATATTGACGTAGCAAGCTGCAAAGAATAGGCTTTGAATGCAGGTTTATTATCTTGGAATGAAATTTGCAGTCCACGTAACACATAATAGTAAGCAGAGTGGTGGAGTGGGGTTTATTTTATTGTTGTGTGTGGTCTAACAGAGAAAGCTTTTATCAACATGAGTTTTGCCTTGTGGTAATTTATCCATGCACTTCACCTTGTTGTTGAAATTTCACACCTTTAGGTGCTGTCTGTGTCAGACAATGGATGTCACCCAACTATTCCCCAGCTCACTGCAATGCACTAATTAGCTCAGAATACAGCTCTGGTAAAACTAAAGCCTAGTCATATGTGGAGATGGTAAAAAGTAAACTGAGACAGAAGTCCAGGGGTGTGTCACAATGGGCTCTGCATCAAGGGACAAAACAGCCAGAATTTGTTTATGAAAGACTAACATTCAGCTACTGAGGATTTAAATTCTTATGTATCGTGTGACATATTGCTGTGCCAATTATTTACCTGAAAGAGCAAACAACAGAATTCAGGGGCACAGAGACATATGCAGTTTTCCTGCTCTACCTTGGACAAAATGATTTAACGTTCCATTCAGAAAAAAATACTTCATAAAAATAATTGTCTTGTAAAACTAGAACGTAGGCCCAGACCACCACTGGATCTATCATTTTATATTGATATTTACTTGATTGTATATTCAAAATACTAAATGGACCTTTATTTACCCTCTTGTTTCAGCTTTTCTCTATCTCCCCAGTATGCCAGTCGAAGATGACAGCAATAATCAAAGTCTAATCAATTGACCCCAACTTATCAGTTTACTTGTGCTGAACTGATAAGCTGCACTCATTGTTTAAGTTCTTATATTTCAAGGAGACAATACGAGCTCACCTATACAATTACATGAAACACCACTTGGCCTGTGGGGACACTCCTGCTGCATTTACTCGTCTTGTTTTCATCTCTTCTGTTTCAATGGTATCATCACCATTTGCAGACAGCTGATGACACCAGCTACTTATCAGCCCATTTCTGCTTTTGCTGACAGCTCAGTGTAAATTGCCTAAAAAGGGATGTGCTGGTTTTCTTTGCATGTTGCACCTGCTGGAGAAGTTTAACTCAGCCATACAATTGCAACATACAGCTAGGTGGTACATTTAAATATCCATAGTGCCTTCAGACTCAAACTCTAAAATGCACTTGTACCCATTCTTTAATTATTTGATAAGATGCCAGAAGCTTGAGTGAGCTATGAAAGCATGAGCTTGGGATCTGTGGGAAGCACTGCTGGCTTTCTCTTATTTTCAGCAAACAGACAAAACTTGGAGTGTAATTCACTCCTGCAGGGAGTATCAGCACAAAATATATGCATATTGAACACCTATTTTGAGGACTCAGCTAGGACTTATATGGTATATTTTGTGGTAGATCTTTACTAGTCACAAATTTCACTTCAAGCAAGTGCAGCTCCAAACTCACAATTTTGTTTATTTGATTTAGTTTGTTTTAAGACTTTTACTTTTGCTTTCAAGGAGAAAAAGCTGAGCTCTTTTCTCTGGCATAGCAGGAGAATTGTTCTCAAATTCCCAGTGAATTATGCTGTTCAAATCCTTTAAAAATCCCAAGGTTTCCATGGTGTCACTAAAAGGAAAGCATCATTAAAAGGAATGTCACTGCTCTTGCATAAATGAGGATGGAAATTACTCAAAGAAAATTCGGTTTTACCCTCTTCCATGAGGACTGAAAAAAACCCAAGAAAATCCTCACTTGTGTGCAGTGACCCCAGATTGTGTCTTAGCGGTGGCAATTAGAGAAATTATCTTTTTGTTTGCTGGGTTAGACCATTCTGCTGCTATTTCTGCTGCAGAGTAGAATGATGCTTTCATATATGAGCTCCAAAAAGAGAGGTGGACAAGATCCAGGGCACACTGAACTTTTATCCAGCTAGCACAAATCCCAAGTGTCCCACTCACCTCAGGACAGCTGAGTGCACCTCTTTTTCCAGGCTATGAATGTGTTGGTCCTCTACAGGTTGGCACTGAACCTCACAGGTGAGATAACATAAGGAAATTGCCACTGCAGCCCAGCACAGCTCCCTGGTAAACCTGTAAATTCATGCCTCTTTTTTTTTTTTTTTTTTCTGAGGATGCCTGGAAGGCATCACTGCTAAAGGCAGCGGCTGTCATGACTAGTTTAATTAGTACTTTTGCACTCTAATTCTACTAAATTTAGCACCTCTGTCTGCTAATCTACAATGCAGCTGGAAGGCATTGGATATAGATGGAAAATGAAAAATAATTGCCCTGGCCTTGGGGACTAAGCATTATAATGATGACAGAATTTAGTAAATGGATACATTTTCCCCTCTCAGGAAAAAAAACCCAAAGACAAATACCTGGAAACAACCAATGTGTTGAATAATTGCATTCCATGTACGGGCAGTAGAGTGTACACGGTATTATTGAATCCTTTTCAGATCGAGTCCCAAGCAGGATTGTACAGACTGATCCTATTAATTACCACCTATTTGTTATCTGAAAGTAAGAAAAAGCAGGGTTTTGCATGTGGACTCTGGTGGGAAGTGAAGGTCTTTTAGTCCTTATTATCTTCTCATGCTGTACATAGGGACTGAAAATTCACTGCCAGAAGGTTCCTGTGAGCAGGAGGAGAGACACATCCTCTTCCTCTACTCTCAGGGAGAACAATAGGATTAAATAGTTACATGTTATTTTTCACACTCTCTCCAGAGACTCATAAAACTTGTCCTCCTCATGCCCAAAGGAGCACAGCCTCCTAACAGCCTCAGAGGAATTTCAGACAGATCATCTCTCCCCAGGGTATCAGCCAAGTCTTAGCAGCACAGTCCAAGCTGAAGATCCCTGGGATGTGTTGTGATACTTCTTCTCACCCCTCCTTGAAAAGTGAAGAAGTGAAGAGGAAAAAGAAATTAAAAGCTGGAAGGGGTTGCCACATTAGCTCTCAAAAAGGGCTAGTCTCTCCTTGCTGCATCCTCTCCTCCTGAACCAAGTCCCTAAGGGAGGAGATGTGGCCATTTTTCTCCCCACAGATCCAAGGCAATATGAAAGGACCTTGCACATTCCCAGCTCTCCTGCTGCTGGGTGGGTGCCCTCATCTCACCAAGGAGAGTGGGGGAGGTAGGTAGGGTGGGAGTCCTGCTTCCCTGGGGCTTGGTTTTGCAGATCATTACTGAAGACTCCCTGTGCCAAGACACAAGGGATGGAGAGGGTGTCACCTTACTCTGCCTTCTAGGTCTTTGGGGAGTTCACTTTGTAAGAAACTACAGAAGTCACCTTTCCAGTACAATCCATAGCTAAGGAACATGATATTTGTGCCTCACTATATCTTAGACCTTGGAAAAAAATAATGTGTGTCTGTGCATGCACACAAAGCAACAAAACAATTCATACTAGCTGGATATTGCAGATGTTTTTGAAAATGTATTTTCCTTAAGATCCTGAAATCCTACACTATTCCTACTGTTTAAAGAATACAGAGGAAAGCACATGCTTTATTGTGCCCTGTGCTAGTGTGGCTGACTGAAAGGATTAGGGTGGATAGACATGTAACAACCAATGTAAGGTAGCTTTGTGCACTCAGTGTAGCTCTCTGGAGGCATCCAACCCTGACCTTCAGCTGTAAAAGCATGCTAGGCTCCTACCTTCAGGCATCTGTGTTGGATTTAAACTTGATGCTGGAAGGGCAAGGGAGATTGGATAGTGATCAATATTTCCCCCACCACCAGCAATGCCAATTGCCTGTTGGGGACTTTGAGGTGCTTCATGGTATTTCAGTGGTACTTTGTCAGCCATAATTTATGCTTTGCTTCATCTACAGCTCTGGAAAACAACTTTTCTCTGTTTGCCCTGGGGGTTTTTGTTTGGTTTGTTTGCGTTTGTTTGTTTTTTTTTTTTTTTCGAGCAGTGATTCTACTATTCAGAAACCCGGTGACAACAGATTTAGTTTCTCTAACTGCAAATTTCAGGTGCAAATTACTTGTAACTAAGTGCCCAGAAAAAGCTTTTGTATTGTTTCTGTGTCTTCTTTTTCTGGAAAAAAAAATAGCTTGAGGAAAATTCTAGAGGTGTTGGGCTTTTGTATATCCCTACAAAATAGATGAGATTCTTCAAAGTAAACAAGAAAGTCAGTGATACATTAAGTTTTCTGAATTCCAGAAAGGAAAGGGAAAATGGTAATATCCTGATTGAAATACAATGCACTTTATCTTGGGGGGAAAAAAATCTTACTGGCACTGCCATTATATGCTAAGCAAGATGAAAATACACCTTTAAGTGGAGATGTAGACTTGAAACTTTGTTCAACAGCCTTGTGTGCAAGCTGTGACCCTGGTGTTTCAGAGAATCTCAACAAATACCCAACCTCACTTGTATAAAATGAGATAATGGAAACCATGGCTCTTAAAACCACAAGGGAAGTTTTCCAAAAAAAGAGAAAGAACTAAACTGTGGTGGGAAAAATTATAGCACTTTATATGAAAGTACAAGTGGTTCTGTGCCTGCTGTGTGAGGGTAACAGCATGAGTGCTCCCAGATCATTCACTGGGTATAGAAGGTGTTTTCAGGATCTGGATTATTCCCACAAACACTAAGGCTTACCAAATTATTGAGAATAATATTACAGTAAATTATTGAGAATAATATTACAGTAAAACCTTTGCAGTCAGGGAGGGCTGTAAACTGGGAATTTGGCACACAAGGAAACTGTTGCAGAATGTATTTATCCAGGGGATACTTTTGAAACTGTTAATAAAATCTGAAAACAGAACAGATTTAAAGCTCCTCTTCAAGGGGAGGCAACAAATTGGGACATGAAATGTAAAATGTTACAGTTTGTTCCTCTCTACACAATACAACATCCTGCTAGCAACAAAGAGGTTCCTCTTCTGAAAACTTTGTTGCACCCTATTTGTTGTGGGAGGTTGAAGGAGGTTCTGAAGTTCAGTAAATACCTACAGTCAAATCAGTGATGGAATCCTTACACTCCCACCCTGGAAAACCCTAAATTTCCCCAGGATATTGGATTAGTTTGAAAAGGGATTGCAAGTACTATGGACTTCATCAAAACTGTGTCAGATACCCTGAAAGGAATAGGCACATAAATAAAAGAAAGTGAATTCACTTGTTTCAATCAATGACCTGATGGAATACATCCACCAGAACAGTGGGAATCCCAGAATTTCCTTCCTTCTGAGGAACTGGAAATTTCCCAGAAAAATGCCTATAGAACAGGACACTCCTAAATACCCAGACTTCACAGAGCATATGCCTAAATTCATCTCCTCCCAGAGATTACGTGTGACATACAGTTTCCAATCAAAATCTGATCAGAGGCTCTCAAGGTTCTTTTGAAGCCTGAGAACATCACAATGTCACTTACAAGATGTGCTACAAATGTATGGGCTGGATTTCAACCCCGTGCAACTGGTGACTCAGCTTTGCCTCTTTCAGGCCAGCTATCAATTTGCAGAAGGTCACTGAGGTCCATTCCAAAATATTTTTTCTTCAGCCAAACCAAATGCTGACTGTTTTGCAAAAAGGTGAAGCTGACATTAATGTTTTCCATGACAGTAGTGGCCAGCCCTTAAAATGGAAGGAATAGAGATGCCTAGTATCAGTCGTAACTCAGGAGCTTGTACCTTATGCAATGAAAAGTCTGATTTAGAGCTCACTGGAGCTTTAGGTAAATTCACTTAAAGAAAACAACAGCCCCTGAACTTTGTCCAACTTGGACTCTGTTCCTCTTTTTCTGTTTTTAAAACAAGTAATTATTAGCTTTGTACCATTCCTACTTTTTCCACTTTTAAGATGGTGAGGAAAAGAAACTTTGTCCTAAATTTTAAAACTTAGTATCTGTAGTTTTCTTCACTTTTTAGTAGAGGTCAGTGCTCATTAAGCACTGCACTGGTTTGCCTGGAGGTTTTGGAGCTGGTTGGATGCTTCATTCCCAACAGAGTGAACAACATCCTTTACATCTACATTCATCAGCTGGATAAAGGTTTGCCCTCAAATCTGAATATAGTGGAAGGATGCATTTAAGTATCTAAGAAGAA
The DNA here is from genome assembly GCF_037042795.1 of Molothrus aeneus. Classification (NCBI taxonomy): domain Eukaryota; kingdom Metazoa; phylum Chordata; class Aves; order Passeriformes; family Icteridae; genus Molothrus; species Molothrus aeneus. Next base: position 68,891,301 of record NC_089646.1, read on the forward strand.
AGCTTTAAAATAACTGGCTCCAGAAGCATTTTCCCATAGCAACATGCTTTTAAAAATAATTGAGGGAGGTTAACAGAGAATTCCTGCATAATTACACAAATACATCTTCATCTTTTACTGGAGGGTTCTTAATCACAAAAGCATGTAGCAGAGGAGAAGCTGAACGGGGCACCAGTTAATCATCTGCTCCAGGTAGGCTTATGAAACTAAGCAGGAGCCAGAGAGGTGCCTGGTCAGGATAACAGTCTGACACCAAATAAAGAGATCATGAGTAGGTCAACACTACTAGCCTAACAATCTCCCTCCTGCCTAAAGCCCAGGAATAGTGTTACAGCTAATTACCATACAGAGCCTTTTGTCAAAAGCCAAATTACCAGGAACACTTGATCCTTATGGAAAAGAACTGGAGATAAGAAATGTCCTGCTTAGGACAGCTAAAAAAATCACAGAAGGCTTTTGCCAGGGTAGGTTTGGGCTCACTGCCTATCTCATTCCAAACCACCACGAAAATGATGGAAGCCTTTGATGTTCTCCCATGACCCCGTCACAAGTAGGAACAATTTGCAACATTTGCAATCACTAGTGCAGACTTTTTACTTTGTAAGTGCTAGCTGCTTAAAACTCATTGCCCAGCTGATGTCTTCCTGAGGAAAATGGATGAACCCCTGGCATGGCTGAAAAGAATGTTTGCTTGACACCAGGTACAGGTTTGCCAGCAAGACTCAGCCTCCTCCTTGCTGATTGTGGCCATCAGGATTTCCTCTTCTGCTGGTTGACCATCCATTGACCACCTGAGTGGGTAGTGGGAGGCAGGGAAAGGCCACAGCAAAAGCTGCTCATGAATTATCCTTTGTTATCTCTTAATTACAAACAGAAATCTTGTATGGATGAAAGTCTAATTACTTTTTCCAACATCATCCTGTACCAGTTCTACTTCTTCATGCAATTGTTTACAATCTGCTGCTTTCTTTGGGATTTTTTAAGCCTGGGGAGGTTTTGTTGCTGTTTGTTCTTTTTTTAAGCCAAACCTCTCCAACTCCAGCTGACTCATCCCTTACAGCATTTCTTCTTGATCCAGGTGTAACATCTCATTCTCTGCTTGCTGCTGGCAGCTTTTCCATCCTAGCAAAACTTTTCTAACTAGATGTCTGCAGCTGCAAAGGAACTTGAGTTTCCAGACTGTCTTCTGTATTTTCAGACTTCTCAGACTCAGCATCCTCACTGGACAGCAGAAGGAAAAAAAAGTTGGGACAAGTCTGCAGTGGGTTATTTGTTGAAGTATAACATGGTATGACTAATGCTCCTTACCTTTCTTCAGCTAGTTGGGTGTGTGCTGAGCAAACATCCTGGCAAGCTGCATGTGACAGCCAGATCCTACGGGTCCAGAACAAAACTAGTTGGAATTTCACCCTTCAGTTCAGATGCACCAGGTCCTGGGGCTCTTGTAGTGTAAAATATAGAGCTCATTGGATGAACAAAAAGGCCTACCTGTCTCCTTCTGTCCCTTTCTCCCTTTTTCTCTCTCTTTGTTTTATTGTTATTTATTTATTTATTTATTTATTTATTTATTTATTTATTTATTTATTTAGGGAGTCCAGAGACTCCTTGATTTCAAGCCGCACAAATTCACGTAAAAAAACTCCACTGTGATAGAAATGCTTGGCATTTCCAGGGTAGTGGTTAACAGCTCAAGACAACCATTGCTAGCATGCTGGAAACTGGGTTTTGACCTTCATGAGGTAAGATATAAATCAGTGGTTATGCCTGAAGAGACAAAGTCTGCCAGAGTGACCATACTGCAGAGCTGTATTTGCACAAGCTGGCTTGAATTCCAGATAATTACAAACTTTTTAACTGTAGCAGTGCAAGCCTCTTATCTCTCAAATCTTCAAATGTTTGCAGGAAATACAACCAAAATGTTAAATATTTTGTTATGATTTTTTCCCCAACTTCTTTTTTTTCCCCTCTTTTGTTCTTAAGATCATTATTTTATTTAATAAAAAATTTCTTGAGGAAAATCAACATGCTCTTTCCACAACTAGAAATAATGCTCTTATTTCCCTCCTAAGCCTTATGTGTGCTGCCATACTTAGTTTGTATATAGACAAGAGGGAATATGCTTTTCTCCTTGACATTTTGGAAAGGATTTATTAGGAGAGCAATGAGCTGAGCCATGAGCCACAGGTGCAAGTGTCTACTGTGGATGAGCAGTGGGAGAGTATCAAGGGCTGTATGAGAAGAGAAGAGAAGAGAAGAGAAGAGAAGAGAAGAGAAGAGAAGAGAAGAGAAGAGAAGAGAAGAGAAGAGAAGAGAAGAGAAGAGAAGAGAAGAGAAGAGAAGAGAAGAGAAGAGGAGTTAAAAGGGACCTACAGTGGCCAGCCAGTCTATCTGCAATCAGGTCTTGGCAGTGAGTGCCAGATAACACACAAACAGATGGGTATATATATGTCAACATCATGTGGCTACACAACCTGCTTTAATTGAGACTTTGCTCCTTCTCAGCTTCTCCATGTGTAACATCCAGTTGGGCCTGCATTGAAGGATAGAAAAAAGGCTAAAGTCCTTCTGCAAGGTGTAATTTATCTGTCTGAGGACTGCACTCTGAGTCACCGAGTTCCCTCAGGGTGTCCTGGATCCTTTCCTTCAATAATCCTTAAGGAATGTCCTAGGTACTGTCTGGTTTTTGCTTTCCCTTTAGAAACTGAGTTATACAGTGAAAGCGACAGTAGGTATCTGCATGTAGCTGGCTGTGACTCCCATTATAGGTGAAAATGCACCCATCTTGCTCCTGAAATAAGTATTACTATTTCAGCCTCAGTATTTCTGTTAAGAATCTGTCAGCAGCCTTAGAGGAGGATGCAGAAAATACACACACATATATTTGCACTAAGTGGTTTTTCAGCATCAGATATTCCGCTACCATGTTATGACCAAGGGAATATAAAATGAATGCTGCTAGAGACTTTGGTCTTTTGAAGCAGAAATCCAGCTCAAAGCTTGTTTAATTTAATTTAATTTAATTGTTCATTTAATTTCATTTATTTAATTCTACTATTTGAAGTCTGTTTAAAATAAAAAAGCCACTGGACTGACTTAATTCCTACTTGATTTCACTGCAGTCCATTGAGGCATTCAAACAAGCTGTGTCTAAAATTATGTACACTGTAGAACTTGTCTTGTGTAAGCACTGGTTAGTGTTTTGCATTGTTTTAATGTATACACACAGACAAAAAGCCCGACATTTAAACACCATGAAGAATGCAAAATTAGGCACTTGAAAGCCAAAAATTACTAAAATAGTTTGTGTAAGTCTAATTTGGCTTCTCTGTGTGTTCACATAATGTCTGTGTGTTATACACATACATATATATATAAAGTGCATAATACTTGTGTATGTACAGTGGGAAAAGCCTTTAATTACGTGACTACCTTTTTGTCCACCGAGTGTTTGCTTTATGGAGTGAACAGGATAGACCTGCTTTACATGTGGGTCACCTTACTGGGAAGCCAGCTGTTCCCAGTACAGCACTGCCTCGTTAATTGTAGAGGCAGGTGACTCACAAGTGAGGTGGGAGACTGCATGAAGAGTCACTGCTTCTCCAGAAAATGAAGTTCGTCACTTAGAAAGTCAACTGGCTGGCTGCTGACAGGTATAGAGGTATCTGAGAGAGCTCCTGAACCCCCCTCAAGGAAAATTATCAGGACAAGGTTATGCAATTCAAGTTGCTGTTCAGTGTGAACCTCACTGATCTACATGACTGTAAAGCAGGGGATCCATGCAGGAACTGCCCTGAAGGCAGGTTGGAAGGGGAAACAATTTCTAGCTAGAAATGGTCAGAGCAGCTGGTGGAGGTAAATTCTCTGATGGCACCAGTGAGAACAGCTTGGTCCAGGTTGTGAATCTCTATCTTGCTGTATAGTCATTCAGAGTCCACATCAGTACCATTGTTTTTGTTAGACAAATTCATAAACTTCTAAAAAAAAAAAGGTAGTAGAACCAAGTTTACTTTCCTTAAACTTAAACCTTAAGTCAGATTAACTAACTCAAATTATCTTACCTAGTTTTAATTCTTTATTAATCCAGTGCTATACCAGCTGCTCCATCACTTTGCCCAGGAGTGATCTCAGGCTTTTCTCTCTTCCTCAAAGCATAGTATGATGCTATTCCAGTTGCATTTGTCTAATTTTGTGAGTCCATGCCTTGAGACTCTGGAATTTGATTTGCAAAAACACTGCACAATCACAGTTGCCAATAGGATCTGGGCTTCAAAAATGCAAAATGTTGCACTGTACTCTAGAATGTTAAACAGCTGCAAGTACCCAAAACATCAAGGATTGTACCTTAACCTATCTGCCTCTGAGATTACCAATATCAAAAGAAGGTAATAAACCTTCCCCTTACAGAGACACCATGAAAATAAATGCATCAGTAGTTGTGAAGCACTTGGATACTTCAAAGGGGAGAATTTTAAGTCCCATAAGAGCATTAATCATTAGTTTTTGAAAGCAGGGTGGAAGATAGTAAATTAAATAAGTCATGAGGCTCCATACCAAACAAGGAGAAAACAAAGTATTGAAATGCTTCTCATTAAGACACAGATACTCAAAGGTATTTTAACTGTTGAGAATCAAGCTTCTTAGGTGAGCATCTATTTTTTTTTAATTTACTTTTATTTTTAACTGAACAAAACAGGAGATCTGCAAGAAAAATTGTCAGTGATTATGTAATTATAGGTTGTAGCATAATGCACTATTCAATAAATTTTGCATCAGAATGTATGTGCACCAAATCTAGGGCACAAATTGACATTGCCCAAGCAATCTTAGTTACAGCATTTACCAATGTCACATTGCTTGACTTTGCAACACATACGATTTTTCCCAATAATTAGTGTACAAATAATTTTCTCTGGTTTTAGGATAATACACAAAGTCATCCACATTCTTCCATGTGCTCACATCTGTAGGAGATGGGATGGGAACTCTTCTCTTGCTTCATCCCTCCCTATATGGGGTACATACCTCTGGCAGCAGAGTAAATGATACAAATAATTGGTTGCCATCTTTTTTGAATCAGCAACAGGAGGGACAGAACATTTTGCCAGTGAGTTTCACCAATGTTTGCTGACATCAGAACAACAGTGGAAGTCAGGCATTGTTGGTTCTATCAGGATCATAGGAGAGCACACTGAAATAAGCACAGGCTTTTCTAGCTGTTCCCCAGGTGGCTTAGCCCCTTTTACCACTTTCAGCTCATTATTCTTTCTTTTGGTTTATCTTACCTCACATCCAGCTCTGACAATACTCAACTGACCCTCTTGAGCCAAAAAATCCCTTATAGCATTTTGATAAAGCACTGCATGTCCAGATCCAACCCCATAGCCAACCCTGCTTGGTGAGACTAGAGACCTCCTGATCCTTTTCAAATTGAATTTTCATATGATCCTATGAAGACGCCATGCTTTTCTCCAGCATTTAAATAGTCTTCATTCCAATATGTAAGTTTATTAATCAAACTTTGTACCAAGTAGCTTTGGTTTATTACACTGTCATAATTCCACCTCTACAGTAAAAGATTCCTTTAGACAAAAAAGGCAATGAAGCATGCATCCCATAAAACAATAAAATATAGCTAAGGTTGTTGCTATGGAATGAAGTTGCTGCAAATTCCACATAAAACAGAAATTTATGCCAGGAGTTCTTCAAAGTACTATGGCTGGCCTTACAACAATGTGAAAATGTTAACACCAGGGCTAATGGAGCTCGATTTTTTTTTTCCTTCCTTTGTGTAAACATGATAATATTTCTCTGTGTCCTGGCTTGAAACCCTCTTGAGCTGCAGCAGGTGCCAATAGACAGGATGTTTGTTCTGCAACAGGACAATCAAACTGCTCCTGTCAGAGTAGGTCATGGTCACCTTCTCTGTTCCTCCACTGCAAACTGTCGATGACCCAGGTCATAAAAATGGTGCACAAATTTTCTAATATAACTCAGTGAAAGTGGATAAATAAACAAAATACATTGATTTGTTTTCTTCTTGAATACAGCTTATGTTTTAAACTGTATCTTTTTGTGTTCCTGTGAAGGATTACCCCAATCCTGGTTCTTCTCTCTCAGGTCAAAAAGGCACTGCTGGAGAAACCCTGCTTGATCACAAAATGTAGCTCCTCATGAAACCTTGCTCAGGAGAGAGAGTCTTGATGCTTAACTTCAGCATTTGTTCTTATGTAGGGTCTACCACCCATCTGAAATATTCCTTTAAAACAATTTTCATTTCCTCATTTAAACCAAAAACAGTTTTCACAGGAATATGTGAAGGCATTTCTCTTTTTTGAATCATTTTTTCCCTTAATGTTTTGCTTCAGTAGTACTTATTTCATCAAAAATTTATTTCTTAGCTCCTAGAAATGTGTTTTCTTTCCCTTTTGTCTGCAACCTTCTTCTACTCAGAAACAGTCTCTTGAGGATCACTGTTTCAAGGGCAGAACTTCTACTACGCAAAATATGTAACCCTCAGGAAAATGCTACCTTTGAAATTTTTCTGTTCCAAACAAAAACTCAGGATGTAGAAGCAGCCCAGAAAAGGTGCTTGGGATGAAAATGTTTGATCAGTTTGAGTAAGGGTTGTAACCTCTCATTACACACTTTTCATTGTACTGGATAACTTTATTCTCTTTCTACAGACCTACTACATCTACTTGCTTCTCTAAGGGCTCTTCTTTTCCTTCCCATTTCTCCTCAATTTTCAATTCTTTGCTTTCTTCAGTCAAATTTCTCTGTCCTCAGAACTTACACTTGAGGCCTCCATTCCTAAAATTCTCTTCCCCTCAACATTTGGACTTGCCAGTCCCAAGCCATGATGAGGCCTTTTCCCATTATTGGGAAAAGACAGTGAGTGGAAGCTGGGAGTTTCTAGAAGACCACAAATAATCACATTGCAGAAGAATTTTAGGTACATCAGGAAGCAGGCAATTGGGCTAATCATGAGGTCACAAAAAAACAAGCACAGAGAAAGCAGATCTTTCCATGGGATGAGTGCAGAAATGCTGCTTGGCAAGAATGGATAAGGACAAACACAAAAAAAGCCAATACAACAAATAAAACTTCACTAGCAAGAGCATCCCAAGTAATGAGAAACCATCAGTGGTAAGAGGAAGTCAAGAGCAAGTGGATTACTCATCAGATAGAAAAAGCTATTGACTGATGCCAGAGAGGGCTCAGATTGCCTCGGGTCTTCTTTGCACCAGTCTCAGCTAAAAGAGGTCACGTTTGATCAGGTGACTGATGTGATGCACATTAATGACAAGGGAATAAGGCTTCAGCCCAGGCTGGGGCAGAACAAGAATACAAGAATAGGTAACATCAAGATGTTCAAAGCAACAGTCTGGCTGCACTTTATGCCAGGGTAGTGAAGGAAGTGGCTCAAACAGCATTGGAAACACTCATGTTTATCTTTGAGAATACAGGGAATAAATAAGGGCAAGAAATAAGCAAACTGATGCCTGTCTTTAAAAGTGGCATTTGAAAATAAATAAATAAGCCAGTTTTTCACCCCAGAAAGCATCTAGTACAAATAGACACACAATTTGTAGACAGGTAGAACAAAACAATAGGGTAAGCAACTATTAATATGAACTTGTCAACTAGAAACTGGGACAATATGGGCAAATTTCCCTTGGCAATGAGGAGCAGAGCATGTTATGGAAGAGGGGAGAGTGGACTCCACTCATCTGTGCCTTGATTAGGCTCTATGCACATGCTTATGAGGAAGGGAGTTCAGCTAATCTGAAAAATTTAGGCAGGGGGTACAGAAGTTTGGAAACAGCAGTTGTCAGTGTTTTACAAGCAAGAGGGTGGATTATAAATAGTGTTCCAAAGGGGGTGTTTCGTTAGCAGCCTTCAGAGATGGCATTAACTGGGGAGCAACTGTAAACAGATTGGAGGATGACATAAGAATTCAAAATTACCCTAAGGTTCTTGGAAAGCAAAGAGCTGAAAATTACTGAAATACAAGGAGGGGAATTGCTTTTGCAGGCAGGGTTACCCCCTGCACACACAGAGGCTGGGGCACTGCTCAGCACGGGCTGCAGACAGCAGCTGAGGAGAGACCAAAGAGCTGCAGGCAATCAGTGGCCAAAGAGACTGCGGCAGAAGCAGACAAATTGCAGCTGGTCATCTTAAAGAAAACATGGCACAGGGACGTGATAGCAGCCATCAGATGTAAAAGGACACTGCAACACAGAAAGAGAAGACTTCCCTTGGCAGGGACCACCACATTCACATTTCAGCAAGGAATATTCAGAGAGGAGGATAAAGTGTCACCTGGAGAGGCTGTAGGGCCTCTGAAGTACTGAGTGTTCTTCAGAGCAGATCCAGGGAAGCCCCACAAAAGGGACACAGAGACACACTGAAGTGGTGTAGATGTGAAACCTTTCTGGTATCCTCTGTAAGACAAAGAGCTAAAGGGAGAAAGATCTAAGGCATTAATGGTGTACAATAATTTGCTAGCATAGACGAGATCAAGTACGTGAAATTCCATCAACAACTTGCTCTTCCATTTATATTTGGCAATGACACCCATCCTCTTCTAATGCACACAAGCATTTTCTGCTCACTAACTGTGTTCACGTGTACAAGCGTATATTGATCTGTTTCCTCTCCTTCCCTTCTTACAAAGGAAAAAATAACTGCACAGTTCAGTAATGCACGGGCTGTGCTCTACGATGAAAATAGTCTGAGTCACTTACACGCTGAAGTAAATTTAGCTTAACATAAAAATAACCTTCACAAATTTGAAATGCCTGTTTTACAATTAACGTCAGGTACTAACAGGATATGATTTTCTTCAAAGTGTGTACTGATGTGACAGGCTGACTGAAGAGATGCAGGCACGTCTCCTCGCCGCCCTCTGAGTCTCAGAAATGCCCCCTTCACCTTTCGGCTCTTGCCTCCGAGTCTCAGCCACACAGGGTGCTCCTGCGGCTCGGCGATGCGGTGCGCTCCCGCCCAGCCCGCTGCAGCCGCGCTGCGTTGTTAAAGGCACACATACCGTGTAAATAATTGATACGGAGCGGGCGCGCTGCGGAGCCCGAGCGCCGCCTCCTCCTCCTCTTCCCCAGCCCTCGCCCTGCCCGCCCCGCGGCCCTACCTGCCCCGGCCCGCCGGAGCGCGGCGCGGCCGCGGGGCGGCGCGGAGCCCCCGCCAAGCCGCCCCGCGCCCACCCCGCCCCGCGGCGCCGTCCCGCCCCCGGCGGCGGCGGGTCCCTGGCGGGGGCCGGGCCGGGCCGGCGGCGCGGCGGGAACAGGTGCGGCCGCCCGGCACGGCGGGGCGGAGCGGAGCGGGGAGCGGCAGGTGGGGGCTGCCGGGAGGCGGAGGGCGAGGAGCCGGGAGGGTTTGTCCGCCCGCCTCTGGAGGTGCGGCCGGCGGCACGGCGCGGCGAGCGGGCTGCCGCGGGAGGCGCACGGCGGTGGCGGCGGCGGTGACCGCGTCCGCAGCCCGGGCCGCGGAGGGGCCGGCGGGGCCCCTTGCTGCAGAGCCAGATGTACGGGACGCGGGGCTGCGAAGGGTCGGCGGGGAGGTGCTGGGGGCTGCCGCCACCGCTGCTGCCGCGGCCTGGGGGGAGCCCTTAGCTGTGCGGGAAGCGGGGAAGCCGCGTCGGGAGCTGTTATTTTCCCCTCCTTCCTTTGCCTTCCCTCTTGTCCCTCCTCCCCCTCCTCACCAAAACCGGGAGAGGAGGCGTGTTCGGTGCCTTGCTGCACCGGTTTTGCTTGGTTTGTTGTTGCAGGGTTTGGTTCTCAGGGCGGCTGGGTTTTTTCTTTTTTTCTCTTTTCTCTTCCAACCTCCCCGCCTTCTCCCTTCCTCTCCTTTGGCCCATCGTATGCTCGGATCCGGCTGGATCCTTCCTTCGCTTTTCGGCGGTGCCTCTCGGAAGGGGGAAGGGAGAGCTGGGATGAGTGCAGCTTGACGCACAGGCGAGGAGCGGGGGGGCACCGGCGGCAGCTGCAGCGGTTCGTGGCCGCAGGCTGCGGGTGAGGAACGGAGAGAGCGAGGGGCTCCCTCGGTGCCTCCCCCTTTCTTCACCCCTGTCCTTCCTCCCCTCCTCCCTCTCTCCCTCCCCCGTCCGTCTCCTGCCGGGTCCGGCTGGGAGCGTGTGTGCAATATCTTACGTTGCAAGGTGTGTGAGTGTGTGCGCGGAGCGGAGGGAGGCAAGGACTCGCGAGGGAGCCGGGGCTGCCCCGGCCCCCCCTATGTGAGCCTCTCCGGGCGGCTGGATGGCGATAGACCGACGCCGTGAGGCGGGCGGCGGGGGCCGGCCGCTGCCCGAGGAGAACGGCTCGGTGCCGGGGGCCGTGGGGGGGGGCGCCGCCGCCCCCCCAGGGCCTCCCCCCGCCAACGCCGCCGGGGCCGAGATCCAGGCGCTGCCGGTGCCGCCGCCCGCCGCCGCCTGCAGCCCCCTGCTCCTCGACTACGACGGCTCGGTGCTACCCTTCCTTGGGGGGCTGGGCGGCCGGTACCAGCGGACCCTGGTGCTGCTCACCTGGGTCCCGGCGCTCGTCATCGGCTTCAGCAAGTTCTCGGACTCCTTCCTCCTGGACCAGCCCGACTTCTGGTGCCGGGAAGCGGACGGGCAGGGCAACTGGAGCGGGACCCTGGCGCCGATCCACGCCAACCACAGCGGCAACGGGAGCATCTTCCCCCCGCCCGGGCTGCCCACCCCCGCGGGGGGCAACGCCAGCGAGTGCAGCTGCCGCGAGTGGCACTACCGCATCCGAGCCGGCCTCGTCCAAAACGTCGTGAGCAAGGTGAGAAAGGCGACTTCCCTGGGCCCCCCTCCCTGTCCAGCCCTCGCGGACCCTCTCGGCACCCGCTCTTTCCAAGGCAAGGGGAGCAGCTGGGCACGATGCGGATCTGTCCTTGCGTGCTGTAGCTGGGTCAGTCAAGTCCCCGTGGGTGAACCTCCCACCCGGAGAAAGCCAGTCCCACACCCGCGCAGCCCTTTCCCTCCCGGGGTGTCGCACCAGGTGTCCTGCCTGTGGATTTGTACCCGCACACTGGTTGCAGCGCTAAGCTGCAAAGTTATGACCTGAAACGGGATCCTGTGTGTCTCTTTGAGTTCCTAGTACTGTCCTGCTGTCTCTGGGTGTCTGTGGGAAAGATGCTGGAGGCATGTGCCCCAGATGATAAGGGAAAAGGGTTGAGGAGAGGGCTCTGCTTGATCTTTGTGCGAGTATATTGAAGCAGCCCTACAAGCCGCAAACCAGGTTGATTTTTGGGGAAGCAGAAGAAATGGTGACTGTTGTGTGTAAAATAAGCCAAAAGTTCTCTTGAATTCTTCTGGTTATGTACTTATTCTCTTGAAAACTGTCTTGGCAGAGGAATTAAAGAAATGTCTCACACGAGTTGTTTTACTCCAGAATCAGAAAGTGCACGCTGCTGGGTTTTGTGTTTCCCCATGTAATGACTAAAGCGGAAAATTTCTAGTGAAGAGACTGTGCCGCTTTCTGCTCTTGCTTTGTATTTGCTGAGTAGGTCATATCAAAAAATCACCTTCCCTTTTCACCTGAAAGCTTTTGCTTGTTTATAGTATCAGCCCTGCAAAAGCCCCACTGGCTGCAGATGGGCCTTATTGATACTAACAGGCAGCTGGAGCTCCTGGAAATGTAAAATGAAATGGTTACACTGGGGAAGAAGTTCCCTTAATCTCAAGACCCCCCTCAGCAAAAATGATCAGCAAAAATTACTTCCTGCCTAGGAGCAGTGTTTTAGCTTAACTGTGTTTATCTAGCTGGGATAAAGAATTGAGGCAACAGTCAGATGAGCAACATAATTGTGCTTTGGTCAGCCAGCACGCACTTATATTGAGTCATTGAAAATCATTTCGGTTTCTCTTTGTGTCCCTTGAAAGAGTGTGCAACAGGGAAAAAGCAAATCCCTCAATACCTTGAATCCAGGATGGATTAAAAAGGAAGGTAGCCCAGCTACATTCCTTTCATGAGAGAAACATAGGCACATGTTGGATCTGATTGGGTTGTGATACAAAAATGCATAAGAAAATTAGACATTTAAGAAGTTCAGATTTTCTTCTGTTTATATACAGAGACTGAGCTATTTATATATTTGAGGGCTTAACACTGAAGTTTGAGCATGAAAAAATTATCTTGAATATTTTTTTAGTCTAAACTTAAAAAAAAAAATTTTGGAAATGTTTGAATCTTTTGAAGGTCATCGTCAAGTTGGCCACAAAAGGTCAAGGGAGAGTTAGTTTGCTGTCTTGCATGCTTCTTTAGAGATAATAAAAAAAGTGTTCTTTGGAAGAACTTGCTGTAAAGGGCAGATCAATTTTAAGGGATAAACAAACATCTGTGGCCCCTGCTGTCTTGTTTTCTATTAGAAAGAATAATAATCATCTTTTGAGACTATGGGTTTTTCCAGTGTGGAGTTTTTTTGTTTGGTTTTTTTTTTTTTTTTTTTTGTATGCTCACTTCCAAAAGCCTGGCAGCTTTTTTGCTTTGATTTGTAATCCCATGTAATTATAATTAGATTGTTTTCTTGAGGTCAAGATTCCTCTTTAGTTTGTGCTTTGTTTTTGTTTTGGGGGTTTTCTGGGTGGGGGTGCTGCCTGTTTTTATTCTAATGGAGAAAGAGAGGAAAAACCCAGACAGAACATCATCATAGCTTGATTTGGACTTCATTTCTTATCAATCCCCAGGAGCTCTCATACTGTGGGAGCAATTCTTGTAACTGCTGACTCCTCTTACATGCATCTTACTGTCCTTTGTGAGAAAGAGCTGCTCTGGATGAATTCAAGAGACTGGATGTTCAGATCACCCTTAACTCTCCTCAAAAATACATTTATTTCTGTAACGTATTATGCAATGTTCTCATCTTTCTAAATAGAGTTTTATTAAATCTTAGTCTAATATATGCTCATCTGTGTAGTAGCCAGGGGTTATATTGAAATATCATAAAGAGAGCCAAAAGTATATTAATAAAAAATGTACTTTTGTTTGGCAAGTAAATCCTCTTGTACTTACCTTCAGTGGTCTGAGCTAACAGCTGCTGGATGCTCCATCATTGCCTTGTATTCAGAAACAATGAAACAATTCTGGTTCTTTAGCACAAAGCACATTTGATGTACATACATATGAGACATCACTGCTCCCCCCATTCCTCAGGGATAGGACAGCTGTCCTTAAACTGTGTTAAGTTCCACTGTCTCCACAGCCTCTCTTCTAATGGTACACCCTTCATCAGATGCTGTATCCCTGTCCAGGCTTTCTCAGCTCTCCCTTCCCTGGTGCCTATTTTCTCCCAGACTACGTCATGCTTGGGATTGATGGAGTGGAGGTCTTGCTATTTCCAGCCCTGCTTGGTGCTTTGTTTAGCCCCACTTCTCTGAGTGTTTGCTGGAGCCAGCAGTGGCCTTACACCTTTCTTGAAGACTGGCATTGCTGTGTCAGACACTGTCATTATCCTGACCTGCTTGACTGAGTCACTGGGAACGGTGCTTTTTATAGTGCTGCCAGTCATTAGAACTGGAAATGGTAATAAAGGACATAGTGCTTATTATTTAACACTGCTGGGATACATGTAGTGAAGAGGTCAGATGCATAATTTAACCACAGGGATTCCAGTGGCCATGTTAAATCACCCTTCTGAGCTAATGTCCTGACTTGGCACATAAATCTTGGTCTTTAGCTTGGATTGTACATAAATATCTTCCTTTAGCACAATTCACTTGCAAGGCTTTTTCACTGCTAAATTATTCCTTGAAGATTTTCATCTATTCTTTATCAGAACATCAACATCACCATACTGTTATAAACAGAGTGCACGTGCATTTCTTGAGATGTACATCCTAAACCAGCTCTTAGTCAAAAGGCTAGAAAAAAGTCTTTTAAATGGTTCCATGTATCATCTCACCTGTGTCCAAAGGAAGGGTGCTGAGAAACACTCTTTATATTTTTTTTTTCCTGTGGGGAAGCCTGAGATCTCCTTTTAGGCATTTGCAAAGTGGTGCTTCGGGTAAATTATTAGCATTAACACAATGAGCAATATTGTGATAACTAAACATATGTAGCAATGAAGCTTAGCAGGAAGCTGGTATGTGTATTCAGCAGGGACTTTTCTAACTCTCTCACTAGTTTCCTTAGTGCCTGCATCTTCTGACCATCTGCAAAGCCAGTTGTTATCTTGGGACAACGTTTTCATGGAAGCTCTTAGTTACAGGGTTGATGGTTGTTGGTTTTTTCATTCCGTTACTAGGATGACCCATCCTCTGTGTTTGATTGCATTAAGTGGTGGGGTTGTTTGCTGTTCTGCATGCTGATTTGTATAATGGAGCTGGTGATGGACAAGGACTGGGCTTGATTAAATTGCAGAGGTTGATGGCACAGCATCCCTCTGTGTGCACTTGCAATGTTCCAGATCATTCCACCTCTTGGGGTTGGCATAAGAGGGAAGTGGTTAGTTTATGGCTGCATTTTAATCACTTGGAGCAATTATGTAATAATATTTTGTGTCTAGTCACAAGGGAATTCCTGTTGTGACTGCTTTTATGCTCCAGATGCCTTGTTTTCCTGCAATGCTGTTTGCTTGGCTCTCAACTTCCCACTTGATTTGGGTTGAGTCATCTTCTTTCCAAAGTGTTATGGCAATAGTTTTACCTATTTGCCACTGGTTCAAACATTCTCATGCCAATTTGGCTGAGCCTCTAGCAAATTGTCCCTGCCAAAAAAAAAAAGTGGAGCTGAAGCCAGAAGACCCAAATGGTCCAGGGGCAAGGGTGTCTGAACTTGGATTGGTTTGGTCTATGACTGGTGTTCCTTGCTCCTGCAAGGGGAGATGTCTGTGCTTAACTGGTCTTCCTTCTCCTTGCTTTTATTGCAGTTCTGGCACTTTTCTGGGCAGACCTTCATTTGATTCAGCTTCTTAGCCTGGTAGAAAACCTTCCTCTTAAAAGAAACTTTTTCTTCTTTTCCTGGGTGTTCTACTGGGTTAATCAAGTTAAATTGTTCTGTGCAGTAACATGTGCTTTAGTCTCTGGTATTGCCTCGTGGGATTATTGCTGGTATCTGCAAGTAGCCAGAAATGATAAAACAAATAAATTTCTTTGTGATAATAGTGATGATGAATTTGGCACATTTTGCAGAATAATATTTCTTGGGGTAGAGGATCGGTGTACATTTTAAATGGACTTCAGAATACAGCTATTAATTACTTTGAAGGGATCCCTCTGACAAGGTCCTTCCCAAAATAAGAACTGTGCCACCCTTATCTACTCCCATTTGTGCCTGTAATCTCATTTGTTTCTGCATATTCTCCAGTTGGCTGGCCTCTGCAAAGAGACTTTAGAAATGCTGATGCTTCTTTTTTTCTCTGCAACTGACAGGATTTCTCTTGTCAGTGTTAGTTCCTGGCTGACTGGCTTCTACCTAGTCCCAAATCAATGAAAATCTTGAGTTATTGTACTCATTGCGGTAGTTGGGTCAGAAGTGGCAATATCGAAGCTACTGCATCATTTTGTTTCCACTGAACAGATTGAAGGGGGTTTAGGGACCCACAAGGCCTAACTTGCAGAGGGCAGAAAATCTGTTCTAAATTTCCTTCAGCCAAGGCTTTGGAATGACTCTTAGCTTCTAATGGGTTCTGAAGGGTTCTGAAGGTCTCAACAAGTCCCTGTGGTCAGAGGTATCCAGAAATACTGCCAGACCAGAGCAAACATCTACTACTATTTGATTTCATGGCTTCCTCAGCTATGCGAGAGATCCCAAACTAATTTTTTTCCTTCCTCCCTCTGCAAGTTGTCTGATAAAGAGTCAGTGGTTACCGCTCTGAGCCTTCACAGACTTGAAAAATCTTTCTGTTAAAGAGGAGGCAAAGGGGAGCTGTTGGCTTGTCCTGCTGCAGCTGCCCTGGTGCCTGCTTGCACACACCGAGTGTGGTGATGGAGTCTCCTGACTATCAGGACACAAGTGAAAGAACAGGGGCAGTTTCTGGGTGAGGGGCATCAAGGAAGGGGATGGCTCTTTTGGGAAGAGCACCTGCAACTTCCCATGTGAAGAACTGTCCTCTGCCTGCAAACAGTAAATAATCTGATGTTTGAAATAATCAAGTGTGGTGTCACAAGGCTTCTTGTTTAGTGAGCCTAGATACTACTGGTTTTACTGATTCGGGGCTGTTATGTACCAGCTAAAGCCTTTTAAAGCAGTGGTCTAGGAAACAGAGAATGGATTAAGACCAGTACTGACATGGGAACTCAGGTAGTTTTGAGTTTTTGTCTGGCATGGATTCTTTTTCACTACAGGAAATGTACATGCAGTTCATGTTTATTATCACCCTTAAGATAAAATGTATCAGTTACAGGAATCTGATTTCAGCTTACCATAAATAGTTTGTAGCATTGCTAGAACTAACAATGATCCTTCAGGAAGGTAATTCCGTATTGAAATCTCTTTTAAACATTCTTAGCTTTCCAAGGCTTGCTATTGAGTTTTCATATCAGTAATTTTTTGTGTATATGTCAAACAACTGCCTTTTTTTTTTTTTAACCTCCTGGATGGACGTGATATTTGAAATGCTTGGGGTTCTTTTTGTTTTTGTTTCCACTCCCTAACACATCCTGTATCTCTGTCACGTAATTTAAATATACCGACCCTGCCCATGTTGTGACAGAAATTGCTGGCTGTGGTGAATGTTTACCAGCTGTGCAGGCAGTCTAACCCCAAATTTCTGAAGAGCACTAACAGTTTTAGCTCTTCTTACCCTGGCTACAAGACTGCAGTAATAAAAGGTGACCTCGTGCGTTTGACAAAGCATTTGTCAAAGAAAGGAACTGGCACTCAGGAAGGCATGTAATTTGGAGCCAGTTCTGATGTTAATGTTGAGATGAGGCTTACAGGACAGCCAAACTTCAGGGGTTCATTTCTTAATGAAGCAACATCTGGAATAGCACAAGATTTATGATTTTCTTGAACTTCAAGACTTCGGCCGTACTAATGGTGAAAAGTCTTAAATTAAACCTTAATAAATCAGTTCTAGAGAGCTGCTAGACTTAGAAAATGCTGAAAGAGATACAGTACTTTTTTTGATATCTTTTTGTGTCTCTTTTGTTTTTTCTGTCAGTCTATTTGTTCCTGCCCACCCTGCTCAGGACAGCTACTCTCACTCCCTCCCTTTCATATTCCTTCCCGCTCTTCTGCAGCGCAGCCAGGCTGGCGCTGGCTTACCCGCAAGTGACTGTGGAATTAATTAGGCTGAGATCTTGCTACAGAACAAAGGACTGGGGCTTGCTGCAGACAATGGGTAGAAGATCAGAGTAGCCTGTTGTAGGAATATGCTGCAGCTTTGCAGCAGTGCTGAGTGTTCAGTTCTTGTACGGAATTCCATCAAAACAGCTTTTCTCAGGTTTTGGTCACCTTAACACAAATGTGTACTTAGTTGTTGTAATGTAATTTATTTTTATATTTTTTACCAGCTGACTTTTGACAGCAGATGACTTTGTGTGCATTCTGAATTCCCTTTTAAAGTCAAAGGGAAAGGAAGGAACTTGAAGGAGAAAAAAAGGAGTTTCAACACCCTTTCAATCCATGTCATCTGGGGTGTGTTGCAGAGGTTTCCAGGCAAACCCCATTTCAGTGTTTGATAACTACTCAGCGCTACTGGAGTTGCTCTGGTCCACACCCAGTGCTGGTGCTGGGAAGCCTGCCCCCACACCAGCCTGTAAAAACTGGCAGGCAACAGGGATTATTGCATGGGTTGAGTTATTCCTGCTGATCCATGCCATGTCATACCTGCTGGGAACATGCAATAGGTTTGTAGCTATTCCCACAAAGAAGGATCAGTGCTGTGCTCGGTGTGACTGGCATGCTTGGGGTGGAACCTCCTGCCTGTCCTGTGAGCTGATGAGGAGAGGCTAAATATGGTCTGGGCATGATGGGCTGGGTAGGAAATTTCAGTGGGTAGTACAAGACTTTGTTAGCATTTTTTATTTTTCTTATAATCTGGGAGAGGCCCAATTGCCGGTTGTTAACACTGAAAAACAAGAACAAAAGGTTAGGTAAGTGGACATATCCTGATCCTCATTTCTGGGATGCCTATCTAGATTCCCCAGGAGCAAAGCTGTGAGAATCAGGAATGCTGCCTGTGAGATGCAGGGAAGTGGTATGTTGGCCTTCTCCAGCAGCAAGTGATTTATAGTTACCCTTGTGCATTGTTTTCAGACCAGGGTGGTCTGGTTCCCTAAAAAAGGTTCTTTGCCTCCAAACAGTGGCGAAGGAATTCATTTTGGCCCAAGTGCTGTCTCCCTGCTACTTTGCAGCACTCTGGAGCTGCCTGCTTTCCTCCTGGCCTTCAGGCCAAAGTCCATGATCATGCAGACAGTGTTGCAATGTCCACCCTACAAATATTATTTAGATTAAAGGATAGGGACTGTAAATCAAACTGTAAGACCTTTTCCCTACTGTGTCTTCCATGGCTGTGTAAAATGTTGTCTGCTTGAACAATACAAGCTTGACTGACCAGTTTCATCTTCTGATTTGTAAACCAAGTGGAATACTTTTCTCCCTTCTTCCCTACCCTTAATATTTATTTAGGTCTGAATTAATACCAGACCCCGGGTTTTTTTTCTCTCTCCTTTTCTTCTTGCCTGAGTTGCAATAGCCGTAGTTTGCAAATGATGAGAGGGCAAGGTCATGGCAGCAATAATTGCATGTCAGAGTTAAGGTGTCTGATCTTTTTATCTAAGGTGGCAAGTTTTTCTCATGAGGAATGACTTTCTCCTCTTGTCTACTGCTTCACCCTTTTCCATTTCAGAGTTTTATGCCATGCTTGAATTTGTGGGTTTTTTCCTCCTGGATTTAAAACAGCCCAACAAGATAGCAAACTAGGTTTTGCTGTGTCAGCCTTGTCAAGCCTGCAACATATTTTGAGCATGCATGTTTTGGCAGCCTGAAGAATACAAGTCCACGAAGCATTAACTTATTTTTGATAATGAAATGATAGTGAATGTTAATATTTAACTACAACATTGCAGGGTTTTCTTACGTGTGGCTTCTATTTTCGGTGCTTAGACCAGGTCTAAATACAAATTTGATAGCTAGTTTGACTTTTTTAGTTTGGTTGCAAAGTCAGACCCAGCAGAACTGGACGCACTTTGTCCAGAATACATGTGGTTGTTGGCTGGAAACTGAGGAATGGTACTCAAATGCCACTTTTCAGTGTGTGTGTGTGTCTCTCAGTCCTAGGGATGGGCATGCTTGCTCATGATCTTTTCATGCAGCCAGAGGGAGGCTAACAGCTACAGGGTCTTACAGCAAAGACTAGACTGAAAATTAAAGTCACTTTTGTGGTGAAATGTTCTAATCATGTCAGAATACATATAGAAAAGTTACTTAGTTGCAGCACAGAGATGTAAAAGAGATGTTGAAACATCCTGATGCTGCTCTGAGGAAAATTATTAATATAGTATTATGAATACTGTGCAGGAAATCTGTGAGCAAGATTTTGTATCTCCCAACTCTTTGATGTTAGATGACATTATGGAGTTGGGAAAAACTAAGTAGATCACATGGGCTGAGAAACAAGTTAGTTGACTAATCTGTGGATGGCAAAGGCTGGAAAAGATCTAAATGTCTCAGAATAAAGGAACTCCTACTGAAAATAAAAGAAGTAGTGATGGAGAAGTGGGTGGTGCATGGATGCTACTAAAGTTGATTTAATCATGTTGAGTATTCAGAAGATTGTCATAAGATTAACAAATCATATTTTAATTGTTAGCATATTAGCAATTATTATTTACTTAGCAAACTTCCTTCTTCCCTCTCCTAATGGGGAAAAAACAAATCTGTGATGAAAGCAAGTTTGGGAATAAAAGAGCTAATTGTTCCTGACTAAAGAGTGAAGTTGAAGAGTAGATGAAATTTTTCAGCTCTGCATTGTCTCAGGGGGCATTATCTTAGGAGTCTCTTGATGTGCCCAGTGGACAGCTTGGAAGGTCTTTTTTGCTTATGGCATAAACTAAGGAACAATTTAGTGCAGAACACTAAATTTAAAATCTTTTCCAAGTTAGTTTATGGGCATTGAAATGGAGTCAATATATGTCCTTTTGCATATTTGAAATTCCGAGCTTGTTTTGTGACTGCAATGTTGCTTGAGCCTTCTCCTCACACTGGGGATATGTCCCTTAAAGGTGAGTCATGACTGAAAGGCTCTAGCAAGGCCTTTCAGCTGCCTGGGGGGGAATGGAGCCACACACATGCTGTTTGTGAGCAGGAGAGCATCTCCCTGTGGGAGGCACGGTGGGCACAGACTGCTTACTCCGAGGTAATTAATGTAAGAGGCACTGTGTCTCTGCCTCTCCAGTTTCAAGCAGCTTGAGGAAACCTGTGCCTTAGGTATCCCATTATGATGACAGAGTCAAAGTTTTCACACCAGGAGGACGTGCTGTGCTCTGTACTGGTGTTCACACACTAATGTGTGGCACCAAGCCTTTGTGCTTTATTTTTAAGGCTGAAATAGCAGACTAAAAAGATACGCGCTTAAAAAGTTAATGCAGAAATTACACAGCTAAGACATGCATATCAGAAAATTGTGCTTTTGAAGGAGATGTATTTCAGCAACTTAAACTATGTTAAACTTCAGAAACCATTAAGGAAACTTGTGAAGTCCATGGCTATGCAGTCCTGTACTATTTTGTAGGGATGGAAGCTGATTTCATAGGTTCATATTATGCTGCACAATCTAATTATATCTTTCTTGGAAGACGGCTAAGCACATGTCCCCTGGCTCATGTGCCACCCCCTCTTTTTCTCCCCACTCCTTTCCCTCCCCATGTCCTCAAAACTTTTGTCCCTGTGGTAGTATCAAAAGTAATTTCTTTCCTTTACTTTTAAAATGGTGCATTGCCCAGGTGGTCAGTCTTGTCCGTAGTTAAAACAATCTGACAATTTCTGTGTACATGACCTTGTGTTCACTGTTCACAAGTCATTTTCTGGGCTGCAGTTTTCCTTGCCAGGTGTCTGCTGTGGTCAAAAATGGTTTGCTGGTTTCTGAGAGTGAAAAGTACAGAAAACGTTGTTTCCACTGCAAGCAAAACAAATTGGATAAGAAGCTGAACCAAACAAGCCCTTGCATCTGTTGAATTAGCAAGCTCCAGTGTATGGGGATAGGGACCCCAGGTTTGTTTGGAATGGGAAGAAGGCAGATGCTGGGCTAAAGGCCATACTGTGGTACCAGCAATATTTCTCTTGCCACCTGAGTAAAAGTTCTTGCAAATCTGGATGATTATAAACTTCTCAAAATACCAGTGTGTACTTGCTCAGTAAAATTTTTGTTTTGAAGTATTAGGTTCTAAGAGCTTAGGCACTGTTCAAAGATCTCAGCAAAAGCATCCACTTATGATAAAGCTGAGCAATGTTAGATGTACTTGGCTTTTAGAGGTCTAGCATCATAGAGAGAGGAAGTAGCTTGAAAGTCAGGTGTTGACTGTGTCTTGGGTTGAGGCATTCCAGTGTAGGTGTGGTGTAGGTTTATTTGAGTGGCTGTTCCAAGAAAACAAACAACAAAACCTCTCAATAACTGGTTTGTTGTTTTTCTTGTGTGTTGTGTTTTTAATGACTCTTCTGGTTTCCAGTCCCTTTGTGTCTGATTAAAAACATAAGGAAAGTTGTCATTTGGAGAGGTTTGGTTCTGAATGTGGCTGTGGCTGGTAAAAAAAAGATAAAATTATTAATTTTTATACCTTCTTTTCAAGTCTTCCAGGATTAATTCTGTTAGTTTTTTGCTCTACCTAACTTTCTTATTTTCAAATGTTATCTTGATATTTCCACCCAGCTGATTATACTGATGATCACAAAAAATGCCATGTATTCTCAAGAACACTTTATTGACACTTAAAACACAGATCAGGAGTACTTTTCCCAGCTGTGATCTCAAAGGAGAGGCACCCTTACTCTGAACCCTGAAGATTAAATAGTTTAAATGCTCTCATGTTGCCATGGCTGAGAAGGAGATACAGAGATGCCTGTGGCACTAAACCCCCCGCCCAGCTTTAGGTGTTGCAGTTGGAGCATCCCTCTGGGAGGTTTCTCGTGCAACCTCCCTTGTGTGTGTTTACTGCACAGTTATTTCCTGCAGAGTTGAGCATCACACCACTTTCTGGGTCTCATGCACTTTCTTTAAGATTAAATGCTGACAGAGTGTCATTTTTGCAGGGGGCTGAGAAAGGGAGGAGGGAAATTATGTCCTTTAGCAGTCTAGAGGGAAATCTTGGTACAGTGCCGTCCTGTGGCTGTAATTATGAGTATTACTTAGGTTATTCAGTTCTGTGGAAATAAATTACTGGTAGGTATATTGTATTAGAACTGCTGGCTGCTTTGCTTTCCTATTTGTTTTGGGTTTGTTTTTTTTTAAATAGTGCTTGGTCTGCTGACTTGGAGCTTTTTCTCCAGGAATAAGTACTTGGAGACTGTTCTGCCTTTTTTAAGGTATATTGTATGAGAAACAGAATTGTATTTTTTTTATTATTTTATTATTTTTAAACTAACTTTGGTTCAGGTTGTTGGGGAAAAAAAACACTGTAAGATAGTTTTTTAGGAAAGAAACCACTGTAAGATAATATGAAGGCATCACAAATTTAAAGTCTCACTGGGTAAGGTGTGGGCATAGAAGATGGATTCTAGTTCTAGTGCGGGGTAAATTGACAGGGTTTGGTTATAAAAAGATGGAACAGGAAGGAGAGGAACAAAGGAAGATGAGACCCAGCATACCTCATTGATGAAGAATCAATTCTTATTTTCATTTATTGGTCCTAAAATCTTTCCTGGATGAGCAGGCAAGCTGGTGGCTTTTCCCCAGGCAGGGTTTGATGCTGCTGTGACACACATGATACACAGAGGACAGGGCTCCCCTAGTGGGACCTTCACTCAAGGGATTGGGAGGTCACAAGTGGCGTGTGAGGCATCAAGATGGAGAGGGTGAAGGCTGGCACAGCAGCCAGGTGCTGCCTGCCTGGGGAAAGACCAAGGCTGCAGCTTCCTTCTTACTGATAGGCTTAGAGCCTTCCAAGGCAGCAGCTCTGCTGATCCTCTGGTGTCTTCTTGCTGAAACCACTGCAGAGAGCAGTCGCAGCAGAACTGCCATCCACCTGTTTGGGGAAGGGGGTGCTTTCTTTCAGCAGCAACCTGGGCATTGAGCAGTGGAAGCAGACTCTGAAACCACAGTGTGGGAAGAGGGGATGTGTGGCCAGTGTCCCTCTTGTGGGATTTTTGTGCCAGACTCTGGGTTAGCCTAGTACTAGAAAATCTCTCCTGCTTTGTCATTGCTCCTTTTTAGGACAGAAGGGTCTGCCTTGCATATCTCATGATGAGGTGGTGAAGGTAGAACCAGCCAAATCCTCAACAGGCATTACCTGTTAGCAGGGGGTATTCAGTGTGCTTAGGTGCCACAGATAGCACTGTGGCCACTGGAGTGCAAGGGCTTTTGAGACAAGAGCCCTTAATTCATGCAGCTTGTGTTTGTAGTTACAAACATGCAGCAGACTTTACTTTCATAACTTATAGCAATGCAAATACTAATGCACCACGTGAGCCCTGTCCAGATTTTCACCCTTTGTAAAGAAGTTACATGATGGTTACTATTTGGGTGTGTTACCTTTTGCCAGGTGTCTTCCCAATCATCCCATGTTTTAAATAGTCCTCCATCTTGCCATGAATTATAGTGAGTCACAGCATGGGTGGTGACTCACTGATACCAGTTAAACTTTAGGCTCCTGAAGGTGTGACTCCTTCAGCTTTGACCCAAATACCCTGTCACAACATGAAAAAACCACTTGCAATACATTGCACATCTGCATAAGTGGAAAATTCTCTATGTTGCTGTACTGTTATGAAAAAGAAGCTTTTGCTCTTTAATGTTCATTTTCCACCAACATATTTTAAATGTAGTTATTTTTGTATTGGCATGACAATACAGTTACTTTTGTTTAGCAAGTCAATTTATCTGATCTCTTTCTTATGTTGGGAGGATGGATGGAGGACAGAAAGGCTTACAAAATCCAGGCACACACAGAGAAATCCCAGGGAAAGGTTAGAAGCATTCTTTCTTCAGGCTTGACACTGTCAGCTCTCAAGTGGGATACCAGGGGGTTCAGCCAGAGCAGTTATAGGATTTAATGGTTTCCCTGCTTGTAACAGATTAATCTACCCTTTACAAGAGGTGGTAGAGGATTACTGTTCATTCTCCAGCCAAAACAAATCTCTCCCAGTGCAGATTTACTTGGAGTGCCACTTGAACTGTCATCAGCTCTACTCATCCCAATGTTTTGTTCTGCATGGGAACTTGTCACTCCTTTCTCCTTGGAGCAAATCTGAGTGTCATCTTTGCAGGATGAAACTACTGGTGCTTGGAGCAGGACCTGCCATGGCTCTGGGCACAGCTGTGCCATGTGGGTACATGTCAGCTCTGTTCTGCTCTGCTGAGCCCAGGTGTATGTAAGGGGAGAGGCAGCACTGATGTTGTATAAAGGTCCCTGCTTTATTTCTAGCTCTTCAAAGATGAGGTTTTTCCATGGGGAAGTGAAGAGGGAACACAGGTCTCTGGCAAAATCACTGTGCTTTCAGCATGACAAAGCTCTGCTGGTTTGCTCTGCTGCTGTATTAAGATATGTGGGGATGATATGCTTGCTATTAAATATGTATTTTGTCCTATTAATGTCATCTTTACCTGAGGCTGCTCTTGACTCCAGCATCCATTTTTCTTCTTTCTCCTTATTCTCATCTCCCTTTGCAAGCTGAATGCCCTGGTGGCACCTACAACTGTCCTGCCAAATTTATTTTGGGTAACTGCTTCATGGTGACCTCTCTCTGGTTTGTGACAGCTGCCAGAGGAGAAACCAGGATATAATTCAGCTCTTAGTACTGAGCAAGTAATTTGGGGTCATGGCAGATTCTCCAGAATTGTGTGTTAAAGCAACTGTTGATATATTTCACTATTTTTGTATTTACAAGTTTGGAGGGTTTTGCAGAGGAAGGTATTTTGGGAAGGTCAGGGGCTGCCTGGTCTGTAAGAGTCTGCCCATGTGGAGGAGGATCAGCTCTGAGTTCTGCTGGCCTGCAGTGAGGCTTAACAGAGGGCAGGAAAGGGCCAGATGCAGGGTTTGCAAGGAAATAGATGTTTTTGTTTTCAGAGCAGCTGGGGAGTTGGACAATAGCCTCAAAAACAAACAAACAAGGGATGACTTGCAGATAAGTAATCAGAGAAGTGGGTGTGTTTTGGGCACCACTGAAGGACAAGCTGATAGACTGACTTTTCTCCTGCTTTTAAACTCTTGCTCTCTGTGCCAGTGTGCCAGAGGGGTTTGACATCTGTTGTCCTGGACTGAAATTTCACAACAGCCCTTGATGAGATTTTGGCTCTTCCAGCCAGGAGCCTTTGCCTACGTGTAATCTGGTACTGCACATTCCCTGCCTGGGGCTTGTGTAAGGGCACATTCCCTGCCTGGCTAGCAGCAGCAAGCTGTGAAAATGGAAAGGCACCAGGACATCTCCCTTTTCTTTTTGCACTTGGAGGACACTACTGTTCCTCTGACATCAA
Source organism: Molothrus aeneus (assembly GCF_037042795.1). Taxonomy (NCBI): domain Eukaryota; kingdom Metazoa; phylum Chordata; class Aves; order Passeriformes; family Icteridae; genus Molothrus; species Molothrus aeneus. The sequence continues at coordinate 68,916,891 of NC_089646.1, forward strand.
TTAATATAAAAACGAATGATTGAATTTTTTAATCTGTTCTCTTTTTAATAAACTTAATTTTTTATCTACCAAAAAATTGATTTATCAATTTTAAGCAGCATATATACCTTCTGGATTGTGAAAATGAATCTGGAGAATTTTAAAACCTGCCTCTGTCTCAGATGTATCTTCTGAATTTTGTTTTGTTTGTAGCTTTTCTGGGCAGATATTTTTGTTTGCTAGCTGGAGATTGGTTCTAGAATTGCTAGTATTAGTAATTGCATTTCCTCTACTTGCTTCTGAAAAGTCAACATTTTTGGAGAGCAATCCACAGTGCCTTGCTGAGTTCTACTGCAAATTATTCATAGCTATCTGGTGGAAAAAATCCTTCCTCATACTACTTGCTTATGGTTCTTTAGTGCCTCCAGTCTGTAGGGTGGAAGATGAGACATATATGTCCCAACTTCTACAAATCATGAGTGGGGAACTCAAAGTACATTTAATTTAAACAAAAAGTCTGAGCCTGAGTGCTGGCACATTCCTTTCAGCCACAAAATTGCTATACCTCTTGGAGAGGTGTATATTGTAGCAAGGACATCTGTGGTGTTGGACAGAGGGCTGAGTCTTGCCTTGTTTGTGGAAAGGCTGTGCATCATGGAAATGCTTAAGAGTGCAGTGCACCTAATTGAACTCTTTTGAGGGGAGTTTTTTTTGAAGTTGCATCTGACTTTTAAAAATAAATTGCATAGTTTTACTTTGTGTTTTTGTCTATGAAACCTCAGTTACTGGTGTGAGAAGGGCTGCTACTATTACATTACACACAAACAGCCATTTATTCTGCAAAGTTTCAATTCTGGAGTATCTGACTCCAAAGTTAGCTGTACTTATTTGTCATGAAAAGTGTGTGGCTGCCATTACCATCAATATTTGAACACTTCACAAACCACAGGCAAACATATCCTCTTACATTTATTCAAGGGTATAAGAGTAACTATCCACACTTTACACATAAGAAAGATTACATTACATGTCTGAGGGCAATGAGGATGTTGGGCTAAAGCCAGGAATGCAGTCTGGTTCTTCTGGTTTCCTCTGCCTCAGAAGAGTTTAGGGGAGCCTCACTAGAAACCTTGTTGTCCTATCTTTCTCATGGGGATGAGGCAGTGCCCTAGTGACAGGTTGCCTGAAATGGTCCATTCCCCCTTTCTTTGGACAGAAGGGTTAATTTCAGTATTAGCATAGCTTTATTGTGGCAGTTCACAACCTGTCTGGTCTCTGAGCTGTGAAAAGTCACTGTGGGGCTGCTGTCCTAAGAAGTTGTACTGGGACTTCCAGCTTCTCTGTCAGGCTCCATGCCAGGACTTGTCTTGACAAGCTGTGCCTTTATTCAGTCTTCATCTCCCTTCCACCACCTAGGGAAATCAAGATGCTTTTCTGAAAGCGAAAGCATTGTGACACTGAGAGCCTGGAGCAAATGGCCATTAGGGGTCTGTGGCAAAGGAGCTGCTTTTCCCCACATTTCCAAGCAGCCCTGAGGAGATTAATTGGAGCATTTGCTCTTAAATTGTCAGGTTTGGTGCTGGTGGGCTTCGTGGGGCTCAGGTAATAAATGTCTGGGGCTGGGATGGTGAGATGCTCCAGCAGCACCAGTACAGGTACTGCCAGCACCTGATGGAGATTTCTCCTTAGGCTAACCTCCTGTGGCCTGGAGAGGGGGACCCTTAAGTGTTGGATATTGTCATCTTATAATTAAGGATCCGGTAAAATTCACTGAGGCAAATGAGTCTCTGCATTGCTCCTTGGGGTCTGGGGGTAGACTTGAAGGGGAAAGCTTTCCTCTGCCATTTCCTTGCACTTGTGCTAGGATTGACCTTTGGAAAGAACTCTACACTGTATTAGTATGTTTAAATACATCTGAGGTATTAATTTATTTCAATTTATCAATCTCTTTTTTTTTTTTTTTCTTCCAGTGGGATCTTGTTTGTGATTCTGCCTGGAAAGTCCACATTGCTAAGTTCTCCCTGCTTGTAGGATTAATCTTTGGCCACTTGATAACAGGATGTATAGCCGACTGGTAAGTGAAAAATCTTTTAATGCAATGCAACTATAAATAAATAACAGTATTAAATATTGAGTGCTTTCTACTTGATATTCATTAGGAACCTTTGCATAATGGTTTTTAAGGCTCTGAAAGAATCATGATGGACAAACAGTGTAAAAGTGTGTTAATTGTTCCTGAGTAATTTAAATCAAGCTAAGTAGCACAAACTATTTGATGTTTGGCTTACTTGTTTCCCACCAACACAATTTATTGCAGCTGTAAAGCTAGTCTAGAATTAAGTGTTTTCTAATTATACAAGCAAAGCCTTTAGTTTAGGGTTGGGTTTTGTTTTCTTAACGAGGAAAGAGGACCAAAAGAAATTGGAAGCTACATTGATTTCACTGAATACATGACTAATGTCAATCCTGTGCTTACACAGTACCTTTTGGTGAGTTGAAGGCCATTTTTTGCAAACCTTTCAATTGTTCTTTTTCTAGAGTTCTTGTTAGGCAAACAGTGTGATGTAGTGTTAAGGATTTAACACTGACTTATGTGCTGCTAGTATTGGGGTATTAAGCTTTAAAAGATTAAATCATAATTCCTTTAATTGAGGAAGTTAAAACATTATTGGATACCCCAGTGTTGCTGAGGATTCAGCTTTAATTTGAAAAGGTGGTCTTGTACTGCTGAAGATGGGAGGAAAAATTACATGGATGACTCAAGTGATTTCAGTGGAAACTTGAAGCATCTCAAACAATAGCTCTACAGTGCTGTCCCAGTCACTTCAGTGCCTTCCAGCAGCGTTGCCAGTGTTGGTGCTTTTAATGGCCCCAAGTTAACTCTTTTGCCATTCATTAAAACAGGAAAAGAAGAGTTGCCTGTTAGGGAAATCTTATAAAACCTCAACAACTCGCCAGCCAGTTGGGAGAGAAAAGGCCCCCTGCAGCACTGCAGTAATTTGGATCAAGCATTCCTAGCAAAATTGCATCTTAATTCCTGAATAGTCACTGAAAATTTTTGGGCAAGAGACAAATCATGACTTTTCAGTGAAGTAGGGAACATGCATGAAATACAGTTGAATTTGATTAAAATACCATGAAATACAGTTGAATTTGATTAAAAATTAAAATGGGGCTCCAACAACCCATAGAAAGTATAGAGGGGAAATGAATGAGGGATCTTGCTTGGCTTTCCTAAAATGGAATCAGTGAAGAGAAAGCAGACTTATTACCAAGTTAGGAAAGTGCTACTATAATTGACAAATAAGCCACAAATAAGTGAACAACTTGTTGCCTAAGGCACTAAGTTGGAGAGAGAGCTGCAGTAAGCAGATTTAATAGCTCTGTGCCACCAAAAGGAGCATCCTGTGCTTCCATCCGTTTCTGTCCCCAGTGTGTACTTTGTGCTGCCACATGAGCTTGTTGGACCCCTCTGCAAGCTGCTTAGCTGAGCTAATGCAGCATAAAATTACCCTGATTTTCAAATATCTAGAAATGTCTAGTGAATTTAGGAGAATTGGTTTCCAGCTGTGGTGCAAAGGAGAAAAAGAGTAACTTGGTGGCAGGAGGGAACGGTGACCCTTTTGTGGATGACTAGAATGGACATGGTTTGCTGCCACCAAAACTGGTCCTCATACTCCTGTTTAGTCCACAGTGCCAGCTGATGCCCCTGACACAGCAGAACTCCTGTGCTCAGTAGGTTTTTTGCTGTTTAGCAGTAGCATTTGGAGCTGGTAAAAGAAGATCTAAATGGAATTTACTTTGCTATTTAATCATAGCTTGAATTTCTGCTAAGGTGTGGGGTTGTACAGATTATACCTGATAGAAAAAGAAAAGTAAGGAAAAAAGATGTCATTCCCAAGCAAGAACCAGGGAGATTAAACAGAGTAATGCATAAAAAGTGTTATAAAAATTCAAAATCTGTTTTCATTTCACTTATATACCACTCTCCAGTTCAGATAATTAGAAGATGTTTTGGGGTTTTTGTGCCATTAGGGGCTCTGCTTTTCCTCTTTGAAAGAAGCTTTTAAAGCTGAATGAGACCAAAGCATGGAGTGTATTAAAGCAATTTGCTAAGTAAACTGAGTGCTCCGTGCTCAAAACACAGTAGGTGTGCACACTGGGACAGCTCTGTGTGGAAAATCTATAGGAGGAAGGTCTGCAAACATCCTCAGCTGTGGGAAGACCAGCTGTGTCCAATTCCTGAATAAGTTACTTGCTCCACAGGCAGAGTGCTGCTGGCAATTGTGCCTACTCTGGACAGAGCCCGTTGAGGTTTGTGTGGAAAGTTTCCTCCTGGAGCAGGTGGGCACGGTGTTCATGTAGCACCAAGACAGACAGTAAATCTGTACTGCTCATTGCCCTGTAGTGCCCCTGCTTTGCACCTTCTCTGATGGTTTTTGGAGCCTTTGAGTAGTTCCAGTCCCAAAAGCAAGAGAGAGCCTGCAAAGAATGGCATGGGAAGGGCAACTTGACCAGCAGTGAGAGCAAAGTTTGGTTATCTTAGGGTGGCAAGGTACATGCATAGGAGTATGGGAAGAGCAGCTCTTCTCCTCAGCCCATTCACTCTTCCCCTGCAGGGCAACTCTGACATCAGGAATATCTTTTTGATGTATTTGCTTATCATACCGTGTGGGGGCTGCAGATTCTTCAAAAGCTTGGGGTTGCTTGTATCCCTGGTTATTTACCTGTGCAGGCAGCATTTAGCATTTGATCTAGATAGCCGCGTGCGCTGTAGGCGGAGACTTCCATGATACAGTAATCTCTCTCTGGAACAGTTTGGATGGCAGCAGATAGCATCCTGGGGCTGTTTTTCCAGGGAAATTGTGTATGGTTTAATTTCTCACAAGCATTTCCATGTACTGTTAGATAATTCTGTCTGCATATAAAAGGTGCTTTTTTATGCTCTGAGACACCATCCTGTCAAAACACTGCTGGATCACCAAATAGATGGCTGATAGCTGCCCTGAAGCTTCAGTTTTTTGAGAAGTGTGCTGCTTGCCTTAGTGAAGAAGATGACTAGTTTTGTGCTTGTGAGGAAATGCCTCTTACCAGAGGGATTTTCTGGCCTCAGTTGGTTTTTATGGTCAGGAGGCTCTTGGATTTTCTGATTTTTTTCATTAGCAGCAACCATTCATTTGTGTCACTTGTATAATGGTAGAAGAAATTCTGTGTCCTAATGTTGGGTAACCTTGAGCACAAGGGGTGGGAGGAGGGGAAGAAGAGAATTGAAGTATGCCAAGCATGAGGTCCTTTTCAATCAACATCAGGGAATGGCAGGTCAGGCTTGTGATGAGAATTAAGTTCCTAATTCTGAGTGTTTGCATAATGTCTTTCATCTGCAGAACACTTCCACAAATACTAATTGGTATGAATTACAGCTTGGCATAACAAAAATGGGGCTGCAAAGGCTGTGCAGATAGCTGATAATACAAAGTTCATAGGGGTTTTTTTTTCCATATTCAAGGTTTTACATGAGGTATTTCCCCTCCCTGCCCAAGGGCTGTGTTCCATAAATACAAAATCTGAAGCACAGGCAGCAGCCACTCCCCATGTCCAGCGAGTCCCCAGTGTGTTGTGCATCACAGAGTCACAGAGTCAGTGATGCTGTGCTCCCACCCTCAGCCCCACTGCAGCTCATCTTCCAGTGGGCTGTGCTTGTACCCTGATGGAGAGCAGCCTGTTTAGACCTTGCTTTCTTCAGCTTGCATGTTGGTTCTGTTTTAAAAGCTTTGAATGACTAATGCCAACAAGTTAAATCTTTGAGGGGCCTCACAGGTGATACTATAGCTAAAAATAATAATAAACCTGTTTTCATGCAAGGAGTCATGACAACATTTTCTTCGGTGTGACTTTGGAAAAGCCTGACTGATGACTGGTCCACTCTTCCAGTTCCCAAAATGCAAAAAATTATAATGATGTCTCTTTTTCAGCCCTTCACTCCTTATTTTTATTTTAAGTACTGCAAAATCCAAAGTTCTAATTGTGAATGCATAATGTATTTTATAACTGCTGGTGACAATCTGCTGAAATAATTGAATAGAAATGCTACAGCATGTGAAACTGGACTAAGTTGTGAGATTTAAATGCTCTTTATTGTGCTGACATTCAACCTGATGGCTGGCTTGCAGCTGACAGTCTGCTTTGAATGGGTCTGTGAAAGCTGCCTACGAAAAGCAAGTTCATGTATTCTTTGTGAAAATGGCATATGGAGCTGACTAAAAGGGATCCTCAGTTCCACTGGAAAACTTGTGGGAGTTGACAAGTTGAAAAATTTTGGAAATCTCCACATAATGATCCAATTCTTGCTTAAAAATAGCCATGTGCTCTGATGCTTCATATCATTCTCCTTGCATAGAAAGAGGGGAGAGAAAAGGGAATTATAAACACTAAACATATGAAAAAGAAATTGAAAAAATGTCATGTTCCTTGGACATGAAAGAGCCAAATTCTGCAGTGGCTGCCCCCACATCCAGCGGTAGCATAACTCTTCCTCCTCGTCAGCACTGTGCCAATACATGCAACTACAGGTTGCAGCTGCAAAGGAGGGCTGCAAGTCCTCTGCCCCTGTTACCTCTAATGGTTTTTGAAGTTGTTTATTCCTCACCCTATCCTCCAGTTAGGCTGGTTTTTTGGGTCTCTCCAACGGCTATGAGGATACGAAGTGGAAGGACTTGGAGATCACAATTTTCCTGTGAGCCTCTCTGAGGCTCAGTGGAGTGACCTGAGCCCTGTTTTGTGTTCAGTCCATGTTTGTTAGGCTTCTCCTCAACAAATGAGATCAAGAAAAGTAGTTTTCTGAGCTGGCTGCCCTTGTAGATGAGACTGAAAAGCACATGTCTCTTGGGAAGAGGAAATCGCTGTAGCTAAAAATATATAATGCCATGTAGTATATAATACCATATATCCTTCTGTGCTACTACAGAAAACTCTGAGAAGTTGATTTTCATCTCCAAAGGACTTATTTCTGGCCTTACAGTAGTTCCTAGATGGTTCTTTGTTTATCTTTGTTGTTTTGAAAAGGCTGGTTAAATCAAGCACCAATACAATGTGCTGTCTCTGCTTAATCCTTTCTGAGATGGACTTGTCAATGCAAAGCTGGCAGAGAAATCTGGGATTTAGTAAGAAAAAAGGAGAAGAATGGAACAAAGGTTAAAAATGGGTAGTAATATTTGGAAGGGATTGCCTGACTTGTTCCCCTCTTTCCCAGTTTTAATGATCCAGCATTGTGTCCATCCTGGCTTTTAACACTGTTTCTCCATACTTCCTTACTTTTAGGGTTGGTCGACGGCCTGTACTGCTCTTCTCTGTCATATTCATTTTGATATTTGGACTGACTGTGGCACTCTCAGTGAATGTGACCATGTTCAGCACACTCAGGTTTTTCGAGGGATTTTGCCTGGCTGGAATAGTCCTTTCCCTGTACGCGCTGCGTGAGTATTCCTTCATCGCCCATACAAATGGGGTTTTATCAAGTATGAGGTTTGCTGTTCTCTGGCTTCCTGCTTTTGTTCAAAGAGATCAAACCAGAATCATATTGATTGCAAAAGCTGTAGCTCAAATTTTTCTAAGGAGGATTTTTGCAGCTGTCTCTTTAGGTTGCTACAAAGCCACCTGTGAAGCTGTCTCAGAGTTCATTTTAGAAGTTATAAGGTGGTTTGGGTTTTTCTGTTGTTTTTTAAACCTAGAAGTTACCTGGGCCATAGCCATAATGTATAATGGGAGTAGATTTCACCCTGCAGTATTGAGCTCAGTGGGAGACTGACCACTTTGGCTGCCTCTAGCAGTTTGTACTCTGGCACTTTTTCAGAACTTCCTCTATTACTTGCAGAAATATCCTGTGTCCCTGCCTCAGGATTGCAAAGTTACAGCAAAAATGTTAGAAGACTCTGAAATCCTTTTATCAACTCTTTTTATTTTTGGCTGGGTAATTTTGGGTTCTTGTTTGAATGTTGTTGTTGCTGTTTTTGTCTGTTTCATGAGGAGGAAAGCAATCTCTGAGAGAAACTTGAGGGAAAGCTTGTAAGAAATACCCACATGCTCCCATCTGGAGTGACTAGTAAACTTGTGGCCAGATCATTTGAAAACCCCCTCTGGAGGCCTTGCCTTTGGAGAGTGCATCCACGATGCCACCAGCCTATCTGTGTCCCTTGGATATGTTCCAGAGAGCATCTTCTGCTTCCTTGGCTGTTTGTAATTAACAGGTAGCACCACACCAACCAAAGAAAACACAAAATTTTCTCCTCCTTATTATGGCTCTGGAAAAGTATTATCTAATTATATCCTGGAAGTTGCTGTACAGATCTTCATAAAATTTTATTTACTTCCTATTGTGGATGGTATTTAACCCATCAAGATTTAGCACAGTATCCTTACTTTGCACAGAGTATTTTGTGGTGTTAAGTTCCACAGTTTTTATTTTATTTTTGGTCTGTGCCATGGGGAAAGAGGCCTGAGTGCAACAGACAAGAGTTTGCTCTGTATTGCACTTCATTGTTATACCTGATATGGTACCCAAGATACATGATTTTTTAAATTCTCTTGTGTTTGTTCATATAATCAATAGTGAGAATCGTACACCAAAAAATGAAACTACCACTGAAGACATTACACTTTTATTGGGAAGTAATTTAACCTGTGTGGTTCCCATGGGCTTCAGTGATTACCAGTGTGATGTTCAGCTGGATAATCGGCTTGTCAGGATTTTTCACAGCTCAGTTGCAGCATGTTAGCTTTTCTTACTTGATGAGGAGTTTTTCTAACTTTTAAGAGATTGCAACTGATGATTTTCATGGGGAAATGCCAACTAAGTAGAAGTTTGATTCTGGACGTTTTTATGATTGGAGTGAAAGAGTGTATGTGTTGCTTTAGACAAACAATAGCTTATCAGCCCAGGCTTTCATTCAGAAAATGGCATATTCTGGTTGCTTCATGCACTCCTTGGTCCAGAGCAATGATTTGAGTCTGCTCTTTTATCCTCACCCCCTCTAAAATTCAGGTGTTTGCTATAACCACTGCTGTCTGGATAGACAATGCCTAAACAGAGCTAGTAGGTGTTAGGAGAGATTTGTGTGAAATTAGCTGCAGGCTGAACATCAGCACACTTCTGTGGAGGTGAGAAAATGTGAAAGATGCAGCACCTGTGCCTCTGATAAATCTTCTGACCTTCTGTCTCAAGAGATGAGGGGAGTGAGTTTTTACTGTATTAAATAATTTAAACAAAAAAGAAGTTGTCACCTTGGTATAGAGAACTTGGAGAGAAGTAACCCCTAAAGTCTCAAGAGAATGGGAGTTGTAGGGTTTTCTGTTTGGTGGTGATTTTGATTTTAGTTGTCATATAATCTGTTAGGCTTCCTCTCAGTCTTTACTTACTACTATCTTTCCTGCTGGTATCAGAAAAGTGTGTGAAGTACTCTTATGATTCATAGCTTCTCTTCCCTTTCCCTTAATGGCCTTGATTTCTTCCCCTGGAGATTTGTTGCCCCTGAACTCCCAGCTGGCTGCCCTGAACAGAACAATAGAAAGTGGAAAGTTTGACCTGTTAGTGGCAGCCATTAGCCAAAATTTCCAAAGCTACTGTGCAGAAGAAAACTGCATAGGCTTGCATAGCCTGCAATGGTAATTAGTCTGCCTCTGGGATCCTTTTACACTGTGTTGAGCTTGCTAGTTGTGCTTGGATTTATGGCCTGCCTGGGGGAAATTGTAAATAACAGTTCAGGATGCTTTGGGAGTGAGAAGAGCACCAAAGTGCTGTCTTTAAAACACAGAACTGCCAAGACTGAGTTGCCTTCACCATCCAAACCACACACTTCTTCATAGCCTAGTGCTGTTATCCATGGCACAGAGTGCGCCAGGGATGAGCCCTGCCTTCCATGGAGGGACAGCATGGAGCTGCTGTGCTCCTCTGTGGGCTTTCCTCAGTGCTGTGCTGAGCTCACTTCTTGTGGCCTGCAAGTACAGCCTCTTCTTGCCTGGAGCTGCTCAGGGCTTATCTGAAGGAACCACCTTGGGATGTTGATTTGTTAAGCTGAAATTTTGCCTGCAGCTGCCGTAGTTTTGTTGGAAGAGGTGTTTCAGGTGAAATTTTTAGTGAAACTGCAGGAAGAGACAGGCTTTGTGCAGGTGATGATGCTTGCTGTGAGAGGGGGAAGCAGAGGAGCAATGAGCCCAGGACTTTCCCCTCCTGGCTGCTGTGGGTCCTTGCATCATCCAGGAGAATGAAATGCAGCAGATCCTATTCCACTGAGCAAACACATGCAGCTTTGAAAGGCTTTTCTTTCATGCTGATGTGGAACAGGAAGAGCATTTACTGTCTTCCAGAAGAGTTTTCCTGCCTAGAAAGGTTTTCCTACAAATCTTCATGGGTTCCTGTGCTTCTCAGCAGTTAGCATACATCTTGTATGGTCAGGGACCAACAAGAATGTTGTTTTTGTCTGTTTCATGAGGGAGCTCAGGAAGCTCTTCCCAGGAGGGCACAGTGTCTCCCAATATGCCATACTCAGCAGCAATGTGATGCACAGAGCTGATGCTGCCTGCTTGGTATGCTATGGGTGGGTCCCCTAACATCCTTGCTTAGCAGATTTCTGCAGTAATGGGCCACCTCTTGCTGGAGGAGAGTGCTGGGACCATTGGCAAAATATCCTGGAGAGAGTAATGGTGAAGGGATGAAAAGGAGTGCTGTGGCCACAGTGGCTGGAAGGGCATGTATGGCCTGCCCAGCAGCTAAACATAGAAGAGAGTATAGACTGGGGACTGGAGGAAAACAGGGTAAGAGAAGGCAGGGGAAAAGCTGGTTTTTTTCTCAGGGTGCCTTCTGTTTGGTATTTGCTGCTGTGTGTAAATCCAGAGAGGAAGGATGGGCATTCTGCCCCTGTTAGCTCAGATGGATGGATGCATGGTGCCACAGCCTGCTGCCCAGCCAAAGGACAGGAGGTTTGACTTTACCCGTTGGGGGGAAAGCCCTCAGATGGTCCTGAGAAGAATTGTCCTTTGGACAGGCTGAGAGGAAGAGGAAGAGGTGTGGGAGCCCTGAGCAGGGTCACGGGTGCCTGAGTAATGCCTCTGCTGGTATCTGTGGATTTGCAGCAGCAGCCAGGCATACCAGTCTCACTGCAGATAGCTCTGCTTGCTGTTGCAACTCACGTGGGTCCTAGTACACTCAGCAAATGTGGAAGTCATGGGAGAGAGCAAATCTGATTACTTTGAGGGTGGGGAGGGTGTTGCATCTGGGTTACTTTCCTCTCACTGGGTCATTGCGTTGGCCCTGAGCACAGAGCAGCCCTTTCCTGGGTGCTTGTGGGGAAGGGCAGATGCTTTGGCTGGCTCAGCACAGCTCCCTTCCTTAGGGCTCCTTGCCATCAGCTGACACCAGAGCTCTCATGGCTGAGGGCAGGAGTTCCCCCTTCACCCCCTCTCCTCTCACATGCTGCTGCCCAAGACAGGCTGGTGCCAGCATCTGCCTGAGCCCTCTGCCAGGCAAGCCATCCACCTTCCCTCCGGAGACCACCAAGGGTGCCAGTGTCAGTGGATTGTGCCCTCTGGTCTTGTCCTCTGCTTCCTTTGGGAGATCTGCTGGGCACAGTGTCTCTGGTGCTGCCTGAGCCTGGGGAATAGAGTGGGACTGGAGGCTCACACTGGGCAGGGCCATTAAATGAACAAAGGAAAAATAGCGTTCCCTTCCAGCTGTTCATGTCCCATGCTGTATCTGTTTCACGGTCAGGATCCCTGCTTTTGTCACTTTCTGGAGCCAAAGCTAGGACTTTGGTATTAATTAAACTATTTAAGGGGAAGGAGAGGAAGTGAAGAGATATTTTTCAGGCAAATGCTCCTGGCAGGTTTAAAGAGCTTCCCATTAAAGAGCTGTATGCTGTCACTAATGACTGTACCTGAGCTCAGGCAGTACAAGCCCCAGTGTGGATTTGCACACAATTGCAGGCTGTTCAGCAGTTTCATGGGTGACTGAGCTACAGATTATGCTGCAAAATTAGGAAGTCTAGACTTGAATGAACTGGTAAATAAGCTCTGGAAATAGCTTTGCTAGAAAGAAGACGACATCTAAGCTTGGAGCAAGGAAGCAGGGGTGTCCCTCCAATGCATAGTAGCGGAATGAGTGGGCATGTTTCTTCTCTTTCACTGTTGGGAGAAAAAAGGTAGAAACACTGTTGAAAATCATAGGTTGTGTTTCAAAAGCCTGTGGAAGCTTGGCAAAAGCTTTCAGACCAGTGAGCATGTCCAGCTGTGATGCATCTTTCTCATTTATAGCTAGGTCATTCTAACCTGTTACTCCTGCAAATTACACAGGCAGTGATCTGAAAGGCTAAATGTGGATTCCTAAGATTTTTTTTTTTAAATGTGTGTCCTGGAAAGCTAAAGCAGAGTGCTAGAAAGTTTGCCCCTGACTGAAGAATGAGCAAGTGCCAAAATGGAACAGCTCTGAGTGTTAAGCTGCAGTGATGTCAGATTTTTAAAATAATTTTGCTTCCAGTCAGGTGTTAATAGAGTGAGATTTATGTGGGGTTTTTTTCCTCCTTTATTTTTCAAAAGCATATAGGCCCTGAAATCCTGAAGCATTCCACGTTTATAATTGATTTCATTCTCCATTTTCTTCTCATGACTCTTCAGTAGCAAGCATGGCCTTGGCAAGGCAGGTGAAGCACTGGAAACAGCAGGCTCTGAAGCTGTTCTGTGTAACCTGAACTGGCTCAATAAATAACCCTGCAAAGCATTCCCAAATTGTAGGATGTGGAAAACATCTGATTCCTTTCCAGTGCATTGACATGTGAGTTAGCTCTGCAGTAACGTGCAGTTCTCTCCACTGACAGGTCTGTGATAAGATCAAGGTTGTTAAGCCACCTACCTTCTGTTTATGTAACCAGCCTGCCTTTGTCTGAGTCACTTGAGGCAGATCTGGTAGGAGTGATCACAGAGGGATCCACTGAAGGAAACATTTTAACTGGCTCACCTTAAAGTGACCATTAATTGTTAAATGATACGGAACCACTTTGTTTATAGAGCCACCACGGGCTGTTCTATCATCGAGCCAGGATGTGATTTTCTGGAAACAGCACAGCTACAATTTTCAATAGCTTTGTGGGAGAACTGTTAAAAAAAAAATAGTATGCAGTAGGAGCTCTCCAGCTGCTCAAAAAAAGTGCTGTGCATGCCTTTTATCAAGTGCCTGGGGGCTCAATTTGTGCAAGAGTGGAAAAGGTTATTGGAATTACAGTACTCTCCTCATAAGTATAAATCTTCCTGTTCTACATTGCTTCCCTCACTTTAGTCAAATCACAACTCATAATGGTCTGTTTGTCTGTTTTTCCTCAGTACTTCTGCTGAATTTCCTTGCCTTTTCTGATGGTCATAGTGGGTATAGGCCCTTCGAGGGACACAATGTCTGCCATTAGGGCAGAGGTGGACCCTCATCCTTATTTTAACCCCTACACACTGTCTTCTGGAGCAGAGGTGCCCTTGAAGCATTGCTAACATGTTGTCCTGAATCCTTGAAAAAGTGAAGCATTGAAGACACCCCACTTGAAATTAATTTATACAAAGTCTCCAAGTATGCCAAAGGAGAATAAAAGTAGGCTCTTTCTAAAGCTCCTTGGAAAGTTAGAGCATGTTTTCTTGATGCAGATATTGCAGCAAATATAATTTTAATCAATTTTTCTATTTCAGTTGCTGAAACTATTGTGTGTTGACAATGTGACAAAAAGCCTAAGGAATTAATTTTATTTGAGATTCTTTTTGTATGACTGGTCAATTGTGAACACAAGATAGAACACTGCAGTTGTTACACTTGTGATGATGATGATCAGATGAGATTAGAGTACACTTGCAATTTCCCCGGTTCAGAACACAGCTTGCATTTTTACCATTTAAAGTGTCTGTGTTTTTCAATTGTTCCGAGCAGCTCCAACACTCTGGGTATGCTCAGTCTGCAAAATCTTACCTTCTGTCATGCCACTTGTAACTGTTCAGAAGTGTAATTACACTTCTAGGGATTTTTTAATTTTTTTTTTTTTTTTTATTCTGAGCAATGTCAAATAGATTCATAAAGCTGAAAGCTTGCTGCCACTGAAAGGAAATGAGAGAGGCTTTTCTCTTCCTCTTCCAAATTCCTTTGCATTGTCTCAGCTGCTCACACAACTAATGAGTACACTTTAAGGGAGTGTTTAAAATGGATCGTTAAATCCAAAAAGTTGCCTTTCACTTGCAACTCTTTGACCCAGCTGAAGTGGTGTTATTCACTGTAAGAATAAATTGTCAAGTGTCTGTTCCCTCTGCTGGTTTGTTGGGTTTTTTTCCCCTCTTGCTGTAAGACAGCTGCTAAATGGCTTTTTCTTGCTACATGGATCCAAGCTCATGTTCTGTGTTGTGTAGGGTGGCTAGTAGTAAAATCTTCCTGCAACACATGTGCATCCATCCATGCAGGCCATGTCCAGGTGACTTTGGTTTTTTAAATCTTACTAATTTTTCCTACCAGGAGACTAAAATTTTTGCAGAGAGTATCAGAGAGAAGTTGTACATATAAAGCTCATTGTGCTGAGACTGTCGGCTTACGGAGTTTTAGTTGCCCTGTTCCTCAGCTGTGTCCTGGCATTTGGCAGCACTTGAAAACAGGATGGGCTAGTGTTGGAAATGAGAGGAGCAGTGACATTCTCAGGAGTTGCACTTAAGACAGGCAGCATTCAGGGTTGGATTTGTTTTTCCCCCAGATGCTTCTTCCAGTGAGAGCACAGTCACACATATATTTTTTCTGTGTGTGCGTGTGCCAACTTTTTGCTGCAGAAGGAAGGATGCATAGGTTCATAAATCACCTAGGAATGAACACTGCTTTCCTTCCCTTTCCTGCCTATCCCTACAGGTTAGCTTGTCAGGAAAACAAGCCAAGTTATAGCAACAGGATGTGCATAGAGGAAAAGCCGTGTCTATGAAGAAGGTGCATTTAGAAGTTATCTGTAGTGACTTTGCTTAAGTCCAGCAACAAATGTCAGTGCACAAATTCACATAAATATTTATGTGTCTTTCAAGGGGAACCATAATTAAACAAGGCTAGCCAAATTCCCATCCCTAATCACGCAGACATGACTCCTATTTTCTCACTTACAAATAATATAACCCTGTGGGATTTTTACTAGTTCAAGTTAATTAAATTTCACTCAAAGCATGAAATTTGCAGGCAGTGCTCATTGCAGTAATTCTAAAGTGTTGGTGTATTATTTAGTCAGATACAATAAAAAGTTCACTTTTGTTTTAATTCTTCATTTTATTTGTTGACAGTGTACAGAATTTAATCATACAGACCACACCATACCAGTGCTTGTATCACTCATTTTTCTTTTTTTTTAAAGAAAACTCCTTGATATGTAGCATTGTGAATTAATTTGTTCATAAGTTATATGCTGCAATTATTGATGGACCTTAACAGTATGATCTATGTTTTTGTCTTTTGAGAACATCTGGTCCCTTCTTAAATGACTTGTACAGACACTTTTGTAGATTTTAGAGATAAGTTAAGACCTAAGTGCTTGCTAATATCTTGGAAACTTGTTTGTTCACATTCTTTGAATTCTGGTTATGGTATGAATTGTGAGAGAAGAATCAGTTTACTGAAGTCTAATGGATGATGTGTAAATCTTTGCACTACTCCAGTTTTGGATATATCAGCTGTTTGTCTGCTTTAGTCACCTATACATTCAGTATGAAATCTTTCAACTTTTCTTGCAACAATTATTGAATTTAAGCCTGGTAAAAAACCCCAGACAGTATACTAGAGAAAAAGGGTGTTTGAAGAAGGTTCAGTGGCTTGGAAGTATAGCTGTCCTTGATGAAGTGCCTGTACTGAACTGTGGAAAAAAGCACAATCCAGTACTTGCATCAGAAATGGATCCGTTTGGATCCATGTTCTTGCACCTCTCTGGGTGATGTCTCCAGCTCCTGGATGTCCCAGCATTTCTCTCTAACTGGCTTGTGCTTAGAGGAATTCTTGGCAGGCTGACAATTCTTGTGGTCTCTCCTTCCAGTTTTCTGCCCTAGTCCCACGGCGGAGACCACTGTCTTGTACAGTGATGCCTCAGCTCCCTCCCTTTCAGTCAGGATTTAAGTGCAAATACATCTCCATCAGTGGCTTAGCTCACCTAATCAATGCACTAGGTTAAGGACATACATTTCATTCTGCTGTTGTATATTCTCTGAGGAGAATAATCTCTGGCAGAAGCAGCAGGGGGAGAGCAGTGTTTGCGCATGCCTCGGCTCAACTGGGACATGAGAAGTGCTGTGGTGCAGTGGAGGAAGGCAAGCTCTGCTGGAGCACTGTGCACTGGAATTGTGATTTTGTTAAAAATGCAGACTGGAGAGCCTGTGTGTCCTGGTACTAAGGCATAGGTAGGTTATTTAATGTTACTGTTATCCAGACACTTGAGATTAATTCCCTGGGGAAACGAGGAGGGCATTTTCTCTATGAAGCACTGAGTTCAATAGATATTTAAGGACCAGAGTTGTTGTCCAAAATAAATAAGTAAATGGATCCCTAGAGATTTCTGCTTGATGTGAAACTGCTGTCCAGAAGGAACAAAGTGTCAGCCTGCCCGCTCTTCAGGGACATTTTCCTGAAGTTCCACTGCTGCTTCCACTCAGATTTCAGTTCTTGTACTTGTGGGCACTGTAGCTGTCTCCTGGATATGGAGCACTCAATTAACAGAGTCAGAAGAAAGTAAAGTATCAAAAAAAGCACAGGAAGCAGAATCAATAATGTGGTGAGGCAAAAAGCAATATAAGGGAAGAATTTTATGCTATTATTATAGCAAACAAAAATGGATTGAAGGCAGGAAGGAAAAATAAGAGCAACTTAAAAACTGTGTAGTGCTGGAAGTAGCTTATGTGGTGAAATTGCAACCATTATTCCTAATAGCATCCCATTTTTGTTTCATTTATAGCTTTGACTTTGAAAGGTTTGGTCGGGCTTCTTTGCCTAGAACTTGACTGACTTGTTTTTCAACGCAGAAAGCCAAATCTGTCTTTCTAGGAAGCTTGAGGAAAATTAATTAAAGAGCTTTTGAATTATAGATCCATTAAAAATGACTCTGCTTTGAAAGTTAAATAAATAAATAAAACTGTCAGTGTTTGTCATCTGTTGAAAAAAAATTGTTTCTCTTGTATCTGTACAACGGAGAAACCCAATTACTGAGCTCCAATGCTTTGGAATGTGGGCAGGAGAAGCTTTGATTACATCAACCTTGACTGTACTCATATGAGTCTTTTCAGGTGTCATTTGTGAGTTTAGAATAATGAATCAGCCGTTGTCCCATTCTGTCCAATCAGTTGTCCCATTCTGCTTTTTTTTGTTTTCCTTTTGTTTCTGTGCTAAGTCTGGAAGAAAATATGCAAAAGCCACTCTGCATCTTGCAAACCTTTAACCTGATAGATTTGAATTCTGCAGGAGACAGACTTCATCCTTTTTCACTGAGTGTTTTATTTCAATAAAAAAGCCTTCATGCAGATGCCTTTCCTCCCTTCCTGACCTTTTCTTTAATGGTGGTCTTTCCCTGAGGATAAGTGTTTCATATGGGTCTAGGGTTAGTAACATGTGCCAAAGCAGAGAGGAATAGCTAATGCATGACCCAAAGAGGAAAAATAAAAAAACCCCAGACTATACAGAATGTACCACAACTGCCTCCTCTCTCATGCTGTGATAAAAGACAATGTGGCAGATATTTTTCTAAAATAAGGAATCTGCTCCAATCCAATGAAGAATAATAGCAGCAATTAAATATTTTGTGCCCTAGTTGTTTTGGAAACAAAAAAAATGGCCAGACAAAGCTGGCAGCACGTCATGCTGGCATGTGTGAATGTGAGTAGCACTGCTGCCTTGGTGCTGTCCTTTGCTGGGATCCTGGCAGGGAGGTTTTCAGTACCTGGTGGGACTTGCATTGGGCATACCATTGCTTTTTCCTGACAGGACAGCTTTGGATTTGGCTTCTGACTAGGATACTTTTATTTGCCTATAATCTCCATCCCTCCTTCAGGCCACAGAAGCATGTCCTGCTTGCCCAGTGCTGCTCAGGTGCCAGCCAGCAGCTGCAGTGTGGCTCTGCCCACAGCAGTGCTGTGCAGGTGGAATACCTCAGGAGCGAGAGGCTTCTGGGAGAAATAACCCACCTGCCCATCCAAGCAGGACAGGGCCTTTTGTTTATGTGTCTGATCCTTTCTGCCCTGATTCTGGGAGTAGTTAAAATCTCAAAATGACAGTGCAGGAGGAGCAGGCTGGAGCTGTTGCCCTGCAAGAGAATCTGGCAGCTGCTCAGGGACAGCCTAAGCTGACCTGGCTCTGCCTGCTCTGGGAATGTCCACCTGCCCTGGCTGGTGTTCCCACCTACTGCTGGCCCTACTGATTCAGCAGTGTAAAGAAGCAGAAAACACCTGATTTAGTTGTTTTGTTTGGTTTTAAGTCAGTTTTCCCCTGGTCTTTCTCTTTCCAAAAGCTCACTGCAGGGTGGAATAAGCATAGGCAAAGGTGGAGAGAAGGACCAAGTGCCTGGGGAGTCAAGGAGAGAGGAGGGACTGCAAGTGCCATGGTACAAATTTGCCTCGCCATAATGCCCTGCTGTAGAAGCAGTTTAAGAGCCCTTGTGGCTTGCTTTAAGTGCAAATGAATCAAGTCCTGCAAGCTAACTGCAGCAACCTCGGGTCAGGAAATTCCCTTGGTGTAAACAGATTAGTCTGTTGCAAGTCATGGTGAAGCTTGACTTAATTCAGTGTGGGTCATTCTCAAATGTGGGATTTAAAACTTATTTCTTGCAGGCTTCTCAAAGATTAGACAGTGTTTAATTGTATCTTGGCAGAGACAGCGGGTCTAATACATTGAGAAACATATGTCTAGGACAGGTTGATGCTTCCTTTCAGGATAGCTGTCTTTGAAGGAGTAGCAGATGGAAGTCCTTCCACCTTTTCTAGGCACTGACTAAATTCAAGAAGAGCAGATAAACTGGCAGCAGAGAAAAACAATTCTGAAAAATAATTTACAGAGATCTGTATGGCTTTAACTTTATTTATTTAAGCTTTCACAGTGAGAAGCCTGGCTTTGGATTTATTGAAAACTTCTGAAGCTCAGTTGGAGAACCAAATATGATCAGGCCCTAGTTACAAGATTTCCACTTTTCTGGCTGGCTTTTCTTAGCAACATCCAAATTAGTGAATAAATAAAACCCTTCAGTCTGCCGATGACAATGAAAAATCTGTGATTCAGACCAAAACATCTTGATCATGAACTTGGCAGTGCTAACCTTGGAGAGCAAAAATGCAGACCATCAATCTCATATTTCAGTACTGTAAAGAGTTGCTTTGAAAAGGTCATTTTGTTGCTGTCCCATCTGTTTTACTCAGTAAATTTCACCCTTCAATGAGACTAAATTTTATTTTTTGGCTTTGGGATTAGAAAGGTTAGGTCTTGAACTGGGGGGGCAGAAATGATGATGTTTGTGTCTAGGATAAAGATACTGAAAGATGTTCTCTGTACTGAATTATCTGTCAAGCTCCTATAACCTTGGTCTTTTACTTAGAACATTTTCAAAGTCTTTGGGATTGTCAAAGTTTGTGATGGTTTTGTTCTTGCTTGTTTGGTTTGGTTTTGGTTTTTGTGGTTTGGGGGTTTTGTTGTTTTCTTTTGGTTTTTTATTTATTATTTCTGCCTTCTGAATTAATTTTTGATTGCTGGTTAGGTAGCTTCCTGAGAATGTCTGACTACAGCATGCTCATTTCTATTTTAAAATGTACTGTGTGAAGTAGGAAATACAAAAGGAAGTTTCTGGATTTATGTGTTTAGGCTTCAGCTGTGTCCCCTGTTTGCTTTGTTATAAATGGCAGTTCTGAAAACTGTACTCACTGAAAAGTGAGTTTCACTTTCTCAGCAGTGGAATGAAAAATAGTGCTTCTTGGAGAAGACATCTATGAGAAAGGTACACTACAGCACTTGTTATGATGTATTAGGAGTATTCACTAAGATTTATCTGAAAACAAGTTTTTCCTGATGATTTTGAATTGTAATACTGGTTTGCAAAATGTTATGCACAACTCTAATTTCAAACAGGACTTTAGTGACTTAAATTAAAGCTACTACTGCAAGAAGGCTAAATGCCAAAGCAAACAATATTTAAGCTGATTTTTGTCATATACTGCAGGCAGTTACACTTGTACAATGGGTAATTGGTATGAAATTTGGTACTTTTGAAATCTAAACCTTGAGACAATTTCAAGACAGGCCCTCAGTGTAAAATTCATTAGGTTTCATTTCACTTAACGGTAAATGTAAAAGTACCACACATTTGAGAAACCTAAACATACAATTTGTTGGAAGTTCCATTTCCTGTTTGTTCTGCAAACTGGAGAATGAGGACGAGAACAGGATGCGGTTGGCCAAGCCATTCCATGTTGTCTGTACCTGAAGATCTTTGCAGCAGCCCAGGTACCTCTGGAGCAGCCCAATCCTGCCCCAGCACAGGCACCTGTGGAGAAAGGTGCAGTCAGTGTGCTGTGGCTCTGGGTGGTAATGTGCCCATTCCTCAGAATACTGGTGATCCCCTGAAGGTCTTTAAGGAAAAGTCTTACTGCATGGGAACTGTGCTGCAGCTCTGATTCTATTAAGATACTGATGCTCAGTAATTATGGGATATAGCTGTTAACAGGATATTCCTGTTAATGTGCTCACCATGTAGGAGAAATGTGTCTGCGTTTCTGTCACTGCTCCTAAACTCCCAGCCTGGGGAATCCCAGCAGCTGCTGGTGCAGGGAGCAGCAGCCCTGCTCACCTGCGTTCCACTCTGCATCAGCTTCCTTTCTGCTGGCTTAGTTCAGCCACATAATCCAGCCAACAAATTAACAAAAATTCAATTTGCAGAGCTGATTTCCTGCTCTTTTGTTGAAATATCCATTTAGGCAGCAAACATATGCAAATGTTGGCGGTAAATGTCAGGGGAGGTGAGAGTGCTGGGAGGTGGACTTTTGTGATGGGGTGACAAACTGCATCCTGACCAGCATTGTCTCCTGAAGCTAAATCTGAAAATTGAACAAAGGTGTAGCCATACATTACAGCTCTCAAAAACCACTGCCAGTGTCAGAATTTTCTGCCACGTGTTGACACCTCCTGAATTTTGCCAATTTGGCTGGTTTTGTAGCTGCACTCAAAATCAGCTGTGCAAGGTGATGTGGCTTAATCAAAATAAATCAAAAATATTTCTTGAAATATTACTCCCACACTGCCTGTTTCTGAGCTCTGTTTTTTTGACAGATCCACCACAGGATTATTGTGTGTTTGTAATAGCAGTGGAATTGGGAATAAGGGAACCATAACCAGTAGCATGCTCTTTCCTTCTCATACCACAATGTCTCTGTGTTCAGGGTGAACTATACTTTGAGTTTCTTGTGTACTGCAGAGTACATTTCAGGTGGAGCAAAATCAAAAGGGAAAAAATCACAGCACCCTTCTGTGAGGAAAATTGAATTCTTGAAGTATAAAATTTTCTATTGGCATCACACAGCCTTGTCTGACATGGCTACAGTCTTTGCACCCCCCTAAAAGAAGTTAAAGAAATTATGGGCGAGGGATAGTGCATGTATGGATTGCAGCTGAGCTGGCCACCCTCCCATGGAAAGGTCAGGGAGAGGAAGAGACTCTCACTGAACTGTTTTTAGTGGCAAGTTATGGTCTTTCCTTCATTTGGAATTCTGGAATACTAGTAGCAGACCTAGCAAAGATAGATGAGTGAGTCAATGGCAGCAAACAGGTCAAAGGCACATGTTGAAGCACCAAAAGGAAAGAATGGCATATGGGAGGATGTGTCTTAGAGGAGGGGAAGATTGCCTAAAAATAAATATATGTAAATAAAAATTAATATATATATATGTTTGTGTATATGTATGCACATATAACACACATTTCTTCTTTAAACTGTACTCTACTGTGATAGAAACTTTCTATAGAAAATATTTGGCTTCTCTGGCATCTCCCTGTGCTGCAGAAGCCATGGTGTTTTGTTTTGGATCACATTTAATGTCTGTGGTCTCTGGAGATGATGTGTTACTTTCAAATGCAATAATGTGTTGCTTTTAAATACTATGTGTGTTTTATTCCTCATGTCTGGATTCCTGGATCACGTTTACATTGCAGATTCTTTCCTTGTCAGACTAGTCTGTTGTATCATGGGAATCCTTAAGCAACAAGGACAGATTCAGTGAAAGCAGATGTCAAAATATTAAAATTCCTCATGGGATAGAAACTCCCTGTCCCATGCAGACAGCAGGTATGATCTATTGTTGGCATAGTCTCCCATGCAAATCGTTCACATCTCTTCCTCCTCATCAAGTTCTTAGTGACCAGAGAGTGGCTTTCAGAAGACACCGCAATCCAGACTGGCCTGGAACAGGCACAAGGTCGCACTCTGGGGGATGTCCTGTACAGGGCTGGGTTGGGCTGGGCTCCATCCTTGTGGGTCACTTTCAGCTCAGTATGTTGTGATTTGATACTTGTGTGCAGCATGGACATTTGGTGGGAGAGGCAGCTGCTCCCCAAATCTGCAGGCATCACTCCTGGTGTCCTGCATACCACTGGAATTTACTGAAACAAATTCCCAAGTGCTGGCATCTGCGTTTTCTTCATTTCTATTTTGTCTTTTTGCCAGGAGTTGGAAGTATTTAGTCTTTTTATGTACCTTATCCCCTTAAAATAGTGTGGTGAAAAAGCACAGTGCAAACTTAGTTATTCATGTGATGATAAAATTGATATAAGATCAGGTGGTCAATTGACAAGCAGTAAACACAGGCTTTTAATTCTAGAATGGTTGAGTGCTTAGTTCCTTTTGTAATCTTAATGTGTTGCATGTGACATAAGAGGAGATTTTGTGTATGTGCATGATCTCTTAGGCTTGTTTGGAGTGATGGAAATTCCTTATGGTGGCACAAAGCTGCTTTGCTGTGAACCTGGAGCCTTTGACATTAAAACCTTGGCCATCTCTCCACTGTCACTTGCATTGCCTCAAGCACCTTGACGCTGCTTGTGGAGCTGTGGTGAGGGACACAGAGGGAGCTACCCACGATCCTGGGAATGCCTGCTTGCCAGATAACGGCAAAAATTGGGCTGGTACTCCAAAATTGTGTGTAAAGGTGCATGCCGTGCAGTGCCTGGCCAGTGGGTACGCAGGCATGTGTGACACAAGAATGTTTTCTTGTATGATAGCCACAGACTAATGGAATGTGGCTGGAAAGCACAGGGAGCATGTGGGTGGGTTGTGGAGGTGGTGTTTTGACCTCTAGTCCAGACTGGTCTTCTTATGCTTTCCTAAAGCAGTATAAATTTTTGGTTTCTGGTTTATGTTAGCAAAGGGTCACATAAATTATGCATGTGTGGATCTTCTGTCATAAAATCACAATAAAAAAGCGCAATGGCAAAATCAAAACTCCTGGATTCTCTGTTAATGCTTCTACATTCTAACTCATAATTTCCAAGTTAGAACGTAAAACTGAATTATTTCTCAGCTTAGGGAAGTTTTCTTGTTTAAACAAGATGAGGAAAAAAAGGTCAAGTCCCAAATGATGCTATTGCCTTTAAGTGTTGGTATGGAAAAAGATTATGGGATGCCCTGCAGTCAGCAAATCCGTTTTGGTCTGGTTTGAATGCTCCTCACCTGACCAAAAGCACATAATGTGTGTGTATGTGTGTTTCTGCATTACTATTGATCCTAATTTCCAGGCAGTGCCTCTCAATGGCTTTTGCTGTTTGGAGACAGGCCTGGGCTGACTTTCCCAGCCATGCCAGCGTCATCTGTCCCTGAAATGTCCTCCACCCCAGCAGCCACCACTTCTCCCCAGGGTGTTTGCATTGCTCACTGCACTCTTGGTTTCTTCCTTGACACAGCTCCTTAATGAAACACCTGATGAGTCAGTGTTAACTAATCTCACTTGGGTGTATGGCTGTCACCTCCCTGGAGAAGTTCTGTCTGTGTCTTGAGAATGCCCTGAACCAAAGTGAGGTGGTTTGCATTCAGCTGCATCTTCTTTCTCCACATGATTTTAGAATTTGGTACCTGTAGGGATAGCAAATTGGAAGTGAAACTGGCACAAGCAGAAGGAAATGTATGTGTCTCTTACTCCCTCAGGCAGCACTTTTACATAAGAAGGACACTTTAGAGATGCATATTGAAATTTATTTCATCTTTCTGCCCCATTAAACAAGCAGTTGGTTTTCAACAGCAGCTCACAGATGAATCTGAGTCAAAGCAGGATGATTAACTGGACGACAGCCAGCTTGGCCACTGTTGTCCTCTCCTGTTTAATACTCAGTGTATAGTGATACATGCATTAGAGGCTTCAAACTCCTCCCTTTGAGAGACAATAAGTAAATTAATCTGTTGAGAAATTGCTGAGACTCCAGCTTCCCTACCAACATTTTCATTTAACCATGTTGAATACTGCTAGCTGGAGTTGCTCAACTCAATGACTCACAGCCAAACACTGTAAAACATTATTTTTGCTTTTCTGCATTTCCTATCTATAAATGGGTGGTTTGGAGTTCAGTTGAGTTGAATACACTGAGGAGAAACTTAATTCCTGTCAGCTGATAACAACTATTCTTCATTCAAACCCAGAAGATGCTCTGCTTTCACTCACAAAACTGGGTGATCTTTGCATGTACATATCAGCAACCCCAAAACTACCATGTCTTGAGGGCACATGTGCCCATCCCTCTTCTGAATATCTGAGTTTCGGGTTTTCTAGTGACTAACCTGACTTTAGAAAGGCAAGGAGTGTCTCTTCAAACTCCCAACAGGCCTAATCTCTTATATCCCAGTATTTGCCATCCCAATTATTTTAAAGGAAAAATAGGTGTACTTAAAAGCCCTTAATCATGTTCATGGTCCCTCTTTTGGTTTGTTGGTCAGGGAAGAAAACATACTCTATACTTATGGGTGTTGACAGGAGAGAAGATAGAAAGATGCAGGAAAATGCTACTGCTGTGTACACTGTGCCTCTTAGCCAATTTAAACCACCATTTTCATCAATTTCCCTTTGTAAGAACAATTTAGAAAATATAACTGTTGCTATCCACAGGGAAGGGGAAGTGAATCTACAAATTGAAGTTCAAGGTTATTGGCGCTCTTATCTGTCTATAATATGGGTATATGTCTCTGAGCTGCTGAATATTTTTATTGCTGCTGGTTTAATAATTAATCTGCCTTTTGGAAGCTGCAGGCTTTTTGCCTGGGATTAATGCACTCTTAACATCCCCATGTCTACCACCTTGTCCTGAAAGCTAAGTGGTACCACAAGAATCTGCTGCAGGGGGCTTGTTCCATCTTTGATCGTGTGTTCCTATGTCTTCATAGAAAGCATTTTTAATCCCTCTCTGCTGCCAGGCTCAGACATAAAATCTCCAGTGCTGTTCTACAAATCTCTTCTACACCAGCTTGGAGGGCTGGTGCATTAGCAACTAGCAATGGTAAATGGCAGGTTTCTCTGAACTAGGCAATGAAGGAAGGAGTGTGCGTGACGGAAAGGGCTGTTGCATGTCTGTCCCCAGCTAGGAGTGGGGAAATGTGTGCCTTTAAACTCAAATCTTCCTGCCTATGGGATTAACTCCTTCCCCCATGTCAATGACTGGGTCAGTTCAGGGCCTTTCTGTGCTTTCTTGGGAGAGACCTTGTTTGGTGAGATGTTACAAGGACCTGTCAGCAGGCACTGCAGTTTTTTGGTGCCTGTGTACTTTGTGTATTTCCTCTCCTATCTCGTTGGTGTAGAATTAGTATATAATGTCTGTTACAGTGAAAGTGGGGTGAAGCAGGATGCTCAGCTGCTCCCATTTGCTTGTGAAGATCCCAATAGGTTTCCTGATGGAATTCTCTGAAATGTGGAACTCTTGCTTTTTTCAAGTGGGAGAATCAATACTGTGTGCCATGCTCTGCCCTGTTCACCATTCTGATTTCCATCAAATGTCAATGATGCCTGCCATGGATTGCATGTAGTGCATGCTGCAATGTGTCATTCAGGGGGAAGAATCTCCCTCCATCTGTGTGTTGAGCATCCTGCTAGGCAAGATGGGATGAAGGAAAACATCTTTTATTCTTTAAGGTACGCTTGATGTATTTCTGATGCCTGTGATAAAGGAAAGAAGAGAAGTGAGGCTGGGATGTGGGATAACAGAAGTGTGGAGAGCAACAGAGGCAGCACACTCGTCTCAAGGTTGCTTTTTTGCTTCTAAGAAGGAAGTGTTTTGTTGAAGGCAATTGCTGTGGGGCAGCCAGTTATGCAAGCCCTCCTAACTATGAATAGAGGGATACCTCTGTGGGAGAGTGCATGAAGCAGAAGGAATGAAAATAGGAGCTGCTGAAGCTGCATCTGTGCACTGGGGAGAGGGAAGGACAAGGAAACTTAGGATAGAAACAAGTAATAACAGGATTCTGACTCAGTCATGTATTTCTGAAACACTGGAAAGTGAGATGAAAATGTGGAGTCCTGATTTTTAACAAGACTTGTTTCCAGCTAGTATGTGGAGCGACTTAGTGGCTGATATAAGCCTTTTGAATAGATCCCTTTCCTGTTGTGTTTGCACTTGATTTTTTCCCTATATACAGAGCTTGAATTCCGAAGGTCTCTTCAGCTCCTCCAATTGCATCTGAGCAGAATCTTCCTTGGTGGATGGTGTTTTTTCCCTATTTGTACCAGCAGGCCATGATGTTTACCTTCATGGCTGAAGCCATGGTTTTAATCCAGGTTTCCAGAGGCAAAGAGTTATGGCTTTCTGCCTCATTGAACTGTTTTTAATTCAGTTAGGGCATTCTTCAGTCTCTAAACAACATTGTACAGGTTGTCTATAAGTAATGGAACAGCATGGTTGTACAGGTTGTACAGCCTCACTGGTGGGCAAGTTTTCCCTTAAACCAGGCCTGTGCTGCTTTGTTCCCTGTGGAGCTGCTGTAGCTGCACACACAAGGAGCACTGGTTGCAATTGATGGCTGGGAGGATGACTGGTACTATTCTTCAATCTGGAGTGCCTCTTTCCTCGTTTCTGTCAGTCTGCAGCAGAATATCTGCCTCTAATGCAAGGGTGCCCCATCAGAACAAAGTCATTGCCATTCCCGTGGCAATCATAGAAATACAACATTCCTAATTTTATTTTAACTGTGGTTAAGCACACAAATTTCTAGATTTGCAATGTTATACAATTTAGCTGGGTCGGTTGCTGTAGCAGTGACACTTTAAACCATCAGAAATACTGCTTCTTTGCTGTAAAGCCATGTGGATTTTACATTATAAACAGTGATTACTAATTTCATTCTCTGAAATTTAGCTTTCTGTAAGGAATAGTTGTATAAAATGAGAACAAAGCCCTAACAGCTCACAGTTTAGTTGTGTTGGTGATGTGAGTTGGTTAGCACAGGCTCAAGTACTCTTCCTCCCAGGGGCTGAAGAGGATGACTTTGTGCTGGGATTAGACACAGCTTCTCTTAGGGAGCTAGTTCTGTGTAGAGTATCCATGGATTCTCAAGAGGTTTGTTTTGAAACAACAAACTATTATTTTTATGCTGTCCTGGCTGTAGTCCATCTGCATTGTAGGGGTAATAAGGTGTCCCCTCTTCCTTCCCTTCGCATTAGAGTCTTTATCCTTTCTCCCTGTCTACTCCACATGCACCACACAACTTACCATTGTCTGTAATTAGTATTTGAGCTTTTCTCAGCTTATAACTATTTATTTGTCTTGGAAACTGGCCAGTGTTTTCCATGGGATTACCTCTCTCTGTTATAGTTGTTATAGTCAGGATGGTTTAGGCAAAGCAATGCAACAGTTGGTTTTGGGGCACCAAGGGCTAATTGAGGTCTCAGAAACCTTGGTTTGCAGCCCAGAAGTGCACTCTGCCCCATCCATGGCAGATAGTAAGGGCTATCTCTTGCACACATGCAACTAATATTTTGTCTTCCTGCAAAACATGAGGGTTTTACTTGCAGGGATCGATGCTGGTTTGTGATAACAGAGTGTGCTGTAGGAGGTGATTGTACTAATTTTGGTTTGGTTAACTGACAGTAGAACAGAGTAAAGCAAGTTTTGGCTTGGTGGAAGGGCAAAGCTAGCATTGAAGGAGTACCTTCAGTGGTCTGGAAATGCTTACTTTATGGACATGGGAAAACATTTTCTCAGTAAGAGTGTGGATAGACCTAATTAAGCAGTTCTCCATGTACAGTGTTTGTTTCTCAGGTCACTGCAGTGGTTGTTTCAATCAGGTTTCTCACTTGTATTGAAACTGCCCTGGAGTGCCATGAGTGCAGGTGTCAAACTTTGTCCCTAGGCAATGATTTTTTTTATTTGAAGCCAAAGGAGTCCAAAAAGCCAAGTTAACTTAATGTGGACTTCACCCATGAGGTTTCTGCTGCTTTTTTTTCCCCTCATAGCAAAAGCTGTTGAAGTATAGAAAGAAGTCTCTGTGACCTCATAATTGTATAAAATGAGACTGCTAATTATGTCTGGGAGGATTGTTAGGTTGTCATCAATATTTCTTGTTGCATTTAGTCCCACAGAGTTTCTTTTTTAAGAAGAGAAGAATTCAGGGTGGATGTTACTGCAGTCTACAGACTTTACTCATTTTCTTTTTTTGTGTATTTCTGCACAGATTTATTTGGGAAGGTTAATTGCTGGGTGAAACTATCTGCCTTGGCAATCAATGGTCCTGGGCAAACAAAGGGTTATAATTTTATTATCCCACAAATGAGACTTGAAAGGTTTGCTTTATCTTTGCTTCCCTTGCCCTCCGGACAGAAGCAGGAAGAGATGCTGCTCTTTGAGTGTTGCCTGCTTGTTCCCTGGCCCTGGAGGAGTGGGAGATCTCTTAGGAGGAGCACCACAGAGCCCGTGGTACTGTGAAGGCCCTTCTAGCTGTGTTACAGCTTTTCAGGAATGCAGAGAGGGGAGGAAGGTGCTGTGCTTTGTGGATATTTCGCTCAAACCAAGCTGTCAGGAGGAGGAAGAGGCAGCTTGATCCAGGTTGCCTGTTGTTCCCCCTCATCTGGCTGCATTCCTCTGCTTTCCTACCCCCTCATGCCTCTCCCTAACTTCCTGGCAGTCATATTGCATGGCATGCTCTTTTCACCCCATTTCAGGCCATGCAGCAGCAGCACAAGAGAGCCTTTGTTTAGCTGGAGTGCTGTATCTGAATGCAGTGAAAAGCATTGTGGCAGCTGCCTATGTTTGAGACTGTGCTTGGGGATGTCTCCAAGGGGATCTGTGTGGCCAGCACCCTCTGAGCTGAGCAGCAGAGCTGTAGGGAGGCTTTAGGGGTAGAGGAAAGATGCTATAATGTGAACTGCATGGAAACACGCTGGCTGTCAGTGCCATGGAAGTGTTTCTGCAGAGCAGCTTCTCTGTGTTGTTGTTGCAGCAAAGCGAGTCTAAGGATATCCATGATATGGGAAAAAATTCTTTGATGTCTAAGCAGTGGTACAGAGGCCAGAGAGAGCTGTGGTGGCAGCTGCATCATCCACTTGCAGAAGGAATACCAGTTCTTGGGGAGCTTCTCAGGGCTACCAGCAAGGTGTTTTCCTTCACTGCCCAGGTCCTTGGCCATGCTGTACCCCAGAGCCAGCCCGTGTCTGTATTGTTGTGGGCCACTCTTCTGTACCAAAAGCCATGGAGCAGAGCTGTCCTGGGGAGGCCACTGGCACTACAAGAAGCTCTATTTTGAGTCAGCGTGTTGATGCTGTGCTGCAAGTGCATCTTGTTCAAAGGCTGTACTAATTATAAATTGGTCTTGGGAGCTGAGGATAAAAATATCTTTAGTCAGCCTGTCTCCGTAAACAACCTGTGATGCTATTTGGAAATGTGGTGTAGTTTTCATGTTGCAGGGAGTGTGTGGTGTGTGTGTGTGTGTGTGAAGGACTTCAGCACCCAAAGTGCAGAGCTTTCTTGTGGTCAGGGTGACAAATAAAGCAGTGAAGGAATTTTTTTGCATGCTAGAGATGGCAAAGTGGATATTCATGACATTCTTTTCCATGCACTTAGAGAAGAAATTCAAGTTTACCTCAGGATTGTAGGAGGAAGGGTGTTTATTATAACAAGCATATGCTGTAATAGTACCTTCTTTTTTATAAATAAAAAAAATGCCTTTGTAACACCTTCTCTGTTCTGGCCATATGAATTTGGGTAGACTCTCTCCTGTACATTGCAGGAGAGGATTTGCTTCTGTGGTACAAGAAATCAGCTGGTTCACTGCTAAATCAAATGCTGATCTGCACTGTCATCTGCAAGGTAAGCTTTCCTACTGGGAAGGGGGTGCCAGCGGCAAGAGGAAGAGCTGGGTGCCAGCTGCCAGCAACAGACACACAGGGGAGCACCCATGAGAGGAAGTGATGCTGGATCTGTTACAGGAGCTCTCTACACAGCTGGAAGCTGCTGCAAAGCGGCGGCAAGAGGAAACCCCACAGCCTCCTTTGGCTGTCCTGGGGCTGATCCTGACAGATCTGTCACTTGGCTCCTAGTGGAGCTGAGTCCTCTGTGAACACCCCCTGACCGTGTTTCAGGAAAACTTTCAAATGCATGCTGGCTGTTTGGGAAGATGAATTATGCGAGCATGCTCTTCAGGGAGGTAAAAGCACTTTACCTTTCCTTTGTTCTTCAGCTCCACTGTGACTCAAACCAGGATGCTGTAGGTCCTGGGCTGCCCTGTGTTGTGCATTCTGCTTTTTACAGAACAGGGAAAATACAGGGAGAGGAGGGAGGACCAGATACAGCCCCTTTTGGGTGTCTTCCAGTTCAGTACTTTGGAACCACATCCACAGGCTTGAGGAAAAAAATGCCTGTATGTGAAAGGGCTTGCCATCAGAACTAAATTATTCATCAGAATATTAAAAGAAGAGTGTGCAAAGATGTAAACTGAGTACATCCCAATGCAGGCTGTAATGAGCTAAAATTATAGTTGTGGTCTTGGGAAAAGACCACATTCTCAATTAGCTTGGTGCTGGCAGCTGCCTGAGTGCATACAGCACCTTCTGCATAGGGATGATGCCAGGCATTCATCAACTTTGTACTCGTTTTTCAGTAGCTTAAATAAAATAGGATTTAGTCTGTATTAGCAATAGATGACAGCACTGCCAGTTAAGAGGGTGCTGTAAATCTGTAACCTCTTTGCACCTGCTGTCTTATAACTCTCCCAGGTTTTCTCATTTGTTTTTCTCCTTGCTATTTGTCCTGTAAATGTGTGTATCAAGGTTTCCTGTAATGTCGGCCTCCTCTGTGTCCCCTTCTTGCATCAGCTCTGTTTCCAGCTGTTAATAGTATGTGCTTGAGTCTGTCTCCATCGGTGTTTTAAAAATTGATGGCTTCCTCTTTTAGTTCACAGCCTCTGTCTTTTTGATCATCTCTATTCAACAGTCTATTTTCTGACTGTTTTAAAGGAGGTGACCGCCTTGCCTCTCTTGCTGGAGTGTGATGATTGGCATGCATCTTCTGCATTTCAGAGAAAGGGTGAATGATGTGTTGAGAGCTTTAGAATGACTGAGTGACAAGGTTTTCCTCCTGTTTATTTTGGTCTTTTTTAATGTTGTTGTGGAAAGGATGGGTTCAAGAACCAGGTCTTTGCAAGGTTTTTAAAATGCTGTTAAGTCTGTTTTCTCTGTTTGTCACTAGTAGTGCTTCAGGCAATATATTTCTCCTCATGAACATGAAGGTCTTGCCTTAACTGATGACAAGCTCAGATGTTACAGCAGTGTGCTTTAATTCTGAGAAGTGCCAGGGCTTGAGTGTAAGTCAGTCTGCATCCAGGGTAGTAGTTAATATGCTTGAAGCTGTAAGGGGATGTGTTTGCCAGGATGACGATGCTCCTCTGTGCCTTTCTCTGTTCACCCCTCCCCCTGACCCCACTTGTCTCTCTGTTTCTGTCTTATATTAATTAATAATAATCACTGTGTGGGTGGGCATTTCTAGAACCAGAAATGGAATGAACCAGAAATGACCCAGGAAACTTCTGCCATTGTGGATATGTATAGCTCCTAGACAGCCACAACAAAGAAGATACTGTTAATTATTTTCCAAGTAACTTTGACAGAGACATGAATAGAAAAATGTATGTGAATATTTTTGGAAGATCATCTGAGCTAAAACTCTAAATTTAGAATTTGCTTGATCTGTTTTTAAAATATGTGCAAGAAGTCTTTAACAGAAACTTTAAAAAATGAGAGAGAACTTTTCTCTGAGGAATGACAATCAATTTCAGTTTTAAATGAAAACCCGAATAATATGGACAGGATTTGTATTAGATATACTTGGGAAGGTTGGGGGAAGTGTGAAAGAAGTATTTTCCTGATAAGTTGTTCTGTGTGTACTTGGTACAAATATCTCGTATGACGCAGAACTCATCTGAAGCAATAACAGGAAAAGAAAGCTGTACAGAGAGCTGTAAAACATGCTGATTCAGGGATAAGAAATTCTTATTTGGAACATTCAGGTTATGATAGTATTTTAGGCTTCCTTCATTTTTGATACATTCATTTATATTCAGTGATGCTGCTTGGCAGTATCTTGATTTCCACGCTGCAGGAGAGACTGATTCTCAACCAGAAAAATAACAGTGGAGGAGGGAGAGCAGGGAGGTGTAGGTAGGTGTACAAATAAAGTGTGAATGCCTTTCTGCAAAGGGGAAGACTATCATCCAGGGCCTACAGTGGAAGCCACTGTTTTTTCTGTATATTATATGTAGCTTGAGAGATACTGCAGAGACTTCATGTGAAAACGGGAAAGCAAGTGCACATTCCTTTCCCCAAAATGATTGTCCCTACCTATGTCTTCTGAGAAAAAATGCCTGACTCTGTCAATAACTAGACAGTTATCTTCATCATCCTGTGTTGCTGCAGCTCTGAAGTGCTCTGGTTTTGGTGGATGACCTCCTGTTTGTGTCCTTTGAACATCTTTCTGGTCCTTCTGCATTTTCATATTGTCTTGGAACAATATTCTAGTTGGTTGCTCTAGCCTGGTCCACTTCTTGTATCTTTCAAGTCACAGGAGGCTTCATTTACCTCTGTTCACCATCTGCTGAGTTCAAGCACTTCCTTATCTAATGTAGTTTTGGCTTCTTGCTCATAGTTTATGTTTCAGCTAACTTAGAAATGCTCTGGTTTTCTGTCACTTTTGGCTCTTCTGCACAGGAGCCCATTACTGTTGGCCCAAAGGAATGGGGTGAAAGAGAAGTGTCTGAATCCTCTGTGCTTATGGCTGCATCCAGCATGGCCAGAGCTCTCTGTGGATGTAGGACTGGGACACTGTGGCTGAAGAGGTGTGTTTTCTGCCAGGATCTAAACTGTTTATGTCCTCTTCCTCTTGTAGAAGGGTAATGTTCTTGACTGTAGTGTCAGTCAGATATTTTTTTTAAAGCAAGAATCAGTGGGATGTTGACCAAACTGTTGTAATTTTGTTTAATTTTCACCTTTAGGGTGAAAATTAGGTTCTTTAGGGTTATTCCACTCCTCCTTCAGAAAAACTGAGATGAGCTTCTGAGGGAAGATTCGTCTCAAACATAGACTTTCCTTAAATTTATGGGCTTTTCATATGGACTGCCATTCAAAACAAACTTTTTTTCTTCTGTTTTTTTTTTTACCTTCCTTCAGTCAAGTCTGTAGTCCAAGATGACATGGGCAGGTTGACTGTGGGAACAATTAATAGCTTTTATTCTTGTAACTTTGACATTTCCAGTGTTCTGACACTAGAGCTGATGTGCTAGCCTGTAAGCAGTGATCTGATGGGGTGTGAAATCCCTCACTCCCTACAGCTTGGGCACTCTTTGGGAAGTAGGAGAGCCATCTGAAGGAACTGGATGCACACTGGCTGCTTGCTTCATGCAGACCTGAGGTGCACATAAACTGCAGTTTCGTCATACTCAGGGTGAGATTCTCTGCCCACTGGAAGTTTTTACATATAGGGAGGACAAGTTGCTCTGGATCAAAATTGAGAGGCATCAGCAAACTCTAATCTTCAAGTCCATTTACTTGCAAATGAGAAAGAAAAAACTCTTAAAAAAAAAACCACAACAACCCAAGCAAACAAAAATAAAACCTACAAAAAACCTGCACAAACCCTACAAAAATACAGAAAAGCTTCCCAAACAGAGATTCCCACTGCATGTGGGTTGGCTGTGTGTTTGTGGGTTTTTACTTGTTTTTGCAATATATATTTCTCTCTGTTTATTGTCATACCGTTTGCCTTGTGAAAGACCAGCAAGTTACATACTGAGCCTCTGTTATTTAACAGAATTTCCCATGTATTTTTTATTAGTATCATCATGTGCCTGTGAACAGGGAGGTGACACATAGGAATATGTGAAGTAAAAGTAACTGCAGTGAAATCAGATAATTGACAGTAAGGTGGGAGTGCAGGGAAGACAGCTTGCTTGGCTGCCAGCTTGACAAAGCATGTTAGTTCACTGGAGTTTTCTTTTGTTTTATTTGTTCTTGATTTTGATTCCCTGTTTGAGCTCGGTTTCCACCTGAAGTGTTCATTATTTATGCAAGGCAGCACTGTTATTCCTTCAGGGTAAATGCTCTTAGCTGCTTGTACCAGTAGAAGGACTGGGCCTGACAGAATTTATGCAGAAATACAGATATCAGACTGGATTTGTCTAGTGCTATAGGTTCTCCATACTCTTTTGGGCATTGTCACACCTAACTTACTGCAAAGAGCACTGCTTCTCCAGTGTGTTGTTGTAAGATGTTTTCTCCAAGCTGCTTCTCAGGTGCTGAAGTGAAATCCAGTTTGCTAGCTTATCTGTACCATTAAGCCTTTGGAAAAAAATGGGGAGAATACCTTGTTTTGCTTTTGTTTTGCCCTTTGCCAGCCAGAGCTGATAGACTGTGGCCACATTGAACAAACCCTGGGGAAGGCAGAGAACCCCTGCAAAAGTGGGGAGGAAAAAAGAGTTCTTCCTGGTGTTGTGTTTGCAATGCAAAGAATGTTGAGCAAACATGTTTGCAGAGATTTAGCACTTTGCAGGTAGTAATATAAAGGGTTGGGTTTGGGTTTTTTTCCCAGGTATTAAGTACTGCATAACTGAAACTTTGTTAAATTGCTGAACCAATTTATATATCCCTCTCAAAAGCAGGGGTCAAGCTTTCTTGGCACAGGTGAACATTCAACACTTCTTTTTATTTAATCCAAACAATCTTTCCTGCTGTCAGCCAAATTGCCCATATCATTTCATGTTCTGTGCTGCCAACACATTCTCCCTCTCCATAGTACATATGATCTCATATTGCGCATAATAACTCCAGATTTTTCCTGAAATATCCAACCAACTTGACCTGAAGGAAAAATAATTTTCTTTTTGCTATATTGATGCTTTCTGTACATTTTCTTTATTAACTGATTGTATACTCTTAGGATAAAATCTGCCAGTAGAAAACAAGTAGAGAATGTAAGGAAAGAGTCATGAGCAGCTTTTGGTGACTGCAAAGACTAGGTGGACATCAGAGCATAATATCCACCCTTGCTGCACCAAGGCTAAATTATGGGTATTTTTAATGGGTTGGTTGCTAATTTTAGCGGCACAGCTCTTCAACTGAACTTTTTCATGTGGTTCTTTCAGGCAAGTTTTGCAGCTTACTTAAGTTTGTGACAGAGTAAATTAGTGTTAATCAGAATCGAGCCATTTTAAATGCTCTGACAGGTCTCCATGTGCCAAGAAGGGCAGAGCATTCAATCCTGAAGGTGTGACAGCTCCCACAAAAGCAATGAGCATTTCCTCTAGCAATACCCTCTCTCTGGCTTTGTAGTTTAAAAGCAGCTTTGTAATTTGTCTTCTGTGGCTGCATCAGGTGGGGACTTGCCTTGTAAAGTAAATATCCTGAACAAAGTCTTGCTGTATGCTTCTACCACAGGCCACAGTCTAAAACAGTACTCCAAATTTCGCATCTTTGCCTTAAATTTTCTGTGTCTCTAGGCCAAGGTGCTTGTTGTTCCGTTTAACTTAACTTTTTAAAAACTTGTTATCCTAAGAAAAATCAACTCATGTAGCCCATTAAGCCACAGTGCGTCCTCCTCCTTGCCCCACTACTTTCTCCTTCCCCTGTGCCTGCATCGCTTTTGAGCCTGTTGACCAGATTCAGTCACACAAAATCAAGACAAAATCCTCAAGATTTTTCCTCAGGGTAGAGGAAGGACCTGGCACAGTTCAGGCTTTGTTAGTGGCTCTGCTTACAGGTAGCTCCTTTGGTCAGCAGAAGCCATCCAGAGAGAAGCACAGGCCTAGATGACCAGCACAATTAGGAAGAAGATGCCTGCCTTCTTCTAAGCCCTAACTTGGAGTGGAAGCTGGTCTTACAGACAAGACAACGTGAGCTGCCCCAAGTAACATATATACCATGGTGAATCATGGATCCTTTCTGGGGATTTGGTTTAGCCTCACTAATTTACAAGGATCTCTGCCAGCAACATACCACAGTCTTGGCATGCAGCTCCTCCTCATTACCTTGGCCTTCTTTCTGAAGCCAGGCTTGACAACTGGGGAGTCAGAAGGAGAAATCAAAGAGGAGGTTCATCTGGAATTGGAGAGGTCGGCTGACCCACAGAGCAAGATATATTGGCCCAGCTTTGTGTTTTGTTTCAGGGCAATACCATCCCACCAACTCCAACACTGTTGGCATTTGACACCTTCAGAGGGCTCTTAGCTTCAGCTGAAGGGCAGGAGGAGGCATTTGCATGTGCTTTAAAAGTAGCTAGCTAAATAGGTAAAAGCTCATAAAGCATTTAAGCTTTGCTCACCATTGCCAAGTTTCCACATGTTTAGAACATTGAGTGCTCCTGTAAACAAGATCTCAGCCCACACCCTCCTCCTGTGTAGGTGGCCATTGAGGTTTCATTAGAACCCTGTAAAAGCCTGTGTGTGACCAAGGCAATGACTGACCTAATGACTCTGTGGACTAGGCTCTAGTGATCAAGCCTTGTTACATGGCTGGCAAGGCTGGAAAACTCTGGAGTGTCTCAGAGCTTCCTGGACAAACTGCTGTGATGTGAAATATTTCCCACTCCTGGAGCAGAGGAGTCCCCTAAAGGCAGCTGAATAAAAGAAGTAGCACAGCCTGGAGATGAAAGGAAGTTGTCTCTCCTTTTGGGTTAAATAAGTAGGTGTGGGGCTCTGAGGCTGGTGGCTGTTCTGACTTGTTTCACAAGAGACTGAAACCCATGCTGGGCAGGGCTTGGAGTACCTGGCTCATATGAAGGCTTCTGGAGGTTTGGTGAGGGGTGCAGGGGGAGGTATCTTCTGCTGGTTAGAGGTGGCTGGTGCCTGTTGAAAAAATACATTCAAGCATGGCAGCTGAGTTGAGCCAGGGGCAGCACAGCAGACATGGTGAGGTGTCTCCATCCTCCAAACAAAAACCATTGTCTGACGTTGTCTCCACATTTTTCCTGCCTGAACAGGCTGTTTGTGAGGATATGTAAACTCTGAACTTCCCTTTAAACAAGAGGATGCGAAAAATGAAGAATGTGTCATGATCATCAAACTGAGCTGAATTTGTGTGTCTGGCAGTAAGACTGTGTTGGGAAATGGAATGGATCTGCTTAGGGATATATTTAAAGAGGGAGACTGTAGTGAACCCACATGCAAGTGAATTGAAATTTTATTTAGTATATTTAAATATGTTTGTCTAATCTCTCTGAGAAAAGTATAATTTGCTCTATAAATGCATTTTACCTGTTAGCTTGGTTTTGTGTGGGTTTATATGTGCGCTGTCAATTTTTGCCCCTGAGATATGAGCCTGTTTCTTTTTTTTTCCTTTAATGCACATTTAAAGCTTCACACAGAGTTGTTTCTGAACATTGTCTTTCTTATATCTCCAAACATAAAAAGCCAAAGCAGTAAAATAAACAGCCCTCCTCAATCCCCTCTCCAAACAAATCGAGGGAGAGCTTTTCTAGTGTTAAAAAAATTTAGGAAGTTGCAGCAGTGGCCAGGGCTCCCCTTGCTGCCCCACAGCTGCACAGCTCTTTGTCTCAACAAAACTCATATCTGTAAAATATAGTTACAGTGGCATTATAGTTACAGAATATTAAGGTTGGATGTTTATGATTCAGTAAATCTGGATTTAAGATGGCTTTTGTGGGATCAGAGGCACCCTGCAACCATGTGGGCTTGATAGGTTTATTCAGGACAATTTCACTCTGACAAATCTCTTTTGCTTGCATTAGAATATATGAACTCTATTTTAATTTTTTAATACCCCAGCTCCTCATCAGAAGATGATTTTGATCCATTCTCATCTGTCTACCACTGTACCTCTACCTATCAGATATTGCTGTCCTGCCCTGGACAATGTTGTTCAAGCCTGTCCCACACCGAATTCGGCTGGTTGTTGTAAGAGAACCATGAGTGGTTTTGCACTGTGATGTTGATGCTTCTTAATTTTTTTTAAAACTTAGTCCTAAGACTAAGGCTTTTCTGGCTGTGTGAAGCAAGGTCTAAAGCTTCACTTGACTGATTTTTAGCATGGCTGGTGACAACCATCAACGTCTGAGCCAGAAAACCTTCTTTCGTCTGCAATGAAAGGATGGCCAGAGAGTATTAAAATGGAAAGGTCTTGAATGTTTTTTGTGTCAGCCAGAACTCAAGAAGAAATTGGTGGGAAAGGGAGGAAATGAAGTAGGTAGAGTTCTTCATGTAAAACCCAAAATTGCAGACTGTCTGCTAGTCGGTGCATGAGGTGGTTCCTGTTCCTCCAAAATCCCAATTTTGGAGCTTAAAGTAGACAAGGTATTTAGTATGCAGAAAGTCAGGGATTTGGCTATAGATTTTATATTCTTGCCTTCAGACAGCAAGGCTGAAACTTTAAGGCAAAGTCAGAATTTCATTATTTAAGATGCTTTTCGAGAGGAAGTAGGTGATCACTGGCTGGTAGTAATTCAAATGTGTTGACTTGTAATTAAATATGGTTGTCACATTCATTTGGCCCTATTCCTGGAGAACTGGATGGGTGCATGCTGGATGTGTACACGTGCTCACTGAAGTAGTTGTAGGGCTCAGCTTGCACTTGCTCAGATCCCTGATTAATGGTTGTTTTCCCTTGTGGTCTTTGCCAAGATGAGTTTGGATGGAAAATGGAATTAAAAAGCACTTCATTTAAAGACTAATTATTAGTGAAACAAAAGCTTGTTCAAATGATCTTCTCTTTGAACAAAATAGAAGTTTACAAAAATATGGTTTTGCTCTTTCAAGTTAATATGTCATTAAACAAAGGAAGCATTGTGGTTTTTTGTTTCTGGTCATCACATCCTTCAGATTTGAGATACGGTAGATAATATAATGGATACCGGAAGGAAGAGAAGCATAAGCTTTCCACATCCTGAAACTTCCCAATTCCCATAGCTTGCTTTCAGTGGCAAGTTCAAAACCCATAGAAGTATGTTAATTTAAACAAACTTATATTTTCAAACTGTGTTTTGGCCATTTGGGGGAAGTTTAGCTGTCAAGGAGCTGAGTTAGACCTTCTGCAAACTCTTGTTTCAGAGCATTGGTCTATGGCTTCTGCAAGCTCAGCGTCTGCCTTGCTTGAAATCTTTGAGAAGCAAACCATTGTTTCCTTGAACAGTGTTTTGAATTAATATAGTTTTAATTTTTTTAGAATTAATTTAATTTATGGTAAGGGTACTGCTTTTCAAATATAGAATTAAAATTATTTTATTTAGAGATTCAAATAGAGTTGATATAATTCCAGCTTTAAAAGTGCAGAAAAGTGTGATTTGTATTTAAAGGGTTCCCACTCACTTCCTAAACCCCCACCCATCCCAGCAGCTCTTGCTTTGCTTGTTAAGCTTTTCTGAAAATAAGAATCAGCCAGCTGTCATACCTGAACTATCTCCAGATGAAAAACCACGCACCTGACTGAGTTTTCTAGAAAGGAAAACTAGTCCTACATATTTCAGTGCAGTATTGGAGATAAAATTGAGTGGCAGGGGGGTATGTCTGAAAATAAGGTGAGGTTTTCTTGGACTGTCTGGTATCTCTGCAGTGCACTTAACTTGTCAGCAGGTTAAAACTGAAGGCTGTCATCAGCTGCTGCTTGTGTAAGAAGGAGCATCACTCACCCCATCTCAGGAATGCCGGGGTCACCTCAGGGTGTGCGAGAGCAACAACAAAAATGTCATTCAATGGATTTGACTTTCTAAATTTACCTTTGTACTTCATCTGACTCCTGTGCTGTGCGGTAGTTCTTGCATCAGGGAAGGCTATTTGTGTGGTGTTTGCAGGGAGATTGGCACAAATCCTCTGTCAGGAGTTTGGGAATGAGAAAGGTCAGTGTTTATCTGGGTGGGTGGGTGTGTGCCCAGTGGGGAAAGGAGAAGCAGTGGTTTAAGAAGAAATTATAAGGATATTCTATTTTATACATTGAATTTCTCTGGGGGGAAAAAACCCAAGTGGTTTCAGTTTTAAGTGCTGTTCCCATTCTTTAACTGTTCCTTGATTTTAATGTTGTTGTTTTAATTTTTCTTTTGAGATGTCTGAATGCAATTGCCAAGTCAAAGGTCACCAGCTTATTTCAGTGCACTTTAGGATTTCAGCAAGCTTTAGACACGATTTAAAAGCGTCTGTATCGAAGCCTACCTTGAAGATGCAATAGAATAGAAAGTGTTCTCAGGTGGTGGAAACAACTTAGCTATAAAAATTGGTACAAAGGATGATAAGTCTGTACCAGAAGCAAGGAATGTCTGGGGTGTATAGTATTTGGCTACGGGAAGGGGTTGGGTGCCAAGATGCTTGGGATGTAGTTCTTTTGGAAGAGAGAATCAGGATCTCTGAAAAATTGTGCTTCCCTTTGGTCACTCCATATCTCTACTCAGTGCACAGACCTGATAATGCTGCCTGGGTTTGGAAATAAGCAGGACTGCACCAATGAAATAGGCAAATTTTGTTTGCTAGTATCTCCAAAGAAGAGAAATGTCTTAATTCCTTCACATCACCACTTGTGCTCCTTGATTTCCCATGCACAATACATCCTACATCTTTTTCTTGAGAAAGAAATTACTGTTCTCTAAATTCTCACTTCTTCAGTTGTGTGCTTATGATATGTAAGGGAGAAAGATCTTACTCTTTGAAAGAGCCATCTCAGAGGAGGCTCTGTTCTCTCTCAAAGAGGCATCTGATGGTGCCTGCTGAAGCATGTGCAATGCATGCAATGGCAAGGCTAGACTTGGGAAAAAACACCATCAAGCATCTAACACAGAAGCAAATAGGAAGAGGGAAAGAGGACAGGTCAGGCTGCTTGTTTTGAGGGATTTGTTAAAACTCAGATCTATGCCTTTGGATTAGGAGCAGATTTGGCCCACAACACTGAGTCTGTAACACTACAGATTGGTATGCTTTTGTTTTCTAATATAAGATACAGAAATCTGCTGTGTTGCCAGCATTGTGAATGTACTAAGTTATTTCTCTCTTGCCTCTCTTTGTTTCGTTCCAAAG
Organism: Molothrus aeneus; assembly: GCF_037042795.1. NCBI lineage: Eukaryota > Metazoa > Chordata > Aves > Passeriformes > Icteridae > Molothrus > Molothrus aeneus. The sequence goes on from NC_089646.1 coordinate 68,958,371, forward strand.
ATGTTAAGCCCCTTAGTGTTCCAGGCTGTTATGTTCACTCCAAGAGACATTCACATTTGGAGCTCGTACAGTGCTTTGTAGTGAGCTTCTCATGGGGAATGCAGTCAGAGAACTTAATTTTTTCAGCCATGGCTTTGCTTTTTTCTAATCCTATATAAAGTGCATTAGATCTTGGGCTTTGAATCTTCATACCCTTCAGTGTGTAACTTATTATAGGGATCAGTTGGTTCAAGGAGTAGTATGTGTGGGAAATGCTGGTAATATTAGACTTTTGTGATTTCTTTTATGAAGTGCTTCATCTAAAAATCTATAATACTTGCAGACATCACTAGTTATCTTAAAGCATTATGGAAATGAGACCTTACCCATCCCATCTCATCTATATTTACACATGTATTTGGGAATTCAGTGCTTTGGTTGCTCACCTGACAAGGAATGTGATGAGGATCATATTTCATGAACATAAGTTACTCCTCTGCTATGCCTGTGGTGCTTTGGTGACAAACATCATTCCCCAGGGCTGCACAAGCAACAGTCTTTCTGAAATAACAGCTTGCTGTTGAGATACTAGTGACATCTGGTGTGGCAGGGTTAGCCCCAAATTTGGGGTTTTGTTTTCCTCTTTATATTTAGAGAAGGTGCCTCTGGTTGCTGCCATCCCTGCTCCCCCTGTTTCATTTCCTGCTCCTACTCTTGTGATGTGCTCTGTTCCCCACGTGGCCTCCACCATCATCCTGGTGTCAAAGCAGCCACAGGATCTGGGGCAGGGATGAGTGCCCTGAGTGGGTTGGCATTTGTGCAAACACCCAAAAACTCCTGTGCTGGAGGGATGCTGCTCATTGCACCATGGCCATGCATGGCTTCTTCCAGGCACCCTGTGGCCAGATCCAGTGTGCACAAGGTGTTCTCAGATATATTTGCATTTGCAGAAAGGTCTGCCACCCCCTTGCTGGAGACTGCCCACTGCTGCTCTTACTTATCACTGCTTAAAGCTTGCAGTAGTTTTGTATTTGTTTTTATTAAGAAAAGACAGCAGCAAAACCAACCTAACAAAAACCCCGCTTTAATGCCAAAATAATTTTCTGTTCTCACTGCAAAAAAAAAATTTGAAAGAGGGGAGAAGTTCACTGAAGTGGAAGAACTGCAGTCCATTTTCCAGAAAAGGGGATCAAATAGTCTGAGTGTCCCAGCAGCAAACAGCACCCCAGAGAATTGTGCAGTTAGCTGTTTTCAAACATGGTTTTAATTAATACGATATCTTAGTTCTGTTGAATTCAGAATGAAATCATGTCTCAAATATTATCTGTTGCTCTCAACTTGTAGCCATCTGAACTTTACAAAACTTGCTTCAGCTATTGTGGGGCCCAACCTGTGAATCTTTAGGAGACTGGATATTTTAATTGCCTGGTTTTTGGAGAGTGCAGTATAAGTCAGCTGCATTCTGATGCTTACTAATACTGAAGCATGTGTAGTTTCTCTTTCTTCTGAAGCATTATGAATTGTTTCCAAAATCCATAGACCAGTAGTAGTTGCCCTACTTGAGTCAGAAAAGTTAGGACATGAAGATGAAATACTCTTCCCTCAGCCCACTACCTTTCTGGCAAGATGTGAAAGAGAAACCCAGACAACTTCATAGTGAAGGTGTGTTACAAGCTGCATTCATAGTGAAGGTGTGTTACAAACCACATTCATACCCTAGGTAAATTCACTATCTCATTTCAGGTAATGGGGTTTTTTTGTTGTTTTTGTTTGTTTGTTTGTTTGTTTTGGGGGTTGGTTTGTTTGGTTTGGTTTGGGGGGATTTTTGTTGTTTTTTAATTTGCCGCTATTCTGAGCTGGAAAGGAAGTATTACAGTGGATTTGTACAAAGCTGCTCTACCCTGTCCCAGGAGCTGGCAGCCCCTAAGCAAAAAGACTGATGCATATTTTAAGAGTCAGTAGTTTTTGTATTAGGCTCCTTTGGTGATACAAGGTAGGTAGTGGACGTGTGGATAAATATTAAGTGACTGCATATGCTGCAGCACATAGTCATTAAGTGGTTTATGTGTGAAACCATGGAAGGAAGGGGTTGGAACAGGGACACTTTCTCCTGTTTGATCTGAAATACCTGGTGGTGTATAAACAAGAGAAACTTGTTCTTAGGGTGGTTGGATATATACTGTACTCTTAATTAAGCCTTGTCTGTTGCACTTGGTGATGCTTGTAGTGGTACAAATATCTGTTTGGCTCCTTTAACATCCAACATGTTTTGTTGAAGCAGAAATAGTGTAGTCAGTCACTAAGTGAAAGTATAACTGAAGCATTGGATCCAGGTCCTTGTTTCACAGGCTGCAGGAGTGGTTTTAATGTAAGACTCCTTCTGGTCATACTTTCATTAGTTGAAAATGTTTGCAGATGTTGTGATCATATGGGTCTTTCAATATCAAAAATCATGCCCAAAGTTATTTTTATGGAGCTCATCCTGATGTTGGCCAGTTAGGTGTCTTGTTGCCTCATGTTTTGTTTTTGTCATTAAAAAAAATTAAATTCAGATATCTTTATAATTACAAATTCCTATCTGTCTCTGAAATAAATTGTGCTTTGAATGTTTCTAGGAGGTTAATGAATAATTGGCTACTGAGTAAAAGGGAAGATCCTTTTAACAGGCAGTTGAATCTGGTGTAATGTATGAAAATTAATGGTTAGGTTTAGAGCTTTAAATGTGATATATTTTTCATATTTAGACATGAAGATGTCCTTATTAGCAAAAATTTCAAACATTGTTATTTATTTTGCATGCCTCTCAATGAATTCAATTTCACAAAAAATGAAGGTTAGAGTTTGTGTATTTAGGATCTGTACTTGAATGCAAGGACCCTTTTTATGTTATTTGTGATTAGGTGAGGGAGAGCAAGTCTGGGTTTGGGTTTTTTTTTTCTTCCTCCTTAACATTTTTCCCCTCTTTGTTATGATTGTGGAGGTATTTGTTCAAATTGAAAAGTCAACTCTTAGTTTTTCTACCTTCTAGGAAGGAAGAGTGTGCAGTGATTTTTAAAATAGAAAATATTTTACATCTGTTGCTTTTATAGTTGGTTTTATATGTTAGCTGCTGATAAGCCAGTAATAAATCAGTGCAAGCCCTGCACGCCTACACTTTTCCTTCTTTGAACACAGCTTGGATATTTTTTGCTCCCCGCTCTCCTCTGTGTGGTGAACTGCACAGGGAGTTTTCCTCTGTTGCAGAAGGATTTGGAAATGAAGTTGCTGCCACACTTCAGATCTTAATCTTCCTTACTGTTTGCAGAGGATTCTTTGCCAGTCAGCTGGGTCAATATTAAAACCAAGCTATGCTGCCTAAAACCTATCAATGCATCCAATTTCTCATATCTGGAGTTCTGAAACTGGCTATCAATTGAGTTCTCTTAAAGGGAGGAAGGCCACAAGTGACAAGGCTCAGCCATCTCCAGCCTGCCAGTGAGCTGCACTGCCAGCCTGGGGCAAGGCAGGGCTGATCATTTGCTTAGTTCCATTTTTGTTTACCAGTGTTTGTCTTCTCCGTTTAGGGGCTTGCATACCACTTTTTGCCAGTCATAAGTGCGTATATTTATGTGGTTATGTTGTCCCTGGGTGGTGGTGGTGGTATTGTTGTTATTACATTGATGTGTTGTTCTCAATTCTACACCCCCTAAAAATTTAGAGTTTTCTCTCTGCTTTGATTTTTGTTTATGTGATTATGCAGAAATGTTGCTGGTGATACCAGACCTTCAATGGAGATGTCAGCCTGTAGTAACTAGCTCAGAAATTCTGTCTTTCAACTCCTCAGCCCTTCTGTATCCATTTGTTTCCATTTCAAAGGTGGTCTGCCTTTTAGTTGACTTTATTTTAATCAAATGCATGTGAGTACAAGGCTGTGTTGTGGATGTGTTATTTATAGCCCCACAGCAGTCAGGTGCAAAGTGATCTGAGCAACAGCTCCTGGTCAGGTTAAAAGAAAAACCACTTCCAGATGAAGGTTATACAAATGACTTAACTCTATGTAGACAAAGGTGCGGGTGTGTGATGTCTGGATTTTGGGGTGAGGGAAACTCATTACTGGTAGTGAAATTGTTGGAGTTTGATTGTGTGTTGTTGGAGTATCCATCCTCTGTATTTACTGGCAATTTACCTTCGGGCAGTGAATGCTGGAACATGCAGGGAGGGAGGGCAGGGAGTGAGCTTTACTGTATGACAGCCATGCCGGTGCCCTGGGAGCTCAGAGTCTCTTGCTGCAGAGTAAACAGAGGGCAAAAGCTAATTAGCTGCTTTGCAATTTTTTTCTTCATAAAAAGGTAATTTTTTATTTCACCCCCAGTGCACTGGTTCTGCACAATGGGTGCAAGAGGCAGAGCAAGCAAAATAACAGGACCTTCCCTGCTTGCTGCTCCAGGATAAGGTGGTACCTGTGCCCTCTCCTGGCACCGTGCTGAGATTGGATACAAGGCTGGGCAGCTTCTGTGTGCCTTGGGCCGCTCCGACATTTCTGCTGCAGATATCTGGCACCTTACTTACCTGGAGGGAGTCAGGGTGTTATGTCACCCAGCCTTTGTGAATGCCTGACATTTCCTCTCCTCTGGGCAAGAGCTGGAAAGGAAGTTGGTTTATTTAGAAAAGGGATTTTTTTTGTTTACTTCTGTCTATTCATACTGTTGGTAGAAAAGATATTTCTGCTTCCGTGTGAAACATCTTGCTAAATTATAAATGTGAGGAAGTGGCTGAAGAAATGGCTTAACTGAATTGTTATTTATTTGTTAATTTTGTAGCTCTAATTTCTAAATTCTGTATTTCATTGTGGCACAGCCATATATAGCCTCATATTGCTGTTAAATAACCAAATTGTGATGATAACAGAAGGCCCTTTCTTAAAAACCTGAGCTTAAATCTGGTGTTCTGCATTGAGGCACCTGAAGGAAGGTGCTTCCCCATGCAAAGCCCTCAGGAGCCACCTGGAGCAGACCAGGTGCTCAGTGGTTCCAGCCTGAATTCCAAGTTTTCCAGTTCCTCTGGCTGTGGCCCTGTTTTTAGATGAGAAAACAGTGATTAAAGCTTCCCTGTGTCTGGGAACATCATGCAAGTGGGCGGGGATGTGTGAAGAGACCTGCTTACTGTCCAGTGCTGGACAGCCTTGTGCAGCAGCTTTCTCTAGCTTTCTCAGCAAGGTGGGAGAGCAGTTTTTGTCTTCTCTGCTTCCATAAACATATACAAATATAAGTGAACATTAATTTTATTTTTTCAAATTACATGTTCACAGACTTTGTTTCAGCAAAACCAGATCTTTAAGATTTAGTTATGCTTACTTCCCATGTAACCCAGAATACCTTTTGGATATAGTTCTTTAGCTGCTGACTTGGTAAAATCTGGATATAAGCTACCAGGTGGTTTTCCTAATTGGACTGTGCAACTTGTTAGACAGGTTTGTAGCCTGAACTCAGTTCCTCCTTGTTCCCACAAGTGTTTGAGAAAGTAGTTTGGAAGCTTGTGGTGTGAATGGTCTGGCAAAGGGCTCTGCCCTCCTTTCCTGGGGATGCTTTGCCCTTGAGCCATGTGCATGGTGCTGCCCTGGAGTCGTGGAGGGTGTTTCCTGTCCTGTTGGATGTGTGGTTACCCGATCTGGGAAATATTCAAGCCCCTAAGACATTCCTGTGTTGTTTATACCAGGAGGAACACATGCCTACAGTGTGCTCAGGTTTGCTGTGTGCCTGCAGGTACAGGGACCTGCCCTGGGAGGTGGTGGTGTCTGAGCCCTGCATGGGGGCGCTGAGGATCCCCTGTCACACCAGGAAAGGCAGGATCAGCCACAAAGGCCTTTTTCCTCCCATTTTTCTCAGCATTTTTCTCACGGATAGGAATTCTCATGTAGTTTCCCATGTTCCTGTACGTGACTGAATACAGTTAGGAAGCAAACCAGTGTTTGAGTTGAAAATTGTATCTCACCTCCTGTACTTTTCCAGTTCTGCCCTTTTTTATTCCCTTGCTGGCTCTGCAAGAAGATACAAAGGAAAATTTGGAAACAGTAACTGAATTATTTCTGTTGTGCCAAGCAATGGAATGATTTATTCAAAGCTGAGTGTGGGAAGGAAATCTGATATGATGAGCCAGGGGCACTCCTCCTGTTAGTTATGTCTCTCCCCTCCCATGACCATAATCTTCTTTTTGTCATTCTCTCTCACTCTCCCACCTTCTATACATTTTTTCTCTTGCTACAAAAGGGTGGTAAATATAGGAGGTTTTTTTGAAGTACCTGAAACTGTTCTCTTAGGAGGGATGATCTAACACCACATACAATGCAACCCTTGCATAGGAAACAGCACATAAGATTCGTGTTGCCATTTATGTACTATAAGCAATCAAAGTATTGATGCACAAATAAAAACACAAATAATGGAGAAACTGCTTGCAATGTGCATGTATCTTCAAAGTCAGTAGCAAACTTACTACAGAGAGAACCTCCCTAAGATCCTCTGACCTTAAGAGTACAGCTGACTGTCCCTAGGCAAGGTGAAGTCTACACCAGGCTCTGCTGGGTGATCTCCTGGACAGCATAATCTCTATGCACAGCTCTTATCTTTGGCTTTGTACCACCACAGGTACAGCACAACACCAGGAGCTTGCATTTGAGACAGAAATTCACATAGAGAAGCAGGTGCTGCTAAGAGAAGGTTAGGAGTCATTCATTTCTCAAGGTGTAGGTATGGGCATATATCTTCACAATTTTGGCTGTAGCTGTGGTGTGTACAAAGTCTACTGCTGTTGTAATCGAAACAAGTGAAATCCGCTTTCATGAATTGCAGCTGGATTCTTTCCAAGGAGCTGGGCTTCCTTTTAATGTTGGGCTATTAATTAGCTCAGCAATTTATTCTAGTTTTATTTGGAACAACTCAGCAAGTGTTGCCATATTTGAACTCTTCTGTAAGTGGCAGGAGTTTTCTTGAAAGAAGTCTTTCACCACAGAAAAGTGAACATACCCATGGGAGGATGGCTTCTACTCAGGAAGATCCATCTATTCCCAGCCTACTTGCCAGCTTTCATGGAAGGAAGATGTGATGAAACATTCTCTTTTCCAAAGTTATTGCAAAGCAAGAGGAGGCTTTCCATCCATTCAGCAAAAACATTTATTTCTTACCCCAGGTTTAACAAGATATTACTATTTAAAACTGATGAAGCTGCATATTCATCTTGGCTGTGAGAAACTCTCGAATAAACTCACATGTTTTTCAGGGTTGATTCTGGATAAACTTTGAATCCCAGTGGATGTTTCTGGGTGGTCTGGTTTGCTATTGCACAGACATCCTTAGCACAGCAATTTACATGCAAATATGAGATGCTGGAGGCATTGTAATGCCAATTCCCTTTTTATTGTTCTTCACTGTCTAATCAGGTTTTACCAAATCAAAGAATTCTGGTACTTAACAGGAAAAAAGCTTTCACAAAAGCTTTTGTCTGGTATTTTTAAAGACGGCAAGGAAGAAATTTAAGGAATATTTAAGCTTTGGCAGTGCTAAGGTCATTTTATGTCGTATGTGACAACAGCACAGTGAAGGATGTTCCACTGTGCTCACCTCTGTGTGTGTGCACCTGCAAATGCTAACCCTGCTGAGTTACCCTTGGCTTGCAGAGATGTGCTTGGAGAGGGCTGGAAAGGGAATGCTTTTTCCCTGACAAGTTTTGTGCACCGTCACCGTGCCCATTGGATCACACGCTGAACTGCAGAACTGCCCACAAACCAGCCACAGGCAGACCCCACCATACAGAGCCCTCTGTGTGTGCAGAGTGGTGGAAAGTGTTCTCTACAGCACAGAGATCATGCATTTAACATAAGGAATAAAAGCCTGTAACTAGAGATGGAAGACTTGATTTTGAATGAAAAATAGAATTTTCGTTGCTTCAGGAAGCAGGTTTTCTCCCAAGGTTGGATGTCATGTCTTTTTCACTTTAAAATCAATAAACCAAAAGGAAATCTTCACTGGTCTTTCCTCTTTTTTTCCTAGAATATATTTTTTCTTTTCTTTTTTCCCTAGAATATATTTTTTCTTTCCAAATGTTACTTTGAAGATAAAAGCTCATTGGGAAATGGAAGAGAAAAAACAATATCTGTACTACTTCTAACTGTGCACCATCTGCTATTGTATCAGAAGGTTTCTCACCATCTATGCATTACCACAGCCTCATTTTTCTTTTTGTATCCTCATCCTCATGGGCTTAAAATTAGAGATCTGACCAGGGGCTGTCCTGCTTGTTCTTATTCAGGCACAGTGGTTGTGTGCAGTGTTCAGCATGGCTCTCCCTTGTTGGGTGGGTGTCTCAATTCTGTCTGCCTGACTTTGCCTTCCCCAGACCTGTGTCAGGGTTAATGCTGAGCCCTGAAGCCAGAGAATTATTAATGCAAAAGTCACCCCTTAGTCTGAGTAGCACCTCCTTCTCCAGTGAATGCATGTGTTGCTTAGAGCACCCAAAACACAGCAGCTCATTGGCTCTGCATCCCTGCAGTTCCCCTTTCACAGCGTTCATTAAATATCTATCCAGAGTGCCTGGCATAAATCTTTAAAAACGAGGCTGCCCTGGGGGCCAAATGTGTGACAGCCCTTCACAAAGAGGCTCACTAATTGCTTTTGATTAAATCGCCTGCACTTCTGCTGGCCCTGGTGCTTTCAGCCAGTGCTGTGTGTTCCGGGCTCTCTCTGACATGGTGGTGCCACCTGAGCAATTCAGGTCCCCTGAGATGGGATGGGTTATTCAGGACATCACCCTAATTTCCACTGATTGCTTCTGACATCACAGGGGGATCAGGGGAGGAAAAGGAGCTTGGGGCTTTTGCCTTTACAGTTATATTGGTGTGTATATACACACATATCCATAAATATGTGTGTATGTTTATATATCTGCACATGTGTATGGGGTTACAATTGTATTTATGAGAGTTTAATAAACAGCACCCAATGTTTGCTTAGACTCTGTATGTAATCCCATTCAGGGCTTGTTATGAAGTTGACACAAGAGAAAGGAACAAGGTGCTTTCCAGGTTGTGCCTCTGGATGTGAGGAGCTTCAGACAAGCTGTCTCCCTTTGATCTGAGGGAGTGGGTGCAGGGCAGGCAAAGTTTTATTATGACCTAAAAAGCACCAAGTACTTTTCTTGGTCCTCCATTTACTTTTCTTCCATGCTTGTCTCTTCTGTTTGATAAGCTAGGCTGCAACCAACTCAAGTCTCCCGTGTCAAATTCTTGTTAGCAATGTGCAGTTCTGCTGACAATGTCCTCAAATCCAGGGCCCAGTGCATCTATTCACTCATCCAATAGCATGATGGTAATGGTGAAAAAATCCTCCTTGAAGGAGCACCTCATGTGGGATCAGTGCTTGCAGAGAGAGGGGCTGCCCTGCTGTCTCAGTAAGCTGGGAAGTGTCTAATAGACCTGAAACAAGGTGTTATGTTGTTTTTTCTTTGTTTCTGCTTCTTTGAGGACCATCATCCATCTAGAGGTTGCAAACTGAGCTTTTGAAACAGCTGCTTGCTGTTGGAATATTGTTTGTCAGTTGATAAATTAAGAGAAGTGCAGATTTCCAGCTATTGAATTTCTTCTCTGTTCTTTTTTTAAGTAGCTACAATGTTGTTAAAAATTCGCTAACAAATACAGATGCAGATCCCTTTCAACTAAAGCATCAAAGAAAATGAGCTCCTCTGATACATCTCACATCAGTTTTTGTTTCAGCTCCTCTCATACACATTCCTGTCAAAAAGATGTCAATAATGATTTAGATCCTACTAAGAGAAAAGGCGCCAGCTGTTGTGAACAGCAGAGGTGTTAGGTTTGCAAAACATTGCTGTGACCAATTGTGCATTTCCTTTAGAGAAAGCCTCCTTTTTGGAACAAGAAAGAGTCCCATATATTTCTGTGCAATCTCAGTTTTTTGCAGAAATAATCAAACATTTATATGGGTTTGGAGAGTATCAAAAGGGGGATAGGAAATTTTAGACTGGAGGTGGAGGAGAATTTTTTTTTATAGATGGCAATTAACATGCATAAAAACATATCTCATGGTAAAGCTTTTTAATCACTTTTTAAATTGCATTTAATTTAAGCCATCTTTATACTGAAATTATAAATTTCTCTGTGTTCTGTATCTACCCATTCTGTATCTACCCATTTCTCATGCTCCTTGTCCCTGCTGTTTAGGTTTCCAGGGGCATTCTCCTTGTATTGTTTCAGAATGCTGTTATTCACATCCAGGAACTGTCACCAAAAGTCAGTGTTGGCTGGGAGCTGCAGTGATGCTGCTGCTGCTTTCCTCTGGAAGTAGAATAGATGGCAACTGCAGCACCTCAAATGTGATTTAACATTTCTTTGGGTTTATTGCTTTGTATATGACAGGCAGCATGGTGTATTAAAGGTTTCTTATGCAGTCAGCCATCTGCTTGGTAAGATGTTGTTTGTCTTGTGCAATGTAAAACTTGGCAAATGCAGATGCCATGGGATGAACGGGGGGAATGACACGTGCTTCTTTCCCTGCCACTGATGCTCCCTGGACAACAGCTTGCATCCAGGGAATGGTTGCAGACATCTCTGCATCCCACACACTGGTCAGGCAGCTTCTGCTCAGGGTCTCCTGTCCCTGCAGGAATCGGGATCAGCCTTGCCCTGCCCTGCCTTGCTGCATATACATTGTGCCTGGAAAGTCCACAGCTCCTGCAACTGAGTTAATGAGGGTTGAGTAAACACCCTGCATTAAATCCAACTTGGCTCCGTGCCTGTGGTCCAAACCCTCCACCTGTGGGTAGCTACACACTGTCTGCAGCTCAGAAAGCTCCTCCTAAGATACCCTGACACAGCTGAGCAGTATCAGGCCTGAAATTGGGATGGCATGTTACTCATTTGTGCCTTACAGGAGCAAGTCAGGCATGTGGAAAGTAAAGAGAGGGAAGGTTGCACCTTGTTTTTTAGTTGGATTTTGCATGAGAGGTATACCTATATTTACTTTTTTCATGCTATTCCTCTCTGTGAGGCTCCACAGTGCATCTAAAGGGTATTTTGCCTGGCATCAATTTTGGCACTGTCCTGGTCTTTGTATACCAAATGGTCATCTGAATTAGTTTTGATAAGAAAGAATTCTGTTCTGATTAGATATTTCCTTATCAGGACAGCTCCATGCAGTAGATCCGGGCAATCTATTGAGGTCAGAAATTAAGTGTGCTGCTGCACATCTGGTGAGGTGTTGTGCTGGCTGCCTGCCCTGGTGCCAGCCTGACGGCTCCGTCAGCTCAGCTTATGTCAGTGCTCAGGGACTGATTTGACACATATTAAATGTGTTAATTAAATGGTGGGCTAGTGTCTGTTCAAAGGAACTCTCACCAAATTGATGATGTGTAGAAAAGTACCTTTGAAGGAGCACCTGTGTCAGTTCACGAGTGTATTTTAGAATAACTTCTGTCCTGATGTGCTGTTAGGGGAAAATAATAGTATTTACTCAGCCATTGGAGCTTCAGTCTATTACTGTTCCCTTTTTGTGGCAGTGGATTGGATTTCTCCAGAGAGGAAATTAGATTTTTCCTTCCCTTTCACTCTGTCTCTGTCCTGTGCTTACATCAACTGGTGGTTGTCTGTGCACTGCAGTGTGTGTGATAACCTTTACTTCCACAAGTTACTTCATTTGCTGTTCCCTAATAAACTGTGTTTACATGTGATGGTTCTTCCTTCTGGTGACAGCAAAGACAGTCAAGATGATGTGCTCCTTGTCTAAATTCATGCAGGAGTGAGTGTTGGCTTAGCCTGGGCCACTTCAGCCGGGACTGAATCAGAAGTGTGGTAACTGAGAGGTGGAAGTGTACGTAGCCCATGGATAGGGCTTGAAGCTCTTAAAAGTTTGTGTCTAGTAACCAAGGGGAAATTTGTGTATATAAGCAAATATGTTGGATTTTATTTTCCTGTCTCCCTAGCAGCCAGCTGCAGACTTGTCTGGGAGTTATTGATAGTTTTTGCTGCAGTTTTATCTGGTCAACCAGTCAAAAGCTAGCTTGGGGGCCATGTTATTCTAGGAGAATCCAGTGAGACGATTTGTTTACAGCAGAGGGCAAATCCCACAGAGAGTGCTGGAGGAAGACAAGGTCCCAGAGGTTTGAGAGAGCTTGGTGGGAATTAGGAAACACAGCAGCAGCAGGGACAGGGTCACCTCCCAGCAGTCCTCAAGATCACTGTGATGGAGGTGGCAGAGCTCCTCGTGCCAAAAGGGTGACCTCAGGAAGCATGGAGGTGGTGGGACGTGCTGGAGGCGCTGAACAGCTTGGGAAACTGAATGCTCTTCGAGGTTTTTTCCTTTCCTTTTGTGCTCTGATGAAAAGCAGAGTCCAAATGCAAAATTCTTTCTCCAGGTCACATCCTGCGCTTGACTTTTGGCTGAGCAGGGCTGAGGCAAACACAGCCTTGGTGCTGTAGGCTATTATTGCCACTGGGAATTTCTGGTGTCCCACATTTTACACCTAAAGCTATGTTGCCATAGAATCCTTCTCAAATTATGAGTGTTTTTCACCTGAGTCTCATTTTTTTATCTCCCTTTCGAAGAAGAGGAATGTCTCACAGGAGTGCTAAGATGGAAGGAATTAAGAGAATTGGGTGTGCAGTAATATGGGGGAAACTGTCAGAAATTGGGGGATTTTGTTTGATTTTTTTTTTTTTAAATACAATGTGCAACTGTGAGTGTGAACCTAGAATCAGACTGTCTCCTTGGGGATTTTTTTCAGTGTGAATGCTGTTGGCCAGCAGGTTCTTTGTCTTGGCCATTTTCTCCGAGGGATACTCCTATATAATTACAGTCTTGGTGGCTTACAGATGGAAACTGGGCAGGGAGAGAACACTGGAAAGGCACAAAAAGCTGCTACCTTGTGGTTTCAGATAGAGCTAAAACTTGGGCTGCAGAACAAGGATTGCTTTGTGTTTTGGGTCTGGAGATGGGAAAGTGAATGCTAGAGAGTTGTTCAAGCAGTGCAATGTAGCCTCTTTTTCCTCTTGATATGCTATTTGCAAATGACTTAACTTCTTTATTTTTTTTTAAATAGAAGTATTTGCCTTTCATCCTTGAGCAAATATTCTGAGAATAAATGTCAGCCTTCTAAGAAAAACGAGAGGGTTTCTGAAATCTGAAACAGATTGTTACCAGTGTGCAAGTGCAAAATGGAGTGAGGAAGGACAGGATGTGCATCTTAGTGATGGCAGTGACAGCTTGCCTGGTGGGATTTGGAGGAGGTGGGCTATGCAGGACCATGCTCTGTGGCTACATGAGCTGATGTTAACCCAGTAATACTGCAGTTCTTCCCAGTGTCCTGTCTGTATGTTCCCAAACTGCTCCTTCCACAGCTGCAGGTGGAGAGGATGGGAGAAAAAAAAAAACAGCTGGAAAGGGGAAAGGACAGCATTTCAGATGTCAGGATATGGCATACTTAAAGGTGATTTTATCTCACTTTCCCATCTTCTTTTCAGAAGAGTTGCCTGAAAAATTGTTGTAAAGGATACCAGCCCAGTTTGTCCATCCCAGTGCCAGGGAGAGAAGCTGTTAGCAAAGACATTTTCCCCTTTCTGATGTAAAGTCCTTGTACCTCTTGTCACCAGCGCCTGTTCCATTTGCCTGGTTAAGCTGTTGTCTGACCTGTGGTTTTCACTGCCCAGGGCAGTGACCTCCTGCACAAGGCAGTGGGGCTGAGCCCCCAAGGTGCTGCAGAGCTTCTTCAGTAGCTCCCTCACTCACACCCCAGCAAACCTGAGTGCTCATGGGCATAACAGGTCTGGCCCCAGGACCCGGTTCCCACATTTCCCAGCCAGAGGTGCAATATGCTGTGCATGTCTCATGTGTTCAGTGCCCTGTGCCTGGGATGCCTGGGGGGCCCAGCTCTGGATTACACCTGACATAAGACTGCTGCCCTCAGGCTGGGAGCAGTTTTGCCTTAGGGGAATGTCTGGGTCTGGCTTGTTTGTCCACTGTTGCTGAGCACCTGTTGACTGCAAGAGAGTCTGTCCCACGTGTCCTGAGCATGCCTGATCTCACTGCCCGTGTACTGCAGGACAGCTTTGCATGCAGGTTTCAACTTGCCCATACCATCACTTCCCTGGGCTTTGGGAAATTTAGGTCTCTGAGTTAGATGTGCTGCTCTGACTGAGCTGCATAGACTAGGAATGCTGGGCAAGGAAACAAAATCCTTTACATGCATGTCTCCTTGCCCACACAAAATTTTCCAAGTGGAGCAAATGGATGTATCTGGGAGTTTTTGGTATTGATGACAATTTCTGTGATTAGCGCGTATGATGAGGCTTTGCTCCATGCTCCACAAAGTAACTGAGATGGAAACTTTCTCATTGATTTGGGGAGCTGGAGCTTGCTTGCTCGATTTGCCTTGGGTGGGTAAAGCTGATCTCAGTCTTGGAGTGATTTGATCTGAGTTGGTATTTTTGTCATGTGAGCTGGGTGGAAATGGTTGCAGGTGCAGAGGTCTCCTTGTGCCTGGATGCATGGAGGCCCCAGTGTGAGCATCAGCTGGGTGCCTTTCCTGCTGCTAGGGCAAGGCAGCTGCCGAGGGTGGCTTTGCTGCAGGGGTGGGAAAGGGTTGACTGATAGATGCCTGCTAAAAACTGCAGTGCTGAATCTTTTATGATATAAAATTGAAGCCAGATATGTTGGAAAGTCAGTAGGCTGTCCTAATATGTAAAGCATTTCAACAGAGATGTGGTATTTCATATGCTGCTAGTGCTGCCTGAAAGTCACACTCACCCAGCTAGAGCAGGGATTATTTTCTTGTCATCTCCAGCTTTTTCAGAGGAAAGGGCAGAAACTGATCATATGCATGTGATAATCCAGAGAAGAAAATAGATGCTAAACAATCTCTGAAGCTATTTCCTTTCTATACAATGAGTAACTGTTGCATGCAGAGTTTTTTTCTGTGCACCAGTGACTTAATAAAATATACTTTTATTATTTGGTCACTGCTTCCTGACTTTATATAGAAGTTGATATCTCGGTTATTTTTATTTTTACCTGATACTAACCTGAGCAATGCAATTGAAATGCTAAAGCCTCACATATCTAATGCAGACTTCCTGTTTCTATGGCAACAAAACTCGACCTTGTACTTAATGAAGGAATATTGGAGTGTAACTGTTACTTTAAGGTTTAGAAAAACAAACAGAAGCACTTTATATTTGGAGATTAGAGAAATAAAACGGAAATGACCTCTTTGCATAGAACAACAAAAATTTCCTAGGCTTGGGATATTTCATTAGTAAGAATGAAACCATATTAATGTCATAAGGAGCTCTGTGTTTTAATCTTTTTTACCAAATTAAAATGTAAAAGCCTTTTATAGCATGTGAGAGTCTTTGAGAGCTTTTTCTCTCCTTTTTGTTCCCAAAGCTGCTGTGTTTGTGGTTAGGCTAATGAAAATTTGGGCTGCCTGACAAACAGATACAGTTTCCTTTTATATTGGTAAAAATCCGTCGGTAGTTTTTGTATTGGCTGAAAAGAAAGGGAACAAAATATATGGTGTTTAATCCTACATTTGATCTACATTTGATCCTGGTCAGTTAGTTTAAATCTGTGTTACAGTGATAAATGCAAACTGCAGGTTAGAGAGTGAATGAAGGAGTAGCTGTCATCTCTTCCTATTTTCTTAGAGCTTTTCAGTGAAAATTTTAATAACCATTAAATTCTAATTTAAAACTACTACAGGAAACATGCCATAGAAAAGCAATAATGCTGACAGCAACATATCACAAATGTTTACAGGCCTCTTTCTGTATCAGCATTCCAATAAGTGCTACACAACATTTGTGGCAGGTTTATTGAGCTAAAGAATTAGTCTGTGCAAGTGAATGTGGGCAAATGGGAAATATGATATAGAGGCCTCTATTACAGTCTTACTGGTGAAAAAGTTTCCACAAGCCAGTCCCATTTTTGTGTTTGCTATTTCTTCTGTGACTTTTAAAAATTTTGTTGTTAGGCTGTGATTCTGACAAATTCATCTTCTGACTGAATAAAGTTAGGCAGGATTCAGGGTTTAAGGAAACATTTGATCTAGTGAACTGAGTTTTATCGACTCACTTGTCACAAGACAGCTGAGGCAACTGAAGATACCAGTGATGGTGGTAAATTGCTCCACAGCAAAAGGAAGGATGGAGGGCAGGATAAGACAGATGGGAAGTTGGCCTGTTTGAAAGTTGATCAAGATAAGCTATTAGGAAAAGCAAACCCAGAAACAACACACTCAGCCAAATCCAGCTTGGAATTGGCTGAGTCAGAGCATATTAAGCTGTGGGCAGGTGGCATCTCATTTGAGCTGGGTGCCTGAATCCTGCTGAGAGCTGTGCTCTTCCACCTCCCAGCAAACTGTTTGGGAAGGCAGGTGGTGTTCCTGAGAATTGTGAAAAGTCATGACCCAAGATCTTTGGCTTGTGTTTGACCATACATTCCCTTTTAAAAATAAACACCTTATTGTTAAGTAAAATGCTTCTCTAGGCAGAGACTAAAGGAAATCTGGCAGTGAGGATGCAGCAGGTATATGGAAGTTACAATGTTTGCTCCACAGACAGCTGTTAATGGGCTTCTCTAGAGCCTAAATATGGGAGGAAGCAAAACTTATTTGATTCTGCATAGCTTTGACCAAAGCTCCTGTAGGACATGACCTCCCTTGAAGTTTCCTAGAGTTGCTCTGAGGGTGTCTTTGCTGGTGGGGGCTGACTGTCTGTGTACTCTGTGTTTCAGGGATAGAGCTCTGTCCTCCCGGGCACCGATTCATGATCACCATGGTGGCGAGCTTCATCGAGATGGCAGGGCAGTTCCTCATGCCAGGGCTGGCTGCCCTCTGCAGGGACTGGCAGGTCCTCCAGGCAGTCATCATCTGTCCCTTCCTGCTGATGCTGTTTTACTGGGTGTAAGTATTTCTTCCTCCTGCCAGCGAGCTCCTGATGTTGGACCTGGGAGATGCTCCACTGTCGGGAAGTGTGTGTGCTTCACAATAAATATTCCTTTCCCTTTGTTCTTCCATTCACCTTGTGCAAAGCTTGACTTTCAAATAAGAAAGAATAACTTTATAACCTGCTGTAGCATGCACATATGCTAGCTACACCGTGCAACACGGTGGGCACTAGGGAGACAGTCCCCTTTCACTGAGGTGAAGTTGTACTTTGTTATTATTCTGGCTGTCACATCCCCTTTAAGGACTAAAATAGTTCTTGAGAGGATGCATCCCAGCCTGGCTGTTGTCATATTGTGACTGCATGGCTATATTTTCCCTTAATACCTATGTTGTGGTTCTGGACTGACACTGTTGGTTTCTTTGATCCAAGAAAAGTTACAAATAACATCTGTCAGGCCTGGAACAAGCACACTGGGATGTTTTGTATGCCTGAGATAGTCAGCCCTGAACTAGACTTGATTTTGCCCAAATTAGCACATGCTATGCTGAAGTCTGGGTGGCTGGTCTGTGCCAGGCATTGGCTTGGGATTGTTCCTACAAGGAATTCCCCACTCCCAACCGGTCCCACTCCTCTGTGCCTGTGACACTGTGGTGTTGGTAGGGCTGTCTGAGAGAAGTAGGATGGCTTTCACCTTGGGAATAGTGCCAGGTCCATCTCCACCATGACTTTATAAACATTCCAAAAAAATCTTTCTTTGTTACTCTGTCTTAATAGTGACACGCAGTGGCGACATAAGACAACAGAGGCTTATGAGAGTAGTGTTGTACAAAACCATAACAATAAGAACACTAACAAGTCTAAAATATTTTGTTATTGTACACTGAGAAAAATGAGGGAAAAGGCCACCACTCTACGCAGGACCAACTTGTTATGTACCATGGCGAGCTAGGCTGCTAGTTGTAATGCCTGACAAGTTACAACATGTAAAAACATGTTGCACTATGTAACAGTTTTATTTTTGTATTAACTTCTTACAGAACCCTCCTGTGTTGATGGTGATAACCCTCAGTGGGGATTTCACTGCTTATTCCCAAGGTGGACATGCCTCAGCATGGGCAAAATGTGCACTCAGGAGAGTTAAAAGTCCCTTGAAAATAATGACAGCAGGGGTGGGGGCTGCCCCTGTGTTCCAACATATAACATTTAAATAGCCTCATCTTGACAGTGTTCATCTTGATGAATAATGAAGAGTGTTTTTGTTAACCAGTGATGCTGTTCTTCTCTCCCTTACCTGCTGTATGTTATACACATGCTGGTCTGCTCCAAAGTTTCATGTAGTAATGCCTACCAGCTGGAATATCTGATGTCCACCACTGGATAAAACACAATATCAAACAGAGTACTTACAGACATTTGTGTCCAAAAGGATGGTACAGTAGTATGGAGATGCCTAATGAGCATAGGGGATGGCATGGAGAGCAGGCATCCCTCAGCAGTCTTCTGGAGGCCACACATTTTTCAGGTGGCTTTGGCAGGGTCTCACACATTCCTGTTGAGAGGTCATTCCTGAGTGACATTGAAAGGGATAGGAAATGCTAAAAATTATGCTGTCATCTGCAAGAATTCTTTGGCTTTTTAGCTGGACAGGGCAGGCAAACCAAGCAAATAAGTCCCCCTTATATATTGTGGAACATGGCAGCTTGAGAAATAGTGCTAATAGCCAGAGGATGGGGATTTGTGTTGCCCAAGGCTTTTGCATTTGCAGAAATGAACCTTGGTTGGGATGCCTCTTTAATTATATTGTCAGTAAAGTATGTACCTTTCTCTTAGGCTTTTTTCTTCCATCTGTTGCATATTCTCTGGGAAGTGTTACCATTTTATTACCTCTTTCTTTCCTTCCAAATGGAACGTGGACCCGCAGCGGGTGTTACAGATAAAGGAAGAAAACTAACTGATTGGTAATAAAAGAAGAACTGGAAAACTGCACTGCTTGCTAATTCCCCATCATGTACCCAAATCAGTGAGTCAACAGATGCTGCAAATAGCCCCTGCACTGCCTCCTCCTTCCTCTGTACTCTCTTTACTTCCATCTCCTCCTGTGAGAGTGCTGTTTGCCCCTCCAGGCTGGGGCTTAGCCCTCTCCCCCACCTATGGTTTTGCTCTTCTGTTGGCCACGTGCACATGGCAGGCTACACAGTCCCCAGGAGGTGCATGGCTGAGTGGATTGGGAAGCTGGGCATGGATGGGAGAAAAGGGAAAAGCAGCAGATTTGTCTAGGAGGGATGGGCAGATGGGCTTGGATATACAAGTATGAAGCAGATACCCCTACTGGGCTCTTAGGTCATTCTGGAAGGGCAGAAAGGCTCCCATGTAAGTCAGACATGGGCACAGGGGTTTGTGACAGATGTATAAAGATAATTTAATAGAAGTTAGACTCCTTTCAAGTCTGTGTGTCTATTAGAGCCATAAGGGAAGGGGAACTCCAGCTATACCTTATTTCTTCTCCCTTGAACAAAGGAAGCTCCAGACAGGATGATGCCATGAATGTCAGTAAAGGTATCAATAACTTGAAATAAATCTTCTGCTTCATTCTAACCAAAACTGAAGAAATAGAAGAGGTGGCTGGTTCTTTTCTGGTGTTTTTAGATAGAATTTACTCACACTAAGACACAAAGTTGCAATAACTGTGTTTGTTGACCTGAGGTAGACCCCTAATTGACAACATATTACAACCTTTCCATGAGCATCCATTTTCCATCCATCTGCACAGAATCACAGTTCTCCTTGCAGCTACATATGGTACCTTCCTGGTCTTTATCAAGGATTCTTCTCTCCTCTTAGGATTTCTCAAACTTAAGATCTTTTTTCCCCAGTGTGCCTCCCAGTCATCTTCCTCTCCTCTCTCAGGCAGCAGCAGCTGTGGAACAGGAGATGAAAGTTTAACCCATCCCCACCCCTGTTCTTTCCTTGACTGTGAAAGCATGGCCCTTTCCTTCCTGATAGAGGAGGGAGCAGACTATCAGCCAGCTATGTGAGGAAAATACTGAAAACCAAAGGCCAGCAGGAAGGAGTGCATGCATTGGCTGTGGTTCACCAGGAACAAGCTGTCTGCACACCTTGGAGCCAGAACACTGAAGGAGCTTGGTGTACTGCTCTAAGGGAGACAGGAAACAAAGGATGGAGTGGCACAGAGGGGTTGTGGTCATGCTCTGTTTAAAACAATGGAGCTGATGGGAACTGTAAGCCAAAGGAATGACCCAAAAGGTGACCAAAAGCTGAACTTTGTGACATTAGCTCAAAAATATGTATTACTTTTCACACCCCCCATATGCTAATGACTGAAGTCACCCAAATTCCAGCCTAAACACGAAATGACATCACCTGTAACTTTACCTTTTCCCTTCCCTCAAAGAAAACATTATAAATGTAGCTTAATTAAGGAAGGAGGTCAGAGGATGCTTCACTTTTGTACCCTGGGACCTCGATGGGCTATACCTATCTTCTCTCTCACCACCTGTTGTGTAAGACTCAAACACTCAGCAATACTGAGTGTTTCTTCAGGAAATTCAAAAAGCAAGCTTGTGTTTGTGATCATACTTTTAGTGCTAATTAGTCATCTCACAATTTAATGTATTTGTCAATGGCTGTATCATTCATACTGTAGGTATTATTGGTGTGTGCTTCCACAGACAGTGTATTTATCACCAGCAACCCAAGAACCTGCATTCCTGTTGCTTTGTATCTGGCCATGAGATTTATTGAATGTGACCGGACTTCTGCTCTGGCCATGAGAGTCCATTGGGTGCAACCAGACTTAGTGTGGCACACTGAGAATTTGTGACCATGGGAGTTCTTATTGAATGTGACTGGACTGATGACCTGGACTCAAGGCAGCCCGTGGATTTTTAAGTGTCCCTAAGGAACATTTCTCACTGCTGACACTGAGTGATGGAGCACCTGAAAGATGCTAGGCTTCAGCACTTCCAGTCTGAGAATCCTGCAGGACCCAGAAGATAAATGATATGTTTGTGCCAAGCCCGTGATGCCCATCCTCGTGGCTCCTTTCCTTTCCCTACGTGTGGGTGGTCACCACAGGACTTGTTGTTTGGAACCTGTGAGCAGACTGCTGAAAATCTAAAACTTACAGGCTGGTGGCTGAGGCTGTACCCTCACCAGGGCCAAGCATGCAGATATTTTCCATTCAAAAATTTTTTAGTACTTTAAAAAAATGCTTTTTCTTTACGAGACTTTCTGCTGAAAGATGTGCCAAATCATCTGTGCAGCACGAGGGGTAGTAAATAAGCTGTCAAGCTGAATGGCTGTCATCATAGTTGTTATATATTTTTATTAGCTGATATCATTTAGATTGCAGTCTGCCTGATTTCTCTCTTTATTTCTTCTTCCAAAAATACTTTCTGTGTCTCAGGTGGAGGCTTTGCTAAGGTATCTTCCAAATTGTATCAGCCCTCAGAGATAGTACAAAAATGGTGCAATTGGCTGCTTAGAAGGACATGAACTGGGCAGCATCTGCAGCAAAGATCAGTGTTTGGTGAAGGAAATTTGAGGGTTTATTATGTATTTGAAGTTAAAAGTAGTTGTTAAATGTGTTTTTAGTATGGTCTTTTGGAAGAATAGTAAAAATGAGGTCTTAACATGAAAAAAACCAGAGTGAGATCTGAAAGTTTTCATGTCTGTAGAAGTATGGGAGGTTTGGGGGGTTTGTTCTAAGAGCTATGTATTTCTTTTGTATTAAAATAGGGAGAGTGACCAGTTAAGCTCATTAATCTGGTTAATATGAGCACTTGTAAGAAACAATTGGATGGAAAATGGGCTTTTTTAACTGTATGCATATATATGTTTTTAAGGCAACTAACAAAATATTATCTTTAGTCAGGGAAGCTTATGATCCTAAGAAGTAATTATTCTCTTTTGTCTGCCTTTAAAAGAGAACCGAAATTACTTCTGTCAGCTGTTTTCTTTCTTTGGTCTGAATTATCATGTGTGAGCTGCTCATCTCATTTGCTCCCTGGCATCAAATGTCTATTGCAGACAGCACTGTCTCTTCCTCTCATTTCTTTCAAGTTATATTAATGGACAGAGCACCCATAATATGTTATAAAATTCCAATGTGTTGTATTTCCATGTGATAGGTACTTGCTCTATGACATGTGAATCAGGGAAAAAGAAAATATCATAAATTTGCACATTCTGAATCTGTTTTCCCTCTTTTTTGTTTTATAAGTTATTCTTCTGTATTTTGAAATAATTACATAGATTCTGAGTGGTTAAATGAGCAGCTAAAACTCTACCAATTTGTCCTCTGACAGAAAATTGGAAGGAGCCCTAACCTGTTTTCCCTCTTTAAAGTATTTTCCCAGAGTCTCTTCGGTGGTTAATGGCTACACAACAGTTTGAGGCATCCAAGGAACTGATCCTTCAGTTCACGCACAAGAACAGGATGAACACAGAAAGCGACATCAAAGGAGTGATGCCTGGTGAGTTGGACAGACAACTGCAAATCCCCCAGCTCTTCTCCAAAGGCTGCACGTGGCATCACTGCCCAGAATTAAATTATCCATTTATTGCCTGTAAATCATCTCATTCATTCATTCATTCATTCATTCTGCTCCTGAAAACCCATTCCAAACTCCAGCACTGTGTTAAAAACTCCATGGCCTGTTGAACAGTCCTAGTAATTATAGTCTTGTCTTGCAGTGCCGTGTGTCTTTAGAGACATCTCTTGAAGAATTTTACCATGGCTACAAGAGTGCGCCTTCAGCTCTGTGTGCCTCTGGAAACTGGGTTTTAAGGAAGCTGCTTGCTGGGATCCTGCCCATCATCCAACACTTACTCTGTTGGTTTGGAGAAGCAGCAGCACTCAATCCCCCTAATCTAAAGTGCCAGCCCCATGGGAAACTCAAACCACATTAGAGTTTCTCTTTAAAGCTTTGCTCCAAGAGCTGTTTTGCTTTCCTCTCCTGCATCATCTGAGTGATGCTGCTTTAGGGATGGAGGGTTGCTGCAAGTGACGGTGGTAGGGTGCAGTTCTTGCTTGAGAGTCTGAAGTATCAATTCCTTGGTTTACTGATGCTTTTAAAAAGAGCTGGCCCCCCCTCATCACCAAAATTGTCACTGAAAAAGCCAAGATCCTGTCTTGTAGATTGCTGTGCAGAAGAGATTCTGTACGTGTGTGTATGTGTGTTTGTCTAATTACAAAAAAGGCAAAGAGCTTCTGGATCTTTATCTCCCCAGTGCACCTGTCAGATTTGGTTCAGGCTCCCCTTTTTCTTCTCACAGGCTTGATTCTGCCCATAAACACCCATTTTGCACTGTCATTTGCAATCTGTATCAGACTACCCACTTGTCAGAAAATGGTGGAAACATTTCCCCTGCTTTTCCCACACTAGCTGCTCTGACCCCAGGGGCTGCAGGGGAACCTCAGCCAGTTGCTCTGCCATTGGGCAGAAGTAATGTTTCTTTACTTGTCTGATCCTTGTTGAGGGTCTCTGAGGTAACTGTAGTTTCTGTCAGTCAGTATTAAAGGCATCAGTCAGCACTGGAACATGCTTAATCCGAGATAGAAAACTGTCACCATTAACGTCAGTGCCTAATGAATAAAGCAGTCTCCATCAGTGAGAGACGGAAAGCCCAGTTCAGGATCTCTGGTATACATTCCCAGGTCATTGGTGTGATTTTTGGTGCAGTCAGCACACTGGTGTTAATTAGCTGGCTTGCATGTAATTGTGTGTCTGGGGTTACAGCTCCTGGATCTGCATCACACAACGTGGCTTTGCAGTGTAAATGCTGTTTTTCTGGTAAAGTTTTGGAAAGCATTAGGGGTGTGAGAGCTGTCATTAACCTGTTGATATCCCCCCCACCTGATGTTTGCAGGTCTTCCTCAGAATAAATTGTGGATCTTGAGAAATTATGGGTCCCTGAGCCAACAATTGGCCTTGGAGTTTCCCAACCAATTCCTAAATTTGGCTTTTGTCAGTCAGCTTCTTGAACTTGCAGATGAAATAAAACATATTTTAGGGGAAAGAAAAAACTAATTACCTGTGTTTCCTTTGAGGAAAATAATAAAGGCACAACTGTGTGCTGGAGGGATTTATTTAAGCCATGTATAATGATATTGCCCATGGAGGAATGCTAAATTTCAAAATGGCTTTATGACTATTATTTGTGACCGATTACTTTTCTCAGCAGTTTCATGGTAGGAGTACACTCTTGTTTAAGGAAGGGATTCCCTTTCATGTGGAAAAACAGAACATTATTGCACACCTTGATACTATGGATCTTCTGACTGCAAATACATTTAGATATAGCAGTTGTCAGTACAGCACCATTTGTAATTTATAAATGATTCAGAACATGGTCATCTCTGCCTCCTTGTTGATGATGAGATTGTTGGGGTTTTTTATTACTTCTTCCCTCACTTTTTCTCTTTAAACTCTTTCTGCAGCCCCACACTTAAAGGCTTTTCTGATGCAGCCCTGGAGGGAAGCTGCGTATCTGTAGGAAGAGTAAGAGAGGAGCAGTATCAAAATAATTAAATAAGATTAACTACAAACTACTGAAGGAAGGACCACCTCTCTCATTCTGGGTGCATGGGGGTGTTGATGGTCTGCGTGAGGACAGGAAAACAGTACGATTGTTGAATTAAGAATGTGATCAAGCTGCAGGCCTTGCAGTGGGTCAGGAAGGAGGAGGAACCCTTTCTCTGCTCTTGTGTGCTGCAATAACATGCCCACAGTTGCTCTAGCATGGAATGGGTAAAAAACTGGTACTTGTCTGGGAGAAAGGATGCATTGAGCCTGATGCAGATATCCCTTGTTTTCCCTTTATTCCATTGTTGAGCTTTCCTATCTGTGTGGAGGGATTTTTGTTTTGTGATTTGTTTTATTCTTTGTTTTCCATCTGAAAGGGCTAGAAAACGTTTTGCTCTAGTTAGGGGCCATTGTGTTGCTGTTGATTATTGCTCACTGCATTGTTGTAACAGCCTCCTGTGATTGAATTACTCCCAATGTATTTAAATGATAAACTGTTCACTTGCAGTCCTTTCCAGCTGAAAATTCCACTGTAATTTTGCTCATACATACCAATCAAATTAGTATATCCAATATAAGAGATCATCACAGGAGTTACAGGAGTTTCATATATACCTATTTTGGCACTTGATATGAGTCCCATAGTAAAAAGAAACAGTGTTCAAGAGGACAAAATATTTCTGGGATGCAAGAAAATTTAATTTTGAATTGCTCTCCAAGCAGTGAGCAGGCTGATATTCCTTTCTGAAGAATTACACCATTTCCACTGCCTTCTGAAGGCTTTTGCTCATTCACTGGCTACACTGCCTGTAGTGTGAGTGCCACGAACCATCTGTAGGGACTCTGCTCCATGGGGAGGTGGCCCATGTGTCAGGTGGGGCAAGGGGGAAAGGAAGCAAAATTTATCTGCTGTTTTTGACAGCATTGGGGTGGTTGCCAGTGCCCTCCTGGGAGATGTCTCTAAAGACAAGAACTGAAAATCCAGACAGTGATCCAGCTGCAGCTGGCAGGTCCAGCAGCTGCCTTAACAACACCTGTCAGGGGAAAATGAGGGTGGGCAACTGATGGGGAATGCCCAGCCAGCAAGATGGAGAGGGAGTGTGCTTACATGGGAAACAAATTGCAGTGAGACAAGGGATGTTGATAGCAGTCTAGAGTGCTGTAAATTTACATTGCCCTTATCTTCAGTAGCCTGTCCCAGG
This sequence comes from Molothrus aeneus, assembly GCF_037042795.1. Classification (NCBI taxonomy): domain Eukaryota; kingdom Metazoa; phylum Chordata; class Aves; order Passeriformes; family Icteridae; genus Molothrus; species Molothrus aeneus. The sequence goes on from NC_089646.1 coordinate 68,984,023, forward strand.
GCTGATGTTGGTTTCATAAAGGGATCCTTTTCCTCAGCAGCTTTAAGTGGCTTTATTTTTGAATGCTTGGTGTACCTTGTCATTTTGGGCAGGAATAATTTGCCTTTATAATGAGATTTTTAGATTTATGTGGTTCCGTTTTCTTCTTTAATGCTCAAGAAACATGGGTGAATTAGACCTGGTTAAATTACCCCGGTATGTTTTGACTCAAAATTTCACCAGTTGGCTTTAAACTTTGCCCTCTTGTAGAAATAAAAGTTTAAATCTGTTTTTGCATCAAGGAAATTATTTTTATTCAACTGTGTATTGAAATGTCGTTTTTAAAACAGGCTTGCTGAATTTTGTTGACATGTTTCAAAGCATTACCCAAAAAAGTCAGCTTCGATCATGAGCAAATTAAATATTTTGATAATATTAATTCAGTACAGGTTTTTCACTACCAGTTTCTCCAGAAACTTCACCATCTCTTTCTTGTTTCCCTGTAGAATGAGAAGCAAACATACAAATCAGTGCAGCTGTGGGACAGTTATTTTGACCTTAGTGTCATAAATGATAAGGAAGTATGAAGATTGTTTAAGGAACAGGAGAAAAGAGTGTTCAGGGGAATTGGAAATCCTAAAGAACCAACCATAACCTTACACCTTTTAAAGGTGTATTGCACTTTAGGTGGCTTTCATAATTTTTATGGAATGCATTCTCTTTCTTTGTGTGGGGTTGAAGGGTCTGTGTGTTGCCTGGAACAGATTATCTGCTGCAAGCTGACCTTGGCTGCACCAGTGCCCAGCCCTGCTGTGCTTGAGTGTCCTGGGAAATGCTCCACTGGAGACACTGCTGTATCAGCAGCTACCCAAGTGTCACATGTGGTGCTTCCATGGAAACCCACCCCTGGGCAGCTCTCTTTGGCTTCCCCTGTGTGGGGAGACATTTCAGGTGTTCCTTAACATGAAAATAACTGCTTGGCCAGCTTTGAAAAAACAAAGCTCCCTTTTTTGCTCGTCTCTGGATGGAAACACAAACCAGTGGTGCTCCTGTGGGCAGAGAGGTTATAGCTGTTCCTTCCTAAAATTCCCTTCTAAGCTTAGAGAAATAATATTGATGTAATCACAAGAGGTGGACAGCAAAGGTAAAGCACCCAAATAGATGCCAGTATTTTAGCATGCAGGACACAACATGGAGAAGATGCAGGGGTAGGTGGTGATAAGTGCTCTGTGTGTGTATGTGTGTGGATTGCAGTTAGGAAAGCTGTGGTTTTCAGGGAGTTTCCCTTTGAAGAAAAAAATTAATTCTCTCTCACCTTTCTTGCTGCTGAACAGCATGCTGCCATCACTCTTATTTAAACATAAGCTATTTTTCTGTTTTGTTTTGCTATGTATATTTTTTTTCCTAAAGATGAGGCTTGAATCTATGTAATTATACGCATTTTCCTTTTCCACTGGGTAAATAGCAGAGGGAAGGGTGAAAATGCCTTATGTCTGAAATTCAGTCTCTTTCCCTACAAAGCTTTACTCATATCCTTAGACCATCACACCCATCACTTCACTACTGGTTTAAAGCTTGTGATAGATGAAAAGTGCATTAGCTGGAGAATAAAAGCAAGTTTCCTGGTTTCATAATATAGGTGATTCCACGTGATATAAAGTAAAAACCTACCAGATGTCCTTCTTTGCCAGGTCCTGTTTCTTGGGTGTTAATGGTGCTAAACTTAAATGCTCCGTGCAGCTCCCAGAGGGTGGTCAGGTAAATGTGGGAAATGTAGTTAAAACAGTTCAAGGTGCTGCTTGAAGGCTGTGTGTCAGCCACAGAGATTTCTATCTAAATTAAAAAAAAAATACCCAGCCAGTGGGTATTCTGTTGTTCTCTTATATGTTAAATCAGTTTCAGGGGGGTCTGAGTTTCTCCTGCTTGAGCCCCTGTTGTCCAATAGCTGTTGTGGAGTTTGAGCAACTCATTCAGGATGTGCTGTACATGATAGTGATTAACAAGAGCAGAACTGGTCAGTTAGGTCCTCTTCTACTGGCTGGGTCTACCGTAATGGAAGAGGAGAGTCCATGCATGTCCTGACTGTATCCTTAGCAAAGGTAGCAGTGATATCTGACAGTATCAGATCTTGGAGGGATCAGGGGGAAAAGGGTGAGAATGTGCCTACTGAGAACGTGCCTTTTGATGACACTGGGAAAAGCCAAACATGCTAGAAAATTTAAAGGGAAAAAAAAAAGGAAGGAAGAGGGGGCTGTCAGCCTCTGTTTCAGTGTGAATGATTCTTTCTCACTAGTTGAGTTCTCTGCAGACTCGCTGGCTGCACTCCCGCCTGTTGATTTGTGCCCTGCTGGCACACTGGCTCTTTGTGCACAGGGCTACCTATGCTCCCAGAGGAGCCAGCTTTACAGGCCAGGAACCTGTGCAGAGGGCTGGCAGCAAGCCCTGGTGCTCCTGGCATTTCCCCAGCCCACAGGCACCAGAGGGGAGAGGACTGGTGAGTCTGGATGTGGATATGAAGGGTAGGAGGGAGACCTCGAGAACCAAGTGTAAGTGGAGAGCAGTAAGAGGGGACCAGTGGCCAAAGAGAGGAAATAAGACACTTCAAGAAGTGTGGGACCAAAGAATAAAGATATCTGGAGGGGACTTAGAGAGGCAAGGGCAACAAGGGACTGGGGGAAAGCAATGGAGGAAGAGCATTCTGTAGAGGAAGAACAGAGGAGAGCTAGAGCATGGAGACCAAAGGGGCTGCAATCATATGCTCACCCCTCCTTCCAGAGCAAGCTGTCAAACCTAAGGATTCATTCTTAGAACTCTTCCTTTGCAAAATCCACTCCTAAAATGTTTGCTTCACCCCTCCCTGCTGCCCAACTTGCTTGCTCAGCTTGCTGGGGTTCCCTCCATAGTTCCCACAACAGAGAGCAGCAATGCATGTGTGAGTACCTGCAACCTCCTGATGGCCACAGCTCCACACAAGGACATTGGAGGTGCTCTTTGTGTTGTTTTTTTTTTTTTTTTTTTAATACTGGTGATGCTAGAAAGCATTGACAAGTCATGCTCTGGGAAATGCAAGAAGTCAGGTTGCCTGGGCAACCCCTGCTTGGCCTCCTGGCATGAAGGCATGATGATACAGCCTTTAATAACATGATTACAACCTATTTTTTCCACAGGGCATAGGATGGACGAATCAGTGCATAGGATGGACGATGATGTGGGAATGAAGCTGTTGTCTGTTCCTCATTTGTTGCAGAATTTGGAAGGTGTGTAGTGAATGAGGCAGAGGCTTGCAGAGTGAAAAAGGACAGTGCTGGGGAAATGAAGCTGAATACCTCCTGAAGAGCTGTACTCATTCTCTGGATCTGTCAGGGATGTTCTTGTACAATGATGGAGATTTCCCTGGAATCAGGCCCTTTCAGTGCTGTCACTAACCACAATTTCTTCAGTGTCTGTCTCTAGCGTGTAATTCTGGGGTTTGTTCTGCAGAAAGATGGGAGCATTTATATCTACACCTATAAGGGGTATTGCTGCATGATTTTTTCTCATTGTGGACACAAGTCCTCTCTATTTTATCTCCCTGCTTCCAAACAGGAGTAATCTTTGCTATTACTCGTACAAGAAGTTGGTAGAGATTTGCATTTATGAAGTATATAGATATATATATATTCTGACAGCACTGTAGGAATGTCTCTAAGGAAATCTATTATTTTTTGTACTCACTGGGAAGTTTGGACAATGAGGCTTTCCCATGTTGATTGGGAAAGGCAGAGATGTCTTTAATATCTGCCCCTTGAATGACTGCAGTGAACATTCTGGGCGAAAAACTAATGTGGGATCATCTAAACGCTGTGTCATAATGCACATGAGCAACTGAAGATTGCAACAGCAACCTTATGTCTGACTTTTCGATCTTTTTTGAATGTAATTAGAAATAGAGGATTCAAATAAATCCTTGCAATCAGTCCTTAGCTGTTAGAGTCCTGGAGTTACAGAGTTGCTCTCATGAAAGGAGGTTCATTTTAAATGCTGTTAGTATTTATGTCCGGTGCTTTGGTTAGAAAGCCATTCCAGTCTCCATATTCCTCTTGTGCTGCAGGTGCATTTTAGCATTCAATTCAAATACACAATAGCTGTCTGGGTTTGTTCTTTTTCCCCTTTCCCATTTGCTCCTGTCTGTGCCTATCTTAAATCTCTTTTTCCTCATGCTATATGAGAAGAGAGCAGCCCTGTTCCTGTACTGAGATGAAGTTCTCTTTTATCGCCTCTCCTTTTATAAATACAATACTCCAGCTTGCCAGAGCTTTAGTTTCTCAAATATTGATGACCAGAATTGTAAAAGAATTCCAGTATTTCATTGTCTGAATTGCAAATACCTCATGGCTGCATTAAACTGGTGCCATATAGTCACTTGTGTTCAAGTAGTACATAACAAAGTCCAACACAGGTTTTGCTCATCTTCCACCAGGAACATTTCCCCTTAATCACTGAGAATTTTGCATTATATTTCATATTTTCACTTGCTTTTGCCACATGCTGGATCTCAAGCTCACCCAGTTCCTCCAATGGCTCATTTGCATTGTACTTACACTTGATAGTAAGGTAGTGCCTCACTTTGTCACCAGCAGACCTTACTGGTACCTTTCTGAGGTTTTTGCCAAGCTCTCTATTCAGATTATTAAACAAGATTTTTTTTTAAATAAGATGAGTCATGCCACTACTAATGTCCTGCCATCTGCTTATGATTTCTATTTTTCTATCCCTTATCTCTCTCTCCCCATCAGTCAGTATTTTACCTATCTCATCATTTCTGTATATGGCTTGAGAGCTGGACAAAAGTCCTGGAAGGTATAAATAAACCTGTGTACCAGGAACTCTGCCTGCCTGAGAATAGATTGCTTCACCTCTGTGTTTCAGACTGGTCCACCTCCTGCTGCAGAGCTGTCATGCTCCAGGGATTGATTGAGTCTCTGTGCTAGGCTTCCATAGATCTTTTCATGTTCAAAGAGCTACTGACAGTATCATTTAGCAGCCAGAAAAATCCAGCAAAAGTCCATCACCACAGGACACTTGTCATTTTGGACATAATTTTTCTGTGGCTTGATTTGGGCTTTTGTCTGTTTTGTTTATGCCAAGTGATGCAGAGATGGGTGGCTTCATCTGAAGGCTCTAAAGATACTTTCTGATTTTGAAAGGCATACTCCTGAAATGCAGAGGGTGTCTTGAGAATTTAGCAGCTTTGAGAACTGGGAGCTGGTAGGGTTCCCCTTCCCATGAGACTTTTAAAGTCTGCCAGTGAATAGTTCTAATTTCCACTGACATGTAAAGAGTTAGCTTGTTGACAGTTTTCCTACTGAGTCCCTGAATAGGAGGCCTAGAGTGTGTGTGGGCTCTGGAGTATGGGAAAACTTATTAGTGGCCTCTGAATAAATGCATAGAAATATTCTTATATTCCATACTCTACCTTTTGGTAAATCAAAATTGAAACATTTAATGCTAATTTTTCTGTACTGGTGACTTCGGTGTAAAATCAAAGAGTAAGCTGGGGCTACAGGGAGTTTTTCTGGTGTTAGTTCTGAAAGAAAATAGTTTGCTTCCGTGAGACTTTAATAGGCTTTGGCTTGCCTTTTAATATCTTAACTTTGACCTATGAAGTCAGCCTGAGAGCTGCCACTCTCCTGATGCTCATCAAAGTCAGTTGGAGCAGCTCCTTTCATGCAGGCAGGCTCCCTCCAAAGACAGCAGGTCGCTTACATGAGAGCCAGTTCTGTAGCTGATGGCTTTTTTGCAAGTCACATAGCTTATTTTTTCTTATTAGAATGAAATTTTGGTTATTGCAGGTCATTAATTTTGCAATGGAGATTTTTGGTGAATATCTCACTAGTATTCATAGAAGTAAAGGAGGGAGAAAGCCATCAGAAAGATGGATTGTGTTGGAGACTTGGAGGCAAATCATTCATCTAAAGCAGGTGACTTAGATTTGGAGTTTTAACAACATCATAGAGGGATGGAGGCGTAAATAGCTGGTTAAGTCACAAGGCCCTCAATAAAAAGCTAGGTTCTGTTTGCATTCTTTGGTGTAAGGTTTGAGACCAGATTCTTTTTTCCCCTCTTTTTTCTTCTTTTTTTTCTTTCTCCTTTTTTTTTTTTTGTTTGTTTGTTTGTTTTTAAATGCTTGTAATGATGTTACATCTGGAATCAAGACGTTTTTGTATGATACTGTGATGTGTCCGTGGCGTATAACCCCCACAAAAGCAGATTAAGGGTCCACTGCAAAAGGACTGCTGCATGAGTAGGGTAGAGAAGGGGTGAGCTCCCCTGTCATGTGTGATCCTCACTGCAGCTGACACAGGAGCTGTTTGACAGTTCACATAACCAAGTGAGCCTTTACTTGAGGGCAAAACAGCAGTTCAGTGAAAAAAACACTGGTGGGAACTAGTTCAGAAGCACTGACTTATGAGAAAGTTTAAAAGGGGGGCCTGAGTGCAGGTGAGAAGGATGCATGACAATAAACAAAGAACATATTGATTATAGGAAGACATGATGTATGAACAAAACAGGAGTGGAGGGCGTAATAGTGGTTGGTTGCAAATAAAAGTGTAGCCAAGTTGATCATTGCTTCTCTTGATTTTATTGAGTTGTGGCTCAGTACAGCATGTGTTTACAAGTTAGACTACTCTCTGTCTTGAAAGAAAAAAGTAAAGATTTCTCTGAGAAACCAACAAAGAAAAAACCCTATCAGATTAAGAAAATCTGGCATATTTACCTTCTGCTGTACAGAGGATGAGATGTTTTACTTTAAAGGCCAGATCTGGTCATTCTTAGTTTGAGAGTGAACCCTTTTGAAATCTGTGCAGTATGTGTTGTTTGGGTAGTGATTTTTATTGTTGCCCTTCAGCTGAAATAGTTAACACCCACTAACAGCCTTTCAAAACCCTTGTGCTTCTTCTAGTGTTTGCTTTGATTTTTTTTTTTCTGTAGAAGGTTTGGCCTGGACTCAATCATGGCCTTTATAATTATGTTTTACTAACTGCTTCAATTGTTCTGAATTATTTTGTTCCCACTTATTCCTTCCTAGAATCTTGCTACAAAAAATGATTTTAACCTTGTTCTTTGAGATTAGGCTCCAATTTTTTTATCGCTTATATTTTAATATGGCCCCGATCCATTGCTGAGTCTGAAGAGGGTTTCTGTAATACAAATATTTATTTAACTATTTTTTTTCTTTTGTTCCACCTTAGTTTTTCTGCTTTTGTGTGCTTCATGCTGCATAGATTCTGGGGAGAAATGGCCATTATCAGGTAGTTAGGAAAGTAGTATAGCAATATTCTGCCTAAATACAATCACTATTGTAAAATACACTTCGCTGCTTTTGTCAGAAGCCTTCCCAGTAATTACTCTAGAGAGAAGACCAGAAGTGACCTGTGAGCAGTTAATAGATCAAGTATTTGCATGTAAATAGTGTTTGCTTGATTTATTATTTTTTGTGATGCACTTTTCAAATAATAGCTGGCAAATGTGGTTTTTGTTTCATTTGTAAATTCAGGTGACTTTTTTTTTAAATCCCCCCTTCCCCCCCAGCTTGCTTTTATTTTCTCCTGTCTTGCATCTCTTTAGGAAGCTGCTATTCAGCAGAGTAAGGCAGAGGTCAGGGCAGGATAGGCCAGTGTGGGCAGCTGAGGACACCCAAGCTCATTGTGTATGCACGAAGAGAACTCATGCACCCTTCACAACAGGGCCACGCTGCTGCCTTTGAATACAGTCAGGGGAAAAGAAAAAAAAATAAAAGGAAAGCAGCAGTAAAAGCCTTTACCCCAGAAAACAGACCTAGTCTGTGCTCTTGGTGGGCATTATTTTTGTGATGCTTCTTTATAGCTACAGCTCCTCCTGCTTTTATTGGACTTGTTGCCCACTGATCCGGTAGCTTGGAAACAGTGGCTGCTTTGGCATGCTTAGGTAGGTGTCCAAACTCCAACTTAAGGATAATTGGGAAATAAACAGTGCCCTTCATTATTGTCCCATGCCAACAAGGTATCTGAGGCAGCATTTGTAAGGCTTGTAAGTTATTTCAGCATTGCAAAGAAAAGTTCGCTTGAAGCTGCCCAGAACTGGAAGGATATGGTGGGGTTTTAGTTCTGAAATGCAAAGACACCACAGCTGCTGATGCCCAATGATTTTTCTTTAAGGAAATGTCTTAAGGTTGAGGACATCCATCAGAATAATTTTAAATATTTGAAAAGGGAGTGGAGTGGAAGATGGATGAGCTGACATAATGTCCTAGCCACTGCATTCTCAAGCTTGCATTTGAACAAACTACAAAAGGTGACCCATGAAAAATGAGTTTGAGCTCCAGTCCTTTCCATGGCTTTTTAGGTATGCATTGCACAATGGGGGCAGAGCCTGTAACTGCATGAGTGCAGTCCTCCCTGTGGAGGGTTCTAAAAATTAACAGAAACCTGAAGTTCTTCAAGAAATTTGCTATCTTGCTTGTTGGAGTCAAGCTCCATAATGCTCCCACTTTACATACACATTTTTAACTGGGAGGATGTTTGGAGTATGGAGTTCTTACTTTTTTTGCCCCAAGAAGACGAAGGGAAGCCTGGAAGAAAAGGAGGAACCTGTGCTGGACTTTAGGCAGGTAGTTCAGTGTTTTTATAGCTACCAAAAATGTAATCAATAGTGTTCTGCTCTCCAGAACATCCCTCAGAATATACTAGTTCACAACTAAATCTTCTCATTCTCCTCAGTGAAATTATAATTCTGGTTTGGTTTGTTTCAGAGCTGGAAAAGGAAATCACCAGGAGACCAAAGAAAGTCTGCATTGTTAAAGTGGTGGGAACAAGGAACCTGTGGAAAAACATCGTAGTGTTGTGTGTGAACTCGTAAGTGCAATCTCTTTGTTTAAGTATCTGTGTGGTCAGTGAACTGGAGCAGCAATGGGAAGTGATGAGGGAGCTCCACTATTTCCTACTGTGGGACCCTTCACTAACATCTCTGATAAATGATCCTGGAAAAACACAAGCTGTTGCAGGGAACCATATTTTTATGGCAAACATGGAGGAGCTCAGTGGCTGTTTCAGGCAGCAGAACTGCATCTCAGGTGCCATGCTGCAATTGTGTTGGTGTGGCCACGTGCTGATAAGTGCTCATGCATACACACATCTGCTTGGCATCCCAGGTGGGAGTTTGGAAACCATTCATGGCCCAGGAGCACAGGTTCAAGTTGTTTACATCTGACAGGGCTGTGGTGCAGAGGAAGATGGTGCTTGCCAGTAAATACAAGTTGCTCCCTCGTATAACAGCTGTGTTTGGTGGGTCTTCAAAGGCAGATTACAAAGTGCCTCAGCACTCCCAAATTATGTGCAGGGGGTCACAGGGGGAATGTGCAGTCTCCAACAGGACAATGTGATGCTTTCCTCCTAAGGCTTCGGTTTGGACATGCTCATGTGGGCAAAAACAAGCATCAGCCTGAGGGTTTTGCAGGTTACAGGTTCTGAGATCTTCTGTGCAGAACTGACACCTTGTAAAGAGGAAATACAGTAACTTGCAAATTCTGGAAGGGCACCAGCAGTGCATTTTCTAATTTTTCCACCTTGTAAAATGTCCATTTGAATTTTTCATGGTTTTCTTTTCAAATTGGAGGTGGGGCTGGAGAAGGCTGGGAATCCCCTTTCTCTGCTAGGTTTCAAAGTATGTAGCTCTCTTGTGGCTTTTTCTTCCTCACTTCAGGGCACTGCTCTGCAGCCCTCACTGCTGTTAGCAGGCTTATGGATCAGTCAGCACCCAGAGGGGACAGCCCCCATGCTGGGCAAGTAGTCATTCAGAAGCACACAGACTTCAGGGGTCAGTCTCCAGCGTAATTGTTGCAGACCCAACTCTGGTTTTATGAGTTTTGTGTCTCTCTTCCACCCACCAGTGAGGGACTACCTCTGTTCTGAGAGTCCTTTCTTCTTAGGCTCACCAAGTACATTTGGTAGACGCTGTTAAATGTATTCGTGAAAACTGCTTACATGGGGAATTCTCCCCTTCTCCCTCACCCACATTAATTTGCATATTTGGAAATTCCTTAAATCAGATCTAGGCAGTCCAAAAAATAATTTCTGGCATTAGCACATGAAGGCTGTTTGCATCCAAGCAGAGCATGAAGCAGATGTACATCTGAGGAAATAGATTTCATGGTTTTTTTTAAGGGGTGGAAAAAAAATTAATTTTACTTCTGTTACTCCTGTTAGACAGGGCTGTGCTAAATTTTTAGTTCATGGAGAAGGAACCTTCTGCAGGGAACAAAAAGAAATTAAGGAAGACAAGGATTCAATTTTAAAAGTAACAATTCTGAGCTGATCACCAAGTGAAGAGAATAGAGTAATTCTTAGGGAACAGACTGGAAAGCAAGGTCCAAATGATTAAATAATTTATTTTATAAGTCATGATCTCAATAGCAACTACTACAACTGTGTTTGCATGCATAGAAGAGAAAGACAGAAGAAAAGCTGGTTAACTCTGCCCTTTTATTACTACTTGTTTTGCTGATTAATATTTCTCTTATGGGAGGAGTCAGCTATAATCTAGTTATTCAAAGCAAAAGTCAATTTTGTGTAACAGAAAGCACTTGTATTAGGTTTTTATCAGAGGCAAGGTGTTTGGTATTGAGGGTGGGGTTTTAAACTAGAGCATTGATTCACAAGTTTGCAAGAAAAGCTCCTCAGGCCATGGGCTGTCATGCTGCACTCAGGGTCTGCACAGCCTCACAGCTGTTTCTATGTTTATTTGGATACCCAATTTATACTGACAGAGCTTCAAATTCCTGAACTTCAGAAGTATAGAAGTGCATCAGTGTAATGTACCTGCCTTATTTTCTTTTTTTTTTCTTTTTTTTTTCTTTTTTTTTTCTTTTTTTTTTTTTGGAGACCTGGATCTGTGCCTCCCACTCTCTCAAGCACTGTTAATTTGTGCCATGAGATTTGTCTTGTATAAGTGCCAGGGACAAGAGGTTCTTCCTGGCAGAGGTACTTGAGCTGTGATGGGTGCAGTTGAGAGCATTGACCTCTCCTGTTGCATCCCTGCTGCTGTATTGTACCACATCAGGGGTGAAGCTGGGGCTTCTCATCAGACTTTGTACCTTCAGCCCCCTTCTCTTTCTTCCTTTTATTCTTTTCCATTTTTTGGAGGCAGAGGGTGAGACAGGAGAAAGATGTGTGAAATGTGATGGTAAGATGTTGATCAGTGGCATCTCAAAGAAATTTTTTAAAGAGGAGGAGACACATTGCTGTGAAGGGTGGTGTAAATGTGTAGACTGAATTAGATCTTATTGTTTCATAATTGTAATAATCATTGCAGCACATACAACTTCAAACACTCCTTTCTCAGGGGATTTCAGTTTTACCAGGTTAGCTTGGGAAGTGAGGTGTAATGCTTGTATTTAGTATGACCAAATGCCACAGGCAGGTGGGTGTTCCTGGTGCTTTGCTGTCCTAGCACAGAGGCTACTTCTTCACAGCAGTTCTGGCTCTGCACTGTCAGCAGGGGCACTGGGAACAGAGAGATGTGCTCCTCTGGGAATGGGATTTCTCAAATAGAATGGGAAAATCTACCATGCACGAGGAGTTCTTCTAAAGATCCCCATGCCTTGATCATACCATGAGCAGCAGCTAAATGAATAAAGTCAGTAAATATTTGGTTGAACTGAGATTTTTTTTTCTTTTGCTTCTTTTTATCAATGCTTATTTTCACAGTAGCACCTAGAGATAAGCTTCTGAACTTAGGGTGTTGTACTCCTGCATTAATGCCTCCTCACACTGAATAACACTGCAGTGTGTGTTCTGCCCTCTCAGCAATGGTCTCTCTTGCCCTCTCCTGTTTCCCCCAGGCTGACTGGTTATGGCATACACCACTGTTTTGCAAAAAGTATGATGGGGCACGAAGCGAAGATGGCGATTACCCACAACTTCTACGCAGACTACTACACCATGGCCGGGATTGCGCTGGCATCCTGCCTGGCCATGTGCCCCGTGGTTGGCTTTCTGGGCAGGAGAGGAGGACTCCTGCTCTTCATGATACTTACAGCTCTGGCATCACTTCTGCAGCTGGGCCTTCTCAACTGTAAGTTGGAGATGAGAGCTTTTCAGGACCACACAAGCTTGACATGCAAACAAGGGACCAGGAAATACTGGCATTTCCTTTGTCTGTCCCGGATTTGTCATGTGATACACCTGCATAGTTTTAGAATCTGAGTTTGTTTGAAGGTTTCCCCAAACACTTGTTTCTCAGCTCATTAACAAAAGGCATTGTATTCTGGATGATTCCCATGGTGAAGCTTATTGAGCTTTGGTGCTGTATCCGGGGTAGTCACCAAGAAAACAAGCAAGGAAACGAGAAATGCTTTCAATTTTATTTTGGTGAAACATCCGCCAGGGAAAGAGCTATATTGAGATTGGGAAGGGAAAACTTTCCCACTCAAGTCTGCTTCTCAAGTGGCCTCCAAACCATGCAGAAATTAAAGCAGTAGGTGTATGTCCTCCGCTTGCTCTTAGCATCTTGCTATGAAGAAGTAATAAAAAGGTAGCACAGGAATGGTTCAGCTGAAAGACCCCACTTTTAACACACCGTGTATGTTAGTCCATGTGAATGTGTACACATGATTTTGGAAAGTGACACAGCATTTGAAATTGTTGTTCCTGCAAAAAGTGAGTGTCCCACCTCTTCCTTTGCAGGCAATAACTTTTGTGTGGCCCTTTTGAGCTGCTTCAGCTATTAAAACTGCTATAGAAATATTCCCTTTCCTTTTTCAATTTTATTCTATTCCCTTCATTTTTTGTTGCTTGAGGAGGTTGAACTTGATGAATCAGAGAGGTGTTGAAGCAGAGGGAATCTGGAATGTGCTTTGCCCCTCTCACAGTGTCCAGTCATTAGACCCCTGTCCCATAAAACCCCACCCCAAGGAAGGGGGAAGAGGGTTGAGACATACTTTGGACAAACTGGATGTGAGACGAATACCAGAACACTGGCTGTTGCTGGTTTTAAATTCTAAATTTAGAAATAATTGAGGGCCTTAAGAAAGAGCTTTTTGCATTGAGGATGGAAAGCTTTCACATACTTGCATACTGAGGGCAGCTCTGAGCCAACAGGAATTGTTCATATTTACAGACTCTGTTTCCCGGAGGCATTTACTAAGTTCGCCTTTAGCAAACAAGTTATTTGTGGGAGTGTAGGAGGGAAACAGGGAACCTCTTTCATGACATGGAGGAAACTCCAGCATCATGTGTGTTTGCTCCCAGCTTGGTGCAGATGTTTACATTCCCCTTGAGCACATATTTACCATGTCCAGCAATCCTAGCTGAGAGTGGGAGAAGCCCCCCGCTGCACCTCACCATGTCTGTTGATGGACTGAGACCATTCACATGCACATTCACACTGTGCATGTGTGCAACCTCCCAGAACTCCATGTTCTTCTGTGGGTGTCCATCAGGGTCTCTCTACACTGAATTTGCCCATTTTAATTTTTGTTTTAAGGATGGGACATGTTTGTTGAGGCTGTTGTGGCAATACACACACTTGCTTAGTTGAGACACAGTGTGTCAGAGCCCTTAGTCTGCTCCAGAGCCACGAAAATCTGGTTGCATTTTTTCAAAATAAATTTATGAGGCAGGTGGGAGGCCACACCCTGTAGGACTCATTACAACCTTTTCCATAACAGGTTTAGGTGGTTTTGTGAGCCAAGTTGCCAGAAGATCAGGCATGGCTTTAAGTGCTTTGTGCTACACTGGCACTCTCAATGCAGTGCCCTTGTCAGCCTTTCTGATTCCACTCTTTTCTTTGTGGGAAGAGGAGAGAAAGGCAGCCTCAAACTTCAGAGCAGCTCTCCCCACTCTTGACCATGCCACCTCTTCCTCAGAAGAACTAGATATTGTTTGGAGAGAAGCAGTGATCCTGTTTATGATGAAATCTGTCACAGCATCTTGCATGTTTTAATTTAGCATAATTTGGGTGTAATCAGAAAATGAAATCAGTATTTGAGAATGGTGAGAGGGAGAGGGGTATTCTCCACCAGCCACAAGCCTGCAGCAGACCTTGAAGCTCTCCTTGTTTGACTCCTCCTCTGAACTCTGGAGTGTCATCTGGAAAGTCACAGAATCAGGATGGGAGATGACCAGCAGAGCTGTGCCCAGCTTGTGCTGATGCCCTTCCCCTTGCTGCCCAGTGCTGCCATGTGCTCCTCTGTGGTTAGGTTTGGTGGCTAGTGTGACACATGGACCATCAGCTCATGGTTTTAGAGAGGAATAGGTCTCCCACCAGTCTGACAGCACTGATGCCCAGATTTTGCTCTCTAACCCAAGCTTCTGTTGGCCATTCCCTCAGGGCTGCAGCAGGAGGGCATTTTCTCTTCTCCCCCTTCATTAACAACAAAGAGGCTTTTGTGTTAATCCCAGTGGTAATTCTGGGGCTTTTAAATATGCTTTACTGCTGGTTTGTTATCACTGTCTCATTAGCATGCTGTCCTCCAGCTGAGATGTGCCTGGACACAGCATGTCCTATCTGGTGGCCAGGGAAAGATGTGAAGGTTTTGGCATGGGAAAGAATTGGGAGTCAGAGGGTGGGGCTAAGGTGGCATGTGGAATTTACCCTTTTTTTTTCAGATAAATAAACATATAAAAACTGTATGTTCTTGTTTTCACTCCCTTTCTCTTTTTTATCTTTCTCTGATTTCCATGGTCTTGGATCCAGTGATTGGAAAATACAGTCAACTTCCAGACTCAGGTATGATTTACAGACAAATCTGCATCATGTGGGAAGCACTCCCCCAGGAACAGGTAGATCCAAAAGGCCTCAGCCAAAGCACCCAGAGCAGAGCTGCTGCCACAAAGGGGTTCAGGGGGAAAGTCCACTTCTGTGCAGTGCCTTGAGACCCCACTGACAGGCAGGCCTGCTCATCTATGCTCAGCCTCTTTGTGTAGCATCCCCTCCACATAGAACTCACCTATGCATGTCAAGAGAGGGTGCAGAGGTCCCCCAGAGTTTGACATACAGGGTAAGGCTTTCTCAGAAAGTCTCCTTCTGAGATGCAAAATCTGAGTTCAAGAATCTCAGATTTTCTTTTTTTTTTTTTCCCAGAAAAGAAGAGGGGACTATAACACCTTAAGGACTCTTTAAATAAGGAGAGTTAAACACCTTAAAAAATGCTTTCCCAAGATGAGGTACTATAGGAGCAATGCAGTAACAAGCTACAGGGGAACAAAATGTACCTTTGTGTATCAGATTTGCTGGACCTGTCCTTGCCCAGTTTTTCCAAGGTCTGTTCTGCTGAGCAGCCATGATTCCCTGAGGTCATCAATGGTGTAGCCTCACTTGCTATGCAAGAGTGGCCAGAGACCCATGGTTTGCAAGGTGCTGTGCCCACATCCTCATCAGCTGGCAGAATTTGCTCTCTCCCCCAGACTTGGGGTGCATTGCAGAAAGAGCTTAGCCCTGAGCAAGCTGTAGCACATTTCAGAAGATGTAACCAAAGAGCTCACAAACACCTTTTGCTCTCCTGACAGCTGATATATTCAGCAAGAACAAAAGCAGGTGTTAATTTTCACTGGATCCAAGCCAGACAGTATGCCTGCTTGGGACTGCACACAGCAGTTCTTTCTTCAGGCAGGCCTTGGGACGTGTGTGTAGAAAGGTGAGGGAGCACTGGCTGCAAAGTTCCAGTCCTTCCCCCAGTGCTCCAGTCAGGCATGATGCACCCTTGTATGGTGCAATGGTGTGTGTGAGTGATTTGGCCTCCTTGCTGGCCAGGACAGGCCACGTGAGCTTGTGCAACCCTGGTCAGAGATGCCAGCCCTGCCCACAGGAGGTGGCAAGCAGGGATCTAGTGAGAGATGTACTGTCATCATGGCCAGAGACAGTTTCCTTGAGCTTTGTTTAGATTTGCTGGGGTTTCTGCAAGTGCTTGATAGACACTGTTTGCTCCTGGAAACCTTGCTGGCATCCAGCTGTGAAAGGGTTGAGCAAACAGCCCTGGCTTAAGGAGTGCCTCGCCGTCCTTGGCATCGGCTGTTCTCGCCCACAGTTGTCAAGCTGGGAGTTACGACAGAGGTTGCAGACTGATCACATGCAGAGGCTTAGCACAGAGATGGAAGCACTTTTAGTTCTTTCCTCTCTTGTCCTGGAAGCCTCTTCAGTGCTCAAGCCCCACTGTACAAGATGTTTGGCAGCTTGAGGAACACTGCCTGCATCCACTTGTCTGTCAAACATGAGAGGGAAGAGGCTGGTACCTAAAAGACTGACCAAAGATTTTGTTTTTTCATGGGTTTTACCTTTTCTGTGGTGTCTGAGGATAAAAAAATCAGAGACCACTGTCATTTTTTGGCATGACATTATGGGTTTTTTTCATGTGTTTGTATCTCAGGTGTTTGGGGAATGGATTTTATAAATACCAGTTTTAAATTAGTATTACAAAATTACTCAAATTCCTGTTGAGGGAGAAGAGTAATATCAACTTCATTGATTGTTTTCTTCCTTAGAAGTTTGACCTTATTCTTACTTTTTGTGAACACACTTGTCTTGCCAGGTATGAGTGACAGTGTCAAAGACAAATTCTCTGTTGCGTTTTCCATCGTGGGTATGTTCTCTTCACATGCTGTTGGAAGCCTCAGCGTGTTCTTCTGTGCTGAAATCACACCCACAGTAATCAGGTGAGACTTTGGAGCCGTCCTCAAAAGATGGGGACAAAATTATCCTCATTTGACTGATAATGGGCTGTGTAACTTAACACATTGTATGGGAGGGGAAGCCCCACGTAATTGGAGACCTCACAGCAGCTTGGGGGCTGCTTTTTGCAGTGGCTGCAGTCAGACTGAGCAAGTAAATTCCTGTCTGTGTATAGAGAGGCTTTGTTTTCCATGGCTCCACCTTGTGTTCCGTCGTGGTGATGATCAGCAGGCCTGGCAGCACATGAATTGCAGCTTGGTAGGGTTTTAAATACTCAACTGAAGCAGTTTGTGTGGTTGAGCATTGTCATTGCTTCACTAACTCTACGGGATTTGTTCAAGCAGCAATCAGGTGCATCTTGATGTTAAAGGAGGGATTCCGTGACTGTGCAGAGGTGCCAGCAATCCCTGCCTGCATAGGGCAGATTAACCAGGACAGCTACAGGGGTGCTTCAGTGGAAGGAAGGTGTTGAGACACGTAGTGTAAATGCTTTTGGTGCATAGAGGTTCCCTGCAAGCCTGCCTCTCTGCCTTTATTGCAGACAAAGCTGTCTTTCTCTTCACAATCAGACCTATCTTAGCAGAGGCTCAAAGTTTTTCTAAAGAGGAGCACTTTCATCCTGGGAAATAGGAGAAATCAGACAAATCATCTTTGTTGGAGAGTTTCCCATAACACACCTTTGTATGGTCAGGGGTTTGTATCATTTTGTACATGCACTGTTATCTTTCACAGCACAAAGGTTGTGCTTCTGTGTTCTGGATTATGCTTTCAGCAATGCCACAGCAATTCAGGAGTTTGCTCTGATTTCACTGAATTTCCCATGAATGTAGGTCATATGGGTGGGAGAGAGAGGGAGAGTAGAGGAAAGAGGATACTTTTTTTTTTTGTCCCCTCCAAATGATATGCCTTTTCAACTACTTTGCAAAAGTATTATTGCAAAACTGTCATCTGAGTAGCCAGAGTCTACTTGCTCCGTGGTCTTTTTTTTTTCAGGCTATCTAAATTTGTGAATGTATTTTATGGATAGCATTAATTCCACTGGAAAAGGCAGTGTGAGGAGTGAGATTATACAGCAACCTGAAACACTAACAGCTATTTATTTATGTGTGTGTCAATCAGTTTGGTGTTTTTATGCCTTTTTAATTTTCTCCTTGGCTCTGTTTGAAAGACACACAGATAAGGAATTGACCATGTCAGCCAGAAGAGAATCTGCCAAGTAGGGTCAGATGTGCAGTCTGAACTTAGCAAGCTTTTTTCCCTTAAATCACTTATGTCGCTACAGGGAGTGGGACAAAATCCTGGCTGGGAGCCAGAATTCTGCTTCCCCTGGCTCTGCTGGGTGACACCAGGCAAGTGACAACAGCTAGATATGCCTCAGGGTCCCTGTTTATTTGTAGAAATTATGACACTCTGCACTGCTCTGTGATCCTACCACCACAATAAGATCCCCTCAGGATTGTAATTAGGAGGTGTAACTCAGGACAGTGCATAAATCTGTCTCATGCAGAGGTGTGCTTAAGCTGCCTTCTGTCTTGCCTTTTTCTGGGATCTGGTTACTCCCTCATAACCTGCTTTCCAAAATGCCACCCTGGATGCCTTTGGGAGTTGGAACTAAATGATCTTTAAGATCCCTTCCAACCCAAACCATTGTATGATACTAATAGGCTTTTGGTTGGATCTCAAGGAACCTTAAGGAAAAGGAAGGCAAAGAGAGTGCTGTGGCTTTCTCTGGGGTTTCCCTGATCAAATCCATTGTCTGCAAATCCCTGGGAGTGGAAAATAGCACTGCCATTACCTGGGGTAGCAGTGGCATGACAGCAAACCCACAGCACTCATCCATCTCTGCTGCTGTGGGGTTGAGATGAGTAGTTCCAAGAGGAGAACAGCCAGACCTTCATCACCAAGAGGTGACACCTGCTCCAGCAACATGAACATTCCACACTGTCATGTGTCACAGAGGGGTCCTTGTGATCTGTGCACTGCAGCCCAGTCTCCTGGCAGTAGGCAGGGGGACTTCATCAGGAGCTATCCTTATTTGTACCTGGGATTTCAGTGCAGACCTCCCTGCAAATGCTGAATTAAAGCACCAAGTGTCACTGATAATCCACATGGAATAATCTTCCCACCACTACAGCCTGCATGTCTACTAAATGGGAATAGGCTGAACAAAATACAGCATGTCCTCTCCTCATCCTCCACATTCTCAGTTACTATCAAGGGGAAGATGGTTCTGGCTTTTTCTCTCAATGTCCTGCTTTTGTGCCCACACAGCCAAAGAGTGGGCAGGATGGCTGAATTAGGATCTTTTCCCATAAAGAGCTGCCTCAAGCCAAATTTCCAGTTGTTGAGGAAACTTTCCTTTCTGACCACCCAGGAGCCACTTGGCTCAGTCACATTCACACAGAGGCTCTGCACCAGTTCACAGCCTCTCCTCTTGGGGTCCCACCCCCCAGAGCTCAATCTGCAGCTGACACCACACCTTGCCCACCCAGCTACCTGCACTGAATGTATTCCTCAACATAGTGGGATGCAGGGCTGTTTACTGGGACCTGAATAAGGCCTGGCTTCTCAAAGGTGGTGCTTGCTCCATGGGGCCAAGGGTATGCTGGTGTATTACTTGAATCTCTGGCCTAGGACTGAGTGCACAAAATGTGCTTTATGTACAAGCTATGGAGGTTTTCAGGGACTGACTTCAAGAAGTGGCTGAGCTGGAAAACCTGGTCTGATTTCAGTGCTGGCCCTGCTTTGTGCAGGAGGCTGGACTAGGTGCTCTCCCAAAGCCTCCTTTAGCCTGGGCATCTCTCTGGCTCACTTATACTCTGAGCCATGTTGTGTGTTGACCCATTTGCTCAATGCGGATATGGCTGTCTGAAGACAGGAGTAACAATTCTCTGCTCTCCTGAGGAGTGCTGAGAAGGACAAGACCCTTCCCTTAGAATGTCAGTGAGGATGTCTTGCTGCTCTCTGGCAAAACACTGAGGTAGCAAGCAAGGAAATTCTACCGTATGAGCAAGCAGGACCTTTCTGAGGGCAGAATTTTGAATTTTGCAATTTACCCACGTTAGGACCATAAACCTCATGCAAACCATCCCTCCCCACTGTCAGTGGGATAGCAGGAGTTGGGAAAGTGGTCCTGATTGATCATCCATGGGGCCATGCCATAGGAAAGCCCCCCCAGAGCAGGCACTGGCAGGCAGAGGTGCAAGGGAGAAAGCTGGGACTCACTGTGGGTGCCAGCAGCCCTCGCACTCCCTCTCCAGGCTCCACTCTGCATCTGGAGAGTGTTTGAAGTACAGACGCTGGCCCCTGCCGTGGAATTCCCTGTGCTGAGGAGGAGCAATGCCCCAAAGCACTCAGAATGTTTTTCTTTTCCACCTGCTGCCCCTTGTCACTGCAAAAACAGTGTGAATCATGAGCATGCTGCCTCTTCTGTCCTATAGCTGTTTTCCTGATGTGCACGGAAACAACAAAAAATTCCTAAGAGTATTTCCAATTTTCTCTTTTTTTTTTCCCTTCATATTTCACATCTGCAGTAGTTAAACTTTAAAGAAACCCCTTTTAAGACACACACTGAAACGCACTTTCAAGCCTTCCTCTGCCAGGTTTTGATGGCACTGGAAAAAGTAATGCCTACTCTAATTACTGACGTCATATGGAAAAACTTTTTCCCCCCCTGTAAATCTGAAGCCACTTGACCCATAAATGACAGAGCCATCTTTGTTGTTGCCTTTTCCCGTTTTCTTTCAGCTTGCTTGATGTCCTTCTACAGCAGCATTTAAAACTCACCTCAGGTCCTTCTCAGGGGGGTTGAGATACAATTTAGCCATTGCAATCACTGATGTAAATGAGCCAGGCTTTTGTTGCTCCAGAGCCAGCTTGGAGAGAGATCTGCAATGCATTTGGGACTGGTTGTGTCAATTACTCATGTGAGTGTATTAATGAAGTTGCAGGGAGGCCAGTTGCACAATAGTTGCATTCAGCTGGGTTTCTAAATTGCCATCGGAAAGCTGGCAAGTTTTTAATAAGGGCTTTTGCAGTATTTGGGGAAGCCACTGTGGTCTGTGAAAGATGCTCTGCTGAGTCTGAAGAACTGGAACATACATATGTGAATTTTTGATCCAGTCAGTGTCCCAAGAGCATCTTTTGAAACCCATGTTTGCTATCCTTCAGCTGTCAAGCAAGCAGCAGTGGATTTTGGAAAGGATTGAGTAAAGATTAGCTTTAACACTATGGTTGGCTGAGTGAATTTGGCATTTGTAGGTTTATTTGTACAGTGATTTCCAGGATGCTGTAGTCTGGGAAGCTGGTTTTATGCCAAATATTTGACATAAAGCAGTCCATTTGCTTTCTGCAAGCTGTCTTCTGTAAGAGCCAGTTGTTGTTGATAGTTATAGTTCTGCATTGGGCCAGGAACTGAACCCCTCTGATCTGCAGAATAGATGGCATCTCCCAGAAGAAGTGTAGGAAGTGTGCTGCCCTCACAGGCTTGGTAAGGAAGCAGGATGCCAGTGATTAAACTCACAGGGAGGTCTCCCTCTGCAGGCAGTAGTCTTTGAAAAATGAAAGAGGAGCTGCCACTCTCACAGATTTTGTTAAAATGCGTCATTTAAGGATGACCCTCTGCTGGCAGGAGACCTCAGTCGTGTCACAGCAGGAGGGTATGGCCTGCCCCAAAGAAACACCTGCAGTGCCACTTCTGTGTGGGGGCACCCAGCAGAGACAGCCCCAGGACTGTGATGTGTGCCAGGCCTCCTGCACCAGCCTCTGGAGAGATGCTGATAAGCAAGACACGGAATTGCAAGAGAGTTTGCTTGCATAGCCAAGCATCAGGAGAGAGCACTGAACTGGCCTTCCACAAGCAGCCTCTGTGCCTCTAGCTGGAGGAATATGAGTCTATTTTCACACTTCTTTTTTTCTGAAAGTTATGCATTTTATTGCATCTCCACTGTGTAGAGAAGTTCCAGCCATAACATGCTTTTAGGTAGAAAATATTCCAGCATTCTGTGTTTGGTATAATGGATTGTAAAGTCTAATCTCCTGCCTCCACTGCTGAATGGTGCCAGATACTTTAGAGGCAGCCAGAATTGACTTCTGCACTTACTTCTCCTTGGTGTGTCTTGTCTAAGTGGAGAAGGGTGGCATGCTAAGCAAAATCTGGTTTTCCCTCACTGAATGTGGGAGTACTTGGAACTGGGAGTACTTTAGAGTGCTGTCTACACACTCACATGGTAAAGCTTCTATTCTTCTTATGTGGGGCAGTTAAATGTGTGTGAAATGATACTTGAGTGTGATTATTTCCCCCGTTCTTGTGTTTGCAGGGGTGGCGGGCTGGGGCTGGTGCTGGCCAGCGCAGGCTTCGGCCGCCTGACCGCCCCCATCATGGAGCTGCACAACCAGAAAGGTTACTTCCTCCACCACGTCATCTTCGCCTGCTGCACACTCATCTGCATCATCTGCATCCTGCTGCTGCCCGAGAGCAAGAACCAGCACCTGCCTGAGAACATCCCAGACGGGGAACACTACACCCGGCAGCCGCTGCTGCCGCACAAGAAGGGCGAGCAGCCCCTGCTCCTGACAAACTCTGAACTCAAGGATTACTCTGGCCTCCACGACTCAGCAGCTGTGAGCGACGGCATCTCGGAGAACACCACTGCCAATGGCATGAAGTAGATGTAACTGGGTGGATTTTTTCCCTTCTCCTTTTTTTTTTTTTTAATTATTTTATTTCCCCGTCTTATATTTCTTCTATTCCTTTTGTATTTTATTTGATGCTGTTGTGCGGGAGGAGTTGCACTTTGGGCAAAGGTGTTTTGCACAGATTTTACAAACCAGTGATGGAGCAGACACAAACTTAGAGGAATTCAACTCTGCTACTAAAGCAAATTTTGGCATCTTCAACAGTCGTGCAGATTACTTTTGAAAAGTTTTGGGGGAAAAGACTCATTTGAGAAAAGACCTGGCTGGCAGTAGCCCTTAAGAACTCTTTTTTTCCTGCCATTAAATATGTATATTTATTTTGATTTATTCTCAAGAAGCACTTTATTTCCTTTTCCCTTCATAGATCACAAAAATGAAGCCATCTTTTAAGAGGTGCAGCCATTCCAAGAAAGAAACCATGGGGGGAGGGGGAGTGTTGTTTTCTGTTTTGTTTTTTGTGTTTCTTTAAAGGAAAGAGGGATTCACTGCAAAGTTGAATTGACTTAAACTTAGACTTGTGCAACATTCTTCTGCCTGTCTAGAAAGTCCAAGTGCCCAGATTGCCTGCTGTGTTTGTATACAGTAAAAAAGAGGAAAAAAAAAAGAAGAAAAAGCAAAGCAAAACCTCTTGTGACTCAAACTCTGACTGCATTTTAGGCAGCTTATATTTGTCTTTATAGCCCATGTGCACTTAAAAGTTACTTTCTAAATTAGTCCTTTTTTGTTTTCACTGAATGCATTGGAGAAAATCCTACCCCACCAAGCTGATTTTTCAATGAGAATCAGCTTTCTGCATTTTAAGAATATATTAATCTATTTTAGGTGATTGCCACTGGTCCTTAATTGTAATGTAGATGATGCAAATGATTTGACTAATGGTGCAAAAATGAGTTTTGTCTAGAATGGTTATAATTATCAGGATCTCTGACTGCTCCAGGAAAAAAGCATAGACCAGCAGTGATAAATAATAAGGAGCATGGGAAATTATCTATATGTTTATTCCAAAAGGCAGCATAGCTGGGATATCTGCTCCTGGGAAATGAGTGTCCTGGTATTTATTGTCTTAAGTGTTTTTAGAACCAGGGTTTGGGTTTTCAATTTAAGTGGGAAAACTGTTTAAATGATTGTTGGAAAGGAATTAATTGATAGCCTGTGAATAATGACTTACCGAGCTGTCTTGGGCTCTTAGAGATGTGTTCTGGTTCTGACCCAAGAATATACAATGAATTCACCCTTATTTCCTCACTTTCCTGACTGCTCTTGTAAGATTTTAGTTCAGGAAAAAAAGTTTATTTAAATTTGATTAATTCTACACAAAGTGAACATCCAGTTTACCTCCTGCTGTGCAGATGGCACTTTGATAGTGGCCACTTGTCTTCTCTCCTCCAGCCCCCAAATTATTTCCTTTGGCCATTGGCGTTTGCTTCTCACTCAAGAGAATACAGTGAGGATCTAGTTCAATGCAAGGACTCCATAAACAGCTTTCTTGCATTGTAGTTAACTCTCCCCTCTCTCCCTCCCTGTTCTCCTTTCTCACTCAGGCCATCCATTTGTGATTGCTCGGTAGTGCAGATGTTCAAGCAGAGCAGCAGGATGTCAATGTTGTACTGACTGTCCGTATGATTGCCACTTTGTTTGATGTACATCTTGCGTTCATAGGCAGGAAAAGTGCTCATTTGCACTCTCCTCCTCTACCTTCCCTCCCCCTTCCTCCCTTGCTGTATATATTGTCGATTAACTACTGTACCTAACAATTTCCATCCTCCATTAGGCTGCCAATGTCCTCTTACAGCTCCCAATAAATCAGAGATCTATGCTCCCTGGCAGGCCATGCAGTAAGGTAGCACAGCCTCAGATGCTGACGGATGCAAGAGGACAGGCAGACCTGCAGAAGCAACAGAGGTGGTTGCGTTCAGAGTAACAATGTTGTCCTAAAGCTGCTAATTTTTACAGAGGATGATGTGGACACTTGGGTTCTTCTTGAGCCTGGTAAGAAACACTGGACCAGTTGATGGTAGTTTCGCCCAGTTACACTACTGTTTTTTTTCACCCTTGCTAAACTTGCTGTGACAGCAAGAGCCTGATCTTCCTTACACTCAAGTTTTATTGTCAGGCTTGAGTGTGGCTGCTTCTTTTTGTTCTGTGCCGAGACCTTTGCAGTCTGTGTTCACCTGAGGAAAAAACCCAGCCCTTCCCCACTCGTGCAGTATTCACACCAAATTTGTGCAATACCTTTTGCCTTCGATGCAAGATGCTTGTTGCAAGCCACACACATTCGGGGACAAAAGAAACGGGTTCACAACAAAAAGCTGAAGAAGCAAAACAAGGCTTCAGGGAATAGAGAAAGGGCCTGGGAGAGGAGAAGGTGCAAGCACAGAGGCAAAAAGCAGTGCCCTGCCATCTATCGTGCTGTGGAGCCAGTGGCTCCTTCCCTCGTGGTGTCCTTGGTGGCCCATGTGTGCTCAAGGTGCAGTACAGCTCTTGCAGAGCATCCAGGCCTGTGAACCCGGCTGCTTCCAGCACTGCCAGTGCTCCTGGTGAGCTCACCGCTGCTGTCCACAGCGCTTTAGCATTTCCTATTCTGGTGGTTGCTCTCCGATGACAGGCACAGGGAAAAGAATACTTGTTTAAACATATCAACATTTAGATAGTAAATACATTAGGTGACAGGAACATGCAGCAAATTTTTTTTGTTGTTTTTTTTTGGTTAAGAAAAAAATCGTAGGAAGTTGATTTGATTTGTTGCTTTTTTGCTTGAAACCAGGTAGTCGGTACTGATCTGCAATGGAGCCCCAGCTTCTCTAGTCAGTCTGGCCCTCTGCCTCTGTCACGACAATAAAGCAAAAACTAACTTCCTGCCTTGGCAGTTCTAGTTTTGCTCCTTTTCCTGAAAATATGAACACTTCTATGATGATTATGTTCTTCCACACATGCTCACAGAGTTGGAAAGCTTTCACTAAACCTATCTTGTGTGGAGGAGCCAAGTACCAGATGATGCAGCAGAGCAGAAAGGAAGCATGGGGAAGCTTGCCCTGCCTTGTCTAGTCCTGCAGCAGGACAGGGCTCTCTGCTGGGGTCCCAGCCTGCTGCACCATTGGCTCCTTGGCCATGTCTCCTCTGCAGCCATCACCAGGAAAGGCTTTTCTCAGGCGGCTCTTTCTGGCCACCACAACAGGGGAAGCAGTCCAAAGCTGTCCTGTCCATTTTTGGCCTTTTTCTGTGAACCTTCAGTAACCTCTAAGCCCATCAGTAGATTTTTCTTTGGGTTTACCATTTAAGGGCTTTCTCCATCTTTGTATGTTGAAACAAAAATGTGAAGTGACATTATGCTTGATCTTGGGGGTTTTGTGCCCCTTGTAAGATTTCAGTACTGCTTTAGTTGCCAGACACCCTGCAAACAGATAACACCTGTTTGCAAGTGGTTTGTGGCCACTCTGAAAGGGGGTTGTGTGATTTACTTTTGGGTTTCACTGAGCAGGCTTTTTTTGTTGTCGTCCTTTTTAGTGGAAGTATTTTACTTAACTGTTGCCACTTCCTGGAGACAAACACTTTATTGGTCACCAAATTGGAAGCAGAAGTGCCATTAACTGAACTCTGTGAATGTCAAGTCAAGTTGCGCCTGTAGCTGGCACATGAGACAACACCATTGAGTGGGGGGATGATCTCCCCCTTGTAACTTTTTTTTTAATTTAATTTTTTAAGAAAAAAAAAATGAAATTACAAACCTCATTTTAAATGTGTTGTGTAAAATGTTTTGGGAAAGGAGTACGGTGTGTTTTGTCTAGTGGGCGAGATCTCCCTCCCCATTTCAGTTTCTGATGAAGTTTTAAAGAATCGTGTTACTGTATGTTTTGATCATGAATAGTCTGGTGGTGCTTCCTCATAGCACAAGCTTAAATCAAGTACTGAAAACAGTCTTACAAGCTAAATGTCTGCATGATGTTACATCTGTTGTACCTACTGAGAAGAACTTTGTATGTAAATGTACAGAATAAAATGATGTTGTCCCATCAGTTTGCTCTCCCTAGTCTGGCTCCCTTGCAGTGACTTCTCAAATACCCAGCAGCAGCTGATGCCTCAGAAAATAGCCCTACCCTGCTCTACAAACAGAATGAGCTGTTTGTAAATCAGGCTAATTAAAACAGCACATTGATTTGCAAGTAATTATCCTTTACAGTCAATTACAGAAGCATAGTTGACTCTGTTTCCTCGGTGGTGTAAATTGAAAAGAAAACACCCTTCAACAGTTGCTTTTTGCTATTCTGATCTTGAACTGCAGCCAAGGACAGGCAGCTGTTCCCACCAGGTAAGGAGAGGCCCTCTGCACCCACACCAAATATGAGACATTGAAGCCACTGGGTGTTCGAACCCTTTTGGACAAGAGACTCAGCAGCTGTGCCTTCTACAGCAGCAGCCTCTCAGTTCCAGGTTTTAATTGCTGATTGTAGCACCACAGCAAGATAAATTCATCACTTTTCTGTAGGTGTTTAGACAGTTGTCTAGAAGCAGCACTAGTAGTTTAGTAGTTTTGGTTTGTATCAGAAGCTGATGCTTGAGCACAAGTCAGGGCTCAACTCGGAATGAAAGGAAAAAAATCCACCAAAACCTAGATAGTTAACTCCTGGCTGCCATCTCATTAAAAAAAACAGCCAATGGATCTGCCTTAGTAAAAGATACCCATCCTACCTGAAAGTAAGCCCAGAGATGTTGCAGCAGGATGCTTTTCACTGGTGGTCATGGTAGTAGACCTCTCTGATTTTATGTATATGCTCAATTTACATGTGATGCTCTTCTAGCAGCCTGACAGCTTTATCTATTGCTCCAGAACTTGGCTTGTGCTTTTTCCTTCTATGTAGTCCTCAGGGATGGATAAATAAGCCTTTGTGAAATCCTTCTCATGTTCTGAGTGCCCAAGGGATGGGAGGAAATCCATTGTTTAGCACCAGTACTATAACCAAGAGGGGCTAAAAGGACAAAAGTAACACTCATGTCACAGCTTTACCATACAAAAATGTGGGGTTTCTTTATTTGAACACTAAAAGCTGCTATACTATGTTCAGTGCTAGTACACAGCATTATTAATTACACACATAATTAATTAGATTAATTGTACAGATAGCATTTGGAACTGATTCACCATCAGATCCCAGTACTGTGTAGAGGCCACACACCACATGCACTTTTTCAATCATGTTCATCCATTGCAGCATCCATTTGCTATCCTACTTGGCAGGGTAGCAAAAAAAAATTGCTTTGAAAATTCAAATTCTATTTGAAAAAAAAGAAAATCCTAGTCAAGTGTATCTGTATTTAATAACAACCACAAATTCAATCAAAGTAATATAAAAGAAATATACTAACTTAATGTCAGTGTGAAAATTGAAGTAAGTTTTTCTGAAACAAAACCTTCGTCTTCTTTTACAATGATGCACAATCAGAACTTGTCTGGAAAAGCTGTCATTTCTTCTTTGATCCTGTTTTCTATGAGTAAGGTGAAATTGCTGTCTGTGTTTTGAAGATTGTAGCTGACAAATATCTGCTTTTTGGTCTTGCTGGCTAAAACACAAAACAGAGTAGTCAGCCAGTTTACTCATATATAAAAGTGATTATGGTATTTGATCAAGCCACTAAAAAAGCCACATCATGCAGATTTCTAAGATGTTCTCCACTCTCGCTGTGCTGGGTGCAGTTATAAATGAAAAGCAGAAAAGTCCCTGACCACTGGGGAGCAGGGCAAGATTTTGCACATCACAGAAGTGAACAATATAATACTGGTGACTGTCAACTAGTTTTTGACCTGACACAAGACACCACTAGCCACTGGAGAGCCTTGCAGAGCTTGTAGTGGATTTTTGGACACATCTTAAACATCTTACATTGTAATTGACACCACAGACTCTTAGCACTGGACTCTTAGCACTGAAACTCAAAGTTTGTAAAACATTAGAGGGAAAGTGCCCAAGAAAGTCATTGGGCCCAAATTAATTAAGTTCTGTTTTTTTAATGAACCTTAAAAGGTTCATAAGCCTTAACAGGCCCCAAAAAGCTATGCACCAGTTCTGTCTAAGCTTGCTATCAATTTTGTTTCCATTAACCTTTTTTCATACAGTGTCCATGAATGCTCCAAGAGGCTGGAGAGCCTTTGCTGAACATGATGAAGCCAAGCACAAGTTCCAGGCTACTGTAATGACAAGTACCTAGAGAGAGGTGCTACAAAATTAAGAGCTGCCTTCATGACAGAGCTAATTAACAGTGACAAAAAAAACTGTCCAGTGGGACAAGAAGATTTAATTATCAGAGTAGAAGAGATAACACCAAGAAGTGTTTTATAAATAAAATGCCATCCTACTTAGATTTTACCATGGTAGTACAGCAAATTTGTGGCTCTCCTTATATATTACTGAAGCTAAACTTTTTGAAAAATGTAAGCACTATAGAGGGAAAATAGGCACTAAATTTAAATTGAGTTGTGTAAAATAGAAGACAAAAAATAGTATTTGGGTCATGAGATATTCTTGTCCGGGAATGAGCTGGGAGCTAATGACCCCAGACACAAATCAGACTGTTCGGCTGAATATTCAAAAATGTCATCTGAATTTTTAACACTTCAAAATAGAGACACTCGGACTTCTAAGATTTTAATCCTTTCTAAATAGGAAACTAAATAGTTAAATACAGAAACCCACATATATGTATGTATAAAATGTAGTTAAACAACTCCTTTAAGGCATTTTCATTATGCAAATGATTTTTTTATTATTTTGTATCCTAACAGGTTACCAGCTTCCCGACTCAGTAAGTAGAGCTGCTTCTGAAATGCAAGGATTCATTTGCCTTTTCAGACTTGGCACTACAAAATGCTGAGATAATGCAGCGTGGTGCTCTGATTGCAAAAATTAGCACCTGGCACTAGATTTCTGAGGTACAAAGCAGCATGTTTTGTAAGCACTAGTGCTTCATCATCATGGCCTAAATGAATGCAATGCTAATTCTGAACTCATTAATGCCATTATCCCAGCTAACAAAACTACAGAGTGCACTGCAGTGTCAAAACTCAACTTGTTAATTATGTTTGCCTATAGAGTCTCTGGGATGCTGCTCCAGTTCCCAGGAACAGTGTGAATCTGGGAGTCTCTCTGGGCTGCCTGTGCCAAGGACCTCTGCTCCCAAGGCTCTGTCCCAGCTCTGAGGGGCAGGGGGACCTTTTCTGTCCCTGCTTCCTGAGGATTCAGCCAGACATGTGCACTCCTGCAGAAAGGACAAAAGAGGGCACATCTCATGCCTCTGTGGAAGACCATCTGCAGCTTCAGAGCAAAGCAAAAACTGCAAAGGACAAGGCTTACCTAAAAAGCCCTCCAGCAGGTCTGCTTCCCATGCAGCTTGGGTAATAACCCCTGTTCCACTGGCTCTTCAAAGTGGAGGAAAATCACCTTTGACAGCCATCGTCCGGGATGTGCTGAGTGCCAGGAGAAACTACAGCAGCACAGATCTGCTCCTACAACTCCGGGTACTGAGCAAAGGCCCAAACCAAAGCTTGAAGAGGAGCCCAGCAGGAGCAGAAGAGGCTGGACAAATGTTAGACATGAGTTTGTAGACTATTTATGCTGGAAAAGACGTGATGAAAGTGACCAGTGCCCAGCTGAAAAATACTCAAAGAAAAGGTTGAGGTGATTTTCACCAAGAGTCTGCCAGTCCCTACAAAAGGAAGATTGAAGACGTTGCACTAAACAATACTTTGCAGCCCAAAGCACTGTGATTTCAGGATATGTACATGAGGGAGGCACTAATGGACAAGGACTTTCTCAAGAATTGGCCTCCAGTATTCTACATTAAACTTTCTTAGGATTCAGGTTTATTGACTAGTGAGACACATCTTGTGCCAAAGTGATCACGCAGGGTGGTGGGAAACAGTCCCTGCACCTCATAAAAGCAGATATAAATAGATATATGTAGAAAGAGGAATAAGAATTAAGTACACGTGTCTTCAGCAACAGAAAAAAAATCAGAAATAAGGAAGGAGATAGAGCCAACACACAAAATGCAGCTGTTGTGGCTAGGACCCCTACCAAACTATCCAGGAAAAAAAAGGAAAATGTGTGCACTGTGCTGCACAGCAGCACTGAAACTCCTGCTCAAGGACAGGAAACCTGGCATTGCAGGAACACTTGGCAGATGATGGAATGCGACTGGTAATTGTAAGAAATAGAAATAGCTATGTGCAAATGGCACTGCATGCTGCTCCTGCTAGTGCCTGTGGAGACAAGAAACTGCACAGAAAAAATGGTGGGGGGAGGAAAGGAGAGAAAAACTGCCTGCCTGAAGGTTACCACATGTCAGGATGGTTAAAACAGCTACCTTGGAAGTACAAGTCAGACTTGGCTGTGAATAGGATCTCTGCTATTACAGATTGTGTGGGTATAACAGGGATTTAAATTCCCGGAGAAAAACTAAACACCAATAACAGCAAAGATGGGTATTTCTAGCTGAGGTGGAGCACAGATTTCCTTACCAAGCACTTTGTGAAACAAAAATAAGGGATGCTTGTTGATGATCTTGCAGATCCACTGGTCTTAGGATAAATAAATTTTTAAAAATAGATGAATAAATAAATAAATTTGGACTAAGTGGCCATGAGTTGACCTAAATTGCTGGTCTGTCAAAGCCAGCCTAAAGACTATGGTGTGAGATTTCAAAAAGATGTATTTCTTTTCCCTGAAGCTCAGGTAAAGAGCAAGCACAATTATTCAAACCCATAAGTGTATGATAGACTTATAGACCTTTTTCACCTTTGGTTCAAAGGAGAAAGTCATTCTCAAAATAATATACCTTAACCAGGATCACAGTATATAAAAATAATAAGAACAGTATATAAAAATAATATGAAAGGAGCTGACTGGCAAGGAAACCTGCAACCCAGTGGATAGATGTCATGGATACAGAGGAACATGGACCAAAAGCCTAGCTGGGCCACAAATGGCTCAGAAATTTAAGATGAAATAACAAAAGACACCTAAAGCGTTCAAAGAAAAAGAAAATAGGAAGGTGCATTATAGTCCAAGGACAAAGAGTAACCTATAGACCAGTACTGAGCAACAGTATCAGTTCTCAGTAACAAAGTATGGGAAATTAGGAATGTAAATAATAAAAGCACCTTAAGAAAAAAATAGAAAAGGATAAGAAAAAAAGGCAGCAAAACTGAGACAACTCACTAGGAGAAAAGTCAGGTAAGTCAGGCAGCCTCTGTCCTGGAACACTGAAAGAGCTAATGGAAGAAATGGCAAGTTACTATGAACTTCAGCTATGAAACATGTAATAAATCCTTTAAGAGAGACAGCAAGCATATGTACAAAAAAAAAACAAACCAAAAGGAGTATGGCAATCAGTAAGATAAATTAGAGCTGTCAGATGAGCTGCAATGCTACACACAGGATTAGAGCAAGGTTCAGAAGAAATGAGTGACAAGGACATCAAATGGAAAGTGGAATAAACTATTATACTTTATCCCAAATAAATCCTCTCTGATTACATTTTTACTGACTTCCTAAGGATAAGGCACTAATTACACATAAAGAAGCTGTGTTATATAGTACCCTATAAAATTATTACTTGAGGTGGAATGGATTGAATTCAGTGTGTAGAGAAAATTGTGCCACCAGGGTCAACTAAAACAGTCTCTTACTTTCATACAGAAGTTATTGTGAAGAAGAAAAGATGCTAACACCATTTTTCAAAGATTAGTCTTGTGAGCAACCCTTTTTTATATGAGGCCATGGAGAAGAAAGTGTTGTAGATTCATGAAAGTGCCTGACAATACAAACTCAGGACACACTGTCTGAAATGGAGATCAGCACACAGATCATTAATAATTCTGTGGCCTTTCCACCTGAAACAGAGGAAGTAAGGTGAGACTGAGCAGAGCAGCTCAGCATGTTGTTTCTAAAACTGGGTAACAAGCACCTCAGCAGTTCACCAGCTGGTGCTGCATCGGCCACTGGTGGGTGATGATGAGTAACCAGCATGACACAGCTCTCAGAGCTGAGAAGGTGCTAGGATGTACTAGGCCGTGTATTTTTCATCTTTTTAGTATGGACATGGGAGTTTGCAAGCTGTTGTTAAGATTCAGGATTTCAGCTACTGCAGCAGCTGTAGCACACTGCACATGATGGAAAAGGAAGCATCCCCAGCAGTGCCCATGTGGGTCAGTCAGATCAAGCCCAGGCATCTGTGAGACAACCCTGGGCTTCCCAGGCCAGAACTTCTTGGAATGCGGGGGCTAAAAGGTGCGAGATGTGATGAAGGTTGGCTTCATCTTCAGGTAAAGTGCACATGCCTGGCATGACGGCCACCTCGGCAGTGTCACAGCTTTACAGAGAGCAGGTCACTTGAAACCCCACTCGACAGGTGCTGCATGTGCTGCCCCTGCCTCGCACCCAAAGCCAGGATAAGGACAGCAAATAATTCACTTT
This sequence comes from Molothrus aeneus, assembly GCF_037042795.1. Classification (NCBI taxonomy): domain Eukaryota; kingdom Metazoa; phylum Chordata; class Aves; order Passeriformes; family Icteridae; genus Molothrus; species Molothrus aeneus. Next base: position 69,016,848 of record NC_089646.1, read on the forward strand.
GGTAGGGCATAGCGTGCCCAAGGCCGCTGACTCAGGTACCGCAGACTCGTACACGGATGGGAAAATAAAAGTGACTCGGTGGATTGGATGGAAGCTGCCAGAACCCGCAGCAGTGCCGGCTCTGCGGCTGGGGCAGCGAGCACCGCATCCCTGTGCACCCCCTGGGCCGGGCTGGCGGCTCAGGGCCCCCAGAGAGGCCCGGCCCGCTCCCGACCCGCGCGTTCCCGGCGGGAGGCGGCTCCGCGCAGCGCGCCCCCGCAGCGCGCCCCCGCACCTACCCAAGCGCTGCGCCAGGCAGGAGGAGGCGGTGTCCGAGGGGTCCCCCAGAAGCGAGGCGGCCACAGGGATGCTGTCCTGCAAGCGGAGCACAGCACAGGGCACGGCTTAGTCCCGGCAGCGCGGGGCACAGGCGGCGGGGCCAGCCCTCAGCGCCGCGGGGCTCCGGGGGCGGGCGACACTCACACGGGGGCTGCACATGGCGACGGCCAGGCTGGCCAGGGCGGGAGCGGCGCCCACCCAGAGGAAGAGCGAGTCCCGCAGCCGCATGGCGTGGAAGTGCACCCGCTGCTCGCCCAGCTGCCCGCTGAAGTCGTGCAGGGCGATGCCGCCCGCCGCTCCGCCGCCGCCCGCCGCCTCCATCGCCGCTTCTCCCGGCGTGGCCAGGCCCGAGCACGCAAGGCCCGAGCGGGAAGCCGGACTCGGCCCGCCCCGCGGCCCCGGAGAGGCGGTGCTCGCTCCGCTCCGCCGTGCCCGCCCCGCCGGGAGGCACCGCCCCCGGCACCGGCCCTGCGCTGCCGCCCGCCCCGTCCGGCTCCCGGGGCTTGCACGCTTCCCACTCCCCCAGGGAACACCCGCACACGGACACGCACACCGGTGCCCGCACCCCGCTCCGTGCGCGCCCCTCCCCGAGCCTCCCCTCCGTCCGTGCACAGACCCCGCCAGCACGAACACGCCCGGGTACAGCCCCCCGGGAGCGCCCCCTCCGTGCCCCCTACCCCCCGAACTCTCACTCTCCCCGGTCCGTGCGCACCCCCTCCGTTTCCCACTATTCCTCTCCCATCTCAAAAGACACAGCGCCCTCCCGGTGCGCAGGCACACCCCCTGTGTGGGAACACAGCCGCAGCCCCGGTGAGCCCCCACTCCGTGCACGGCTTCCCGCGCCGCCCGCCCGGCAGAGGGATAACGCGAGGCAGCCGCAGGGATGGGGAAACCCCGCTAGGTGGCAGGTGAACCCCTGCGTGTGCGCCTGGCACACCGATGGCTCCGGGGAGTCACCCGAGAGGAGCCCCGGGGTTTCAGACGAAAGGGAAAGGGTTCAGCCTTCCCTGTGCAGCCTCGGGAAGGGGGAGGAAGGTCACAGCGACCTTGGCTTCATTCAGCTGTGGAGGTTTTCGGCATCGGGGATCTACAAAGCAAGTGATTCGGGTTTGCATAGCTCTGGAGAATATGGAGCCGTGAATAATTAAAAGCCCTACTTTGGGTGTGAATTCTGTGCTCATCGCTCTTTCCGCCGCAGCACAGCAAAGTCGGTCATTACTGGAGAGGATTTCAGTAAGTGTACCGTCTGTTGCTGATAAGAATATTGTCGGCTCCCCGATGGCCGTGGGCCCTTTTCAATTGGAAACATGTATCTTCACGCCACCGGCAGGACAATCATCGCTGCACAAAGAACAAGCACGTTAAGGGTGCAGGTTGGCTTTTTATGAGCATTTCCTCTGCCTCCGGTTTCCTACATACCGCTGGAAATCAACATTTCCATTTCTAAATGGTAAGATTTTATTTTCCCATTGAAGAAATGGGTGGAGGGGAAAGAACCCTTCATCACTTTTCTTCCCTAAGCCGCTCCAGTTCTCCTGGCAACTGCCAAAAAAAAATCCTCAGCCCTGTGCTAATTTCTGCCCATGCTGCTGCACTGACACTAAATCCCGGGAGGCAGCTAAGCCCGGCTCAGCTGCCATACCCCGACATCCCATGGCACAGGATCAGCTTGGAGAGAAGGGGGGTCGCACGCCACCCTCCTGCCCTACATTTGTCACTTGCTTCTTGCACAAAGCATTATGGGATGTATGGTGTCGGGCCCCCACTATGTCTGTCCCCGGCCTCGCTGCTGAAACAGCATCAGGCTTGTGCTGGTCCAGCCAGTCCCGACCCTTTCCTGCCATGTGGGCTGGCCTCCCACAAAGTGAGGTACTGCAAAAGCTGGTAATTGTGTTGGGGCTCAAAAACCTGTCCCCACAGCCTGTTGCAAACTGACACTTTGCCTGTGGCAGCTATGAAATCAGACAGGCAAATAGGTGACAAAAGCCACCTTGGAAAGGAGAAAGTGTTGGCTATATGCACTCTGCTCATTGCAGCTGCAGGTTCACTCTGCAGCTGGGTAGGCAGGCCTGCTAGCTAAAACAGCCGGGAGCCAGGAGCATTGCAGAAATTAAATTCTAGGAACAGGATAAAATGTCTGCTGGGAGCCACGCAGGTGGTGGTGGTGAGATTCCTCTGGTTAGACACCTGCAGGTGATGGAGGAATGTGCCCCAGGCTTGTTTGATCAGTGGAGAGAAGAGGAAATATTAGCGCACAGTTCACCTGAGCTGCTTTAGGTCTCTCTTTTGAGAGAGAAGGAACCTCTCTTGCCTGGTTTCCATTGCCTTGAAAGAAGGCGAGGGTGAAAGGTAAGGCATTGCATAGCTTTGCAGACAGATTTATTCATGCAGGCAAATCCTCCTCTAAATGTTCAGAGCCAGTTTCTTTGCTATGCTGGGTCAGAGTTGGCTTCTGCAATGGAGTCCTAGTGGAGGATCTGTTCTAACAAATTTCTAGCTCAGTGTGTCTTCCCACAAAGTAGAAGTTTGTGCCTCCTTGTGTGCTGAACCTTTGTTAAAGTCATCTGCTGGACTGAAGTAAGAGTTTTCTTCATTGCTCTTTCCACATCAGGTGCAAATGTCTGGTATTGCTTCTGAGGCTGTCTCCTGACTTGCTTCTTCCTACAGGGAACTGCCCCTATTTCATCATGCTGTGATCGGTTCCTCTTCTTACCAGGAGTCTTGTCCAAAGTGCCCGTAACTTCCCTTATCCTAAACCCTGCAGACCTCTAAAAGTAAGTCACAGGGCTCCTCTGCTTGTTAGCAGTTCCGTGTATTCAATGCTTTTCTGTGAAATGCAGCTGCTCTCTGTAAATCATGCAAAATCCTCGTTTAAGCTCAGAAAAGGAAAAACATTCATTTAGTGACTAAAATGCTGGTTAAGCATTTTATTTGCAGTGCAGGTGTGTGAGTAGAGCTGTGCAGAACCAGACCATCAAGTGTGAAATGAATTTCTTTATTACCGCACTGCAAGGTCATGAGAATCCCTACAAAATAAGAGGGAAAAGCACTCTATATGTGTATGGACCCTCTTACATTTCCTTTAAAATGCTCATATGTGTATGGACCCTCTTACATTTCCTTTAAAATGCTCATATTTTTTTCCTGTGGCCTTGAAAGCAGCACCCATAAGTCTGCTTCATTTGTTAGGTATGAGGCTGCAATCAGCCTCAGGTGTAGTAGTAGACACACTGGAGAGGAAAATAATGATAAAGCAAACACACCTTGGCAAAAGCACTGCCTGTTTATATGGATGCATATGTGTTCCTGCTCAGGTAAGATCCAAGCTCTGGGAAGGGTGATTTAAAGGTATTTAAGTGATTTAAAGGTATTTAGGATTTAGAGGTACTTCTATCTACCTTGTTCTTCTCCAAAAGTTAGGCTGCCCCTAAGAATTACTAGATCCTAAACCTTGATTTTTACTGATCATCATCTCCCCTCCAGTAGAGTTTTAAGTGAGGAGTAAATCTTCCTGGTAACTGTGGAGTTGAGACCCATAAAGCATAGTTATGAACTGGGATATCACTGAGAGCAACAATTTTTTCTGATTCCAAAATGTATTCAGTGCTTTGGCTCCTGCATGAATAAAGAGTGAATCTGACATGTGAGAAGGCAGGTAACCATTAGTGTGTGTCAGTGAACCTCCTGTTGATGCCTAGGGTGTTCTAATTTTCTTGATTTGCCATCCTTCTGCAGAGGAGTAAATTACTCTTGATAAAGCCAAGCAAAACCTTCCAACTGTTCTGTTAAGGCTCCATGACACCAGGCTGCTGCTGTGGTAGCTGTGCTGCAGTCCCAGGCTTCCAGGGATCTACTTTATTTGAGGCTTGGATGCTCATTGTAGGTAGACTTCCATCAGTGGCATCAGATGGCTGAGGGACTCTTTTCTCTCCCTCTACATCAAGGCACCTGAGGATCTGGAAAAAATACTTCCTTTTTTTTTTTTTTCTGACATTGAATGATTTTTCTCAGCTGGATCCATCCTCTGATGTAGATTGTTGTCCCACTGCTCAAAAACTTGTGCTGTCATCATGGAGGGCAGAATCAGGCAAGTAAGAAAGGGAGAAGTGTCTCTCCTTACACTTTAGTGTTACCATGGTTGTGAGGCTGTGGCCATCTAAACCAGTTTAAGGTGGGGCTGGCCCAGTCTTTCTTTCTCGTGCATCTAATATGATGATGAGTCAGGGTCCTGGCATGGGTTGTTGGTTAGCTGTGATAGGAAGTTGCTCCTGAATCATCTAACCATGGCCACAGGGGTAACCTGAGGACTCAAAACTCTTTGTCAAGTGTTGATCAGCCTGAGTTGTAGTCTCAGAAAAAGAGATGGAAAGAGAATCCAGGCTGGAACTTCCGAAAAAGTTGCAGAAAATGGGGGAATCAGACTTGTGAACTTGTATGAAAATCAGTTTAAGAGATCTGCAAGGGAACTACACTAAGTTCATGCTGTGAATCTTGCAATCTAAAGCACTATCAAAGCCAGCCCTCTCTGCAAAGCACTAGTAAGCAGATGCAAAATATAGATGTACAAGCAATTCCACATCTGCAGCAGCTGCTATGACAGTGTTAGCAGAACTGCTACAATACCTCCTCATCACACATGCTGGTACCTAGGCAGACACTGCTACAAGGAAATTAAGTTCCTGATTTCCAAAAGACTTAAGGTAATGGTTTTGGGGTTTTTTCTGGGGTTTGTAACCTCAGCTGTTAGGATTTCCATACATGTGGGATGAAGCCTGGAATGCAAGTGGCACAGCAATTCTCTGTCAGTTGGGATCCTCTGCACAGTGTGTTTGAAATCATGTCTGTTAGGTTTTGTGCCCGACTGACCCAGTGGCCTCCTGCCAGTCCCTTCTACCCTGTTTTATTTCATTCCTCTGCAGACTAGAAGAGTACAATAATTGTTGCCTATCTCCCTGCAGCTGAACACAGCTCCCTGTGACACACAGCTTGTAAGGACCTTTGTGAGCCCAGACTACATTTCTGCTGTTATCAAATCAGACAGTTTCCTTTCATTGTCATATGAGTCATTGGAGGACCTTGCCTTAGATCTGCTGGAGCATTTCAGACACATGGTTTTGTAGCTGCTGGACGGGAGGAACTAACACAGAGTGACTCATTGCTCCCCTTGGGGACAAGAGATTTATGCAGTCAACTGGAAATCATATTTGGTATGCAGATAGACCACTTCATGGTGGAGAATCCCAAAGAATCTTAACAACACCACCTCCCCTACATAGATGTCAGCAGCTGTAGCGAGTTCTACAGGAGCAATGGGGTAGTTACACACCTGTGACCTGATGGGAAGGGCACAGGTGTGAAAGGCTAATGGAACTGACTTTTTGAAAGGCTGAGAAGGAAAAAAAACCCATGAGATAGTACTGAAAAATGTTTTCCTTGATATTGCTCAATTCAATTTCTAGATCTTATGTGACATACGAGACACTTGGTGGATCCTGATATTTTTCTGTCCTTGGGTCACCTAGACCAGTGCCAGGCCAGTGCAGAGAGTATGTAGTGTTCTTGAACCAGAGGGAACATCAGTCTGCTGCAGACTCAAGAGCTCACTTGTCTGCTCAGGCTGAATGTGACAGAGTCACGTTCATAGCCATGGAAATTACTGATTCAACATGCAGCACTGGCAGCCACATAAACAAAGGTTTGACCGAGATTCAGGCTGCTTTGGGAGTGGAATGAAATTCCTTTTTTTGACAGATAGTTTGCTGTTGCCATGGTTATGGAACTTGCTGCACTTCTGGTCTCTTCCCCACCCCTCTGGGTACTTTCCTTCTGCTGATGCCAGGATTTCCATTTTCCCTTAACCTGCAGGTCCAACTGGATGTGCCTGTGTATGGCTTGTCCCATTCTCCAACATGCCAGCAAGGGCCCGCCTCTCAGTCTGGTTCTCCAAACAGCCACTCCCTTTCATTACTCTTTAAAGTGATGCCATGGCCTTTTCATTTTTCCATTTGCAAGCAAGCAAAACTAACTGTACAAAACCAGCTTTGATTATTTTCCATCCTCTTCCCTGAGCAAGGCAGGAAGCTAACAGACCTGGCATTGTCCCTTAGCAGCCTCCCAGTCTTCACTCAGAAGTTCCTCAGCTCAATCCAGTTTTTTTCTCTTGGCTTTTCCTTCCTGCTCTGTTGAACAGAGTGTTTTAGCCAAAAGAGTAAATATTTCAAAGAATCATTTATACATTACTAGAGAGCAGAAAATGTCACCTGATCCATAAGGATATGGCTGCTTTGGCCAGGATCTCCAAGTTCCTAGTACAATTCTTGAAAATCATGATTTAGAGCTGTTGTGTATTTTATTTCCTAGCACAAGGATATCAAACAGCTACTGTTTGACACCCCATCAGTGTATCTGGTGTTATTGGTGATTACACAGGACATGGCTTTCCCAAACATCATTTTAGTGACCTGTTTCCAAATTCCTGAGTTAAAAAACATTTAAAATAATAATTCACACTAGTAGCCAAAGATGGGGGTGTTCCCTATTTGCATGACAACAGAACAGACAGAATAGTTTGGCTGTCAGAACACATCACCCTAGGAAAATGTTATCAGTACCTTTACTGCATTTTCAAAGTACAATTCCAAGAGGCTGAAACTGCATCTTCAAAAAGACTGTGTCTCACCCTTGAACAGAAGCTGAAAAATATCCTTCTCTGCTGCCTCTCAGAAAGCATGAGAAATTATGTCCCTTTTCTGCTTTTGTGTTTGAAAAAGCTGGTGCCAGGCACTGTTGCTGCTATTTCAGTGCCCTGGGGTGGATTCTTCCTCAGGATTGAAAGATCTGTGTACATGAAGTTAAATGTTTCTTGTGAGGCAAACACAAATTGGTGAAAAGTATCCCTAAATCCTGTGAAGACCCGTAAATGGGAAAATGGGAGGAGAGAGCAGGAGAAAGGAATTCATGCCATTTGGAAGTGATATCTTTTTTTAAAAGCATTCAGAATCTGAGCCAGCCTCTACACAAATCAATTGAAAAACTACCTGCTCCTGCGAGGAGAAGATAAACCTTGTAATGATGAACCTCACTTGGCCATTGTGTAAAATGCTGCAGTGTGTGCTCAGAGGCAGTGCTGGATGGTTTGCTTACCTACCTGCATCCCCACCTGTGCCAAAGTGAGGCCTCAGCCCTTAAAACCAAGGCAAATCTCCAAGCACAGGTTGACACTCCCCTACAAGCGCCTGTCAATCACCTTCACGGATGGTCCCGAGTGACAATGTCAGTACTGGCGCTGTTGTCCTCTGTCACCACACCCCAATTTTGCTGCCTTTTCCTCATCACTGCAGCTCCAGCGCAGGGATTCCTTAAAGCACAAGGGGAAGGAAGGGATGGAAACGGTGCTGTCTTGGTGAGGATGCTTCCAGCTTTAATAAGCCAGACGATCAAAGCCTTTGTGTAAATCCTGCCATCAGGAGAACGGCTGTACGGCTGCACTGACAGCACAGCCCAGCCCTGCACAGCTCCCCCAAACCCAGCTTTTGTCAGCTGCGAGCTCCTCACACCCAGATCATCTCCCTCCAGCCCAGCACCGGACAGCAACTGGTGCCAGGGAGAGAGACATCGCTCAGTCATTTTCTTTGCCAGTAAGACAGATATTTAATGCACATATGAGTGATCTGGGGACCAATTCTTTTCAGCCTTCAAAATCATATTTCTTTTCTCTCCACTCTTCTGAAAATGCTTATCAGAGGCACCTGAGAGGCCAACGCAGCTGCTTGATGAGGTCTTTACGATTAATTTGCACGATCATGCCTTTAGCAAAGGCAAAAAGAAAAGTGTTAACGAGTTGACAAGCACACTCTTTCGTACAGCAAGCAGCGCTGCCAGCCGCAATGTAACTGCAGGGAGGAGAGAGCAGGGTGGTGGCAGAAGACCTTGAAAAAAATTTCTTTGTTCAAACCGGTTTCAAAGGCTCCTGCTTCCCTAACATACCAAATCCGAGCTGGTCGAGGGAGGCAACGGATTCAGTAGAAATTAGACTTAGTACTAATGCAGGGCAGCGTGTTGCTATCGGGGTTTCAAGGATGAGTCGTTGGGGTGGAAGGAATTTTTTTTTAACCGAGGAGAGTCGAAACAAAAAAGGAATATTTGCTAGGCATGTGGCTCCTGTGTGCTGCACTTCCAGATTCTGACCTGATGGCTGCAAATGACGGTCTTGCCTGCGTTTCTACCCTCTGAAACTGCCATTTGCAACAAGATCCTCAAATTGTGCAAATTTGTCCCATTTTACTTGAGCCCGAACATACACACACACACCCCAAAAAAAAATCCTGCTTATGGAAGAAAGGAACAAGACCAGATTTCAAGAATAATTCAGACAAGCAAGTGAATATTTTCTTTCATGCCTTGCTCTTTTGCATTTACTGAATTTGTTCCACATGAATGTAGAAACAGCTGCATCAGCAACAGTACTGAGGCTGGAACCTTATTAATATTTATGCCTGGCAAGCAGAGCACACAGGAATCAAAATGCTTTACCATCATTGGTTCAGGGACCCCAGCGTCCATTCAACATCTTGCCACGTTTGGGGCCAGGCAAGCGGATTTATTAGAGAGCAGATCAATTTCTCATCAACACTCTCACCCAGTAGTAGGCAAATTGCCCTTTGCCTCTTCTTACCTGCTCTTTGCTTCTCATCATTTAGTAATTTTCTAATTAGAGAAACCATTTTTCATCTCTCTTTTGCACTTCTGTAGTTTATATTCCCAGATATTATATATTCTTGAAGACTTTATAGATGCTTGAATTATTATTATTAATATTATAATTTCCTTATATGGGGGCATACCCACCAGCCTTAGTGTGAATGAGATGAACCAGGAAATAGCACTGACACAAGTCCATTATGTGCTATGGGAAACCAAGTGCACAATATGTGGCACCATGCAGATGAAAGGTGTCATGTGGTCCTGGGATGTCCTTTAGAGCCTCCTCTGTGGCTTCTTACTGCTGTAATTTTTCCTGACAATGTGCTGCAGTGAGAGTCCTTAAGCTGAGGCTGGGGGGTTTCCTTTCTGAGAGTACTGAGTGGGGTTCTGGCTGACAGCCTTGCTCCAGCTTTTGTTTTGTGAAAGAAATCCTTACATTCTGTAATAAAGAGGAATTGGTGAGCACACAGGTGCTCTCAGAAAAAAATTAAACATTCACAGAGTTTTAACTATTTGCTAGGAACAATCACTTGTAGCAGCAGTGATAGAGAAAAAAAATTATCTTGCAATCTGGCTGAAGCCCATTGTGGGGAAGATGCACCAGAAGTTCCTGGCCTCAGCAGGGATGAGGCCAGGGATGGGCCAGGATGGGCAGCACTGGCAGGGGCTATGGGGCAGCTGCCCTGGCCCTGGGCCCTGCTGGCAAGTGTGGCAGCACTGTGGGGGTGACCCTGCTCCCCTGGGGGGACATGAGGGCTGTGAATACAGCCCAGACCTCACTCACTGGGCTTGTTGGGTGATCAGAGCCCACCCAGCAGACAGGATGGTGTGGGGCCACTGCTGACAGTGTAACCACCCCTCACTCTCCAGTCCTGGATCTCCCTGTGCACATCTCATTGGGACACATTGGCATTAACCCTGGGTACTGAGGTCTGAAGGCAGCTTGGCCTTGATGAGCTGTGGGGTTTAAGCAAAGCACTGATGAGCAGAAACGGACTCTGGTGTGCTGGCCAGGCAGCTGCAGGCAGAAGGAAGAGGGCTGGACTTTGCTGCTCCCATGAGCGCACCCCTCAGTGTTGATGCATTGCAGTTTTCTGCTGCCTCTCAGCTTTCCATGCTGGTGTTGATTCTACCCTGTCCTTCAGCCACTGATGATCATGTTCTTATAATCTTCTCTCTGCCTGCATTTGTACCTTTTCTTGTTAGGCAGGGGGCTGTGCTGCTGACTTTCCCACAGCTTAGCAATTTTCTCAGGAGTTTGGGTGCAGACAGTGCAGCTGAGCTATGTTACAGCCAGGGGTTTTGTTGGGAGCATGAGTAATGAGGGTCACAGCACAGAGCTGTGGCTACTACCAGCCTTGTCCTTTCCCAGCAGCTGGCACAGGTGGCTCCAGCCACTGACACAGCCTGCAACTTGTCTGCAAAACCATGAAGACACATGGAAACGGAGATACTCAACAAAATTTTGTTTGCAAAATGTTCCTTCTCCACCTGCACCACCCTGAGTTCCTCTCAAATGTAAGCAGTGTCCTCCCAGCCCACCCCTCACTGACCCTCTGCTGAGTTACAATGATTCACGCCGAGGAGCAAAATATTGGTTTGCCCTAAATGACCTAATGAGCCACTCTAGATGTCCAGCTTGGTCTGTAGTCTAAGACCTCAACTCATGAGAGTCCAAACTTCTAATTTTTGTATAATACAGCATCCTTTCCCTCAATATACAGAAGGTCTAGGTGCTTCTCTTAGGAGTTTGGGCATAACTTCAAGGTCTGTAAGGAATTTCCATCCTTCTGAGAGCAGCCACAGACAAGGAGTGGGATCTCCATGAAATGTGATGCTGAGCCATGGGACAGGTCCAAGTTTCTTTTTAGAAAAAACCTTCTAATGATCCACAATCTATGCTGCAGCACATCCCACAAAAGCACATATTTTCTATTATAAATTAAAATTACTAAGTCTTTCTCTTGGGCTTTTGTTAGCTGGCTTTTGCAACCTTCTGCATCTAGCAAGGAAACCAGGACTTTCTTTAACCCGTGCCCCCTTCAACAGCATAAGACAGAGGCTCTGACGGTGATCACACCCAACCTTGTAGTGGGAGGATGGGAACCACAAAAGGCAGCTATGTGGAGAGCACATATTAGATAAAACTGGGTTGATCCTCTGAGTTTCATTTCAAGAACTCTTGACTGAGATTGTCTTATTCCTCCTCTCTAATATCGAGAACGACTGTGAACAACCTTGCAAGCTGACATTTCATCCGCCCTGCCGCCGTTCCCGCCGTTCCCGCAGTCCCCTACCCACAGTGCTTTTACAGCCTGGGAAATCAGCCTGGCGAGTGAAAATGTTGCAGGCTCTTTTTTTGTTGTTCCTTTTTTTTTTCTCCCTGCCGGGCGGGGGGGCGGTTGCCAGGGATATGGGGATGGAGGAGCCCAGCCAGGGCCGGCCCCGGCGCTGGGGCAGGGGCTGTGCTGACAGACACAGCAGTGTGAGGCAGAGCCAGAGGGGGGAGAGAGGCACGGGCAGCCAACAGCTGAACACTTCATTTCCCTGCAAGTCATTCACAACGAGCTGTGCCGAACCTTTGAGGAACCCTCAGTCCCAAACATTCACCTTAGAATTAAAATGGACTTTGTCTGAAGTCTCCCGAAGTGACTTGAACGGCTGCACTCACCTCTAAGGAGTCTGGTCTAGGGGCTGCAGAAAAGCTGACCTGGGTTTCCTCTCTCATCCCTGTGAAAAGCAGCTATTTATTTTAAAAATAAACATTTCACCTATTTTTCTTACAGTCTCAACAAGTTCTATACAGTAGATATACTTGAATCCCCCCTGCTTCGAAGAGGTGTATTAGTTTATTTTAAGGCAAAGCTGTTGGGGTGGGTTTCTTTCCTCCACTGTTAATAATCTGTTTTCCTTGAATTGGATTTTAAAATGGCTTCCTTTGAAGCCTCAAGCTGTTAGGAATGAGCTTAGCGTAGGTATGGAGGATGTGTAAAATCAGCTACTCCCCTTCACACCGAAATGTCTGTTATTCTCCTCGTAAAAAACTAATCTGCAGTGTACAACAGGCAGGATGCTTGGAAATAATAGTAGCAAAGAGTCAGAGTACCTGTATTTTGCACCAGCTCTGCTGTGACAGGGTTTTCAGGAGCACACCCGCAGTCATGGGAAAGGCTGGCATTAATTTGAATCATTACCTGGAGCGGTCAGTGGTCCCCTGGAGCTGCTAATCTGCAAGCTATTCTTGAACAAATAATTATAGATGGGGATGTTGATTATGCAGTTAGCATGCCACAAAAAAACGTTCGCATGGAATTACAGCTACACATTGTTTGTGAAGTGTAGTCAACCAAATAATTAAATTGTTCCTGGCTTGGGCCAGTAAAAACAGATTTCACAGGGACTGCAAATGATCAGATTAATTTTTCTCAAAATCACTACTGAAGAAACAAACATGAGGCTGTATTTTCTAGCACGCCTTTTGGAAATGGGATGCCTTCTCACCATAAGGCAAACAAAAGAAAGGTGTGGATGCGTTGGCATTCAATCAGAGGAAACCGGGTTGTGCTGAAGATTGCCTTGGAAGAAGGTAAAATCAGATCTGGAGTAATCCATATGCAAGGTTATCGATCTGCATAAACCAGGTTAGAGAGATTAGGGACATCGGCACGTGTATAGAACAAAGGAGAGGGAAAGAAGAAGAAATATATCGAAGAAATATGGGTTGAAAATGGTGATGTGCTTTAATTTGCACGTCTAGAGTAGCTGAAGTGTAGAATAGACGAAGTAGCCTAATCTAGTGGGTCACTAAAAGGGGGTTTAGTGGAGTCCCGCCCGGCGCTGGCAACGGGGAGCCTGCCGGGCTATATCGGTGGCTCGGAGCAGCCTCCCGAGGGAGCCGCGCCCTCCCTCCGCTGCACACGCACACCGAGACCGTGGGGAGAATCAGGCGATGCCGAGAAGGAGCGGACACGCCGGGCTGACCATCCCGAAGGGCACAGGGCACGGCGCGAGCCGTGCCGCCCTGCCCCTGCTCTTCCTCCCTGCGACCTCCTCCTCCTCCGGCGGCGCGGGCAAGTGCCGTGCCCTGCCCGTTGCCACGGCCCCCGTCCCGCCACCGCTGTAATGCCCGCGGTGACGCACGGGGCTGCTCAAAAATAAAGTGAGGGACAAGAAATCATCTCCGGGGACCACATGTTCAACCCTCTCCTGCTCCCCCCTCCCTTCCTTTCTTCATCCCTCAGCATCTGTAAATCCGCAACGAAGCGACGAGGAGCGGGAGCCGCTTGCTGCAGAGCTGAGGGAACCTCCCCCCTCCAGCCCCCGGCCCTGTGCAGCAGCCCCCGCGCCATTGTCTGTCTGCTGGCGGGTTGCTGGTGGCTGCGGCCGGACGGGGCACAGCGCGGAGCAGCGCCCTTGGCTGGAGAGCGGCTCCTGGCTCAGCTTCGGACCAAATCCGACCTTTTTAGGCATAGAAAGAGAAGCCGAGCTGGGCACCGAGGCGAGGCAGGCGGGAAACGCTCGAGGGCAGGCAGGGCTGGCGGACAGGATCAGCGCACAGCCCGTGCTGGAGGGAAGCCCACCCGCCTAGTGCTGAGGGTGGATAAACCGGGTCAGGGTGCGGGGCTCCTGATCGCCGGTGCGGGCTTATGCGGGCACACGGGCGGCAACCATGGGCGCCTGGTGATGCCGGCGGGCGCACGGTGCCTCCACGGGGGAGGGAGTCTCCCGCTAGCACCGTGTGAACGGAGACACTGGCGGGGGGGCGGGGGCAGCCGCGGGGTTCCCCCCCGACGGCAACGCCCGCTGCTGCGGCAGGGAAGGCTGCGCTTCACGGGGAACAAAAGGCTGCGGCGGCCGCGGGAGGGTGAAGGGTGGGACGGCGGCCGCAGGGAGGTTCCGCGGTTCACACGTGGGCGGCCCGGCCCGGCTCGGCAGCCCCATCGCGGCGCTCGGCGCCTTTGTCCCCGCTGTCAGCACCGGAGCGGGGCGGTGGCGGCGCGCCCCGACCGCTCCCGCCGGCCACGCCCCGGCCGCGCCCCCCGCGCCTGGCCACGCCCCCCGCGCTGGACACAATGCCCTGGCCCGCCCCGCCCCCGAGCGCTCATTGGCTCCGCGCCGTTCCCGCAAGACGTCACCGGCGGGGCGGGGCGCGGCGCCCAATTTAAGGGGCGGCGAGGGGCGCGGCCGCCGCAGCTGCGAGTGCAGGAGCGGGCGGAGCAGGCGGTGAAGGCGGCAGGAGTAGCGGGGCGGCACCCTCAGACACCGGCACCATGCGTGAGATCGTGCACATCCAAGCCGGGCAGTGCGGCAACCAGATTGGCGCCAAGGTACGGACCGGCCACGCGCTCGTCCGCCCGGGATTCCGCGCGTGGGGCGGTGCCCGCTCAGCCGGGCTCCGCGTGTCCCGGGGATAACGCTACCGAAAGGGCAGGGCGGCTACTTCACGCTACGGAGCACCGTCGGGCTCGCCCGTCCCTGCGAGGGTCCACGCGGGACGGTTCCCAGCCATTTCACCACAGGGGGAGGCGCGGTAGGGCATCCGCGCCGTGGGTGCGGCACGCCTTGGGGAAGAAGGGCAGGGCAGGGGCATCAGCTGCTGTCCATCAGCCCCTCGCGGGCTGCAGGGGTCCCGGGCGGGCGGGGGAAGGGGCGGAGGGGCGGTGCCACACCCCTCCCGTCGGTGGGGGGTGTGCAGGGCGCGGTAGCGGCTCGGTGTGGCCGGGGGGCCGCACCCACGCGTGGCGAATCCCTGCGCGCCACGTGGCGGGGATTTGGCCGGGGGGCGAGAGAGGGGCGTGGCGGCACTGACCACCCGTCTGTCCCCTCAGTTCTGGGAGGTCATCAGCGATGAGCACGGCATTGATCCCACGGGCAGCTACCACGGGGACAGCGACCTGCAGCTGGAGAGGATCAACGTCTACTACAATGAAGCCACCGGTAATAAGCCTCTGTAATGGCCTTCCTGGGGGAGGGGGAATAGGGTGTGCAGGCAGGGGTCCCCCAGCCCTCCCCGCAATGGGTGACGCCCCAGCATAGCTTAAATGGCTGCTTTGTTTTCCCATCCCTGGATTTTTGCAAATTCCCACACCCTCCATGCCCTCAGCAGCAAATTGTGGGGAAGCGGAAGGGAGCACAGCAGGGCTCCTGTGACACCGGCTGCCTGCTGCGGGGCTGTAACGCTGCTGCTGCCGGTTCCCCCCACAGGTAACAAGTATGTCCCTCGTGCCATCCTCGTGGACCTGGAACCCGGCACCATGGACTCCGTGCGCTCCGGCCCCTTTGGACAGATCTTCCGTCCCGACAACTTTGTCTTTGGTGAGTGACTGTGGCACGGAGGAGTTCCTGGAACTCCACACACAGAAGAGGCTTGGAGCGAGTATGGAAGGGAGCTGGGGAGCCTGAATCCCCATAGCAGAGAGGGGAGGGGCCCAGAGGGAAGGGGCAGTGGCATCACCTGTGTCTGTCCCCGGGGTGGGGCGCTGATGTGGCACGTGGCTTGTGGTCTGCCCCGCAGGTCAGAGCGGGGCTGGCAACAACTGGGCCAAGGGGCACTACACGGAAGGCGCCGAGCTAGTGGACTCTGTGCTGGACGTGGTGAGGAAGGAGTCGGAGAGCTGTGATTGCCTCCAGGGCTTCCAGCTGACCCACTCGCTGGGCGGAGGCACGGGCTCCGGCATGGGCACCCTCCTGATCAGCAAGATCCGCGAGGAGTACCCCGACCGCATCATGAACACCTTCAGCGTGATGCCCTCGCCCAAGGTGTCGGACACGGTGGTGGAGCCCTACAACGCCACCCTCTCCGTGCACCAGCTGGTGGAGAACACGGACGAGACCTACTGCATCGACAACGAGGCCCTCTATGACATTTGCTTCCGCACCCTGAAGCTGACCACTCCCACCTACGGGGACCTCAACCACCTGGTGTCGGCCACCATGAGCGGCGTGACCACCTGCCTTCGCTTCCCCGGCCAGCTGAACGCCGACCTGCGCAAGCTGGCCGTCAACATGGTGCCTTTCCCGCGGCTGCACTTCTTCATGCCGGGCTTCGCCCCGCTGACCAGCCGCGGCAGCCAGCAGTACCGCGCCCTGACGGTGCCCGAGCTGACGCAGCAGATGTTCGACTCCAAGAACATGATGGCCGCCTGCGACCCCCGCCACGGCCGCTACCTGACGGTGGCCGCCATCTTCCGGGGCCGCATGTCCATGAAGGAGGTGGACGAGCAGATGCTCAACGTGCAGAACAAGAACAGCAGCTACTTTGTGGAGTGGATCCCCAACAACGTCAAGACGGCCGTCTGCGACATCCCCCCGCGCGGCCTCAAGATGTCGGCCACCTTCATCGGCAACAGCACGGCCATCCAGGAGCTCTTCAAGAGGATCTCGGAGCAGTTCACGGCCATGTTCCGCCGCAAGGCCTTCTTGCACTGGTACACCGGCGAGGGCATGGATGAAATGGAGTTCACGGAGGCCGAGAGCAACATGAATGACCTGGTCTCCGAATACCAGCAATACCAGGATGCCACTGCTGATGAGCAGGGCGAGTTTGAAGAGGAAGGAGAGGAGGATGAGGCATGAAGTTGAGATGGGTAGGAGTTAAGTATAGTCTGAGCAGGCAAGTATTCATTGAGAGAAGGAATCTGTGCAGTTGTGCTGAAGCATGCATTTTTTAATTTGGTGCTCTCCACTGTTGCTTCTGTCAGCAGTTTTGTATCCTTGACTGTCCAATGTAACAGTAGTTGCAAAATACTTCAGAGTCTTCTGTTGAAATGGTTAACTTCTCAAACATAAAGGCTTTTTGTGTCCTAAACTGTCTCCTCTACTTTATTTCTCTCTAGATTAAGCAAGTAATTCTTGCGTAGTTTTCTGATGCTTCGCTTCTCAGTTTATTCCTGAACCTCAGTACAAGGTTAAGCTCAATAAAACAATAATTCTCAGGCTGTGAATTTAGCAGCACATGCAAACTGTAGTAGCTCAGCTAAAGATGCCAGGTACTTTATAGAAACCCCTGTGTTTAACAGTGTGGCTAATTGCAGAGGCAAAAGCTGCTTTATCTGATAAAAACAAGTCGCTGCACTTGAATTGTGTAATTCCTCTTTATGGACATACGTGGTAGAGAGGTCAGAGAGAAGGTATTGAATTCCACATTGCAGTCTGTCAAAACTGATTTGACAGGATAGCTGCAGGCTTCCCTACTGCCATTCAGCAGCTTATTTAACTTGTTCCAGGGACTATACTACAGGCATATGGGTGGCTGATTAGGATTTGACTTGATGCTGAGCTCACTTATCTTCCTGTCAACTTTCCTCTCTAAATACAAAACTTCTATGCAGAGAAGCATAAGTTTGTACTAGCAGGGAACTTGAGACCTAAAGTAAAAACCCAGGCTTTTTCTCTTCAAGAATAAAATTTGTGTTTCCCAAAAATAGCCACTAACCTGCCCTTAACTGTAAAGGGATTGATTCTACAGGGCAAATTAATTCCCTTTAGGAGACAGGAGATGTTGGACAGATTTCTAGGCTCGAAGGTACCATATGGTACCAGAGCCTACCATGCAATCTTAGTCACCTGTAGATCCCCTGACAACAGCTGTGTCCGAGTTACATGTTCACAGGGCAATTGTTTGCTCCTGGTCCCTACAGCAGGAAATGAACCTCTACCCAGGCAGGGGAGAACCGTGCAGCTGCACCCTGCTGTGCATCTTTGCAAAGGTAAGTGTCATTTCTTTACAGTGAGGGAGAGAGGGGGGATCGATGTTCTTATGTTCTTATAGGATGCAAGAACCCTGAATGAATCTACAACGTTCTTAACAGCAGTTAGCAAAGTTTCATAGATCCTAATCCTCCCACAGAGCAAGAGTGAAATCCCTCGTGGAGTTAAGCAGTTGCCCAGTATGTAAGCTTAGTCCTTAGTTCATTCAAACACTGCTTAGGGGAGTGGTCCTGCGCTAGAAAATGTGTTGCTAAGAGAACTGCTACCAATGCTACAATTACTGCAGTCCTTACTGCTCTGAAAGAGCTGGTATTCACATGTGTGCAGCCTCTATTGTGATCCTTTGCTGAAATGCTTGCAAGGCATTACTGGAATAAAGAATGAAAAGGGAGCTGCTGTGCATAACTAATATCTTGCCTGTTTTGAGTCCTCTGCCTGTGGACACTGCTCTGAATGTACGCTGTTCTTTGCTGATGGGCCTGGCCACGCTGGTGTGTGCAGGACAACAGGCACTTGCTAAAGCTTTTCTCTCATCTGTAGGTTTGGTTTCTGGTGTACAGAGTGAGAAGCTCTTAAACTGCCTGGACTGTCAGTAAACAAATACAGCCATGTATACCTACAACATACTTGTATTTCTTAACACTTGAGCCGTTCTAGGATTAAATATTAGACAAATTGAGGTTGTTTTTAGTAACTGAGTTAATACATGCTGCCTCAGGCCCTTTGGGGAAATAACACTGTATCTGGTTGCCACAGTAACCTTGCCTTGAAATTACCTAGCTGGGTTGCACTTGAAACTGTTGATCATATAGCTTTGAGTCAGCAAATGAATCTAAACAGTTTCACTAAAAGAGAAGACTTTGGTCTTTGATAGTAAAGATCTTCCTTTCAGCTGTGACACTGTAGTAGTTTTCACTAGTATTCAACATGTCTAGCATCTAATTCTTAGTGTAATTACACTCTGTCTCTAGCTAATCCTTAAATATAGCTATCCAAGTGACACATTTCACTACAGCTCCCTTACTAGAAAGTAGGACACCATCCTACATTGCTTGCCTGTTGTTTCTTTGTTTCTAGTCTGGCTTTTTTTTTTTTTTTTTTTTTTTTTTTTTGTTCTAGAGGAAGAAAGCCCAGAAATAGAAATACTTGATAAAGAAACATGTCCTTTCATAAATTCTACATGTCTTATTTGCCCATCATAACCATTAAAAATTAAAAATCGAGCCATCATTTCAGTGGGAGTTGAGAAATATAGAAAAAGGGGATACTGAAAGATTTGAAGGGAAGGGTTCAAAGCCTGGTAGGAATAGTAAGTCAAATATAAGGGAGGTTGAGTCTCATTCTGGGCCTGAGACTGCAGTACCTATTTTTGTCTATCTTTGATCTTTAGCTGTATTTATTGCCCAGGAGACCTTTCATTATAAAAACTGGACCTGACTGCTATATGCAAAACAACAAAGAGGTGTCTTCACAGGTCTTTGTGGTTGCAGTATTTCTGTTTCACAAAGAAAGCAGAGCCACTGGAAGGATTTCAGATGAGGTTATCTGACTGCCTTAACCTCTCCTGGGTGAAGATTTGTATTTGTTCATGTAATGAACATTTAGGGCTAAAGGTCTTGCATGAGGCACCCTGTTTGGAAGAAATGTGGATAGATAATACAAATTTAGTGGTCTGCAGATTAAGCCACTTATGATGACTGATTTGTGTTGAGATATAAGTTAATAGTATAAAGCAATCTATTCTCATTTCAATAGATCAGTTGTGGCCTGAAGGGAAGCATTCTCCTCTGTTGACAATTAGAGCTGATGGTGTTGGGGATGGGAACAATCTCTTTCTTTTTTTTTAATTCCCTCTGTTAAAATGTGTGGAATTTTTAAGCATGTTAGTAGAGTGTCTTGACCAAGGCCAACAATCAGTGCTTGACTGCTGTTAAGTGCAAGAGGGTAAAGATAAATAAGGCTGTTAAAACAAGGCAGCATGCAGATTTAATTTGAATAGAAATGGCAGGAGTCATGGTAGCACTGGGACGCCCTCTCTCCTAATTTCCCTTCCCTGGTTATTTCTCGAACCTCAGTCTAAACCATTGCAGCAACACTGTTGTGGAAATATAATCCAGTATGTGGTCTGATATTTCAAAACTTGTAATGGGATTGTAAGCTTACATCTGTTTTCCAACAGATGTTTTCCAGTTTTTGAAGTGGGAGCAATAATGATTGTCTTCTTCCCAAGATACATGAAGTGACAATATAAATCAAAAATTGGGTTGCATTAAGTATAAAATGGCATGACATGTTAGTCTAAAAATCAAACCAGAGGCCCATTCTGTTGACAGGTGTATCCTTCCAGAAGGTATGAGGTGATGAACAGAATAAACCAAAGTAGCAATAGGATTTAAAACCTGAAGAAAGAAGATAATCCAGATGTTTGGGTTCTCTCTCCAGTGAATTCTGTACAAAAACAAGGCAAACCTCTAATCTGTGCAGGGAAATTTGCTCATGGATGATGATATCATGTGCTACATAGCTCAAAAGTGTGTGGTGCTAGTAGATTTTTCTAGATATGCAAGTTCTATGAGCTTAAAGAAAGTGTGATGGACTGACAGAGTCCTTATGGGATGGTGCTGCCATGCACTACTGCAAAGCACAGCTCTGGTGCCTGGAGTGACTCTGGCAAAGTGGTGCAAGAGGGACAAGTTTTCTTGCCTCACTTGAAAAAGCTGGGGTCTCTTTCTAATGCAGGGAGTACTGTTAGAGTTCTCCTTTTGTTTCCTTTGTCCTTTGCTCTCCCTGTAATCCCCATAGCCAAGTTATGTGTAAGATCAGGATGAAACCCAGCAGTGCCTTTCAGTAGGGCAGGTTACATGGTTGTTGCACTGAAATCACTTTCCAAATACCCCCCTCTCTCCCACCCAAAAGAACCCAAACCCAACCCCCCACATCTAATTGTTTTATTGCTATTTTTTAAAAAGAGGGGCTGTTAATCTATATTAGATTCTGCCTCACAGTGGGAGGTGCTTTAACTGCTGCTTTCTGTTTAATGAATCCTAATATTTTACTTCGCTATAGTAGCTATGAGGAGGTAAAATCTTCTCTGGAGAAATCATGTGCCTATCCCCTATTATTTGATATACAACTTTTCTCCCAAAGGATATTCTGCTTTTCCTCTCCACATCAAAGCATAATGAACAAATATGTTTCAGAAATGGTAGCCTGCCCAGGAGTTATAAGTAATATTATTCCTTCCATTATTCCTCCAAGCCTGTTCATTGTAGTGAAGGCACTGTTTTTTGCTTACAAATAGTCCTGTTCTCCATCTTTCCATTTGTTTTTTTAGCTGCTTCTACATTTCCACAGAACAAAGGCTTGTGGAACTTTTGATGCTTTATATGTGCCTGGGGTAATCTGAATAAGGTTATTTTTTTTCCCTTTTCTTCAGCTGAAAATAAATCTCTACAGAGAAGGAATTGATTTTGTATGAGGCATAAAAAGGAAAAAAAACTTTTTGAGAATTTTTCACCTCCAATCTAAAATCCATTCATACTAAGCAGCTGCCTTTTGATACTTCAACAATCACCTGTCCTGGTCTGTTTGTTATTTATTAAAATGGGAAAGAGAAGACTATTTGTTCTCAGATACTCCTGTTTAAATGGGTCATATCTTTAGCTTGCCTACAAGAAAATTCAAAATCTAAGCATTTGGTAACAGTAAAGTGCCTCAGGACATGATGCATTTTGGAAAAAGGCACTTCTTGGCCCTGAATCTCCTGGACAGCTGTCCAGCTGGAGTCCTCTGAGCAATGGAAACCAGAGGAGAGGGAGGATGTGGGGTTTGCTGTGAAAGCCTGCCCATCCCCAGACATTCTGCCAGCAAAGGACACAGTGCAGGTGACAACTCCTCTCCCTGGGAAGTTAACAAGAAATGAACTGTTTCCCTGCTCCTAGCTTCACTCCTATTTTCAGTATTGTATTTGTGAGTCTGCCAGAAAGAAAAATTGTGTCTTTTTGAAGTGTGTGTATAAGAGGGCTATCTATTTACAGTATCTAGGTAAAAAAAGAAATAATTTAAGAGTAGGTCATTCCCTCCTCCCCACTCAAAGTAATTTTTCCCTTACAGGCAAAATTCCACTTGTAAGGGAAGAAATCAAGTAATCAAGTTAATTCAGTTAAATTCTTGTTTATTAACATTTGATTCTTCTACTGTAGAGATTTTCCAACTGGTCTCAATTCATCCATATGTCATCCTTTATAATCAGGTTATTTTTCTCACTAGGCCTCCTTGGAAAGCTTAAGGCATAGTTTTTTTGTTGGGTTTTTGTGGGTTTTTTGTGGGTTTTTTGTGGGTTTTTTTTTTTTTTGGTTTGGGGTTTTTTTTGTTTGTTTGGGGTTTTTTTGTTGGTTTTTTTTGTTGTTGTTGTTTTGTTTTTGGTTTTGGGTTTTTTTTGTTTTGTTTTCATTTCTGGCAAGAATGCCTCTATCTTTGGGGAAAAAAATTAAAAAGTTCCGTTTAAGCAGAATCTGAAAAACCCACACTTGCTCCAGAGTGGCTGAAGTGAAGTGGCTACCCTGGCAGAAGCTGTGTAGCTTATTCAGTAAAAGGTTCTGTGTTTTGCAGTGAAAAATGTTTTCACATTTTCCATGAATGTAATAGAAAGATACTGCCTGTCTCCATAGTGAATAATTAAATGAGGTTTCAAGCAGTTTTCAAATGGTCTCACAACAAGCTTTACAAACACTTAATGAAATTCAAGCACTGACTTCTTACAGCAGCTTCTCTGCATCCAGCCTTTGCTGGATAAGACCATTGCTGGTCTTATAATTAATAAATTAATTGTGTGGCTCTTTTTTTTGAAATTTCAGCCAAGAAATTTCCAGCTCCACCCTAGCAGGCAGGGATTAGAGATTTTATTGGCATTGAGAAAACTGCCACTTCCATATGTGGGGCTGATTCAGTATCCTTCAGCTGCTAAAAAAGGATGGTCCTATTCCCCTTGCCCCTCTTCGGGTGTTACCTCTGTGTCATTTCCTCTACCAGCTTCAGGGCATGTCTGACCTTTTCACGAGTCTTTTCCTTTTCCTTAGCTGTACAGTTAAGGACAGAAAATTGAGGGGGTGGAAGAACGTTTTTCTTCAATTAAGTGGTGTGCCAGAGGGAGAACAAGTGCAAAGAAGGAGGGAAAGCTGGAAGCAGGAGAGAGCAAAACAAAGTATTTGGTTGATTCAGAAACCTAGTGCAACATCACCCTGAACTCTCCTGCAGACAACCCGGGCAATTTTAAACTATGTACACTGAATCCCACCACAAACTACTGCATCTCTTAGCAGACCTCACAAGATGTAGTTCAGAGTTTGCCCAGTGCCAGTTTGAGTTACAAGTAACTATCAGATTGCAAGACAGCAAGGAGGCTAAGGAACAAAAGAAACAGTAACTAGCAGATCAAAGTCTCTCTCTGTACCTTGTTCTCGATGACGTGCAGGAAGTGAACTGCCCTGGAAAACATGATAGCAGCATTTCATTTCTATTGGTGCTAGAATCTTAGGCATCTTTTGACTGGAGGACCCAGTTGGTAGGGATATCAGATGTGTTTGATCTACTGAGCAGCCTAAAAAAGGTAGATGCAGCCTGGATGGGGGCAGGAGCCATCTGGCTGCTACCCCATCACATCTGGTGTGCCAAGAGGAAATAATGAGAGGCTGCATTGTTTTGCTTTTCTTCTCAGTAAATCGCTGCCTGATGATGATCACCACATTTTCCCCTTTTTGGAATTGTTTTGTGACATGTGATCATGTTTATTATGGTAACTTTTGAAGCCAGAGAAGCGGGGTTCTCTTTGCTATGTCCTGTAGAAGCACATGCACAGAAATGCCTGACGCTCAGAGGTTATAATCTAAATTCACAAGAGGAACCATATGGTGTGGAAGAAATATTAGATTCACTGAGAAGCTGTTCTCCCCTCTAAAGCTGCATGGGTTATTTCAGAATTGACTGTGTCCCGAATTGCTCTGTAATGTGATTTTCTCTCACATGCTTATCCTCTCTCCTCTTTTGTTCTTTGCCAAACACACAGACCCTCAGGTATAATAAACAAAAGTTCAGAGGGCTCTACAATGAAGCTGCTTTTGTTCATTCATAAAAACATGCTCAGCATTGCTATATTTAATACATTGAGTTAAATGCCTACAGTGAGTTGTAATATTGAAATAAAAATAGATTTCCCTTTTAGATATTTTATTACTAGCATTAAAATCACTTTCACAATCATTTCATCCTCTTGCTGGCAGAATATTCTTCTATCGTAATGCATATTGCAAATGACTAAGCAGCATGTTCCAAAGGTGGCCTCATACAGTCCTCATCAGTGGCAATGTCATAGTTACCAGGTAGAAGGCAAACAATAAGGTAACAAACAGAGCCTGCTCATTTGAGTACCAACAGAAAGACTCAAAAAGCCATGTATTCTCTGATAGACATATCTGAGCAACACATGACATCAGCCATCACAAATGACTGAGACTAAAGCCGTGGGCAGACATTTTGTGTGCTTGAGAAGCTTTCCTATGTGTACGCTCGTGATTCTTTCTCAAACAATGGGAAATCACAGACAGACATGAAAATATTGTGGGATCCCTGTTGCCTCCCTTGAGCATCCATCGCCAGGCTCCTTGTTGCCTTGGAAACTGGGTAGGCAGGGCTTGATACAGGCAGGGAGGAGGCTGTGGCAGAGTTTTGGCTGCCGAGGGGTCCATGGGTGTTCCTGAACACATACCTTGCCTTTGTATGAACAGGAGAATTTTGGCTTTCATTTGCAATTCTGATGACTTAGAATTTATAGAGCTACATTTAAAAAACCCAAACCAATAGGGAACTCCCATATCTCGGTATCCTTGATGGCTAAGATTTGTTAAAGTGTTTGCCATAATGGAAGGCTCTGAATTGACATTCAAGTAGTTGACATTTAGTTCGGCTCACTGTGTGTTCATGGACGTTCAGCATTGTTGAAGATGAAGGAACTCGAATGCATAAACATGTACTTCCCTTTAGGTACTCAGAATAAAACCTGGCGCTACACCCTCACCTTGAAAGAAACAGTGGGAATCTACAAAGAGACCAGTGCTACAGTATCTAAGAATTAGTTTCCTAATAAAAGAATTCCTAGTGGAATAACTCTAAAGGAGGTCACTATGTGCATGTGGGAAGACGAAATCTCAGGGAATGTCCAGGTGTCTTCAAGAGAAGAATCATAATGCTTCAAGCCAGGACTTCGTGGATTGCCAGGAATATTCTGGACCCAAAAAGCTCTTGAGTGTCTGTGTGGATCTCTCAGAGATGCAGTTGTGTTGCAGTCCCACCAGTAGTTAGAAGATGTAACTGCCTGCTACTGCCCAGAAATGTGGGTTATGCCTAGAGCAAGTACAAATGTATATGCCTAAGTGGTGTGAACAACAAAAAAGGCTTCCTGTGATTAAGTGTTGCTGAAATATGTCACAGGAAAATACTGATGACGGCTGGGCTATAAAGAACACAAACTCCTAAAGAATTTGGTGAAAATATCTCAGTGGCAGCACAGTCCTGAATATTTTGTGATGGCAAAAGCCACATGGAAAAACACCACACTTAATTCCCTGTGTTGCAAAGCTTAAGCCAATCTGTGCTCATGACATTTCACAGCAGCTGAGGTTTCTGCACTAGGGAAGAAAATGAGCTACAGCTGATAAAAAAGTCAATTCACTGGAGCAAACTGAGAGCTACTTTTGAAAATACAGCCAAAGCACTTTTTCAAGGTCACAACAGCCAAATTCCAGGCAAAGATATGGTAGTTCTTTAGCCACGAGTATTTCCTGCTGTTGATGGAAAAAAAAAAAAAGAGTGAAACTGGTGACATTGTGCATTGATTTATATTGTGTTAAGCATAGCTAACCTGAGTATTATGCTAACTATTCTGATCATTCTGACTTCATTCTTGATAGTGGTAATGATTTCCCACATCAATTATTACCTCCCCTTTGCAAAAATCTTCTTGTTTTGAAGGTATTGTAATTGTAATTTAATGTTATATTGTAGTGAGAAACTGAGATGAATAAACTGTCAGTCTGGTGTTGCTGATCACACACAGCCTTCCATTCCTTTCTTTCCCTTTCATACTACCACACAATTGTGGAGGTTGGACAGAACCTCTGGGATCATTTAGTCTAGTCCTTTATTTGCCTGACAGGGTCAGCTAGAACAGGTTAATCAAGGTTGTCCCCAGTAGGGTTTTGACCGTCTCCAAGCCTGGACACACCATAATCTCTCTGGGCAACCTGTACCAGAGTGAAGCGATTTTGGTTTTGTTTTTGGGGTTTTTTTTATGTTCAGATTTCTGTATTTCAGTCTGTGTCCACTGATACCATGTGTTGCTCAGACATGTCCACTGCCTCTCCTCCTGTCAGTCACTGCACACCTCTGAGAGGAGCCTGGCTCCGTCTTTTTTACTGCTTCCCATCAAGTATTTATACACACTGATAAGAATCCCCTGAGCCTTCTCTAGGAAAATTGGTCCCAGCTCTCAGCCATTGTGTGTGACAGATGCTCCACTTCGTTAACTGCCTTCCTGGCCTTTCATTGGACTCACTCCAAAATGGCCATCTCTCTCTTATATTAGGGACCCCAGAATTGGATATAAAACTCCAGATGCATCTCACCACAGCTTATCCCCTTCCATGACCTGCTGGTAACAATCCTCCTCAAACAAGGATGCTGCTGGACAACCCTTGCTGTTAGGGCACACTGCTCAGTCATGTTCAACTTGGTGTCCACCAGGATCTCCAGGCTGGTTTTGGCCTGGAGAAAAGCTCCTTTCCATCTGGGTGGTCCCCAGCAGGTACTGGTTCAGTGAGTGGGTTGTTCCTTTCCAGCTACAGGACTTTGCACTTCCCTTTGTTAAACTGCATGAGGTTCCTGTCAGCCATCCATTTCTCTAGCCTACTGTGGTCACTCTGGATTGACAGCACAATCCTCTGGTATGTCAGACCCTCCTCCCAATTTTGTATCATCAGCAGACTTGCTGAGGGTGCACTCTCTTGCCATTAAACTCACTAATGAAGTGGTTAAATGGTGTTGGCCAAGGATCAGCCACTGGAGTACAGCACCAGTGGTGGCTTCAACATGAATTTCATGCCTCTGATGTCAAGCCCTTCAGCTTGGCAGCTCAGCCAGCTTTCACTCCATCTCACTGTCCATTTATCTAGGCCATACCTCATCAACTGGCCTACAGGGATGTCAAAGGAGACATTTCAAAAGCCTTCACAAAATAAACAATGTTAACTATGCTGAGCCTGTTGACACTTGGCAAAGTTTTAGAGCTTGCATTACCAGGCAAGCTTGGTGCTTTTATGTTGTTTTTAAGGTGAATCTCTCCAGTTCCATTATGCTGAACACAAGGCACATTGTTTTGCTTTCTCCTTACCAATCTATTCCTTGCTTCACTGTGGGCTGTCATCTCCCTTCCCTGGCGCTAGTGTAAGGCTGTCCTCAACAGGGTGGCCAGATGGGTAGCAAAGCTACTTTGACTTCTGAAAAAAAATTAGAGCTGTGAATCAAGTACTATTTTACAATCAAGTTCAATAGTTTCTGCACAATCAATTATAGATCCTGCTGAAATTTGTTTCTCTCCTTGGCAGCAGTGCAGATACAGGTGTGTATCACAGTTGGTTCAATTATATTCTCCTTGTTGTCCTTGAACTGTCCCTCTTCCCTTGGTCATCCACCACGTACTTTTCTCAGGTCTTTTTTTCTAGGAGAGATCAAGCAGAGATGCTACTAGCAGGATTCAGAGTTTTCCAAAATGAGGTGTGGCAGGTGTCTGGTAACAAAGAAGATAACTTCACTTTAAAAAAAGAAACATATTCCATTCCTGTGTGTGTTAAACTGCTATCGCTGCTGGACAACTCCCAGAAAAGCCATTCTTTAGCAGCAGCATAAAATTTTATGCCAGCCCTCTGTGTTCCTGAAATCAGAGCCTCTTGTATACACGTTTAGCAGCACTATCTAAAACAGTTCTGTGTTTGAAACTGGCTGTGGGTTTTAACATCACCACTCAAGCTTTGTTTCAGGTACCCGAGCTATGGAAAATTATGTTTGTGCTTCTAACATACTGAAACATGATTAAGCAGGCCTGAGCTAGAAATACAGGCTTGAGAGTACTAACAAAACACAGCAGCATGTGCTTTGCTGCTGTGGCATAGTAGAGGCGAAGGAAGCAAGGGCACGAGTTCCAACAGGTGTGCAAAGACGAGTTAGGCGGTTTTGTTTTCTTTTTCACTTTTTCACTCCAAGATAAGCCACGTCGTATGCGATCCCGGCCTTTTCCCCGACGGCTGAAGGCGAAGTTCCCCCGGCACCCCAAGCCAGCGGCGCTCAGCATACGGAGGAGCCCGCAGCCTGCCCCTCCCAGACCGGACCCGGACCCGGACGCGGAGCCCGACCGGGGCGCGGGAGACAATGCCGGGCCCGCCCCGCACCCTGCACCCCGC
This sequence comes from Molothrus aeneus, assembly GCF_037042795.1. Lineage (NCBI taxonomy): Eukaryota > Metazoa > Chordata > Aves > Passeriformes > Icteridae > Molothrus > Molothrus aeneus. The sequence goes on from NC_089646.1 coordinate 69,045,086, forward strand.
CATTCCCGCCGCACGTCACCGGCGGGGCGGAGCGCGCCGCCCGATTTAAGGGGCAGCGAGGGGCGCGGCCGCCGCAGCTGCGAGTGCGGGAGCGGCGTGGAACGAGGCAGTAACAGCAGCAGGGGCAGCTTCGGACACCGGCACCATGCGTGAGATCGTGCACATCCAGGCCGGGCAGTGCGGCAACCAGATCGGCGCCAAGGTACGGACGGGTGCGGAAGTGGGGCGCTCCCACAGGTCGCGCCCCGAGGGTGGCGCTTCCCGAAACGAAATGCGACCCGGGCTTTGCTGAGGCGTCGTGGCTCCTGCCCCTATGCCGGCCCCTGCCGCTCGGAGCTGCCGCGGGGCTGGGTGGGGCAGGGATATGCCCGCGCTGCCGTCCGGCGTGCCCGGCCTTCCCGCGGGCAGCCGCGGCCATCCCGCGCTGCCTCGCCCCTCTGCGGCCACGGCGCCGGCTGCCGAGGGAGGGAACGGGAGGCGTTCTAGTGCCACACACCCTCACCACTGAACGTGTGCGGGTGTTGCCGTCTTGTAGTGGCTACAGGGTCTTAAGCCAATGCTAGACAATGGGAGGACGCCAAATTGATATAGCCAGAGATGGCTACCCTTTGGATACAAGCTACAAAGGAATTAACTTGCACTTCAGTGCTATGGCTGCTCGTCAGCCTCCTGCTAGATCAGCTGCTGCGGCCAGTGAAGCCCTTGTGCACTGACTCACCTTCCCACCCGGCAGCTGCTCTGCCATGCGAGGGAGTGGTCAGGGCCGCGGAATGCATGGGCTGCACCGGGGGTGTGTGATTGGCACTGGCCAGCTGTTTCCACTGGCACTGGAAATGGCTAATTGCCATTTTTCAAAAATTTCCTTTAGTTCTGGGAGGTCATCAGCGATGAGCACGGCATTGATCCCACGGGCAGCTACCATGGGGACAGTGAGCTGCAGCTGGAGAGGATCAACGTCTACTACAATGAAGCTGCTGGTAAGTGCCTGCTTGCTCAGATCTCTTCAAATAAATGGGGCAGCCATGACAGTTCATTGAGGCTGGAAATATCCCTGAACAAGTGCTGTCATCTGCCAGCGATTCCTCTAAGAGACCTTTGTTCTCAGAAAGGCTCTGATAACACCGTAGTCTTGATTGTGACAGTGCCTCTCCAGAGAAATGCAGGGAGGTGGAAGGGAGCACAGCAGGGCTCCTGTGACACCGGCTGCCTGCTGCGGGTCTGTAACGCTGCTGCTGCTGCCGGTTCCCCCCACAGGTAACAAGTATGTCCCCCGTGCCATCCTCGTGGACCTGGAACCCGGCACCATGGACTCCGTGCGCTCCGGCCCCTTTGGACAGATCTTCCGTCCCGACAACTTTGTCTTTGGTGAGTGACTGTGGCACGGAGGAGTTCCTGGAACTCCACACACAGAAGAGGCTTGGAGCGAGTATGGAAGGGAGCTGGGGAGCCTGAATCCCCATAGCAGAGAGGGGAGGGGCCCAGAGGGAAGGGGCAGTGGCATCACCTGTGTCTGTCCCCGGGGTGGGGCGCTGATGTGGCACGTGGCTTGTGGTCTGCCCCGCAGGTCAGAGCGGGGCTGGCAACAACTGGGCCAAGGGGCACTACACGGAAGGCGCCGAGCTAGTGGACTCTGTGCTGGACGTGGTGAGGAAGGAGTCGGAGAGCTGTGACTGCCTCCAGGGCTTCCAGCTGACCCACTCGCTGGGCGGAGGCACGGGCTCCGGCATGGGCACCCTCCTGATCAGCAAGATCCGCGAGGAGTACCCCGACCGCATCATGAACACCTTCAGCGTGATGCCCTCGCCCAAGGTGTCGGACACGGTGGTGGAGCCCTACAACGCCACCCTCTCCGTGCACCAGCTGGTGGAGAACACGGACGAGACCTACTGCATCGACAACGAGGCCCTCTATGACATTTGCTTCCGCACCCTGAAGCTGACCACTCCCACCTACGGGGACCTCAACCACCTGGTGTCGGCCACCATGAGCGGCGTGACCACCTGCCTTCGCTTCCCCGGCCAGCTGAACGCCGACCTGCGCAAGCTGGCCGTCAACATGGTGCCTTTCCCGCGGCTGCACTTCTTCATGCCGGGCTTCGCCCCGCTGACCAGCCGCGGCAGCCAGCAGTACCGCGCCCTGACGGTGCCCGAGCTGACGCAGCAGATGTTCGACTCCAAGAACATGATGGCCGCCTGCGACCCCCGCCACGGCCGCTACCTGACGGTGGCCGCCATCTTCCGGGGCCGCATGTCCATGAAGGAGGTGGACGAGCAGATGCTCAACGTGCAGAACAAGAACAGCAGCTACTTTGTGGAGTGGATCCCCAACAACGTCAAGACGGCCGTCTGCGACATCCCCCCGCGCGGCCTCAAGATGTCGGCCACCTTCATCGGCAACAGCACGGCCATCCAGGAGCTCTTCAAGAGGATCTCGGAGCAGTTCACGGCCATGTTCCGCCGCAAGGCCTTCTTGCACTGGTACACCGGCGAGGGCATGGATGAAATGGAGTTCACGGAGGCTGAGAGCAACATGAACGACCTGGTCTCCGAATACCAGCAATACCAGGATGCCACTGCTGATGAGCAGGGCGAGTTTGAAGAGGAAGGAGAGGAGGATGAGGCTTAAGGCGCCTGGTATCAAAGGAACTTCTGTAAAGCAGGCATGCATCTGAATGACTTCTGACAGTGGTGGTGAAGCATGTTTTCTAGAAACTGTGTACCCAATTATCCTCTCAGCTTTTGTGACTTTGCCAGATTTCTCAATGTAACAGTTCTGAATCCTAATTCTTACAATGTTTTTTGTCCTTTAATATTAAGAGCACATAAAGGCATGTATTCAAGGTCATGGTTTCTGTCTTTCTTAACACCTCTATTGGACAAAGAACAGCTGTTCAGCCTGGGTGGCAACAAGTAAGTTTAAAGACATGTTAGAAATCTTGCATTACAATGGTATGCTCTGATTGCTGAGGCTTCTGTGTTCTTAAGACATATGCTTCTCATGCAAATATGTTTAATGTTTTTCTTACATGACTCAAACCTACCTGCAACTCCATTGCAAATGGAAATTCCAACCAAAATTCCTAAACAAGGCAAAGGCTAAGCACTTCTGACTTGTTTTACAGTTCATGTCAGCGTAGGAAATTTTCCACTTCTTTGTTGAAGTCCTTTGCAAAACGCAGGTGTAAATTATGCTTTCCTTCTGGCATCAGAAGCAACCTTAAAAGAGGAAAAAAAACCCCACTGATTATGCATTTTATTCTGTGAGTATAGGTAATTAAAATGCTTGTTGCGTTTTCCTTGCCCTTGGTTACCCAGTAAGGAATTGTAGTAACTCTTATTTTAAGTACTGTCCTTATGAGTGTGGTTGGAATGTGAACCGCAGTAACAGTTGGAACAGCAAGCATACTACTTGTCCCACTCTTGGGAGGATAAAATAAGCCTAAACCAAATTTTTGTGTCCTAGACCCAGTTTCTAGAAAACTTTTAGGTGATCTTCAGAGAAGATTTGTTCCAAAACCTACGTAAAATGCATCTTTGAAAGGTATGTAAAGTACGTGAGCACTTTTGCGTCTTTCAGAGAACAGTAATTGTGCCAGGCAGTGAAACATAGAGTTCTTGTCATTACCTCAACTTGGTTAGTATTTGTACTTTTGTCTAATCTTTCTGCAAAAAGACAATCCAAAACTGAAACCATTCATCCACTAAAATAAAAAGATAAGTCTGAACTTCTCTGGCTATGCCAAAAGCTTAGAAGTAGTACCTGTGAATAAGGTTAACTTTTTATAATACAAGTATGAGTCTGACATGCCTAAAATTCTGCTTACTCTTGCTTTCTATCTGAGACAACCTTTATATATCAGGGATGAACACTTCTTTATATGGAGATGGGAAATTGTTTAAATTGTCTTGTTTTGCCTCAAATTAAGCAGTTCCTATAGAGCTGGAACCATTTTGACTGATAGTATGTTGCCTTCCTGTCAAAGTCCCACTAGAGCAAGAGGGATCACCTCCTTTTGGTGGTGCCAAGTGCTGTTTTGTTTTGGGAAAAGAGCAGCAGCATGTGAACATACCCAGCTTGTCTAGTGAATTCTGTCTGGATTTCATGAAGTCTGTTTCTTGAAAGGTAAGCAGCGCACAGATGCACAAACTAAAGCACTGTGCATGCAATTTCCTATTGCCATTAATGTTTCTGACTATTGTAATGCTACCGGACTCCAGCCATGCCATGCAAATTCAGAATGATGGCACACTCTTTCACCACGAGAGAAACCAGCAATGTATCTGCACTGTAATCAGAAGAAGCTTTTTCTACTTTACTACTAGGTAAAAGTCAAGGCAAGAAAAACTGATGGTAGAAGCATGTGTTACTGAAAGACTACTGAATATAAGCTTCTGTTTCTGCTTCACAATGGAAAATTGGCACCTCCAATGCAACCAGGAAAGAACAGGACCATATGCCCAAGCATTTATTTCTGGGAACACCATTAGTCTGGTTTCTTTTCCGACAAATAAGCATAAAGGGGAGCACTTCAGCACAAAGGCATGGAAAGAATCACTGTTTTACATTTTATTGGATGGCAACTTCTAACAGTGTTTTCTCTTTAACTTGTCTTGCAAAGAGAAGCTATCAGATTCTTGTCTATTTTCTTGGGATGATTTGCCTTAGTCAGCAACTGGAGTATTTTGGAGCTCAGTGAAACCAAGCAGGATGGTAAGTGTTCTAAACAGGCCATGTAGGAATGACAAATCAGCAGACATGAAATAAAACACCTGCATGAAATTGTGAGGAAGATGTCTTGTTCTCATCTTTCCTGTAGCAGAATGTATTACTATGATCAGCAGGGCTGACTTAGAGGTATCATTCATTTTTGCACTGAGATGACACCAGCAAAACAGTTCCCTACACTTTGCATTCATAAAAATGCTTTTTTCCCCCTCTCCACTACTTCTGTTCTCCATTGCTAATCATCACAGTCTGTTATTAAGTAGTAATAGAATGCTTGCATTTGTGTGCCAATTCATGAAGAAAATTCAGCTGGTAAAATCACAGCTTTTTATAGGAAGCCTTTCTAGAATTTTCACATTGTGCTGGTTTTTGGCTGGAATAGAGTAAATTTTCTTCACAGTACCTGCTATGGGGCTGTTTTAGATTTGTGCTGGAAACAGTGTTGATAACACAGAGATGTTTCTATTACTGCTGAGCAGGGCTTGGACAGCATCAAGGCCTTCTTGTAGTGCCCCACTAGGGAGGAGACTGGGGGTGCACAAGGAGTTGGGAGTGGACAGAGCTGGGACAGCTGACCCCAACTGACCAAAGGAATATTCCATGCCTATGGCATCGTGCTGAGCATACAGAGCTGGGGAAAGAAGGAAGGGGGGATGTTTGGAAAGATGACATTTGTCTTCCCAAGAAACTGCTGTGTGTTGGAGCCTGGCTTTCCTGGGGATGGCTGAACACCAGCCTGCCTGTGGGAGGAGTGAGTGAAGTCCTTGTTTTACTTTGCTGGCATGTGTGGCTTTTGCTTTAACTATTAATCTGTCTTTATTGCAACACATGAGGGTTTTTTTTCCCGTTTTTACTCATCTGCTTCTGTTCCTGATCCCATGAGGGAGGGAGTGAGTAGTACTGAGTTGCCATCTGAGGTTAAACCACAACACACATGAAGCAGATTTTTCTTGTTTATATAGTAATGTTTCTGAGCACACTTGTACATTTTTTTTCCTCATTCTGCTTTTCTTAAAAACATGGAAAATTCATGGGACAGGTGGAAACAGAACCTCTGAGGTTGTTCACATCATTAGGGCAGAGCAAACAGAAGTGAACTGTGTTTCTCTCTCTAATAACTGGGAATCTCTCTCCATTCTAGCATCTAAATTCCTTGTTCTGCTGAATAGGACAGAAATGAGGTCTCCTATAGCAAAAGGAATGCAATGGTCATAACAACTTTGCTTGCTTTGATAAAGCTTAGGGAGTAGTAGTTTGTGTAGTGGAAAGAAGAAAAGGAACTTGGTTTCACTCAGAGGGCCTTAGGAAGGAGCTTATTAAAATACTGTACTTTTTATATTGCAAGGAAAGTCCAGCTACCCAATTTGCATTGTAACTTGCTAGGGAAGTTTAGAATAGCTCTCTGTGTGGCAGAGAGAACCTGTCCAAATACTTTTTTTTAAACAGTGAGTTTGAACTACTTCATTTCTTCAACGAGGGTTTATAAAAATTCCATCATTTAACTTACCGAGAGCCTTTGATGTGCTTATGAATGTATTCTGCATGAGCTTGTGGGACCAAAGGGTCTTTCTCACCATGAATTATAAATGTGGGACATTTAATATCTGGCAGCAACTGTTGGCAGATATTACCTAGGGAGAAAACAAATGAAGGTCACACTTTGGTTTAAAATTGTATGAAAGATGAAACTGCTTCCATAAAGGGCTCTGAACTCCATTGGGCTCTAGATACTGCCTCTCCTTGTGGATTGTGTGTGATTAATCTACAGAACTATGTAAGCAGGACTATAATTAATATTTCTTTCTCCAAAATCTTACTTCACTGCAATTTGCTCTATTAATGGATACTAGCACAAAAGGATACAGAGAATGAAGTACTTCTGTTCCCTATTTCCTCCAGGCTCCCTTTGACTCTTCAAAGCCAATACATGAATCTCATTCCCAGCTTTGTTCTTTTCAGCCTTAGAGTTTTATGGCCCCCCACCTTAACCTTCATTTTGATACAGCAGTTGTCAAGTTACAAGATTTGGTACTTTTTTGGAACAAATTAACTTAGGCTGTACTCATATCTGTTGCACCTCCCAGGCTCATTGCAGTCTGCAATGTTCTAATGGACTGATCCCAGCTGGATGCCAAGCAACTACCTGAGCCTCCCCATCACTCCCTCCACAAGTGGACAGGGGAGAGAAAACGGAATAACAAGTTCCCAAGCTGAGATAAGGACTAGGAGAGAGCACCCACTGAATACCATCGTGGGCAAAACAGCTCAGGGATATTAACTGAATTTATTACTAACAAAATCTAAGCAGGATCATGAGAAGTAAAATAAATCTTAGAAGCTTCTTCCTGGGTTCTACCTTCTGGCTCTCTGTGGTGCAGGGAGATGGGGAGTGGGGGTTGAGGTCAGTTCATGACAGATTGTTCCTGCTGCTGCTCAGGAAGTCCTTCCACTGCTCCAGTGTGGGGTCCCTCCCACAGGAAACAGTTCTCCATGAACTTCTCCAACATGAATCCATTCCACAAACAGTGGTTCCCCACAAATTGCTGCAAGGTGAGTCATCTTTCCACAGGGTGCAGTCCTTCAGGCACAGCCTGCTCCAGCCTAAGTCCCCCACTGGGTCACAAGTCCTACCAGGAAACCTGCTCCAGTGTGGGCTCCTCTCTCCATGGATCTGCAGGTCCCAGCAGGAGCCTGCTCCAGCATGGATTTCCCACAGGTACACAGCCCTCTCTTGGGCATCCACCTGCTCTGGTGTGGGCTCCTCCAAGAGCTGCAGGTGGATCCCTACATCCCTATGGACCTCCATGGCTGCAAGGGCACAGCTGCCTCACCAGGGTCTGCACCATGGGCTGCAGGGAAATCTCACGTCCTGGAGCACCTCCTTCCCTTCCTTCTTCACTGACCTTGGTGGCTGCATAGTTGTTCCTCTCACTTATTCTCACCCTGCTCTTCTCTGGCTGCAGTAACATCTGTACAGTAACTTTTTTTTCCTTCTTAAGTTGGTTTTCACAGAGCTGTCACTGCCATCATGCCTTGGCCAGTGGTATGTCCATCTTGGAGCAGGCTGGCATTGGCTCTGCCAGACACAGAGGAAGCTTCTAGGCACCCTGCAACCCCCCTGGTACCAAAACCTGGCCATGCAAACCCAGCACAACTGCATAACCATTTGATATGAATTGTACTAAAGCTATTCAGAAGTTATTTTTCCCACCCATTCATAATTTTGTTTTCTAGTCATTAATCTCATTAGAAGGAATTTTAATGGTTTTACTCATACACTTTTCTCCCCTTTTTTCCCTCATTTCTTAGTAACCTGGTTTCCAAACTCACTGCCTAACTTCCCACATTCTTGCAAGGCAATCTTTGGGCAAAACATCCTTGATGGGCTTTATTTTCTGTTTTTCTTTGGGATAACTTTGTCTATTTGCAATTGTCACCTTGCAGCTACCAACAGCTGCAAGATTAATGCTCATACATGCACATTTTCCTTAGCTCTAAAGTCAGAGGCTGTCTTACAGTTTTTCCAATTATTTGGTTATTTATGCAGCCTTTGTTTGGAATTCTACTGGTTAAATATTTTCATTTAGAATATTTTACCCATAGTCCTCTAATACCTGCAGAAATGTTGACTATTTTTCAGAACAAGCTCCAGGTAAATTTAGGTTATTTATCTAGGAACATAGCTGGCAGTCAAACTATTATTTCCTTGTTTTCAGTCCTAAAACTGTATTGTACGAAAACAATTAAATTATATTTACTCTAAAAGCATGGAACAGCAAGAAGAATCTTGGCTGTTGCAACTTTATGCAACTTACTCAGTTTCATTAATTGTTAGCTCCTTCTAAAAGTTCATTTCTTATGGTATTTTACACTAAGAGCTGTCTCATTCAGGGAAAACAGTCTAGTTTTAAAAAAGCTTGAGGTTTTGGCCAACATTGGGTTTGCTGTCCTCCCTTTATCTCTGATGGCTTTTATTAACACCTTTTCTTATATCTGCTGTATCTCTGCCTTAGTTACAGTGTTTTAAGTTTAATTGCAAGGTGGCATGTCTGTAATCTAAGTTGGCAAACTGGTTTTCCCCTGGAAAAAATCCTGCAGTCTGATAGCTGCTCATCTCTTGAAGCAAACATTAGGCTTCTCCCAATATCTGACCCAGTTTCAGCATCTAGATAATTCAGCTCCTGTTACATGTTTCTTGGTGGCTTCTTTTTCACAGTCACTTTATCTCAGTGTCTGAGGCATGTGCAGGCAGTGAAGGGATGTCACAGCCACAGATTCACCAGCCTGGGCTTTGCACTTCAGAAAAAAAATAGTTTTAAGGAGATTCCAGAAAAGCTAAAATAAAATTGGAGCATAATTTGTTACATCACATTACTAGGAAAAGTCCTAGTCCTGTGTTGATCCTATACACAAATTTATGGAAAAAATATGACATGAAGGAATATTTTCCCTGTAGTACCTGCTGCCTGTTAATGTACATTACCTTCTGTCTTTCATTATCAGAGCTACAGAAAAATGTGTATATGAGTTACAAACTCCTTTTTTTTAATACATTATGAATTACTGCTTTAGGCAAATTAAAAGCAAATTCACTCTGAATCAAAATAGAACTGCAGATTATTATTCATAATATCCTTGGCTGAAAAGGTCTGTAAAGAGTAATTGCAGAAATCTTCAGGGATAAAAAGTTATATTGTGTAGTTTTGTTTTTGTTTTATTTTTAAACATCTGAGCTGCTTCAATAGTGTTTTTAAATGTGCTTTTTAAATTCTGAGTTATCAAAATCTGAAGTCCCTTCTTTTTTAACTCGCATGCTACAAGGTTTAAAAGAGTTCTTCAGCTCTGTTTTGCAAAAAGTGAAAAGAGCATGCCTTGATTTTGGTACATCTTAACTATGTCACCAAGAGATAATCCTTTGGCACAGAGACAGAAGAGGAGAGAAAGATTCTGCCTGAGCAGAATCCTTCCTATTTAGTCTGCACAAAAGCAATGACTTAATAGTGCAGTTTTGTGGTGGAACAAGAGGAGAACCTCAGCAGCTAATGTTTTCCAGAAATGTTTTCCTTTGTACCTTTCTGGTTCTGTGAACCATCTACAGAGTAATTGTGTTATTCCTGAGTGTGAGTCAGACCCAGCTTTTAATGCCATATGCAGAGTCCTCCTTTTACTGGCTGCTAGAAGTACTGTTAGATTTTTTTTTTATCCAGAACTGCCTGCTACTCTAATTGCTTCAGTTCAATATTGTGAAAGCCTTACCATCTGAATTTTCAGCAAAGTGTGATATTCCATCTACCCAAGCCGCACAGGTTTCTGCAAAGTATTTATGTCCATACAGCTCTTCCAGTGGTTTCCTGACCTTTTCACTCCATTTTGAAACATCTCGGATGCCTGCACAAAAGACAGTTGAAATATGTTATGTCCTTTCCAGCAAAAAGATACAAACCACACCTAATATGGGGAAGTTCTCAAACCAGACTGCAAATATGTATTTCAAACTTGAAACTGCAATGAATATTTCAAATAATTAATAGTATGGAAAGAGTGTAAAAAAAAAAAACAAGACAGTTGTACAATCTCTGCTGTGGTCTTCTCAATTGTAGAGGAACATGTTGTTATTATTTTCCTTGTCACAAGGAAAACCAGAAAAAACAAAATATTCAAAGGACTCAGTCCTAAAACTTCTGATGGTTCTTTCTGGAAGGCTTTCACAAGAGAAGTTCAAGGGCTACCTTGTGTATAAAAACAGGACTGTTTCATAACAGCGTTCTAGACCTGGCAGTTCTTTTTCATATCCTCCAGCCTTTTGCATCAACTCATGGATGGAAGTTCTTCCATGGCTCCTACCAACTCTCAGAGGAAGGAAGCTCTTACTAAGGCATTCCAGTAAGCTGACATCATGGTAGATTTGCCATAGTTTTAGACAAAAACAAGTGACTCAGTAGAGATCTGTGACTCATGGCAGGCTGGCTAAAACTGTACAGATAATCTGACATTTTAGCTATTTATTTATCAGATTTTTCTATTTTTCCTCTAAAATTTTTGGTACTGCTCACAAACTAGGTATTCAAAAGGGTTCTTTTCACTAAACTACATTCCAGCTGTACAGCTTTGTACTGACAAAATCTGAAACAAAGTTGGCACAGCAGAGAACAGCACAGTACTGAATCATCAAACTGCAAAGTATGCCACTAGCAAAGGTTTTAATTGGTTTCAAAGGGGAATTAAGGGAAGAAAGGAATTAGGTGTTAATTAACAAAGAGAACCTGTCCATCCAAATGACAAAGGTAGCAGTGACTGAGAGTATTTTATAACAGCATCTGATTGGAAATGAGTCTGCTCACTCCAGGCTAGGTGCTACTGAACAATGGTTTCCCATATAGAATCTACTGTTTTATCCTTGTGGCTGGCATTAATTTAAAAAGAGAAGGGAGAAGCCAATGTTGAAAGGACATGGATACCAAATCAACACCTTTCTTTCATGCCAAACCCTCCAATGCAGCTGACATACACTGATGAGCCAGTTGTAGAAGACTTGTGTTGCTACTTTCTGAGCTCTATCAGCCAGGGAGAGATGTTGAAAGCAACAATTTACAAAGGACAAAGGCCAATATTGCAGTGGGTGCTCTATGTAAATAGGGTGCTTTTTGTTGTTGTTTTTGGGGTTTTTTAAAGTTTTTCTTTTACATTTTAGTCTGTTGTGTAGGGAGGAGATGTGCATTTCATAGTTATACAACAAAAAATCATAACTATAAAAACATGTAAAGAAATAAAGCATTTTACAGAGCTAAAAAGCATTTTGCTTTCTGAACTAAAATATATTACTACTGCTACTACCACTTTTAGTTTTAGTATAGGTGAGGTAAATACAGACGTGCGATACATACACTTGTAATTTTGCTGAAGCAAGAGAGAGAGATTTAACAGCTGGTATAAATCAAACTCCAGTCACTAAAATGAAATTATACTGGGTTACATTTGTTGAGAGCTGACATGGTTAACTCTTTTCATTTCTATGTTCAACAGGAAATATGGCCCCTTTCTGAGTTCGCCAACCATTCCTTCCTAATTTTCTTTATAGTGAGCAGTGATCTCAGATTCTATTTCACATGAATATAGGATCAGAAGTGCCCTATTCCCTAGGTGGAATAAGGATCAGAAGTCCCCTATTTCTTTACTTTGCAAAGGTTTTCTAATGATAATAATTAACTCGGAAAGAATGCAAATGGTAAAGACACCTTGGGACATTTACTTGAATGATTCATTTGTTTCCTGAACTTAAAAGGTAAGTTATGAACTTATTTTCTTACTTCCTATGTTATATAGCCCCTAGAGGCAAAAGCTGTAATGAGCTAGCCCAGTAATTATCTCTGGACCTGGTTTTAAAAAGGTTGTGTAAGATGTGAGATAAAAAATTTGATAGCATTATTTGGAATGTATTTTTAGAAATTTTTTACAACAACAAAATTTTGACTTTCTGACAACTGCTGATAAGCTATTGTAACTTCTGCTTTTCATCAGGCTAAGTTGGTAAGGGCTTGTTAAAAAATCTATTACATTACCCTTAGAGTAATTGTTAGAGAGTTTCTCACCATAACTTTATCCCTATACCTCACAATGCAGTGAATTTCATGTCATGTCTCTTTAGGTTTGTTGTGTCCTCAGCTTTGTTTCCACTTAGCTGTCACATGACTAAGATCCTTGGGTCAAGTAGAAAGTAAATTAGTTCATTTACATACCATTGTAAATTCTCACATCCTCTTGAGTAACGCTGGCATTTGCTCCCCAGACAACCAACTTGTGGATAAGATTTGGGTACTTTGCAGCAGCAATGAGAGCTGTAATTCCACCATCACTCCACCCCAGCAAGGAGAACTTCTTAAACTTCAGTGCCTTGATTCATACAAGAAAGTTATATGCAAATCATCAGCTGGCTTTACAGCCAAATGTCAAATATTTCTTGAAAATGAACTGCAATGTTTTAGGCACAACACTACGTAGTTGGACTATAGTTAGCTTTTATAATTAGAAAGCATAGTTTTCTTGCTATACATAAAAATGCTTTTAAAAAGTCAAATTTAGAAAACAAGAAATTATACCTGCCATTGTCAATTTCCTATAACTCTTTAATGAAACAGGCAGTAGTCCTATTAGATTCTTGCTGTGTTTTAAAAAGCTCTCCAAAAAAAAGAAAAGCTGATTTTAAATGGAGAGTAAAGACCTTTTCAGAGAGCCTGATGATTTGAAGAATACGTGGATTCTCTTGGTGTAAAAGTTGGCAAAGACTATCACAGTGTGGATGGTAAGATTAAGCTAAACTTAAGAAAAATAAAAGTGTAAGATTTGAAAAATGGAAGCCAGTGATCTGGTTTATTGATGCTATCTGAGCTTAAAAAAAACCCTGCTTTTTGGTAACAACCAAAAAAATACTTAAAGTATTTTCTAAAGGATTGTATCAAATTTTAGTTGCTTATTCACATTTTCTGAAGTTTGTATGTTTGAAATGTTACTTCACGGTCAGTTGCAATTTGAAACATTAATATCTAAATTCGTCTTTCTTCAAAAGGAAGGCTGAGGGCAAAAAATATGACAACCAAGACCTTAATTCATTCTGACCAGTGACAGAACCCAAGGGAATGGCATTGGAAGAGTTGGGGAATGTTTAGGTTGGATATCAGGAAAAGGTTTTTCACCCAGAGGGTGGCTGGGCACTGGAACAGGCTCCCCGGGGAAGTGGTCACAGCACCAAGCCTGACAGAGTACAAGAAGCATTTGGACAATGCTCTCAGGCACATGGTGTGACTCTTGGAGTGTCCTGCACAGGGCCAGGAGTTGGACTCGATGATCCTGATGGGTCCCTTCCAGCTCCAGTTCTGTGATTCTGTGATAACGCTTTTTACTAGAATTTGAAAACCTTGTTTCCTCATAATGACTATAGGTCATAGGGAGTACTGATAGTCACAGGTGAGAGAATTTTGTGTGTGTTATGTTCAGTGGAGAAAGAGTGGGGAAGGTAAAGGCACTCATCTGAAGGTTGTAGAGGGATGATGGTGAACCAATGGTTTTGCATATAGGAACTGTGGTTTGTGAACTCATTCACAAGAAAATACATTTTGCACTGTTTTTTGCTTTTGTTCTGCAGAAATTACAACCTTTTAGATGTAATTAAGGAGTATGTTGTACTTTTGGAGGATAAAAGAGCAATGTTGAATGACTTGCTTAGTTGAATGAGTTGCTTTGGTGCTTGGTGATGTCAGAAGTCCAGGCCCGCTTTGTTGTGACAGAAGAAAGTAAAAATGCAGGCAATGAGAGAAGCAACTACAGAGGGAGAAAAAGAAGTTTCTACTTTGCTTGTAAACTTAATGCTCAATTGAGTCACAACTTTACTAATCAACTCAATATTTAGCAGACTTCTATCCCTAGAAGGCTTTGATGGTTTCGGCTTTATCCTCATTATTCTGCTCACTGTAGTTTTCACCAATTTTAGATTTCACTCTGCAAAGCTGTAATTACTAAACAGAAAATAAATAAGGTAGAGGAAAGAAAGGGACATGTAAAGTGAGAGCTCATAGCAAGAAAAGAGAACTTTGAATTTTTGCAGTTGATCAGAAGTTGGCCCTGGTCTGATGAAGAAGTAGTTCATCTTAGTCCAACTTTGCCTATTGTGCTGCTCAAGGGCTCCTGGTATCTTGGCAGATTTTGGAGGTTGGCAGCAGTGCTTGTAAAGGTTAAATTTTGGTGTTGCTCCTGTTCCTGTACTGCCAATAGCAAATGATGGAGCTCAAAGCTGGCTGATGGATGGAATAGCTGATTAAATTTTTGTTCTTCATGCTAGGTTATTTGAGATCTATTTGCCTCCAGTATTTCTCATGTTTACTAGGCTTTATCTTGATGCATTCTTTGGGGTATCTCAGGATGCCTTTCCAGCAGGAGGAATTTAATTTATCCTTTGCAGCCTTCAGAAAAACAATGTGATGTAACAGATGTGCTGGATAAGGTGTTCATTTTGCTTGCTTTAATTTTTAACTATTTACAGTACAGGTCACTAATATAACATGGGCAATCACCTGAAAGCTGACTGCACAGCACAGTTTTGTGGGTGATTTTGTGCTGTCTTTACTCAGTGAGTGAAAAAAATTTCTTTTGAAGTCACCTCCTCCATCCAGGCCTATGTAAAATGGAATCCAATGACCACATACAACAGTGAGCTGCAATACAACATCGCTCTGCACTGCATGTACGTTTTCACTGCACCACAGGGAGTGTAGCACAAGCAAAAGTTGCAGTTGATCTACAAAAACATACAAAAGCCCAAGGCCATCCTTTTGCTAGGACAGTGGCTCTGAAGAGTAAGAACTTCTTAAATATCAACACTAATTATTTCCCTAATGATTGTTTTAATGCTATTGACTTTGCTAGCATTAGACATTGGGGTGGAGGGCAGCAAAGTGGGCTCAGGTGCATTATGCACCTTTTATTTCAAGTAAACTCCTTCACAGAACACAAATGGAGATACAGAACAGAGCCTTCTGCATAGAGGTCCTAAATACCCTGCATAATTTCAGCTTTTGTTATTTCACAGAAATCTTGCATCACTCACAGTTCCAGCAGAGACACCAGAATCTGAAGGAGACTAGAAAAAAGGTTCTGAAAGCTCACCCATATGGATGTGTTTTTTGGCTGGATGATGTATATAAACCATTATATTCTGGAAATCATAGTTGGAATGATTCCTTGGGATTTGTGCTATCCTAATAATATCCTAAAATAGCAGCTAGTCTCCCACACTTGGAAACACTTTAGTAAGTTGTTATTATATGCTTATATTGAGAAACATCTTCAAAAAAACAGGATGCTATGCCTCATTTGCTTTGGCAGCTCTAGAGACTGGTAGGCTGTTGTTCTGTTTGGCTGGAAGCTACATGGTTACATTCCCTTTAGGGAAAGCTCTGTTTAATATTTTGCATTTATTAGTATTTGATCAGACACAAGAAAGGGGGACCATTTAGACTGCAAGTTTGTCACCTATTCATGGCAGCATCTTTATTTTCTTTGCTAGTGTAGCAGAAGAAATTGAAGATTTACAGTGCAGAGAGATAACTTTTATGGTTAGAGGGCAAATCTGTGTCTTAATCCCGATTCTGCTGTCAGATTTACTTTGTTTCACTATGCAGAATCCACCTGGAAGGCCACATTTCCAGTTTCAGATGGGTTTTCAGAAAGGTTATAGTTTATTATAGAAATACAGTTGGACTGACTGTCAGAATCTTGCCTCATATTTTTGGAATTTTAATGTTTTGCCAACTTAACATGACCAAAGAGACTGTATATCTTAATATAAAAATGCCAGAATATTAGCTAAAGCTAAACCAGAAAATAGTGTTAGCAGTTATAGGACAGAATAAAAGAGGAACACAGAAACTCAGATTTGAATAAAAAATCTGAAGGATTTTTCAAGAAGGAGAAATAATAACAGCTTTAGGCCAGATTCTTTATAATCACAATAGCTGTATTAATTAATAAGATTTTATATGGTCACGGGAAGCCTTTGATTTCCCACAAAAATTACTTCAGTAATATGCTGTAAAATGCAAAGCATCAAGTTAATTTTTAGAATCAAATGCTGCTTAAAATGCGCTGCTCAAGGCAAAATGCCAAGATTGTCTTTGATAGAAAATTTTCTAAGAGCCCTTCAGTGTGATAATCCCTTCAATTAAATTACTTTGCATAGATTTTGTTTCTTATACACACATTTAACTAAACTTATATGGTTCTTGGCTGCAAACCACTTAGGGCAGGGTCTTAGAATAAAAGCATATTGCTCTATATTAATTCCTACTGCTGAACCTCTATGCATCTTGCAGAATAGGTGGAAGAAGAAAATATTTTCTGGAATACTGTGTATATGCTCACTTTTAAGCCTTCATTTGTATGGTCTTTCATAATTTGCTGTCTGCCGGAAACAACACTCCTCCTTCTCAAAATTTAAGGAAAACAACTTAAAAAAAAAAAAAGAAATAATAAAAATCTCATAATAGATTTACCTGCATAAGATCCACAGCATCTTTTGCATCCCTCTCAAAGAAATCTGGAGGAAAGTCTCGAGATGGAGGAATGGACTTTCCATAACCCCGAGGATCCCAAGCAACAACTGTGAAAAGTTGCTTATTCATAGACTTAAGCTGCGGTCCAAAATCAGTTTGACCACTCCCTGAAACATTACAATTTTTCAATTTTATTAACCACCATACTGCAAACATAGTATACGTACTCTAAAGGGAAACTGGGGAAATCTTGTAACTTTATTCCAAAGAAGAGATTATCCAACAAGTGAAGTACTCTTTAATTGTAACTATTCATTGCCACTCTTGGACAGAAAGTGCCACAACTAAAATCTTTAGAAGCATCTGCAGTATGTTCAGAGTAAACCCTTTCTGGTAGGTATGAAATGTTATCAAGAACAGCATTCTCACATATGATTAAATACAGCATCTTAAACTGAGGTACCTGAGTGGGGATTCATATTTGACAGATTTAAATGTGGGCATTTAATTGCCCATATTACCTGGGCAATACAGGTGAAACTGAGAGAGCAGGAATATTTTGCTACAAATTTGTAAGTGAAAAGCACTGTGCCAGACAGTTATGATTTGATAAATCATCTCTATTGGTGCTTAAAGCTGACCTTTAAATACTTTGTTGCCTGAGGAGACTGTGGTGACACAGAAGCATAGAATTATATAATTTTATTTTTCTAGTATGCAGCCTTTTTTTCTGGTGTAGAACCATTTCTTTTATTAATTACTCAGACCTTCAAAGGGCTTAAACATGAAGTACTCCTGTCTATTGCACAAAGCTATCTATGAATGAAGGTAACCTAGCATGAAGGTAAGACTCTTGTTTCTGCTGTGGTCATGTGGTAATAGTATCAAGTACTATTTGATTAAAACTTGTTCAAATTAAATGTGCGGAAATACAAAATTTGCTATCCATTGCTATATTAAAAAGGCCATTTAAAGGCATTTAAGAGGTTTTTTCTGTTTAGTTGGAGAAATCTGTCCTCAGATACCATCAACGGGTCTAAGTTATAAAAGAGGCTTTATATAGCCTGCTATGATAATAGCAATGTATGTATAAAAATAATAATAAATAATCTTCAATAAGGATAATATTGCTCACAACTGAAGAAATACATTATCTCTGTTTAAAGAGTTTGCATTGGCTAGTTTTGCTAGTTTAAAAGCTGTTTAAAATCAATAGACTGGTACATATGACTGCTTGAAGGATTACTAGTATTAATTTTTTTCCAGTCTCCCCTTGAGAATTCTTTGAAAGAAAGAACAACTCCATGAAGACTTGAAAACATTGCTGCCAAGAAGAACAAACTTTTCCTGCTCTTCAGTTCTTGACATTTTATCATCTTATCCAGCAATTCAATTAAGCATTTGCCCAACTCTGAGCACAGTAACAGTCCTACTGACAGCCTGCCATGAACTGTTGGTAAGTCTGATGGATTCTAAAGAACTGCAAGAACCCAGAAAAAATAGGCTGTGTTAATTTTAAAAGGTTGTTATCAAAAACAGTGTTTTCAATGGACAGACACCACTTAACTAGCAGAACCTGTTGTCCATCTCAAAAAACCACTGAGAATCTTAATGATGTTGCCCTGAATAAGCAAAATGTGAAAATACATCTTTAAGCAAAAAATGAATTTTAACAGCGAATTTTTCACAATAAACTGTAAGGCTTACATTATGTCTATAAATTCATTTGGAATCCATCCAGCTTCTAAAGAAGAATGCATAATTCACTCTGTGTAACAAATATAGCTGACCTGATTTTTTCTCCCCCTTCTGCTATTTTCCACCTTGTGTAGCTATTTGCCACCTGTCCTGGACACCACCTTTGCATAGTTAAAACCAAAAGTGCAGGTGACCACTAGGTAAGTCAAGACATTGTATAAAAGGTACCCAGTAAGGTAAATTAAACCTTCTAAAAATTGATGGGAACAACTCTGCATTTTCCCTTCTGTTTTAAGTGTAGCAATTTTTTTTTTTAAATAATGAATACATTACAAAATAGTTTTGTGCATTCTTGCTGGAGACCAAATGGATAAAGAAGTGGTTGCTCTACAAAGACAAGATAAAATCTCCAAACCTAGCATTCCTGGAAGCAGAAGAACTGCATGGCTTCCTTCTCCTGTTTGCTGATAATGCAGGTGGACTCCATTCACTTGGATTTTGGCAGATGTTATTGAAGTACTAAGGACAGGGAGAGAAATAGGAAAAGATTCAGTGTTAATTTTAATTACTACCTGGTCACTCCAGGAATACAGAATAATTACTTTTCACCTAGGCTAAAGGCTTAATATACTTAATATACCTAGGTATATTCATACCTAGGCTAAAGGTTTGGGGGTGGGAAAACAGTCTTGATGGCGAAACCAGGAAATTATAAAGGCAGCTTTACATGGCTACAGAAACATTGAAATAAATACATTAGAGAGGAGAAACCTCATTCTGTCACAGCATAACTTTCAACATGGCTGATGTTCACCTTGCTAAACTGAACCTCTTCATCTGCCAGAGAAACCACAATCTATTGTTGCTGTTCCTTATGCACCACAGGGTCTGCAGTGAAAACCACTTTGCACTGAGATGAGAGCAGAGAAGAAGAATGTGATAGTAATATTTCTGTCAGTGTAATCTCACCAGGATATAACACTTAATCGGAAAATACCACATGGACAATAAATCCACCCACTAAAAATCACCACAGAAACTGACTGCACAGGCCATCTCTCAGCCCCAACACTTAAACCCCTACACTAATCTTGAGTACAAAGCAGGACATATCTGTAAATGCAAATAAGTGACCCAAGAAACCATGTCCAGATACAAATCCCTAGTGAGAAGCAGAAGCAGCACAGATTCAAAGTATCTTCTTAACAGTATAAACTATTACATCTGTTCTTTCAGGCAAATTTGTGCCCTAATGGTTGCATAACATCTTTTCAACAGCCTAATTCATTTTATTTAAAGCTAATATGATAAAAATCTTGCAATTTGGTTACCTATTGAGTAGCCATAATTTTACCTAGATTAAATATTCATGTCCCATGAGTTCAATCACTGTGAATTTCATGTGCATAGAGACATGTTGTTTTCCAGTCTTAGATACAATAACAATCTCTATTCCTTGATATGCACTGGGCAATTTATTAACAATTTAATTTTTATATATAAAGTCTGAACTACCTACAGTACGTATAGAGTTGAAAGTGGTGGATTACCGGTAAAAACAATCCCACTAATTTAGACCCTTTTTAGAAGAAAAATGAGCAATAGCTTGCAAACTCATGTTCCCAATACATAGGTGGCAGTTAAACCACAGAACCTCTTCAACACAAAGCCAATTTTGATTTTACATAAAACTTTGGTCTGTGTAACCCATCATGCCACATGCCTCAATAAAAGCTGTGACTGTGCAGAATAGTATCAGCTCCTTATGTGCAGATCCAATTTGACAACTGGAGTACAAATGCAGTTCTGTGGCAAGAGTACAGCACAAAGAAATTCATTGTGTAATTATGACTTTGTGAGTTTTGCTGAAAGGCTATGCTAATGTGATCTAAATGATAGTTTGCCTGTAGTGCTAAACTTCCTTATAGACCATGTATCACATTTGATGTGCTTTATACACCTCACAATTCAAATTTCGCATGTAGCACTCATACGGCTGCCTTAGCCCTTTTTGAATACTGACTTTCACTTTTTTCTTTATATGTTTTTTCTTTTTATTTTTCATATGCCATCTTTTAGTTTGTCATTAATTTTAACAGGTATTTTATCATAGTTCTTGCCACAGTATATCAGCACATTGTTCTTATAAAATTTTAATAATTATGTGTTGGGGTTTTTTGCGTATGATTAATAATTGCCAAACCACTTTCTGTTCCTAACAAAACAGAAATAATCAACATCATGTTACCTTTTTAAAAACAGGTTAGCAACATACAGTTTAAAAGACAGAGTTATATATTCTGCTTTCCTGATTCCAATTTTTTTTTCACATGGTTCTATGCTTTTAGGATTAATTATTAACATCAGGGCCTTGAGAATTTTGCTGAGTCTGTGATGCTTTTCCATTCTTGGATTATGCCTCGGTGTGAAGTCCACTGAAATCCAGGAGTTTACGTAGAGGGTATTTTCAACACTTTTAGGACTGACAACAAATGAGTTGGGTTTTTTATGCTCTGAGAAATTGTATTGGAACTGGCAACACCTAAGGTGTACTTAGTCCTCCCAATGCCAAATTTCTGTGAGTTTGAAATCACTTCATCAGTTTGCTTGTCAGCAGGATGACTTCACTTCTGATAAGTTTTTGTAAAGAATGGTTTTTTTGTTGGTTGACAGAATTAGAAACTCTGGTAAAACAAAACAAAAAACCCACCCTGATATTTCGAATCAGTAATGTTAAGGTGCATAACTCTTTGAGGAGCACTGGATACATACTGCCTATGTTTACCAAGGCAGCACAGATGTAGAGTGGGCAGATCTTGTGCTTCACCTCGTACTCTGCAGGAGCGCAGCTTAATCTGGGAACTACCCCTGTTTCAGCTGTGCTACAATACGACCTACTCTGTATCTGTGCAAGGGAAAAAATTATGGCACTATGTCAGCTTTCCTCTGCGGAATAAGCAGCCTGATATAGATTAGATACATGCGTTCTCTTGGCGA
Organism: Molothrus aeneus; assembly: GCF_037042795.1. Lineage (NCBI taxonomy): Eukaryota > Metazoa > Chordata > Aves > Passeriformes > Icteridae > Molothrus > Molothrus aeneus. Next base: position 69,066,547 of record NC_089646.1, read on the forward strand.
CCTCCAGGGAGCCCCTTACCAGCAGCAGGTGGCCGAGGGGAGGCGGTCAGCGGCACGTCCTGCCCTGCCGGGACCTGATACGGGTCCTTGGGGCGCATGGAAAGCAAGAGCAGGCTCCTCAGAACACTGCCCGAGTCACCGCTTTGCCACCTTGTCACCCTCCCGATCCGATGCCCCCCCCCTCTGCTAACACGCTTCGTCCATCCCGCCGCCTGTCTGACAAACACCCCCTTCCCCAAGCCGCGGGAAGGGAGGAGGGAGCTGGGGAAAGGGAGCAGGAGTCGGCTGTGGATTTTACCCGTAGCAGGCGGCCGGTCCCCGGGCCGTGAGCGGCGCTGCCCGGGCGGACGGCTGCAACTGCAGCGGCGCCAGAGCCCGGAGGGCCCGGCCCGCGCTCCGGCAAAACATTGCGCCCAGCCAGGCCGGTCTGGCGGGGAGGGAAGGAGAAGGCGGGCCGGCCCCGCGGGGCGGGAAGGAGAAGGCGGGCCGGCCCGCTTCCCATCCCGTGTCCCGCCTCCCTTTCCCTCCCGCGTCTTCCCCGCCGGGCAGGAGACGGGGCCGCCTCCAGGGCTTGTGCAGGGAGGGGGCGGTGCGCTGTCCGCGCTCTGATTGGCGGCTGCCTCTGTCACTCAGAGCAGGACGAGAAGGGTTTGGCTTCTGGGCTGTGGCCCCGCCTCCCCGCGGCGCTGATTCGTCACCCGGCCGGAGCTGCGGGGCCGGAGCGGATCTGTTGGTCCCTCCTGCCGGGTCGTTCCCCGGTTCCTGATCCCGCCTTGGAGCCAGGGAAGGGATAATGCTGCCCCCGCTTGAGAGCACGAAGCGAGGGTCGAGGGGTTTGCCCTCTCCAGCCGCCTCCAAGAGTAGAGCAGTGCCCAGCGCCGTGCAGGTGCTTGGCTGCACCGTCGGGGAGTGGAGCGCTGTGAGCGCCTCCCTCCTCTTCAAGAGGCGGAGACAAACGGTGAGGCGGCAGCGCCTGGGGTGTCTGCGGGGAGCAGAGATCCCAGCCCCGGGAGATAATGGGGGCTGAAGCCATGCACTGCCCCTCCAGCACTGCCCCTGATGCGGAAGCTCCTGTGAGAAACATAGGGGACACGGGGTCGTCCGTGGCTCCAGGTCTGCCTGGGAACGGCTCCCTCGGCAGCTGGGACACTGCTCTGGGCGGTGCAGCCTCCCCGATGGCCGTGCCTTTAGCGTCTCAGAGTCCAGACATTCCCAGCCCTGGACAGGAGTCATTAACCCTGCCTCACCAATGTTATATGTAGGACCTGCTTGTGGGGAATACCTGGCAAAAGGCTTTGCCCTGGCAAGTGCCCGTACTAATAAGGCTGGCCACTTCTGGAGCAGCCTGGCTGCTCTCGTTTAACGGAGCACTTGGCCTGGCTTTCCTCTGCACATTCTCACAATTTGCACATAAATCACCGAGGAGACCAACTGCTTTCCTTGGTGTCCAGCTGTGTTCTTTGGTGTCTGTTTTCCAAGCATGGAGGAGAATGGATGAGTCTGAGTCACAGCCAGCCAGCGTGATGATAGAGAAGATAGTGAGGAAAATAGCAGAAAGCTGCAGAGCTGATACAAAGCTTGAAACAGACCTAAAGATCTCCTGCCTTATACCTGGATGAGAGGAGTTTCCTCAGGACAGGTCAGTGTCATGTATTCCAGTCCAGCAGAAGCTCAGTGACTGCCCTGAGAGTGGATAGTTATCAGCTTTCCCACCCCATTGCCATATGTGTGCATGGAACTAAAAAGTCTTAGAGACTAATGACAGTCATAACAAATCCCAGTGCATAAAGAGATTAACTCAGCTGTGTAAGCATACGGGTTCAGTTTATCCCCTGAGCAGATCAAACCATTTAAGATTAAGGTCTTTAGTATGGATAATTACAAGATATCCTTCATCAGGACAAGCTGCCTTCGCTCTTGCCTGGTGACATTTACAAGCCCCTGCAGTTTCCTCGGTTCTTAGGCTACTTTCAGAGGCTCATCTTTGTTGTGAGTCTCACTGTCTAAGTTTCTTTCTGGTGGAAAATGACTGGAGGGAAGGGCTGACTATTCTGTAGGACAAAGAAGTAGCTTGGTCTCCTGCTGTAAAAATGTAAATTTTTTTCTGAATTCTGCATTTTCTTTGAATCAAAAGGAGCTCCTACCTCGTGTGTCACTATGAGCTTTCAGAGGGAAAGGTCTCCAACTTGTATCCAATTTCATGCTGGTTAAAATGCCTTCCAATCTATTCTTCCTCCGTATCAACTACTTACTAAAGCTGAAGTAAACATAACAAATTCTCAGAATGTTTGCTGAAGGATGAGGTAGAAAGGGTGTGTCATACAGTATAAGGGTGGGGGAAGAGGTAAGTAGAAAGGTAAATCCAAATGCCCTTCCTAGATGAGAGAAAAGGGAGATGGGGAGATGTATGTACCACCTAGACCTGGGAAAGTTACAGGTGGGTTAACTCCATTGTCAGAGTGACAGGAATTGGGAGGTGCCTCTGTAGAAAAGGCTATCACAGTCAAGCTGTTGCACTGTGTGTCATCTCCAGCTGCAGTCACAGCTCTGGAGCATTGGAGGCCTGTAAAGTGGCCATTCCTCTACCAAGTGCCTGCACCATGAAACCCCTTCCACAGGCAGTGTCCTGTCTGGAGAGAGAAAAATAGTGTGGCAGTTGGGCAGAAATGGCATTGGCAAAAGACCCTTGTCTGTGTGTGTGTTGAAGGACTGGCTTTGTGACAGGAGCAGCTAAAGGAAAGTTGCTGTCTGGGCCCGCAGGGAAATGGCCCCAGGTAGAGCTGTGAAAGCAGGACTCTGCCAAGGCTGAATGCAGGTGGTGGATCATCTGAGGACAAACAGTAAACTCACAGATTCAAACTGTGTTCAACCTACTCAGTTCACCAGAACATCCAGTCTTATTAATAAAGCAGATTTGCACATAATGATGGGCACCTGGGAGAATAAATTATTTCCGTTTAACTATTTCCTCAAATATGTTTTCATAAATTACTGGCTGAAAGGAGGAAAAGCTTTGAGCAACCCAGACACACGCTGCTCAAAGCATTTTGGCTTGCTTTTACACACATGAAAGAGTTGAGAACTGAAGCACTAGTTTTCCTGACCACTCCCATAAAATATTTTTTTTGTCCAATTACTTCTGATGGTTCAGGCTGGAAGCTACCTGTTTCTGGCCATTGCATAGAGAAGGAGAAAAAAAAAGGAAAAGTCAGTGTTTCAAAGAGGTAGCACTGCTCAGCAGGTGATGTGTTCCTGAGGACAGATTTCCCTTTTAACTGCCCCGTTATTTTTTGACCCCCTTAGTGTTGCACCACTCTTCACTGTGGTTATTTACTACTGGCAGGGTTTCCCTCATATCCAGGTAATACTCTGCAGGGCACCACTACTGCACAGTGGCACTTTGTCACCTCTGACAAACCATCACAGTCCCTGCAGCCAGGCTGCACTGTTGGTGCTGCATGGATTTGTTCCTTATAGACCTGAACACCAGGGGAAGAGTTTTTCACAACTTCTTGTAAGGGACAAAACTGCACAACAGTGAGAATTTCAGTATGTCTATTAAATTACAAGGAGGAGTCTTCTGACTCATGGTTGGATAGAAAATATGTGTCTACTATTTTTGAATTTCTGCAGGTTGTAGAACATCTAGAAAAGACCTAGTCAGTTATTGACATAATGGGTCCCTTGAGATCTGCTGGATGATCAGGCAGAAAGACTAATTCCAATCCCAAGAGGCCTTATTTTCACCCACACAGGTGATTCTTCTATCAGGAGCTGCGATCCCATACAAGACACTGGAATCATCAGCATTAGCAGGGATTTAACTCTGGAGTTTTCAAGAAGGAGCTCATTTTGTCAGGGCTATTGGGACACTAATTGGCTTTAATGGCCACAATCAGCCTCAGCTAGGGCCTCCCCCACACCCTGGCTCATGGAACCTAATTTCAGCTCAGCACAGTGCTATCACTCCCTGCTCTAGCTGTGCTACAGCCATCTCTGTGACTTGTTGGGGTCTCCCGTGATCCAGGTACTGTTGTAGACATTGCTTCCTGAGTCTGTGAACATACTGACTGGTTATTTTTGCCTAAGTTATTTTAGCTGCTTCTATGAGATGAAATATCTTGCTACTTCAGGACTGTTTTGTTGCTTGGGCTCTTGTGCCTCTTGGATGTTGATTGTTATGTTTCCACCTTAGGAGAAAAATCTTGTTGCTTCAGCTCTACAAAGAGGTAAGATTTGGGTAGTGGGGAATTGCCAAATTCAGAACAAAGATGTGAAAATACTGATATTTCTGTGATTTGGTATTGACCTTCCAAACAAGAAAGACTGAATATGGCATGACTTTTGGAGCTGTGAAGTGTGGGGAGTGGCAGTATGTCCTTCTGTAGCAGGAGGCCTGTTTAGTTAGAGTATTAACCAAGCACAGAGGAAAGGATGCTTTGTCATAAGCAGAACAGATAATAGAAAAGATCCCAGATACCTTGGCTCAAAGAACATTTCAGATTGATGAAGAAACTAAAACACAATATGTAATGATTTTCTTTGCTTGCCTGCAGTTTTCTTATTCTAGCAGAGGCTAGTGTCTGTCAACCGAAGCAGTGTCTGCATCTCTTTTGTATGTTCATGAATAACTGCATTATAAATCTGACACACCTGTACTTGGGCACTTCAGTGGGAGGTGGTGTCATAATTTCAAAGTTGAATATAATCTCAATCTTGTTAATCCAAGCATAATCTTGGTATAATTTCTGACCATATTTAGGACATTTTAGACACAGAGACTTGAAATTACTCCAGATATTCAGCTATGAAGGAAGAAATAGCTTGTCCCTGAAGGCAAGAGTAACATTTAGAAGATAGTTCTTTATTGGTTTATGGAAGGGGTTGTGAGAATCTATTTTGATGAACTTGGTGACCAAGACATCGTTTACAGTGCTGCATTTAGGTTTCTCAGCTAATGAGAGAGGCGTGTGTGTGGGGTGCACAGGAGTTGCAACCCATCACTAAATATCCCAGCAGTATTACTGGTTTATTAAGGAAATTAGTGTGGGTTTTTGTTTCAAGCAGCTCTTATCTCTCAAGTGTCTCTCTGAGCTCTATAGGTTACAATGCTTATTATCAGATCACATCTTAGTTAAGTTAGTGTCTGTACCAAAAAGATGAGGAAACTGTGCTAAAGAGAAAGGAAGTGACCTACTTTAGAGTTGTAGAGGAGGGGGAAACCCAGCATAAGTCAGAACTCTGGTCTGCTTTGTTTCACTCATAGGCAATACTTCTCCAGCACAAAGATCACCTCTAGTCTCTACAGCCTGTTCTAACCCTGCCTTCCCCCTTCCCTTTTTCCCAGGGGCTGTATTAAGGGGTTGCACTTTCACTAGCTGCTCTTGTGTGTTGAGGAACAAATGAGCATGGTCGGCTGACTCCTATTGCTAATTGGTATGCTAGAAGGGAAACCGAGCATGCTGCAAGGAGCACTTTCTCTAGTCTGTAGAGACTGCAATGAGGAAAGGGTAGGAAAAAATACTTGGAGGACACTAGGATGCTAAGAACTCTCTCCCAAGTGCTACTTAGCTGTCATGTGTCCCTGCTTGTACTGGATGATCCTTCCTACTTTGTTTCCCTGTATCCCCTTCTCACTGTGTACATGGCTGAGTTTCCCTAAGCCTCTGGAACATGCTCTATTTCCTATGTGCCTCCATGCTGAAAGATGGTTTTCATTTGTTATTGAACAGTGCTGAAAAATCCATCAGAGAAAAGTGGCGTAGTTTACTTAAAGCTGTTTGATTAGTCAGAGTTAAGTGCTGAACGTTGCCTCTCCTTGGAAACTGGCCTCTGAGGAAGAGGAGCTGTATGTAGCCAGCTCAGTTCAGAGGTCACATATCAAATACTTGCAACAATGTCTGAGTTTTTAATGCAGCATTATTAGTTGGGATTATTTAGCAACTATTTTGGAAGGAGTAAAAATTCCTCATATTCCTTAGCTGCTTGTATGCTGTTAATGGTGGCATAGTAACAAAATTAAACAAATTAATTGCTCTGAATTACATGGACTCAGTCCTCTCTGCATTTAGGAGTTTCAGCACAGACTGGGTGCTGTGTGATGAGGGTAGCTACTGGGCAGGGGTTGTACTTGAGTTGTATTTGATCTCAAGTCTCCAAGCACTTACTCTCCTAAAATGGGAAAACATAATGTCCTTGTGCATAACTGGATGAGTTCACCTCTTGTTCTTCAAGGACAGACCATGAGGAGGGCTGCTGCTGCAGTCCACAGCCTTTTCCTCCCTGTCTTGCACCTCACCAGTCCTATGAAAAATCTCTGTAAGGCTGCTGCTTTACTGCTGTCTGCCCTTGAGGCTGATGGCTTGCCAGTTTGATGTGAAATTACTCTTCTGTCCTTTCTCTCCTTTGTTTTGCCATGAAAGGTATCAGATCTATGCCATAATACATCACTTTCTTTCATCCTTGTCCCCATTATTTTCCTGCATTTTTTTATCTCTCATGAAAGGTTGCTTTTCAAAAATCAGCTCCATCCTTAATTTTTTCCTTTTTTTTTTTTTTTGAGCAGTGGGAGAGGGGTATGGGGTGGTGGATGAAATGAACAATCCAGTAAGTTAATATTAGCTTCTCTCTCTCTTCCATACTTAATGTTTCTATAAATTTATAGGTTGAGGACAGCCCTAACTTTTCCTTGGACCTCTTGTACACCATTTGCCTTTACATTTCACCTAGTTAATCTTGTATTGAGACTTACAGCTTTGATTTCAATTATAGCTATCTTAAGAAACAAGACCAGTCTTAATTAAGAGATAATAAGAAGATCCACAGACTCCCTAGGCAGTTTATCCCAGTAGTTCATCATCCTTATTATTGAATATGTATTCTAATTTGGCATGCCTGGCTGCTGCTTTCAGGCATTGTGTCCTATTATGTGTTTTTCCACAATATGCTAAAGGACTTGTAGTATTTTAGCCTTTCTGCCCAGGAAGCTGAATGCTCTCTGTGACTGAGTTCTGCAAGGGCTGTAGTGGAGGAGTTTGTCTCTAGGTGAGTTCAGTTGAGTTCTGTACCATCTACAATGTCACTGAACTATGAGCACTAGTCTAGAACTGGACTTGACAAGCACCAAAGCTAAAATGACCTTCATCTCCCACATCCTGCATTAAAGATCTAGGACAGCCCCATGCCTAAGTCTTGTTCTAAAATGCTTCATTTTTGTGCTCTACATGCTGTCCTTGTTGCTTCAGAAAGTAAGGTCCAGACTTGCTTTAATAATGAGCAAATGAAGCATTTAATGTAGACCCATTAAATGATCACCATTCATTCTGTGTACCAAATAAGACAAAGATCTTATGATTGAAAAATTGCATATTGTTTAAATAAAGACTGCAGATATGGGAGACTTTAAAAACCAATGGAGGGTCAGGAATTGATGTAGCAGTACAGTGCAACCAGCATTAACAGAACATAAATGGACTTTGTGATCTGTCCAGGGATCTGTTTAATGAATTATCACAGTAACTGTTGGCTGTAGCTCTATGGACTGATGTAGAGAAGACACCCTATATCCCATCTCTCTATTTGCTTAAAGAATAATTCTTCTTTTTCTGGGAAGTGTATGTTTATTGCATTAGACAGATAAACCACATCATTATATTGTACTCAAGAGTTTATAGAATTTTAGCATGTTGCTAAGTCAAAACTGTAAGGCAATGCAATATATTTTAAGTAGGTTTAAAGATGACAAATATGGTGATGCTTGCTTTGATTACAGTTTCATTTTGCTTCCACTGAAATGGTGGGTACTGTATCAAGGAGCAGAAATCCATTCTAATGGCACTTCACTAAGTTATTAGCTTTTTTTTTGACAATTAAAATGAATAGTTATGAACACTAATGAACACCTAGTGCTCTATGTAAAGCTTCAACAATTACCAGCTCCAAAACAGTTGCTTGAAATATCTGTAAATCTGATGGAACAGGAGGTATTGTCCCTCATAAGAAGAGTTTGGCATAATTCTTCGGACAAAAAACTGGGAGTAATTCTTCTTTGATAGATACTGCACAGTGCGATTATGTCAATATTAGGAAGTCAGAGTGACAAGGAATATTTCCAGGCACAACTATAGAGCTGTTCCAGTGTTCTCCAGAAACAACTTGAGTACTGTGAAATAATCTTTGCACAGCATTTTGGAGGTTTAAAGAATGTGCTATTCTGGCAGCAGGCTGTAGCCTGTTTACCCGCAGCATCCAGTAACATTTCCAGGCACATTTAACCAACTAATATAAATGCAGCCTAAGAGATTCAGAATGTAGTGACACTGAGTCTCCAGAGCAGATGGGAGAATGGGTCTTCAGTCAAGAGGTAATAAGGCACCTTTCACTTCTCAAAGCTCTTGTATTCTTGAGATTTTAATTTGGATTGCATACTGATTCAACGTATTTTTTCATTATTTCATAAAGCAGATGAGACTCTTACCCTGTAAAATCTTTTCTACCAAACAATGTAAAAATCTAATGCAACATTATAACTGTAAAATATCAATTACAGAGTTTTAAAGCCAGAAATAGGTTTTGCTTTTATTTATGCTGGTGTTCTGCATAACCGAATATTTATGCTGGTGTTCTATACATCTATATTTAATAAAAATTATAAAAATATTTTAAAAATATTGACTTCAACCAGTCAAATACTGGCATGATAAATATTGGCACTTTTGGCAAATGTAAGGGTTGATTTTGGTTTCTATACAAGTTTTTCAATCAACAGGTCTCTCTTTGGAACTGAATGAGATTTCCAACATGCTTCAAGAGTAGGATGTAGAAATTTTGTGTAATGCATTCTCCTTGAATTGATATTTGTCTTGCATTTTGTTGTTGTTATCTTTGGACAATCGTTCTATATGGAAGGAAGATGCTTTTTTTTATTCTTTGGAAGACGAAATATTGTGACATGAACTTTTTGATTTATTGGAGGTATTAACTGGTAGGTAAAAAAATAGGTTCCAAATGTCTGTGCAAAAAGGAGAGCTCTGGAAAGTCTGTTCTCAGTAAACTTATTCTTCTTGGATTTGCATCAAACTACTAAGGAGATCCAGTCTTTGGCAGCCAAAGAGGGCCTTGGCCAGTTTTCCAACTGTAGCACCTTTGGCACCTTCCCTCATTACCCACTTGAGCAGCATTTGGTAAACTTTTTCTTTTAGTCCATCTCGTTCGTAGTCATGATCAATTTCATCAATCTCAGGATCACTGAAGCCCAGTTTCCGAGCGCAGTGCTTCCACTGCTTAGCCAGCTTTTCTCTCACTAGATTCAGATGCTTTTCTGTCAGGACAGTAGTATTGTCTGCAAAAAGAAGATGAGTGTAAGAAAATTCTATCTTTCAACAGTTCTTATGTTCCTTTCACTCTCTCTCTCTCCTGTCCTACCCCAAATGCTTATTGGTAATATCTAGAGACAGAATCTTAGTGATGCAATCAGAAGTGGATTTCATGGAGGCAGCATAACCCAGTGATGGCAGGCAAGAAATGTCCAGACAGAACATGTGTATTCATGGGTCAGTTGCTGGATTTGCTCTTTGATCTGAAGCTATCATAGGCTGTCACTTAAACCTGCAAGATTGAAAAAACCCTTTCTGGAATTTCTAGAGAGTTGTATATGTTTTATATTCTGAGACACAAATGTTACTTAGGAATACACCAAGGTAGTTTAATTCAGTATTGATCAATGAAAGTAAATTACATTTCAAAATTGTACAACTTCTATCTGAATGAAGTTGTTGTGGCTCTTGCTTACATGGTTTAACTTTTAGTTTTCCATGTGTTGTGTCAGGCACTGGACTCTATGATCTGCATGGGTCCATTCCACCTCAGGATATTCTATGATTTAAACTAGAAGTCAGGTGAGGATCTCCAATCCTAGCCTTGCTTCTGCCAGTGCGTGTTTTATACATTCCAAACCAAATGATTCTCAGGTAATTATGAGGTGAATACATGAAAACTAGGGAGATATTTCTCTTACCAAATACACCCACTGCTTCATAATGAGGATAAATATCTTCCATAGCAACAGAGCAAGTGCTGACATGCGGATTCTGATCTTCAATTCTCATGTGATTGTAGGATCCAATTTGAATTCCAGAGCTGTTAGTTATGTTGTACTTGATTGATTCATCTGTATAGGGAACTTTAACACAAATTTACAAACAACAGCATAAGGTTCAAATGTCAAAAAGTAACATAAGGCGGAAAAAGTTCCACTAATAAGGGGAGTGATATTTATTGCACTTGATGTAGAAATAACCATTTACTGTCAACTGTGCTGCGAGTGTATTTTTGCTATGCAGTGATACGGAAGTGTACTTTAGTGAAAGCCCAGTCTATTTTATGACAGAGTGCCACAACCAAGCTGATAGTTACTAGACTGTAAATAATGTTCTCTGTGCCTTGGGAATGCATAGTAGCAGTCTTGTTTTCTGCTGCCTAACAGCTTCAGGAGGTCAGCCTTGACTCAAATGCTCTTTTTGTTTAAATTTTAAAAGGCTCACTTCTGCCTCTCAGCTTTATTTTTCATGGATGTAAGTGCAAGTTTACAGTTATGACGTCTGAGTTCTGCAAGACGACAGCAAATGTAGTTTCATGTTGCTCATAAAATATGATAAGTAAAACACGTAATTTGATCTTTTGTTTACTGTTGTCTGATTTCCACATGCAGCATGAAGATAAGTCACTATTCAGTTTAGGAGAGGTCAGTTTTCTGTTCTTTTGTCAGTGTTTTCTGAACTCTGCTTGGATAATTCTCCACTAAACATTCTAACTCTAGCTTAACTGGTGAATCTCATAACCTGGGTCTAAAATTGAAGTACAGATACTTAAAATGATACACCAAGCTCTGTATTTCATCACCTGGAATCATGGTTACATCCTTGCTACACACTCAGTTGTAATGTGAAGTGTGAGCATCTATAGTTATGTATGAAAATCTGAGAATACTTAATATATGCTAACCTGGGACTGCAAGCCAGAAATATTATATGTATGCATTATTAGATTGATGAAGTTGCAAAAAAGGAATGCATTTTATCATGTCTCATAACATTATTACTTCTACTCATAATATTATGATTCCTGTATTTTTTTTAAGAGCCAGAGGACTCAGGAAACACATCATATTTGTAGTTAAAAATAGAAAAAAACCTCACATTTGCTATGTTCTTATCTGGCAACAAAATGAATTTAGCATAACATATGAAAATATATACACATACTTTGTCAATATTACAGTATTAACAGGAAAAATTGCTACACTTATAAATCTCCTTTCCCAAGCCTTTACACTTTGCAGCTTCTCAGGTTTGGGTCATCATTTAAAGGGTGCAGAGTCAAGAAGACAGAAACCTCTTCTTTCAAGTTTTCTTTGTAGTTTAGACCACTTAGAAACTGGACAAGCTTTTGAAAGGGTTAATTAAAGAATTCAGAGTGCCCCAAGCAACACAACTTTAAAGGAGCATATATTAATAACTCCTGAAGGATAATAAAGTCATTGTTATTATGACTTTAGGGGTTCAAGCCAGTAGAAATGTAGAGACCTGTGCCCCAATGAAGACTGATCAGCATGAAGCCTGTAGCTAGAAATTTGTACTAAAATGCAAACTAAGATAGAACAAAGTGTTCCAAATGTGTATGTGGTTCCAGAGCTGGGCAGAGTGACAGCAACTTGAAATTTGATCTAAGGAAGTGACTAGGTTAGGTGTACAGGAGATCTTGCAATGCTCTCGTATTTTTAAAGTTCTTACATTAAAGAATATGTTGTCCTTGATTTATCTATTACACATTTAATTGTGTGTTTAGGTCCTGATAGCAACAGGACTAAGTTTTACCTATTGATACTGAAAACTTCAGCTATGCTTAGAGGTATTAAACAATAACAGAAATTTTTTCAAGTTTCTTAAGTCTTTTGCTTTACTGGTCAGGATGCAATGCACAGCCTGTTGGCTACCAGGGCAGATGAAGGCCACAGCACTTACCTGAGCTTACTCTGGGTGCACTAGGATAGTATGCAAATGTTCCCCTTGGGAAAGAAGTGGAATCCCTGTAATCTGTAGAAAGGAAAAAAACCTCAAAGAAATGCCAAAAGCATTATGTAAATAGAAAAGTAAATATACTTAACAATGACTGCTATATTTGTGACAATGTGAGTATACAGTGCTCTTTAATACAGAGATGAGAAGCTTTTTAATTAGCAGGATTGTGTCTCCTTGAATAACTCTAGTTTAAGCAATGATCTTATTGAGGTTTTGCTGAGTTACTAATAGCATTAACCATCCTTGGATCTCAGAGAGGACAATGGGATTCCATGTGGGCGTAGGAGTACCTGGCAGTGTGGGATCAGAGCACACTGCAGTTACAGAGTAGAATTTGCCAGTTTGAATACCTCATACATGCAGCTTAAACTCCTGAGTGTGAGTTTTTGGATGCTCACAGATGAGCTCTGCAACTCATACTGGGGCAGCAAGAGCAGATGGGTTACAGTCACCCAACAAGTCAGTGAGGAACTGAAATACAGATCTTGTGCACCTCAGTCTGGTATCTGCTACACTATTTCACACAGTCTTCCTAGAATAAATATTTTCTTTATTTCTTTCAAACAGAAGGTTTTCCTTTATTAGTGATGTTGAAAATTCTAATGCCTGCCTTCTGACATGACAGCCCTCGGATTCATTTCAGTAAATAAACTCACATAAACAGCTAATCACAGCCTCTGCATTAATAATTCAACAGAATAACACCTTTGTGGCATTCTGCTTGTAAAAAGCTAGGCATTTTCTCGTGAGATGACCTGGAAAATAACACCATGCTAAAAATATCCAAGACTAGGAGCAGGCATCTCATGCTGTCTCTAGTTCCTCAAAGTTGTAACTAGGTCTCCAGTTACCACTTATTTATATGCTTTGTTAATGCCCGATATTCTCTTCCTTCTTTGTCTCCATACATTTCTACTCCATGGCTTACCAGCAAACACCAACAGGAGCTCTCCCTCAGCACCAGGCAGAGCTCTCTGGAGAAACCAGTTCCAAGCCTTACCTCCTTGCTGGCTCCCTAGGTTCAGGATCTCTCAGCTTGCTGCAAGCCAAACTAAAAATTACCTAAAAAAGTACTAAAATAGATGGGTATCTATTTTCTGAAATGCTACAAGTGTTTCTTCACGAGTAGAACCTATGGTATGAATGTTACAGTTTTGAGAGTCAAAGTTCTCCTCAGCTTTCCTAGAATGACTGGTAGCAGCTCCTGATTTTGTGAGCTGCTTTAGCAGTACTTGCTGTCTGCTCTTCCTTGGCTGGTAGAGTCAGCTGTTGGTTGGGTCTCATACTCTTCCATTACACTGATGCTTTAGAAATGGTTCATTTGAAATTGGCAGCCTGACATCAGCGAAAGCAGCATAATGCAGTCAAAGCTACAGTGTTTTAACTTTGAGTCAACAAAGAGAACTTAATGAAAAGAATTCACCCTTTCTATATTACAGATCAGCCTGCAATAAGCAGGTTGTTCCCTGAGCTACAAAACTCTCTTGACCACTTCAGTGAATAGAGGAAAAGTGTGTTTTCAGAAACATAGGTGTTGCAGAAGGAGGAATCTCACCTGTATCTGTGTCTGAATTCTTTGAATACCAATTTACATTCGTTGGTGACGTCAGGTTTTGTCCAGATTCTGGCACAGGAGGTTTACTAAGGCTAAAGTTACTGGCTGAACACAATCCATAGGTATCCACCAGGTTTCCTGTTGGAAGACTGTTGGGACTGGGCCCATAATAAACATCTACATTCCGTTTTGGTGTTGTTGCAGCTACCTGTGACCATAAATATGGATTAGTGTTTGATCCTGTTTTTTCAGCTCTTGGATACAGTTCACTCAGTTGAGAAGTAGGGGATGGCTTTGCAAACGGATCGCAGGAAACTCTCCGTCTCCTCTCCTCCTCTATCATTTCAGGGCTGTACAACACAGGTGGAACTGCTTTATCCATCCTGCTCCCAAAGGCATGGTAGTTGTATTCATGCTGGAGTTTTCTTTCCAGATTATCAGGTGGTACAAATGAGGTCTCGCAGCTCTCAACAGGCTGGTTCTCAGGGGAGGGAGCAAACAGGGCTTCGTTAACCTCGCTGGTCATGGGACCCTGGGAGCTGTGTAGAGAATTAGGCTGATCTGAAAGGAAAGCACATTAAATGTTTGAAAAAATTCAAATGCAAGTATTTCACTTGTTGCAATGACCTATTAACTTACTTTATTATTATTGTATATCTAAAAGGTTTCAATAAAACATTACTTCCAGCATAAGACATTCTATAAAATAAAACACAGCTTTACTGACAAATAGAACAGATTTTTATCTAGGAAGTACAGGTTTGCTTAAGCTATCAGTATTAAAATCTCATTATCTTTAGTAGTGTGAGAATTCACTGTGTGGTCTGCTTGTATTGATATCAAGTTTTCAACCATTGAAACAAGTATTCCTGGAGGCATTTGTAGGATCTGATTTACTGGTGTGTCTCCTCTGGCATTAACTAGAGTTTGATCAGTGCAAAACTGAGGTGTAACAGGATGGAAAATAATGCCACTGTAATAACAGGTGTAATTTCATACAGCACAAATAATTTGTCATTAAAATCTTATTTAAAAATGATTATGTCAAATGTTCTGTCTGGATATGTCATGATATGAATACTCTTCCAAAGAATACCTTTTTACAAGTAGCGTCTACCAGATAAAATAGTCTGTGTCATCTATACCTTTCAACCTAATTCTCAGTATCAAAGGAAGCTCTACTTCAGAATTGAGCTAGATGGAGTTATAATCTATATGATGCTGTAGCATTCTGAGACTAAATAAGAAACATAAAAATCTGTTTGTTACTACTTGTAATTATTTTTTTAACGGTAGGACTGTAGATGCTTTCTAAAGTTTTGAAAGCTTCACACTTTTCTAGAAAATACCATACATTGCTTGAAGCAAGGGACACTTACAGAGCACTGTAAAACTGGAATGAAGTGTATGTATGTGCTTCTATTTAGCTCAGATAATGCTAGTGAACTGGGTCCCCCCCAAATTACATTATTTCAGCCCATATTAGGCAGGACCAAAACTAGTTCCTTTGGATGGCCGTATATTAGAACACCTTCAGTAGGACTTGCTCTGCTTGTTTTGCTATCACTGCTAGAGAGAAGTGGGAGGAATGGTTAATACAAGAAATAACCCCATCCAAAGTGACAGCTCAATTCAGTATTAGCATAAACTATGTGGCATCTGCTCTCCAGGGCAAGACTGAGATAGATGTATGAACAGATCCTGTGGGATGCCTTCACTACCATTGGCTGAGTTATGCCCATTGACTAGAGAAAAACCTCTGCCTTTGACTGACAGGCCAGCAAGATAGCATCTTTCTGCAGTGGAAATTCACAGCAAAGTCTGTTGTACTTAAAACTTGAGAGCATCTGCAAACTGCAGCAGTCATACACGATTCTTTCTGCACAGGAAACGTAACTACACTCACTTAAAAATAGAACAGTGGGGCTGCCCTAAATCCATCAGTTCTACTGAGGAACAGTTGTAGGAAACCTGGCTTTGGGGAAGATTTATTAGTTGCATTTACAGTTTAACATTACTAATTTAATTGTGTCTTAGATAACTCAGCATAATTTTATTTCTACTGGATGTTTTTATTATTTCTTGTAAATCAGTGTTGCAAATAAGATCCTGTGTCCCTTGACATTAAGAAACTTTGGTAAGAGAATTCCAGATCCACTACTACAAAACTCTATCATATTAGATATATTATCACATATTAGAGAGCCAGCTCTATAAAATTGCCAAACATGCAACTCATCCAAGATTTGATGTAAGTATGACAGAAAAGAGGAAAAAACCCTGTCTACTAGTGTTTTTCAGATTCCTTAGAGAGCAAAGTCCTAAACAAAGGAATAATTTACAATTATGTATCTTGGTCATATTCAGAGCATTCATAAGAAACGATGGAGGGGGAAAAAGAAAGGTCTTAATGAAATTAAAGCCTATAAACCAAGCAGTTGGCATGACTAAAAAGACGAGAAGAAAGATCAAGTATGAAAAGTAATTATCAAAGTGACCACCATAAAGCTTAATATTGTACAAAATTTTTGGCATGGAAGAGGAAAGCATAAGAGTGTAAAAGGAGATGGAAATTTTAAGTGTAACTTCTGGGAGCAAATAACATCTTCTCAGTAATTACAATTCTTTCTGAGGTGCTGAATAATTGAATCTCTTCATAACCCTTAATGGTAAGGTTACTTGCTTTGAACTCAACTTTATCTTTGGCAAATACACAGAATAATTATGTGCTAGTGACTTACCTACTTGACCATTGCTGGTATCTGCTGGGACAGCATCTATTTGAAGGGATTCCATGCTATGCAGCAGTTCATTTGATTCAGGCTGCATTATCTGCACATGAGAACAAATGATCAAATTATAGGCAAAAGCTTAAACAAAGGGACTACCTGTAGAATATGAAACAGCACAGCTTCACTGTGAAGTGACCTGGATGAACAGATTCTGTCTGTCTCTGGCAAAAGATCCCATACTCTTTCAGAAAGCACAACCTGTCAGGAAATACCCATTGCTTTGCTACAGGTGGGCAAAATATTTTCTTCAGTGAAGGGAGGGAGGACTGCAGTATAACAGCAGTATATAGTACTCTGACTTGGCCAAACAATATCTTTGCCTACATGAATGTGACCTTAATCCAGAGTGGCTCTGGATTGTCTGACTTGTATTTAATAGCCAGACTTTTGGCAAGCAATCTTAGTGAGGGGATGCTGCTGAGGTAAAGGTAGTAAACATGCATCCTGATCTGTGGATCTATATTTAATAAGCTCATTCATCAATAGGGAAGAAGAGGTGAGAAATAATTAACATTCAGGTATAGGCACATTGACTTCTATGAAGATTATTAGAAAAGAGGAGTTTAGAATAAATTTTCAGAAAAAAGCAGTGCAATTTCCTTTCTATAACCCTCATCCTCACTTAACTAGAGTGAAGGCAAAATCTACTCCTGTTCTACTCTTTTGATGTTCCCATTATTCAGGCTTTGCTGGAAGTAATTTTTTATTAACCTGCAAAAATTATTTCTCAACTTCCCCAAGTGCTGCTTACTCATAAAATAATTTCCAAAAGCAGAGTTTGTGTTAGTATTTTTTTAATTAAACCCAATAAGTACTTTCACAGATTAAAAATCAACAATTCTTACCTATCTCTTCCCAAAAAAATTACTTCCCTCCAAAAGCAAAAGGTAACATTCTAACACACATTACAACCATAGGTCCTTAGATTTTACTTGAGTAATGGAATTATTTGAACAGGAGGGTTAAACCAAATTACTTCTGGTTGCTTTCATTCTCAACCATTCTGTGATTCTGTGATCCTTTTAGTTAGGAGGCTTCCATGATTGCTGGGCAGGCAGCAGGGAGGCTATGTCCAAACTCTCTAAGCCATGTTTGCTACTGAAGCTGTACTTGTAATTCACACAGTGACTTGCCCTGGATCCACTGTTCACAGGCTGTGCCCTGATTGTAATGGATGGTTTCCTTCCTGAGAAAGTAATAAACCCACAGCCCATTTCCTAAATAGTCATTTTGTCCCTATGATATGAGAGGTGCATCTGCAGAGAGCTAATGAATGTAGTAAAATTTGCCTTGGTCCTGATTTGGGGTTGCTGTCGTAAA
Source organism: Molothrus aeneus (assembly GCF_037042795.1). Classification (NCBI taxonomy): domain Eukaryota; kingdom Metazoa; phylum Chordata; class Aves; order Passeriformes; family Icteridae; genus Molothrus; species Molothrus aeneus. The sequence goes on from NC_089646.1 coordinate 69,084,291, forward strand.
TTAGACATATATATTGTTCATACTGGGAGTTTGATCAAATTAGTCCAAGAAATCTGTTTCATCGGTTTCGCTTTGCAAAACTCTGTTGCTTTTTTGAACAGTTACTGGTGCTTCATAAACATCACATGAAATGAGTAATTTTTATTTCCACAATTGAAGACTTGGTGAGAAGGAAGCATTTAAAAAAAAGTGAAAGAATGGTTTCACAAGGAAGTTTGTTTTGTTTTGTTTTTTTCTTAGTTAAGAATACTCTCTGTATTGTCTGTGAGTGAAGTCTATACAGTCAAGTGATGAAACTCATAATATCTGTGATAAAAAGGTTCCATTATCAGCCAATTTTTTTATGATTCTCTTATTTTCAGTTGGGAAATTTTTCTTTTAATCATAGTTTTTAAACTTACAGCCAGAAAAGTAAGACAAACCAATTTGGACACTCAGGAAAACGATCTGATTTTAGCTTTTACCTGTTAATATTACTGTGGAATACCTTCCTGGTCTCAAGCAGGCTGAGACTCGTTAGACACTGCCTGAAGACAGGGCAAAAATTGCCAAGAATTTATGATGTTAGTTACTTTAAATTAGATTCTGCCACTTTTTAATTTATATGAATAACATTTTATTTTGTGAGTGAGACTTAGTGGATATATGAGGAGCTTTTGCAAAATACCATCATAGAATCCTCAGGTAGAAATAGACCTTGGGCCCACCTCCTGCTCAAAACAGGGTCACTTATGGGACTGGAGTTGGTAGCTCAGAGCTTTGTGCAGTCAGGTTTAAATACCTTCAATGATGGTGACTTGACAACCTCCTCAGGAAACTTGTGCCACTGCTCTGCTCTCCTCAGAGGGCAAAGTTGTGGGTTTTTTTCATTTCACTCTTAAATCCAAGTTTGAGTCTCTCTTGTTTCTGTATTTGTCTTTTTTCTCTGGTCCTCACACAATGTGCTGCTGTGAAGAGCTCGCTCTGTCTTCTCAGACTCCTCACACACAGGAGCAGGTTGCTATTTCTTTGTCCTCCAAAGCCATTGCATGTCTGAATTCCCATCTCCTATTAGGACTAACAAGGTCTGAGCAGATCTGCTGCCTGTGACACTGCTGGTGCCAGGCAGGCTGTGGCTGCTGCCCAGGTCGCTGCTCTTTACCACCCTGAGGTTCTTCTTGGCAGTGCTGCTCCCTGGCTGGGCAACCCCTGGTTGGCACTGAAGCCAGGGCTTATTTAATTCCAGCATTCCTCTTGTGCTTTCTGAATTTCACAAGGTTTCTGTCACCACATTCCTCCAGCCTGCAGCTATCAGCCTTGTTCTTGTGACTGTCTTGATTAGCCCTTCTAGTTTGGTGCACACCTTATGTATGTTCATTGTTTCTGTCAGGTCACTGACAGAGGAGTAAACCAGGTCAGGTCCCAGCCCCCTGCACTCCTGCAGCTGCTTTTGGCCTGCAGGTGAAGTAGGACTCATCAACTGCTCTCCTCTGGGACTCACCATCCAACCTGTTTTCATCTACTCATCCAGACAGCAACATCTGAACTTGGATACAAGAGTAGTTTGGGGGAGAGTGTTGAAAACCTTCTGAAGGCTGAGATAAATTACATGCAGTGCTCTGCCCTCATTCACAAATCCAGCTATTTTATCACAGCAGGAAATGATATCAGTTAAGCATGATCAGTGTTGAAGTGGCAGAATCTGGCCATAATTGGGGTTGGGAAGAAGGAATGTGGGGAAATTTAAAATGCTTAGAAAGCTACTCACTTTTAAATTCTTCAGATCTTCTTCAATATTTTTTCCTAGCTCTTCATAGTAAAATGGCTTGTATCTTTCACTGATTTCTGCAAAAATAAAAGAACTAACTGAAAATGGTTTTCAAAGGAAAATAAAAGTGACTTGTACTGTTAACAATCTTGATGGAAAAGGAATGAAGAATGAAGACTTCTATAATGTCAGAAACAAGAAAGCCATGTGCAAGCCTAGTGCAAGGCAGTCAAGCAAATACATACATTTGTAATTTGTTCACATGGTACATTTAGTCTCAAACAGTGACAAGAACAGGATGACTTCTATGGATTTGTTGTTGTTGTATTGGTTTCTATGGTGAAATCTGTCTATGATCAATGGCTGAGAGCATCTTTCCTTGGCTTGCATATGGGAAAATTAGAAGCTAAGATCCAATACAAGCATAAACTTAATCTATTAGCAGTAGATTATATATGTTTAAGTAGATTATATATGTTTAATATGGAGATAGTAGGTGGGTTCCTCATGGGATACACATTTCCTCTGAGCATTTAAATACACGCCTGTATATGAAGCTGTTGGTGCCCCAGTCTAAATATAAACCTCAGTTTCCTGTTATTTGTTGGGGTCTTTTTTGTAGGTTGGGTTTTTTTTCCTCTTTTTGTTGTTTTCGAGTTTTCCAGGTTGTTGGGGTGTTTTTGGTTTTTTGGTTTGTTTGGGGTTTTTTTGGCACTATGTATTGAGGCAGAAAGGAGAGACAATGAGATATAGAATTTTTACTTATTTGCTCTTAGCCTCCTTCCCAGACCATTCAGCCAAGACTTCTACTGACTGGAAGTGTTTTGCCATCTGACCATGTGAAAGGATGATTAGCTATCAAAGTCAGTCACGTCGCTTATGGAAGGATAACTAGGACAGCTTTTGAATCTAGAGTATTTTGAATAGGATATTTTCTCAGTCATGGTCAAGATATACTATATCCCTTGATGTTAGTTTTTATGTAAGTTTCAACAATAAGATTATACTATGCTGAAAAGAAATTATCAAGGATAAAGTGTCTTAATCAGCTCCATTCACTTACTAGGATTTTTCAAACCTGCAAATGCTGGATCAGATCCCATTTTTGGTCATAGTACAAAGAGCATACTTTGTACTATGACCAAATAGCAGATTATGTGCATGGCTATTTCAGTTTTCAAAAAACACCCCATCTTATTCCAAGAGGAAAATACTCTTGAAATATTTTGCTGCATTATAAGCTATCAATGGACACAAACAAATACAAATCCTAAAGTAATGCCTTACCTGCAAAGGTTGGACGTTTCTCTGAATCTTCATCCCAGCATTGCTTCATTAAGTCAATAACTTGCGCTGGACATTTATCAGTGATCTCCTTTATGTCTGGTCTGTTTCCATTCATGATGCCAAAGCAAATCTGGGTTTCATTTATACCATCTGAAAAATAAAATTTCCTATCAGGTTCTGCTCATGGGTTTTGCTACCTTTCCAGAGGTAAAAGAAACAATGAAATAGCTCCCTGTGTGTTTGTGGGTATGTAAAACAGGATTTCAAAGAGGTCCAGATTACAGTTACAAATCTTTTATATTAGTGAATTTGAATCCACTGCCCTGACTTCCATGGATTAGAGATTTATTTTAAGATCAATGGATTTACTTTTATATGTAAGACATGCACAGTGTGAGTAAGGGTGACAGAGGTACCTCTCTAGAACCTGCTTCTCAGGTGCATCAGCTCTGCACTAGATATGAACACAAAGATGGCCACACAGGCAACATTAGCCATTTAAATAGCAAAAAATCCATTCAAAACTATAAACATTACTGTTACTCTGGAATTCCACAGCTGGCTTCTATTGTTCTACATAAGCCCATTGGTGCATGTTGAGAAATCAGCACCAGACAGCTGAGAATTGGTAACTGATTGTGAGATCATTCTCATTTCCATGTGTAACTAATCCACCTCAGGAAATAGTGTCCATCAAAGAAAGTTTCCATCCTGGCCCATCTGAGGTTTGCCTAATTTCTGCCACCAAATCTGGTTTGTGCCCACACCATGTAGATGTGAGTAGATTCAGCTTATGGCTGCATTTCATTCAGATGTTCTTGTCCATGCTTAGAAGTCAGGAATGATGCAACTAATTCCTCTGACTGGCCATGAGGTGCCAAACCAGTGCTATTCTAGGCCATGGGTGATGCAATCCACTAATCTTAATTTTATAACATTAAATGCTTAATATTTGTAACTTATATTTCTGGTAGCATCCTTTGGGAAATAACGTACTTTCATATGGCTCTTTGTTAGCAAAAATTGCCCAGATCACAATGCCAAAGCTGTAAACATCTGATTTCTCCACTGGTTTAGCATTAACAGAGCGTAAATGCTCTGGGGCCATATAGAAAAGAGTCCCAGCATTGTTCTGGTAGGTGCTCTTCATTTGCTTCTGTCGGACAGTTTCTTCTTGGGTCAGCCTGCTCCAGCTCTTAAAGGAGGCAACACCGAGATCTGCAATCTGAAAAATGAGACACATCAGAGCAAGTGCTGTAATGAAGAGGAGATAAACAAGTATTGCATTCAGTGTCAATTTTATCAAGTCTTAATAGCCCAATAACCTAAGTCTAATAACTTATCTAAAAATTAAATAGTGAAAAAATACAACTTAAAAAAGGAAAACAAACAATTTGATTTTTTTCTTGTTTTTCTTTGGTTGGTTGGTTTGGTTTTTCTTCTAAATAAAGCATCACTGCCAATTGGGAGCCATAAGGCTGAACTTTTATTATTTCTTCTATCCTCATATTGTGTAAGTGTAGAACATTTGCACAATGTGAGGATAGAAGAACTTTGGTTTCACACATATTGGCAATCTTATGTGAGGTCTGCTTGCAGCACTCATAGGAGAACAGAAGATTCATAGGAGAAGAATCTAAGATTCAAACCTAGAATCAACCTATGAGATGGGCAGATATGCCTCCTCTCTCACTACCCTTGCCATTCAGATTCCATTTAACTCAACCACCTTAGATCTTCCTTCAGAAGAGGGAAAGAAGAGGCTCTAAAATGATGTGATATGTATGACAAAGAGACATGGAAAAGAATAGCATGGAATAGGTTAAAGCAGAGATACCTGGGTACTGTGTGCTTGACAATGTGCTATCATTGAAACTTTAGGGTGCAGTTTTGAAATGGCTGGTGATGAAGCAAGTAATCCTTCCCTTCTCTCCCCCCATTTCCTATTATGTGCTCCCTCTGTTCCTCTTGTTCCAGGACTGACACTTACCTGGGAAGACCTGGCACAAGGCAGTCAAGCAGCTTGCTGAACCAAGTGCTCCCCAACAGAAGGATAGCACTGCCAACAAGGTAAATGGTAATCTGCTGCTTTGGCTTCCTAAATCAAGACAGGCTGTTCACATTAGCACCAGTGCTAACACAAGGGAACAGGAGGTCAACAGCAGAGGAAAGCTGAAAGAAAATGGGCCTGTCTCTCTTGGCCATAGGCAGCTGTCAAACAGAGTCATGTAACTCAATTACTTCAGATAAAAGCAAGATGACACCTTGCCTCACTTCTAACTCACTTTTCTCTCTTATTGCCTCTAACTAGCTTATTATTCCTCTTGAATTTCTGCAGCCCTGGGCTATGTTTAGAGGTTGCGTATTCAGAGGAAAATCTGGGCAACATTCTGCTGGGGAAGTAGGAGTCCAGGTTCATGTGTAGTGATAGAGAAGGATATGACAAATCTTTCTGCATTTACAATTTCCTGGAACAACTATTTCCCTTTCTAATTATTGACAATGTTAGACACATTCAAGCAGATTGATAATACAACAGCTGCCTTAAATTGTATTTTTGATCAAGCTACTTAAGGAAGTCTTATCTGATTCTGAATTTGATCCTGTGTTCCAGATCAGTTTGTCATGAAATGTGATGATAGCCTAGTTTGGTCCTGTCTATATAAGAGAGATGAAACCCAACTCCCGATACAATTTACGTTTAAAGTAGATCATGATGAGATTTTTATTTTTGAACAAGAAATAAATTTGTAATTCTTATCTGCAAGCTGCTCATACTGCACTTGCTATTATATTAACCTTGTCAAAGAACTACTTACTAATTTATGTGTGAGAAATAGAAAATGACAGAGTTCTCTTCACAGAAATTTGTTCTATAGCTTCAAACTGTAATGGGGTCATTATTTTAACAACTCACCTTGACCAGAGACAGGATATTTGATGAGGACTGCTGCAAATTCCCCTCAGGTTTATTCCACAGTAGCCTCTATATTTATGTGTCTTGATCCAAAACCCCACTAAAGTTAATAGAAGGGCTTTGGAATAGGCTTATAAACCATTCTTTGAAGTAGTGTTCTGATGGGGTTTTTTGGTAGCTCCTGGATGTCATTTTAAAATGATGACTAAGGGAAAAGAGGGATACAAAAGAGAAGATAATAGAAGAAAGAAAGAAAGGAATAAAAAAAAAGGAAGTGGAGGCAGGAGGAGAAATTACAGCAATAAAGGACAAAAGACATCATCCATAAAACATTCTATTTTGTTTAAAACTCTGTATTAGCAATTTTTCATGTAATTGTTATGTTATGTTTATGTTGTTTATGGCTTGTTATTTACATTATTTTTTTAATGCCTTCAGTGATTTTTTTTTCCACAGTTGGAGGAATACTGTACAAATCTCAGACTCAGAGGTTGTATAGGCCACCATAATTTAGTGATCCAGGGAACACTCTCTCAGTGATAACTCACTAAACTACAGAGGCATTAAGCTACCAAATCCACCAAGTTAGGAGCTCTAACCAGCAGGGCTGTAGTGGGTTCTTCAACCCAAATCACCAACCTTCTCCATTCACATTTTAACAAATACCTTAATGTGGAAGTCTCTGTCCACAAGGATGTTTTCTGGTTTTAGGTCTTTGTGTACAAAGCCTTGCTCATGCAAATAAAGCATTCCTTCTGTGATTTCCAGCACGAAACGCCCTCTCACTGACAAAGGTACTGAGAGCTAAAAGAAAGAACAAGAAGTTCCATCTATTAAAAAATGCAACTACAACAATCAAATTAAAACTCAGTCTTTAAAAAAAAGTTCCTCAGTCCCAAGGGTACCTCTGTTTAAGCTATGGTAAGAAAAACCTGCATCACCAGTTTTTCAATGAGGGAGGTGATTGTCACACTCTACTCCACACTGGTATGGCTTGACCTTGAATACTATGTGCAGTTTTGACCACAATTTAAGAAGGATGTAAAGCCATTAGAGAGTCTCCAGAGGAAGGCACAAAGATGGTGAAAAATCTGGGGGGAAGCTGTATAAGGAAGGGCTGAGGTCACTTGGTCTGTTCAGCCTGGAGGACACTGGGGGAATACCTGATCATGGTCTACAGCTTCCTCATGATGGGAAGCGGTGGGACCGGCACAGATCTCTTCTCTCTGATGGTCAGTGATAGGAATGGCACAAAGCTGGATTAGGTAAGGTTTAGGTTGGATATTAGGGGAAGATTCTTCACCCAGAGGGTGGTTGTGATTTTTGGGGTTGTCCTGTACAAGTTGGACTTGATGATCTATCAAGGTCCCTTCCAACCAGGGATATTCTATGGCTCTAAGGTCCTTCTTGGATTGAAATTTTGGCATTAAAATAATTCTAGAGTTACTCCATATTTAAAAATATTTGCTACATATTTAGCAAACTCTCCACTTATCTCTACAGCCCTTCTAGAACTTTTTAATCTGTAATTGGTCTGTCCTCTGTGATGCAAAGGAAAGCCATTGTCTGCTGTCTCTAGAGAAAGCAGTGCTGCCACTGGCTTTTTAATACAAAAAGAAGAATAAGAAATTAAAGACTCTGTTCTCTGACTATGGCAGTAACATCCTGTCCCTTTCAGACAGCTCACCAACCCTAAGGGATGAAATAATTGACTGCTCACATTCTGTAGCACTTTCATCATGTTCCCCCGGTCCACGTACTCCATCACAAGTGAGTAGTTTCCGTCTTCCAAAATGACACCGAGCAGCTTTACCACACGGTCATGCTGCAGTCTGCGCATAATCCTGCCTTCTTCAAGAAGGGAAACATTGTACCTGTAAAACAAAAATTACACAGAATTTAGGTGCCAGCCCAGAAAGAACAAAGGGATGACAATCACACTGATTCATATGAAAGCCGTGGCCAAAAATGTCAACATCCCTAAACCCCTGCAAGATTTACCATACCTTCAGCTGATTTTTAATTGATACAGATTTGTTCATGCCAGGTTATATTCTCTAAGATTCTGCTCAAATGCCTTAAACAGAGACTGTCTCCTCAGTCTGATTTAAGGCCTGCTTTTCAGAAACTGCATAAGCTTTCTTCTTGTAGGTAGCTCTGGATGTCCAAATCTTTTAACTGGGGTGAGAACTGAGCAGAGCTGAAAGAGCCTTGGAACAAGAAGGATCAAGATGCACTCCACTACTTCTTGTACAGGTAACTTACAGAGGTCTTGTTTCCAAAGGGCTTCATGTTCAAAATGGATTTCTTACAAGGGAGCCACACACATACTAATTGATGACAGCATTTGCTAACAATTAGTGGTTTAACAATTACCTTGGCCTCAGTACAATCCATCAAAAATCAGAGGTATGTAGCTGGGAGCTCTCTAAGGGTCTTAAAAAAGGATAATATCCATTATATAATGAATAGAAGAGATGGTATTTTTATTATTGTTCCTGTTCTAGTCACCAGATGGAAGGATGTAAGAAAATATTGAAACTATACTGCTTGCTAATGCTTTCCTACCCTCTGACTTAAAAGGAAACTGCCTTCTCCATCTGTGTTCCTCTGTATTACTAGAGAAGAAACTGGTTGTTTTGTTTGTATTAGGCTCAGTTAAAAATGTTGCTAAAGACTTATGGTTCAATATTTTAAGAAATAACAAAATTATGAGCCTATGTAATGAAAAAATAAAAACACAAACCCAAAAATACACTTGGCAGGCTAGTCCATTTTAACTGTGGTCATCCCAAACTGCCATTGCAGGCTGCAAACTAGATACTTAATTTGCTTTCTACCAGCAAAATAAAAACTCAGTTAATTTATTTATCATAACCCAAAGCAGAAAAAAACATGGAATTTTGTCTCACTCTAGTGGATGACTCATGGGAGAGTTTTAGGATTGTTATGGCTGCAAGGTAGTAGAGCTGCAATGTGACCTGAATCCACTGAAATCAACATTCAATCTTTGAATTAAATCAGTGGGCTTGGCTCACTCTCCTCTTGCTCTTTCTCAAGAGAGACAGGTTTACATTCGTGGTATTAACACACATGAGGGTGGAGTCCTGCTGATAATTTATGTGCATTTAGTTCCTAGTGGACATCTACAGTTGGACAATTTCATTGAAAACATATCTGCAAGTTAGAAAATATCGTGTGGCCACTGAGTTCCTGCATTTCCTTAAGTGTGCAGGAGTCCTCTTGATTCTTAACAAGAGAGGGGGAAAAAAGAGAAAATTTGCAGGACAGCTGTTAGTATTGTTTTCTTTTCCCCACATAAAGTATCTCCAGAAGCCAAAGACTTGAAATTATTACACTCCATTTAGGTTTGTCTTAATTGAATTTAGAGTGAAAATCAGAACTGAGATCTAGAACTTACTCAGTGCGCTGTGGTCCTGTATACACTTTTTTTAATACTACAAATCCATATTTCTTGTGCAAGCATAAAGAAATTGTTCCAAATCCTCCAGCATCTAGTTGCTTCTTTTCAAGCAAATCCTTGGTGTTCATGTGGATGTCTTCCAGAGACATGGCTGCAGTCTTTATGGCTTAGCAATTAAAACAAAATCAAGCACCCTCGTGTTCCTGGACCTGCAGTATAAAAGAGAGAAAATGAAGTGTCATTGAAAGCATTCAGCTGTTCCACTAAATAAGTGAACATTGAAGGAGTAGGACAGAAATATAAACTCTCGTGACCCTTATGAATGCTCAGTTGGAAACCAAAAATGCTGCAGTTCTCACAGAATCAGACCTAAAGATTAATGCTGTCAACCCACTACAGTTATATTCAGTTGATAATATAATTTCTTCAGTTGATAAATAATTTCTTCACTGGAGGGTCTCAAAGTGCTGCTGATAAATAGTTTTTATCCATACAATATACAGTAGATCAGTACTGTCCCTACCCTTCATATGTGCAAAATCTGAACCCCAGAAAAACCAAAAAAAGCCACGGTCCCAAAGGCAGGTAGTGCCTAATGATTCTGATAGGTATCTTGTTTTCTGAATTGCCTGTACATGGGCCCCTCAGGTGCCCAGATTCTTACATAACCCTAAACTATCTTTTAGGCATCTTTGCAAACCTAGCTCTAAAGGGTTTGCTTAAAGCTTAAACCAAACAACCAAATGGAGGGTGAAATGAAGGACTCAGCTTCTGTTGGAAACTTATTTGCACATGATCTCAAGGTGACAAGTGCTAGGAAAGAATATGTATGGCAACTTCTCCTCTGCCCATTAAAGAGAAGAGGAACAAAGAAATTATGAAGGCTTGTAGTAATTCCTAAGTGCATCAAGACAAAAAAAGAGTTTGGGGGATCCTATGAAATGAGTAAGTAAGCGCAAGTGGATGCCAGAATAATTTTAATCCTTTGATAAGGCTGCAGTACTCTCTTGCCTAATGTTTCCCAGTCTAGACAGCCCCTGCCTTCAGCACATGCCAGCAAGCTGCTTTGCTAGCACTGGTGCAAGCCAACAAGCTCTGCTTTTTTCCCCCTCACTAAGTTTTTAACTTAAGCACCTTATATCAGGTAAAGAAAGAGTTTGCTGAGAAAAGACAAAGTGCAAGAGACTGGCAGGGCTGTTCATTTTGCACTCATCTTGGGTAACTACAGCACAGACACAGATAGATGGAGCTGGGAGAAAGGCACCACCTCTAAGTGCCACTACCAGCAACACTAGATTGGTGCCTCTGGGTAACTAAGAGCTCTAAATTGTATAGCAAAGGGACTCCCAAGTTTTTCCAGACCAACAAACGACTGCCAATTCCTGTAAACTATTATGCACTTGTATCATCCAATCTCTAATTGAAAAAATTGGTTAATGTTGTTGTGAACATCAGCTGTAGCCTAATTTTGACTGCCTCATTACCACACCCTCTTTGGGAAACCTGGGATCTAAGGACTTAGCGTGTGTGGAAAGTAGGTACCTGAGGTAGAGAGACATTTCAGTGCTGAGTTGGAAATGGTCTGATCAGTTCAATACTGACCAACCAAAACAGGGAAGAATAAATTATTTTTTAAAAAAAATTATGAATGTGCCTGTAGAAGAGATAAAGCAAGAGCTTTCTTTTCAAAGAGCATATATAGACTCTACAGGCTGCTGTAGCACAGATAGGAAACAACCTCCCTACACCTAGAGCAGTGTTCTCTCTTCAGAGTTTTCTGCTTTGGCTTTATGGACTTCAAAATGATGCATGCTTTGTTTTGCTGCAGTGCTAGCCTGCATTATGAGCACAGGCCTGAGGCTATGGCTGCATTCATTTAGTAAGAAGGTATGTCCTACTATGCCTAATAATGATTAGAGGAAGTTGTTCTTGTTCTGTTTGTTGTGGTAGGGGTTTTTCTGGGGGGTTGTTTTTGGTTTTTTGTCACGTTTTTGTTTGTTTGTTTTTGGGTTTTTGTTTTGTTTGGGTTTGGTTTTGGTTTCTCCTTTACAGCCAATCAAATAGGAGGCAACAAATGACTCATAGCAGTGCCATTGCTGCTTTTCATAGCTGAGCCCTGGATGTTTCTGGTGATGGTTCTCTGGATTTGTTGGCATGGTCATACTGACTTTTGTGCAGATGGGGTGGATGTCATATGTACATGGGGCCTAAATTCAGTCATCAGAGTCAAACATGGCATAAACTAACATTTTGCTTCTTTATCTGGGTCTCCCTTCCAAGAATAAGTTTGAAGTCACTTATGTATGTTAATTTTTCCATGCTAACAGCAATTATGCAGCTAGGTAGTAGTTATAAGACTTGCACAAGCTTTTCTTGCGAATGCAAAGTAGATGTGCATTTTTGAATGGCGAATCTCTAAAGTTGCATTAATACCACTGATAGCTTGGGACTGGCATTCGATACCATATAGCCTGGCAAAAAATATCTCTGCCCAAAACTGCAACAAATGCAGTTCCTTGTTCCTGTTTATAATGTTAATTACCTGTTCCTTCCAACCAAGCCACATGTAGTCACTATGAACAAAAGTCTTGGAAATTCTAAAGAAGTAATAACTTCTAAAATCATGTGTCTGTTGAAGTGAACTGGGTAACATTCAAGAAGAGGGAATTTTCTTATTAGATGGGAGGGAACCTTCCCCATGGGCATAGTAAAATGCTACTGCTTTTTTTGGTGTTCTTATTTAATAATGAGGTACTCTGAATAGAAGCTGTCTGATCTGATGACTTATTTCAAACCCAGAGTTGTTTTGTTTTTGTTTTTGTTTTTTTTTTTTGTAGAATGAATATCACAGGAAACCATGTCTAGCTAGTCTTTAAAGCAAAGACTACTTATTCTGGTGTGCTATTTAACATGAGATATTGGTTTATGATAGCTTGAAATGTCAAATTATAAAAAACCAAGGACAGAACCTCAAAGACTCAGGTTCACTCCAACCTTAGTGCTTCTTATTGAAATACGGGTAATTTATATGTATCCTCAGTACTTAGGACACACCAATTCATGAATTACATATCTGTAATTAAGAGAATAGAAATTTTGTAGCTTAATTTAGCCAACACTTACAGAAGCTATGCATACTTCTAGTGGTTAATTTATGTTCTGTCAAGTAGCTGTCATCTGTGTACTTGATTCATTATAAAGCAGTTTTTTCTGTATACTATTCTGAACACTTGTATTCAGTTGGGTTCATATATACCAAGTACCAACATGTGTTATGAAAATTTTTAATACCAGTTGCTAGAAGAGAGGAATTTCTGTCCACCAGTATAGCTGGTGTTCTCTAGAAGAGGATAATACAGTGCTAAGTGTCTTTGTGGCATTTTTCTTTTTAATGCCATGGTTATGTCCTCTCCTTTAATGCCTAAAGGGCATATAAATTCACAAGAATCATAACCTGGACATTAGCTCATCGTGTCATATTCCTAATCACTGTTCAAAAGCGCTTTGCTCAGTTCTAACGATTTGTAACTGATCTGATGCAGTTACAAATCTGTAATGATGTGACCTGCATGGTTAAGGAGGAGGGCTGAGCACATTAGCACAGTAATATGAAAGAACATGGAGCCTTTGTAGTCTAATGATGCTCCAATCACCTAAGTTCTTAAGAGGTGCTATAAACTTTAATTGGAGAAAATTAGCACCTTTACAAGTAGCAAAATTGGTGGCCACTGAGTTATCAGTCAGTAATGGAAAGGAATAAAGAACAGAAGCCAAAGCTGGTGTACCCAAAGGACCAACAGGAGACAAACAGAAGGGCTGCTACAGGTGCTAACAAAAATATTGCCTGTGTCAATGATGATTCAAAACAGGGTATCTCAGATCTGTTGCTGTAAATGTCATAACCCACTCCATCCAAACCTTTCCCTTCTGCTCAGATTTTTCACCTGATGCATCTTTTCACTAAGGAAGGTTTTTTTTTTTCTTTTTTTCTCTTGGAAATAGCAAATAAAATACCTGTGTCAGGTCGTTAGCAGTTTACAGAAAGGATCCCACGGGAAGGGGAGGAGAAGCCAATTCAAGGGAAACAAAGGTATTATGCAACAGAAGTTTTCACAGGAGCGGAGGCAGCGTGGGAAGAGGAAAGGATGGGATCTGTGCAGTAGCCAATACCCGTGCAAAGCTGCTACAGTCGGTTCTGGTCACAGAAACGATTCCGTACGGGAATCGGGAAAGGCTGTCTCGGCTGCGGCGCCACACCGGGCCGTAGCTGTCGGAGACGGGCGCTCCCGCTCAGCCCCGTGCGGCCTGGCCGCAGCCAGAGGCGCCTACTCTCCGAGGAGCCGGGAAGCCCTAAAGCAGAGCTGCTCTGGCCTAGTTCCTCGTTGGCTGATTTGCCATACCGCCCTTCTCCTCCCGGCGGCTTCCTGCTGCCGCCTCCTCTCGTACGCAACGCTCCCCCGCCCGGCGCTTCCCCTTCCCCGTGAGCCCCTCCACAGCGGTGCAAGATGGGACGGAGCGCTACACCGAGCCACCTCACCTCGGAACCCGTCAGCCCCCCGGATCACACCGTGGCGACGCCTTCGCACCCCCCTTGGCGGGGTCGCCGCCGTGGTTTCGGTTTCGGTGCAGCAGCGCGGCCCTTCCACTGCTCCCGCTCCGGGCTCCTGCCTTACCGCGCTCTGGCCTCGGAGGCCCCAGCAGCTTCCCGGGGCGCCGCTGGCAATGGGGATTGCCCCCTAAGGCACCTAAAGTAATGCCTCCGTTCCGGGGAGGCGGAGCGAAGGAGGCGGCTTGGAGGGTTCTGAGAGGCGTGGGGACCGCCCAGTCAGTGACTGAGTCACCGCCTGAGCTCTACGAGCACTGCGATCGCTGCCGGCAGAGTATCTGTCGCTGCCTGAGCCACTGGGCACCACGATCGTGGCCACGCCGTGACTTTGTCACCTGTCGAGCTCTATGGGAACTACGATCCGTGCAACACCCTGGCCCTGTCACCTGTCGAGCTGTCTGGGCAGTGCAATCTCTGCCACACGATGGCTCTGTCGTCTGTCGACCCCTTTGGAGACTGTGATAGGTGGCACACGGTGACTGTGGCACTGCTCGAGCTCTCTGTGCGATGGATTGGTGCCAGACGTTGACTCTGTCACTGCCTCAGCTCACTGGCCACTATGATAATTCCCAAGAAGTGGTTTTGTTGCTTCCTGAGCTCTCTGGGCATTCCAGTCCCTCCCACACTGTGGCCCTGTCACTGCCTCAGTTCTCTGGGCACCACGATTGCTGCCACACCTTGACTCTGCCGCTGCTCCATCTCTTTGGGGGCTGTGATCGGTGCCTCACTGTAACTCTGTCACCTGCTGAGCTATCTGGGCCGTCCCATCAGTGCCACACCATAACTCTGTCACTGCCTGAGCTCTCTGGGCATTATGAGCCTTGAAAACCTGGCAATGTTATTGAGACTGAGAGCAGGTTGGGAGTTCAAGGCATGTTGGAAATGCCTTTGTCTGTGGAAGATTTGGAGCTGGATATCTGGGGATTTTTTTGTTCAGGAAGGCCCGAAAGTAGGCTTTTGTTTGTCAACAGAGTTACTATCACACATAACAGTTCTGGGACAGTTGCAGGAATACATAACCAAAAGAATTGCCATAAGCCAAGTAGTTCAGGCTCCTCTGGATGTCAGGTGTGTAGTTAATACAGGTTCTTTACATAAGGGCCAGTGCTTTGCCATTCATCTGTGAAAAGGATGGTAATGGTGAGTGTCTAATGTCTTTACTGTGATCTTTCCCATTCTGGAGAACTGTTGCATTCCCTATGGTGCTTTCAAGTAGCAATGACAGAAGAGCGGGGGCATAACAACAGGGTAGGGCAGTAGCAGCCCACAATTATATTTTTAATTTCTTCCTTTGATGGTTAGCAATGCAGTATGAGTGTTCCTAAACCACCCATCTACCCTTATCTGCTCTTCCAGGGATGGCACTGTCTGCTTTGTGCCTTGTGCTGGCCCACACGTGCATCTGCCGGGAGCAGGGGCTCCTCCCTTCCAGCCTTCTGGAAGGTGTCTCATGGGAAAGACAGGAGGGACACAGAAGGATGCGGGTGGCTGTGGGTTTGCAGAGATAGGCCAGCCTTGGTGATCACTTCCAAGATGAAGTTTTCTCTTTGATACTCTTGATGAGTATCAAAACTGCCCTATGATGGACAAACTTAATAAACAGCTTCATTTCGAGACCTTGGGGGGGGAAAAAAAATAAAAATGCTGAGTGCAGTCGTTTTCCCTGGGGAAACAAAGTTGACAGTGGAACGAGTGGAACTGATGCAGGACCAGCACATTCCTGTTTTCCACTCATTCTGGATCAGCTGGGATTGAGAGAACAGGAGTTTAATGCGCTGACAATTCCTGATGCAAGGGCTGATCACACTTACTGTAAAGAGGAGACTCAGGACCAAATGTTGATTGTGACACTGAGCTCACTGTAGTTTAAATGCAGCAATTTTGTGTCCATCCACACTGTGAGGTGTCACAAGGAGAGCATTATTGAACCTGCAGTCCAGAGAGTCTGGGACATTTGTCAGGTAAATAAAGCAAATGCAAATACAGATATGGAATCTCTGGTGGGCCAATTGTTCAGTTTTGGTCTTCTGCAAACCTAAACATTACAGAAATCTTTTGATATCACTTGACCTCTGAGGGGTTTTTTTCCTTTCTTTGGTTGGCTGGTTTGTCTGGTTTGGTTCTTCTGCTGTTTAGCTTTGCATTGTGTATGGGGCCAAAGGTGTGGTCTAAAGGCAGGAAGAGAGATGGCTGAATTTATACGAATTGCTTGGTTAAAAATGTGTCAGTCTCATTCTGTGGTGATTTGCCAACAAGCACTACACAAAGAAAGAAACTGTAATTTACTTGTATGTATGCTTGGAGGTCAGTCTTGCCAGTTAGGACATTCCTTTATTAAATGAATAGGGAAAATAAACTGATCCAGAAATGCAATCTGAATTTACAGAGAAATGTCTTAATTCTTATTGAGGAGAAGGAAAGATTATCTTGAAACTGACAAAAAGATTGGTACATTTTTAGTGCTTTTCTCCATAATGAATTTATCTGAGCAGAAGTCTTCAATTTTAGCATTAATGAGAATTTAATAAGCCTGTTAGTTTTCTTTTAATTGTAACTGAACTTGCATTAATCTCAACCATTTACATACTTTGTACTAAAAATCTCAGCCATCTTATTAAAACTTAGTGTTATCATATGTGTGGGAGCTGGCATATGTCTGCCACATACTGTCAAGGACAGTATCCTCAAAATACAGGTCAGTCTGGCATTCTTCATCTAATAGTTAACCCCACTAAGCTCTGCAATTGATCTAAAGCAGTAATGTAGGTTTGACATTGGAACTTCTGCTTTTACCTCAATTTCCTTCTTTCCTGAATAGTCTGCTAATTGAACACAGTGAGAAGGATGATTTCTCTTCTATGCAATTTTAAAATTTGTCCTCAGATTTGTCTCGGTAACTTTGTTGTTCTCCTTAAGTTTTTAAGGTGTGAATCTGCTTTCCCCACAACTTAGATGTGTAACACTTTCTTCCTTATTCCCTTTCACTTTCCTTTTCCTATAACAGAGCTGTTCAGCCAAAGCAAATTTCCTGCTTCTGCAGCCTAAAGATTTTGGATCACATGCCCCACAGCAGACATCTGCAACATCTTGGGGCAGCTCTGCTTCCTGGAAAATGTCTCTGCTGGATGTGTCCTTCACTTCATATGGGAGCAAACAGGAACACTGACCCTTTCCCTGTGTGGCATTTCCCAGTCTGGTGTATCAGCTTACACTGAACCTCCAGAACCTCAGCATGTTTATTATCCAATTAGTCCCCAAGGAACTGTAAGGCTGGGGTGTGACAAGACTGCCACAAAGAAGGTGTGGCAGATGCACAGAGGCCTAGGTGTCATTTGACAGTGACTCAGGGGACAAGCTCTTATAGAGGCCACATTCTTTTAATATCAAAGTGCAAAGGCAGCAGTTTGGTGAGTTGGTCAGAAAAATAAATTTGGTAGCTGAGTGAGAACCCCCCCCCCCCCCTTTGCCATATGCACAAACAGGGTTAACAACTCTAAAGCACAAAAATAATCCTGCTACAGTTCCAGGTAAAAATCCTGGGTATTAAGAGCTAGACAATTCATTTGCCCCATAGATTCTGACCCACAGACAGACAGTGCACCTGCAGGTTTTTGGGTTAGTGCTCTGCCTAATTAACTGCTGGTGCTGGAGATCTCCAAGGATGCCCATCGATGCTGATGCTGGAGGGGAAGCAAACACCGTCCAGACCCCAACACTGACTACTGTGAGGGGGCAGGCAACAGACAGGATTCCTTCTCTCTACTTTGGGAACATGCATACTTTACAAATGGGAGCTGTAGTCTACAAAGGAAGGCAATTCATGCACATATCATTACATTGATATTTAATTTTTCCCTTTTCTAGTATCTGTCATAACTTTAATAATGCTATATAGATAGGATTTGGAGAAGCCTAGATTGGATCTGGAGAAGCCTAGGCCTGCCCACAAGGCTTTCCAGCTGTTTAAGACACTTTGCAACGGTACATCCTTTTGCAACACTACTCATGGTTTTGTTGCTCCAAGGCACAAGTGTAGCGCTATCACAATCTGTCTTGGGCTTTTAAAGGTTGAGTATGGACACCATATTCCCTGGCAAAGGAAAAAAAGTGGCAACTGGTACAAAAAGTGTTAAAATAAACTTGGCCACATACTGTTTCACAAGCAGCAATGGTCTCCATCTGCCATAAAATATCACATGTGTTATCAAGCACAGGGAAGCAGGATGACACCGTTTATGTGAGCAAGGAGAACAACACAAAGAGTTTTGCACCCATCCCTGAAGGGAATCTCTTGGGAATCACTGAAGATAAATGCCACGTTGTCAGTTAAACTGCTAGATGTAGTACTCAAGATTCTTAAAATATATTGGAATTAGGAGATTAGTGTTCAGGTATTTAGATAGAGCATCAAAAAGAATGGAGAAAAAGAAAAGCTTCTCTCTGTAGTCTTGCACCTGAACACTACTTGAAATACCACTCAGGAGAGCAGTCTATGGGCTCTTCCTTCCAAAGAGTCTTCAGACGCTGGCTCCAGGCAGCCAGCATCTCCTTCCTCTTCTCCTCAGAGACATTCTCTGGAGCATAACAGATGTGAGGTTCAAGGACTTTGACACCACAGAAGTGCATGATTCCATGCTGCATGCAAAACAAAGAAAGAAATGCCTCAGGAAATATTTCCTCTTACTTTCATTTGAAGAACATGGAAGATTCAAATCTGTTCTGTTTCTTTGACCCAATATCAGTCAGGTTCTCTAAACCTGTGCATTTATCAGGAAAAGGAAACTAAATTGCAGAAGTTCACTACCTATACAGGCAGTCACTACTGAAGGCATACAGCAGAATAGCATACAAGATACTGCGAGATAAGGGCAACTTCATTTATTCTGCTCTGGGGAATTTATTTTTAACTGCTGTTAATCCCACAGAATTGGGGATTCCGTCCTCTTTGGCAGCTGTTCACTGTTCACTTTGCAAGGTTCACAGGAGGCCAAAAGTTCATTGTTCAGTTTGAAACTCCTCAGATGGGTGTCTAACTGCAGTGTTCCACATCTAAGATGGAGTTTTTTTAACTTTTTGCTTCTGGCTTAGCCAAAGGTTCCTGTAGAAAGGCTAGTACCTGTGGAATCAGCTCAACTTGCCATTTTCCCTCGGTATGTTTCTGAATTTAGAGTTGTGTTTCATGTTTTTGCCATGTTGACCTGCAAGCTCTGCAGTTGGACAGCTCCACAGGAGCAGGCAGCTGGTAACTGCACGGGGAGGAGACCATGGAATTTTAGATCATCTCCTGTATTGTATCAAGAAGAAGCTGGCTAAACTTGCCTTACCACCTGTATTTCCAAACCATTCTGGGAACTTCTGAAAAAAGAGTAGCAATTAAAAGAGGAATGCTAATTTCCATGTGTTGACTGTTACTGCCAGGGTAATGTGTGGCTCCCCTCCTACCCTGCATCCTACATGAATTGGGAAACCATGGAGAACAGAAAATCCTGCATGGCTGAGCTCAAGGAAATCCTGTAACAGCAGGGAAACTGAAAAGGCTGGCAGTGTTAAGCTTTATCTACATTCTAATCTGGAGGAAGGGGGGACAAAACAATTTTAAAAGTCAGTGGACTTGTAAAGTAGTCCCAGGATTTTAGGTAACAGTCTACAACCTGCAGATCATTGGAACTGACAACTTGATTATTAATTATTATATTTCATAAAAAAACTCCCAATAAAACGATTGTTAAAAATAGCTGTAATAATAAAAAATTATGTAGACAACAACCAAATGTTCATATATTATACCTGCATGGGCCACAGGACATAGCGAATATCACCACCGATACCTTCTTTTGAATACATCTCTTGGCCTCCTCCCGTGGTGAAAGAAAAGAGGGATAATTTGCCCTAGAATGAGGAAATTAGTGGTTAATTAAGACATACTTAAAGAAGAGCGCCTGAACGGTTCAAGAGATATTCAGGTGAACCTGGACAGCAGGGACATCTAGGGGAGAGGGTGACTTCTTCTTTCCCAGACCTTACATGAAGGGCAGTTCTGAGGCCAAGACTGATGCCATACAATTAGACAGTGGACTGTGTGTCTTTGGGAAGAGACCAGTTAAGGAAAAGGAATTATGTGTCTGACACCCTTGTGTGAAGCAGGGCTGATACATTACTTCAACATAGTGTAAAGTCAGAGCTCTAAACAACTACAATGGAAAAGAATGAACAAGCCCCCATAGAACATGGTGCAAGCCTTGACCTTAATAAGACAATTCCAAAAACATACCTGGAGCAAACCACCATCATAAACCTTTGACAAATCGTAAGCAAAGCCTTGGACCAAGACTCTGTCCATCCAGCCCTTCAGGATTGCAGGCATGTTGAACCAAAACAAGGGAAACTAGGCAAAGAGAAGATTACCTGGTTAGCTCAGAGAGTCTGGGCCACATTTAGGCCTGGTTGATAGGACTAATCCTCTGAACCTGCTCAGATCCTGTATGTACCTTCTCCAGCTCTCTGTCAGTAGAGGTAGTAACTATGCCTGGCAAAAGAAGCTGAAGTGCTTTCTGTTTGTGGTAACCTCAGGGTCAGACCTGAGCATCTACAGCACCCCAACACTGTGGTGCATGTGAGGGCTTCCATCCAGAATGAAGTGGGAATAGGATGAAGTAGGAGGGTGCCATTTAATTCAGACTTAGAATTGTACAGAATCATGTCTCCTATGGCTGAACTGCAAAAGAATCGAAAATCTTATTAGTAGGATTGGCATCTGGTGATCAGCTCTGATCTGACAGTCTGGTGACAAAGGCCAGGGGATCAGAGGAGAGACTTCTTTTCAAACCCTGCTGACATCATAACCCCAAATCCAATACTGAAAAGAAAAAGACTTCTTTAAGATATGGACCTTTCATTTCTAGTTTTTCCAGTTAGCCCATGGGATTGCATCCAACGCTATCATATCCATGGCATTATCTTGAATGCTTAATGGGCTCTTTCTTATACTGGGCTGCATCACTACCCCTAAAGCTTTGTCCACACTGCACACAGAGAAGAAATTCTATAAACATCTAACCACATGTGGCTTAATGGTGAAAACAAAATGGAAACTGGGCAACCACCACAGTAACTACAAGTGGTGAGTTTAGTCTGTAGCAAATTTTGAATTCCTTCATGATGTCCTTAACAGGCTTTTTAAATTTCTTTTTTATTTTCTGCACCAGAACACACTCAACTCTTCATAGCATTTTACACATGGAAAGTAGAAGGCAACCACTTCCTTCAGGGGATGTCTTATGGTTTTTATCTGGGAAGTGATAGTCTGAAAATGACAATGACTTATGGTGAAATGCTTAATTGAGATATGGCACCATCCTAAATTTAATCAAACTTTGGAGAGAAGAATATATAAAGAGATGTCTAAGGCCAACAGGGACACAAAGAAATGTAAGGCTACTATTTCCCTTCACAGTTCTTTGCAATTTGTAGACACTGGGAACAGAGCTGGCATAATGGAGAATAGAGATGGGCTGTAAAGCTCTGTTATCAATTCCCAGTAGCGTTTCTGCAAATCAGCAACAAATGAGAACAGTCTACTTGGGAAAGCCCAATTCCCTGACTTCACTGCCTGCCCCCATCTCCTTGACCAGGAAATAATCCTTCTTCTGCTTTCTGCCAGCCTGCCTGACATCCATGGTCACATATGTCTTTGTGCATCCATCAGGAAATTTGACCCAGTGTTGGGGAGCTCATGGCATTGCTGTTGTTTCAACCTGCATCATTCTGCTATTCAATTACTGGATTTGCTCTAATAATGACCCAGGTAATTGTACTACTGATCTGTAGTTTTTACTGTACCATTACCTAAAGTCAACATCACAAGTGAATTGTGTTTAAAATAATGACCTGGAAAATCAGCAGGTCTGCTTGCTGCACTTTCTTCTGCTCTTCAACCAGGTCTTTGGACAAACCTCCTCTCTTGTAAGCTTCCCAGGTTTCCACACCATAATTGAAAGCTTCTGAGTTGTGCAGGTGACCTGTGGGTAGAAATGAACAGTCATTCCTTGCCCCCTGTGCAGTATCGGTGCCAGATAAGAGCTGAGTGCAGGTTGCCATTCACAGTTCTAAACTGAGTTACTGCTTTCCATTTTTCCTACGTTCTTGTCTTTGTTGGATATTCAGCACCATCCCAGCTGATGGTCACTTGATTTTAAAAAGGAGAGGAATGTAGGGTCTCAGAGTTCTGAAGCTTCACCTTCCTCTAGCAACACAGGAAGTGCAATATGAGGACCTAAGCTTGCCTCAGGACTCTGGGCGTGCAGGTGGAAGATTTAAGAGAATGCTGTTAATTGTTCTGCCTCTGTCTTAGGGCTTCCTGAGGCAATCCTGCACTTGTAAGCACTATGGAGCTGCTTTCCAGCCTCTAAAACTGGGAAATTCACCAAGGGATGGGCAACCAGTGTTGGCCAGCTCTACTGATTCCACAGGCAGATCATCCATCTCTAGCAGAAGACAGGGGCAGTTGTAGCCTTGTGAACTCAACTCTAGCAAGTCCCAGAGTGGTATCTGAAGGCATTTCCTCTCCGTGAGAAATGGACTTTAGAGGCTGATTATGGACACATGCTAATGTGTTTCTTCCTCCCAGTAGTCTCACTGTGATACAAAGGTCATGTTCAGGAGTGGCCTTGTAGAAATGCAGGTGCGTGGTCACGAATACGTTTCTTATTAATGAAATAAGTTTCTCATTAATCTCTTGATGATCTGAGGGCTGGAGCACTTCTCCTATCAAGACAGACTGAGAGCTGGGGCTGTTCAGCATGGGGAGGATTTCAGGAGACTGTTTTCAGCCCTCTGATACCTGACAGGGGCCTTACAAGTCACTTTTTTTTGAGAGAGGAATATTTTGGCTGGGCTCACCAACTATGTCATTCCTTGTTGCTCTGGGCTCAAACTGCATGGCATATAAATCTGACACGGTGACACTGCAGCCCTGCTTGGTCAGCTCTTCCACAGCAAGCTTCAGCAAAGACCCATTGAAGGACTTGGGCTCCTGATGTGCATAGACTATCAGGACGTTTTTCCCTGGAGGCAAAAAGAAAACCAGGAGACCATTTGGAATCTAGAAGGCAGGTGCAGAACAGTTTGTAGAGTTGGGGCTCATTCCTGGCTCTTTCTGTAGTGTCTTTTCCCAAGGACACAGAAGCAGTGAAAGCAGAAGTGGCAGTGGCAGCATTTGACTCCTGCTCAGCAGCACTGAGTGACTCCTGAGGCACTGATTGCTGCATGTGCCCAGCCCAGCAGTTCTGTGCTACACTGGGCTTTCCTAGGTGGAACTCAGTGGACAGAGGGGTTGTTCCATAGCAGATCACACTGCCCTACATCAGCAAAACCCCACCCCTTCTCTTGAGACAACATTTCTGTTGGTCTGATTCCACTACCACCCAAAAAGCAGTGCTAGGTAGATTGCCCAAATGGGTCAAGGAAACAATTTCTTAGAGGTCAGAACACCTTCCTACCGCAGTGATGGCTCCCCTCCTGATATTTCATTTCAGTGCAAGTTACAACACTGGGGTGGACATTAAAGATGCTCCTGTCCCACTTCAGCACAATCACAGTAACTTCTGTAGAGAGCAACAGGGTTTTTTTTTCTCAGAGAATAGATTGCCATGTGTATTTCAAACTGTTGTCAAAGTGGATTCAAGGTAAGCTCAGTGGCCAAGCAGGTGTATAGGGATGGATTATCTTGGAGGCATGTAACAAGGCTCTGCTCAAAGAGCTCCATGGTCTTCTCAAAGTTTTATTGAGCATAGGCCCTACAATTTTAATAATTCTCTTAACAATGACTCATCAGTGAAACAAAGGAAACAGTATGGAGTTGTATGGAGTTGTTGTTTATAGATAACCAGAGAGGGAAATTTACAGGGACTATTGAAAATGACAGTGTCTGCAAAACATGCAGCCCCTGTTTCCTGACTGCCAAGACAAAAACTCAGGCATCTCCTGAACTCAATTTCTCTGCAGCACAGCTTCTGGATGTGGTACATAGTGTCCATGAAACAAGAGCTATGCATAAAAGACTATTAAAACTTGCAGGTCAAATTCTATCATAAATTCAATGTGTCTATAAACTCTTTAAATCCCTGCTCCATACTGTACTTTGGAGTTTCAGGAGCAGTTACAGCTTTGCTGTTCCTGCCAGATCTCAACAAATGGAGCTCAGTGACTGGACGTTATCATATGCTCCAAAAGGTGCTAAGTTTGATTCTGCAAAAATGCTGATTTGTTTCCATTTCGGTGGAGCTGGGGGCACTTGGGCACAAGGTTTGAAAAGACCGGAGTTTTCCAAGGCATCACTTACTGCAGGTAATTTCAGTCGTATGGAAAAGTAAGACCTCAGTGTCCCAAAGGCCCAGAGGCCTCATCCCTGAGGTGCCCAGCGGCCACCCTGGAGCGAGCAGCGTTTTCACCCGCGTTTGCTCTTACCTGCCATTGCTGGGGAGCGCTGGGGAGCTTCACTCTTAATATTCTGGTACTGCCTGAGAACTCAAGTGAGAGATTTGCTGGTGAGAAACATCAGGACCAGGTGCGGGGAGAATCACTGTTTCAGCGAGAACTCAGGGCACTCAGCACAGCCGGGCACTGGCCGAGCGTGGCCCGCCGGAGCGGGAGGGAAGCGCCCGGCTCCCGGCCCTGGCCCCGGAGCAGGAATTCTCCTCCGGCCGCCGGACCGGCGCTTGGTGCCCGCGGCACGGCCGCCTCGGCCCGGGACTGCGCCGGGTGCATGGCGCCGCTCCCGGTCCCGTGCCGCCCTCTGGAAAACGGCTTCGGAACAGCCCCCGGCGTTCCGAAGCCCAGCGCAAGCCGGGCTGCCCTTACCTGCTGCCCAGACCCGGAGCACATCTGTGGAGGGCTGAGAGCGGCCCTTCCCGGCGGCCCCGCTGCCCGCCCTTCCCGGGCCCTGGGGCAGCGCCAGCGCGGGGCGGGATCGGGATCGGCGCCGCCCGCGGCTCCGGCTCCGCTCGAGGCCGCGCTCGGCCGGGAGCGCGCCCCCGCCGCTGTGACAACGTGGGCCACCTACATCATCTCTGGATCCTTTTTTTTTTATTCTAGGTCTCTCCTCTTCTCCAAGTACAGAGCTCGTCCTTCATTTCTCCCAGCAATGCAGTATGGGCATTCCTAAACCACCCATCTACCCTTATCTGCTCTTCCAGGGATGGCACTGTCTGCTTTGTGCCTTGTGCTGGCCCACACGTGCATCTGCCAGGAGCAGGGGCTCCTCCCTTCCAGCCTTCTGGAAGGTGTCTCATGGGAAAGACAGGAGGGACACAGAAGGATGCGGGTGGCTGTGGGTTTGCAGAGGTAGGACAGCCTTGGTGATCACTTCCAAGATGAAGTTTTCTCTTTGATACTCTTGATGAGTATCAAAACTGCCCTATGATGGACAAACTTAATAAACAGCTTCATTTCGAGACCTTGGGGGGGGGAAAAAATAAAAATGCTGAGTGCAGTCGTTTTCCCTGGGGAAACAAAGTTGACAGTGGAACGAGTGGAACTGATGCAGGACCAGCACATTCCTGTTTTCCACTCATTCTGGATCAGCTGGGATTGAGAGAACAGGAGTTTAAAGCTCTGACAATTCCTGATGCAAGGGCTGATCACACTTACTGTAATGAGGAGACTCAGGACCAAATGTTGATTGTGACACTGAGCTCACTGTAGTTTAAATGCAGCAATTTTGTGTCCATCCACACTGTGAGGTGTCACAAGGAGAGCATTATTGAACCTGCAGTCCAGAGAGTCTGGGACAGTCACCAGGTGAATAAAGGAAATGCAAATTCAGATGTGGTATATCTCTGGTGGGCCAATTGTACAGTTTCAATCTTCTCCCACAACCCAAAACATTATAGGAAACTTTTGATAGCATTTAACTGCTGAGCTTTCTTTTGGTTTGGTTTTTCTAATTTTGAGCTTTGCATTATTTATGGGGCTGAAGGCTGGAAGAGAGATAGCTGAATTTATTTGAATTGCTTGGTTTGGAAGGCATATGTCTCATTCAGTGTGGTTTTGCCAGCATGTACTAGGCAAAGACAGGGAGATATTGCCATCTATTTGCATGTGCTTAAAGGTCACATCTTTGACATATACCTGATTTTTTTTGCCAGCAGGATGAAAACTGCTGTGTGTGAAATTTGCAGGTTTCATTGCACTATTGGAAAAATTGTATGGACTGATGAATAAAAAGCAGCAAATCTCCACAGTGCTAGACCAAGGCTACATGGAATGCTTACCTCATTCCTTAATCTTAACTAAAAAGTAAGCTTGTGCCAGAATGGGAAGGTGTCTTTGTATCTGTTTTCCTGGTATTAACTTTAAGGGCTGTACAGTAGTAGTAAACTTTGCCAACAAAGGTTTAATTATTAAGTCTCCTTCCTCTCCGCTTGTAGTTTGCTGTCAGGTATCTCTTTAGAGACTTTTCCCTCTCCGTTTCTCTGATGAATTTCAAGTTCTGTAGGGACCTGAGCATAGTCATTCTCTGTCTGTCCCTGGCTTAACACTCTGCTGGGCCCAGCAAGATTAAGCATTTTTCCACACAGGAGGTTTCCAGCTCTGGAAATGACTCAATGCTGGAATATTAATTCTGGGCTCTATACCCTATATAGGTCTATAATCTTTCTGTAAAGTACCTTTTAATCTAAAAGTAAGGCATTATCTGGTCTGATTGATCCCCCAGCTGTCCAAAAGCCATGAATATTACACTGTAGAGCTGATTTTAGAGAAAGAAGCTGTGATCTTAGTTAATTTTGCATCATCTGTGCACCAAAACTCATATTGTATTTCTCTAAACCCTCAGAGGGCTGAGGTGGGAGAAACTGCAGTACCTAACAGAGCGGATGCTTGTGGAGAAGGGTTGCATCCCCCTGAGGAGTATGAATGCAGAATGGGAGACTCCAAGGGCCTTTGGAACCACTGTGTTTGGTGACTGACTGCAGCCACAACTTTTCACTGCAGTTAAGTTCAAAAGAGCACTACCTGACATTTCCCATAGATGCTGAGCTGTGGCCTAGCAACAGATAGCAGAAATATAAAGGTGTATGTGTAGAGTACATCGAGAGGATTTAATTTTTCTTGGATTCTTGTGGAGGGATAAAATATAAGAAAATAATGCATAAGGTAGTCTCACACCTGAGGAGTTGCAGCTGTACTAATCACCAAAGATTAGGAACAGGCCTGCCCTTAATAGGCCATAGTTGTGTCCAATAAGAAGACGAGTGCTACAAAAGAGCGTAGGAGTTTGTTGGCTGCGTTGTGAAGGAGTCAGTGCTGTGAGGAACTGCCCATGAGAAATCACTGAGAAGGTATGGAACTTTGCAATAAGATGACAACAGATTCTTATTGAATTCCTGTGAAGAACCACCTTTGCTCTGTATGTCTCACTGGGGTACAACTGTATTTGCAGTTTTGGCAATCTGTTATGTGGACAAGATGGTTAGGTCTTGGTTTATTCTCTCTGTTGGATGTCAACAAAATGATTTCTTATTTTATCAAGGGTAATACAGAGAAAGCTATGGGGTATTTTGGCTCCACAGTCCTAGGGAAGAAGCTGGTCTTTTGTCTCCTTCCTGAGTTTTCTAAACATATCAGACTTCCTGTGTATTTAAGCTGCATGAAACTGAGCATTTTAATACTCTTAGAATGATGAGGCAATTATCCAGCACTGACTTGAGTGTAGCATCAGCTTAAATTCTTTGCATCTTTTCTGTAGAATATAGCCTCTTTAGGCTTTAAGATATCCAATAATACAGTAGGATTTTTCTTAAAAAAAAAGAAAAGTAGAACTTGCATTGTGCACGGTATTAGTTATTGGCTGTTTCTCTCTTCAGCACAAAGTTTTGATGAATAGTTTATTACAAAGTATATTCCTCTGCAAGCAGGCAGCTCACCTCAGTGATATTGCTTCAGGAACACAATATTAAACCACATAATGAATTACACCTGGCTTTAAATGTCAGTTTTTTTGAAACCTGGATTGAAGGCACCTTGGTTTCTCTAGGCTATGAGGCTTCTTGGTAACATAGTTCCAATGGGTATCTGTTTGTTTTCCTCTATTGTTCTGCGGTTGCAAGCACGTTTGACCTGCCACTTCAGAACACCAAATAAAAAAATACCATCATGATTTCCAGAAAAAAATGTCATAGGAAAAGATCAGACCACTGCCTAGACATCTGTGGGAGAGCAGGACCACCAGCCACATAAAACAAATCCCCAGACTAAATGTGGAAAAGTATGTTCCTTTCCACCCTTTTCCCCAGCCTGAAGTGCAGCTACAAGTTACTCACCTAATTCTAGTTTCACTCTCATGAAATCAGTGTTGGTTTGGTGGGGTGACATTTGACTTTTAGCATAATGTGATTTAGAAGGACAATTATTCTTTATTTCAAAGTGGCTGTAACATTTCCAGTGCTGCTAAGACAGTAATACTGCCACTTCTTTTCTCTCTCCTTACTAACCATAGACAAATCTCTGTTGGTTTTCTATGTGGTAAAAGTCTCCTGAGTTTTGGAAAGGCATGCATCAGAACACACATGCAGCCCAGCACAATGCCCTGCAGAGCACACACTGCAGGAACATCAGGACAAGAACCCTTGGCTCACCACCCACTGTCACTGCACAGTTGATGGCTTCCAAAGCCTTGCAAGAGCAGTACTCTTGTGGAACCTGAAAACTTTGGCTCACGTGCCCCACAGCAGACATTTGCAACAGCTTGGGGCAGCTCTGCTTTCTGGGAAATGTCTCTGCTGGATGTGGCCCTTCACTTCATATGGGAGCAAAATGGAACATCTGATTGGTGTGAGAGGGCAGGAAAAAACCAGGATTCCATTTTGTCTCTACAAAGGGTAATCAAAATGGAGAAGTCCCTTTGATTTTAGGAAGCTGCTTTACAAATACTGTACAAATGGAAATTGTACTCTACCAAGGAAGGCAATTTATGCATATACCAATATTCAAAATCTGCTTTTTTTTCCTCCCACTTTTCTGGTATCTGTTATGGCTTTAACATTGCTTTGTAAATATATCTATAAGCCTGGCCTGCCCACAAGGCTTTCCAGCTGTTTAAGACACTCTACAACTGTACATCCTTTTGCAATACTATTCATGATCTGGTTTTGTTGCTCCAAGGCACAAGTGTGGAGCTGTCACAACCAATGACAAGTGGCTTTTAAATGACAAGTTGGGTATGGGCAAGATATTCCCTGGTAAAGGAAAAGAAAGTGTTAAAATAAACTTGGCCACATACTGTTTCACAAGCAGCAATGGTCTCATCTGCCATAAAATATCACATGTGTTATCAAGCACAGGGAAGCAGGATGACACCGTTTATGTGAGCAAGGAGAACAACACAAAGAGTTTTGCACCCATCCCTGAAGGGAATCTCTTGGGAATCACTGAAGATAAATGCCACGTTGTCAGTTAAACTGCTAGATGTAGTACTCAAGATTCTTAAAATATATTGGAATTAGGAGATTAGTGTTCAGGTATTTAGATAGAGCATCAAAAAGAATGGAGAAAAAGAAAAGCTTCTCTCTGTAGTCTTGCACCTGAACACTACTTGAAATACCACTCAGGAGAGCAGTCTATGGGCTCTTCCTTCCAAAGAGTCTTCAGACGCTGGCTCCAGGCAGCCAGCATCTCCTTCCTCTTCTCCTCAGAGACATTCTCTGGAGCATAACAGATGTGAGGTTCAAGGACTTTGACACCACAGAAGTGCATGATTCCATGCTGCGTGCAAAACAAAGAAAGAAATGCCTCAGGAAATATTTCCTCTTACTTTCATTTGAAGAACATGGAAGATTCAAGTCTGTTCTGTTTCTTTGACCCAATATCAGTCAGGTTCTCTAAACCTGTGCATTTATCAGGAGAAGTGAAGTAAATTGCTGTTAAACACATAAGACTGTTCTCTGTGGATGCTGTATGCTGTTCAATTTGCAAGAATAAGGGACAGTCTAAAGTTCATTGTCTGGTTTGAACCTCATCAGATTCTTCTTGAACTGCAGTATGCTTTACATCTATGTTGGTTTCTTGGATATTTTTTTTTGGTTGGTTGGTTTATTTTGGTTTTAAGCTTTTGTCTCTGGCTTAGCTGTATGATCCTGCATGAAGGCTAGAGCCTGTGGAAGTTCAGCTTGCCATTTTCTCTCTGTGTGTTACTGAATTCAGAGTTTTCATTCATGTTTTTGTCATGTTTACTTGTGAGCTGTGCAGCTGGACAGCTCCTCAGGGGTGAGGCGCTGGTAACTGCAGTGGGGAGGAGATCACGGCATCCTTCACAAATTGGGTAACCACAGGGAAGAGAAATCCTGCATGCTAGGGCTAAAGGAAATCCCGTAACACCAGAGACACTGTAAAAGCTGACAGCAGAAGCTTTCCCCAGATTGCAAGCTGGAGGAAGGGGGACAAAAAAACTTCAAAACTCTGTAGACTTTTAAAGTAATCTCAGGATTTTAGAGCCCAGTTTATAACCTGCAGATGCTTGGAACAGGCAACATAATTATTTCTTATTATGTTTTGTATAAAATAATCAATAAAAACTATTGTTTATAAATAGCTGGAATAGTAAAATTAAAGCAAACAGTAACCAAATATTCATATATTATACCTGCATGGGCCATAGAAGATAGCGAATATCACCCCTGATTGCATACTTCTCTTTGCTTCCTCCCGTAGTGAAAGAAAACAAGGATAATTTGTCCTAGAATTAGGAAAGTAGTGCTTGAGTTAGACATGTTTAAAGAAGAGTGGCTATATAGTTACAAAGATATTTGGGGGAACCTGGACAGCATGAATTTCTAGAGAAGGGGGTGTCCACTTCCCTCCCAGATGTTTCAAGGACTGGCAGTTCTGTCATAAAATGTCAGACAATTGCATCAATGGGCTGAGTGTCTGGGCTTTGGGCAGAGATGGGTTAAAAAGAAAACCAATTATGTGTCTGACACCCTTGTATGAAAGAGGGCTGATCCTTTTTCTTCCTTATGCAACATTTGGCAAACTGTAGCTGGAAAGCCCTCTGTTACTGTGAAAATCTCTATTCCTGTCCTCTCTGACTGCAGAAATTTTTTGCTAAAGTCCCCCTTCAAACTTGGGCTTGCTTAATCACCATGTTTCTTCTGCTCCTGTGATTATGGTATTAGCCATGTGCTCAGCTTCTCTCATCACAGTTTTAGCTTCTGTAATCGAACTAATATTTTTCCAGTGCAGTATACCAAATGTCCTGAGCCTGTACTCCATCCGAAGCTGTGATCATTGGGGATTATGCCTATTTCTGTTAGCAAGGCAGCCATTTCTGAAACTTAAAGAAACTGAAATGTTTGAAATTGTTAAGAACATCAGAACTAACAGAGATTAACATGAGTGAAATATATGTGAAACTAATGTTGATTGCTTTTTGATGCTGCATTTGTTACCAAATGAGATCAATCAGAGATAGTGGGCCAGAATTTTCCAGGGATATTCCCAGTGCAGTGGGGAATAAAAAATGTATGATTTGACATGCATTTTGCCTCCTGCCAAATTAAAAGCTACAGAGAGGAAAAGATTCAAAGTAGAGAGTTGTGACAGAGGCTCATACTACAAGTATTTCACATGTCTGATTAAGTTTTATAGCTCAACTCCAACCTTTACATCTAATCCCAGAACAGGACTTGGACAGCTAGTGTCAGTCATTACAGATAAGAGGAATCCTATAGTGGTGGGAAGACAGTAATTATTGGAAATGAATTGATTTAAACTGTTTTCAGGCTGTATGCTACCACAGTACACTCTGATACTCCTAATAAATGATAAACCCCACACAGCAGGCCAATAAAGATCTCTAGGAGATTGCTTAAATCTTTAGGAAATGCTTCAGTCTCCTTATTTTCTTGCCTTCCTGACAGTGTGAACAACCCAGAAAATAACTCAACATGTTACCAAAGCATTATTTCAGAGCAGTGAAAAGTCAGAGCTCTAAACAACTACAATGGAAAAGAATGAACAAGCCCCCATAGAACATGGTGCAAGCCTTGACCTTAATAAGACAATTCCAAAAACATACCTGGAGCAAACCACTATCATAAACCTTTGACAAATCGTAAGCAAAGCCTTGGACCAAGGCTCTGTCCATCCAGCCCTTCAGGATTGCAGGCATGTTGAACCAAAACAAGGGAAACTAGGCAAAGAGAAAATTACCTGGTTAGCTCAGAGAGTCTGGGCCACATTTAGGCCTGGTTGATAGGACTAATCCTCTGAACCTGCTCAGATCCTGTATGTACCTTCTCCAGCTCTCTGTCAGTAGAGGTAGTAACTATGCCTGGCAAAAGAAGCTGAAGTGCTTTCTGTTTGTGGTAACCTCAGGGTCAGACCTGAGCATCTACAGCACCCCAACACTGTGGTGCATGTGAGGGCTTCCATCCAGAATGAAGTGGGAATAGGATGAAGTAGGAGGGTGCCATTTAATTCAGACTTAGAATTGTACAGAATCATGTCTCCTATGGCTGAACTGCAAAAGAATCGAAAATCTTATTAGTAGGATTGACATCTGGTGATCAGCTCTGATCTGACAGTCTGGTGACAAAGGCCAGGGGATCAGAGGAGAGACTTCTTTTCAAACCCTGCTGACATTATGCCACCAAGCCATGTCTAAGGCCAACAGGGACACAAAGAAATGTAAGGCTACTATTTCCCTTCACAGTTCTTTGCAATTTGTGGACACTGGGAACAGAGCTGGCATAGTGGAGAGTAGAGCTGGGCTGTAAAGCTCTGTTATCAATTCCCAGTAGCGTTTCTGCAAATCAGCAACAAATGAGAACAGTCTACTTGGGAAAGCCCAATTCCCTGACTTCGCTGCCTGCTCCCAGCTCCTTGACCAGGAAATAATCCTTCTTCTGCTTTCTGCCAGCCTGCCTGACATCCATGGTGACATATGTCTTTGTGCATCCATCAGGAAGTTTGACCCAGTGTTGGGGAGCTCATGGCATTGCTGTTGTTTCAACCTGCATCATTCTGCTATTCAATTACTGGATTTGCTCTAATAATGACCCAGGTAATTGTACTACTGATCTGTAGTTTTTACTGTACCATTACCTAAAGTCAACATCACAAGTGAATTGTGTTTAAAATAATGACCTGGAAAATCAGCAGGTCTGCTTGCTGCACTTTCTTCTGCTCTTCAACCAGGTCTTTGGACAAACCTCCTCTCTTGTAAGCTTCCCAGGTTTCCACACCATAATTGAAAGCTTCTGAGTTGTGCAGGTGACCTGTGGGTAGAAATGAACAGTCATTCCTTGCCCCCTGTGCAGTATCAGTGCCAGATAAGAGCTGAGTGCAGGTTGCCATTCAGAGTTCTAAACTGAGTTACTGCTTTCCATTTTTCCTACGTTCTTGTCTTTGTTGGATATTCAGCACCATCCCAGCTGATGGTCACTTGATTTTAAAAAGGAGAGGAATGTAGGGTCTCAGAGTTCTGAAGCTTCACCTTCCTCTAGCAACACAGGAAGTGCAATATGAGGACCTAAGCTTGCCTCAGGACTCTGGGCGTGCAGGTGGAAGATTTAAGAGAATGCTGTTAATTGTTCTGCCTCTGTCTTAGGGCTTCCTGAGGCAATCCTGCACTTGTAAGCACTATGGAGCTGCTTTCCAGCCTCTAAAATTGGGAAATTCACCAAGGGATGGGCAGCCACTGTTGGCCAGCTCTACTGATTCCACAGGCAGATCATCCATCTCTAGCAGAAGACAGGGGCAGTTGTAGCCTCGTGAACTCAACTCTAGCAAGTCCCAGAGTGGTATCTGAAGGCATTTCCTCTCCATGAGAAATGGACTTTAGAGGCTGATTATGGACACGTGCTAATGTGTTTCTTCCTCCCAGTAGTCTCACTGTGATACAAAGGTCATGTTCAGGAGTGGCCTTGTAGAAATGCAGGTGCGTGGTCACGAATACGTTTCTTATTAATGAAATAAGTTTCTCATTAATCTCTTGATGATCTGAGGGCTGGAGCACTTCTCCTATCAAGACAGACTGAGAGCTGGGGCTGTTCAGCATGGGGAGGATTTCAGGAGACTGTTTTCAGCCCTCTGATACCTGACAGGGGCCTTATAAGTCACTTTTTTTTGAGAGAGGAATATTTTGGCTGGGCTCACCAACAATGTCATTCCTTGTTGCTCTGGGCTCAAACTGCATGGCATATAAATCTGACACGGTGACACTGCAGCCCTGCTTGGTCAGCTCTTCCACAGCAATCTTCAGCAAAGACCCATTGAAGGACTTGGGCTCTTGATGTGCATAGACTATCAGGACGTTTTTCCCTGGAGGCAAAAAGAAAACCAGGAGACCATTTGGAATCTAGGAGGCAGGTGCAGAATGGTTTGTAGAGTTGAGGCTCATTCCTGGCTCTTTCTGTAGTGTCTTTTCCCAAGGACACAGAAGCAGTGAAAGCAGAAGTGGCAGTGGCAGCATTTGACTCCTGCTCAGCAGCACTGAGTGACTCCTGAGGCACTGATTGCTGCATGTGCCCAGCCCAGCAGTTCTGTGCTACACTGGGCTTTCCTAGGTGGAACTCAGTGGACAGAGAGGTTGTTCCATAGCAGATCACACTGCCCTACATCAGCAAAACACTCTCCCTCCTATTGAGTCAACAAGGAAATACTTTCTATGCTGTAGCAGTTGTTTATTTTTAACCAGAAAGAAAAATTTATAGGGATTATTGAACACGACAGGGTCTGCAAAACATGCAGCTCCTGTTTCCTGACTGCCAAGGCAAAAATCCAGGCATCTCCTGAGGTCAGTTTCTCTGGTGTACAGGTTCAGCCTGGAGCAACACCTGTCAAGTGAC
The DNA here is from genome assembly GCF_037042795.1 of Molothrus aeneus. NCBI lineage: Eukaryota > Metazoa > Chordata > Aves > Passeriformes > Icteridae > Molothrus > Molothrus aeneus. Next base: position 69,119,115 of record NC_089646.1, read on the forward strand.
AGGCAATTTTATTGTGTCACAGAAAACTAGTAGCAACTGTACTGAATATTTGATGAAACAACAGCTCATTTTCAACGTAAATGATAAGGGGCAATTACATGAGGGTACGCAGTGTCCATGAAACACGAGCTATGCAAAAATGGCAATTCAAACTTGTCAAATGCTATCATAAATTCAACCTGTGTGCAAATTTTTTAAACCCTTGTCTATATGTTATTCTGGAATATAAGGAGCAGTTACCTCTTTGCTGTTCCTACCAGCTCCCAGAAAACAGGGAACTCTAGGGAGTGCCTGGAGATGGACAAGCTCCCCAAAGTGCTAAGTTTGATTTTGTAAAACTGCCAGATTTCTTCCCTTTTGATAGAGCTGAGGGTGCTTAGGCGGAGTGTTTAGAGAGACTGGACTTTTTCAAGGCATCGCTTACTGCAGGTAATTTCAGTCGTTTGGAAATGTAAGACCTCAGTGTCCCAACTTAACACGGCTGGGGCACCATCCCTGAGGCGCCCAGCGGCCACCCTGGAGCGAGCAGCGTTTTCACCCGCCTTTGCTCTTACCTGCCATTGCTGGGGAGCGCTGGGGAGCTTCACTCTTAATATTTTGGTACTGCCTGAGAACTCAAGTGAGAGATTTGCTGGTGAGAAACATCAGGACCAGGTACGAGGTGAATCGCCGGGTGAATCCCAGTCCCGTGCTGCCCTCTGGAAAGTGGCTCCAGAACGGTCCCAGCGCCAGCCCGGCTGCCCTTACCTGCTCCTCGGGGCCCGGAGCACACCTGCTGCGGGGCTGGGAGCGGCCCTTCATAAAATCACTGAATATCCTGAGCTGCAAGGGACCCACAAAGATCACCGAGTCCAACTCTTCCCGGCGGCCCGGCCCTAGGGCAGCGCCAGTGCGGGGCGGGATCAGGATCGGCGCCGCCCGCAGCCACGGCTCCGGCTTCTTTTTCCTCTGCATCTGGTTTCATTTGAAACCCCAGAGTTGTAGTTCTTGTACTGTGAGTGGCAGTGAAGGGTCAGTCCGTGCTCTTTTCCCCTGTCCGCTGGTGATTTTGGGGACTTGCAGCGTATGCCGGCTGAACCACCCCTTTCCTGGACTATTCTTCGGGAGCGAGCTGTTTTCAAAAACCGCTCTGTACTTTCAATCCTTCCCAGTGCTCTTTGCCCCCGTATCATTTCTTGAAGTGAGGGAACCAGCTCTACACATAGTTTTCACACTGTGGACCTGCCTTGCATATATCCAGTAGTCCGATGATTTTCTGCTCTGTGGTGCATATAATTCCTGATGTAAAATTTGTACTTTTTTGACTGCTATGGAGCATTGAGCTGATGAGTGTGTGAAATTATCTGTCATAATTAGAAGATTTACTCCTGTGTGGTGATAGACAGCTCAAAGCCCTTTATTTTAAAAGTGAGGCCAGTCTGGTTGTTTTGTCTTCCATAAGCATCTCTTAAGGTTCACAGAGACTCAAAATAACTTTCACTTGTCTAACCTCCTGAGCAGCATTCAGAGCACTGTGCTGGTCTTAGTTCTCATAGAGGTTAGAAACAACCCTTATGCTCTATGAACGACTTACCTGTTGGAGGAATTTGGCACAGTTTGTAGCTTAAATACTATTCTTCAGATGTATTGTAGGTACACTTCCCTACTGCTATCTAAAATACTTTTACTCTTTATTTGTAGCCCCAAACTCCCTAAAGAAGATGAATAACTTTTATTCCCTGAAAATCTAATCAAGAAACTTGATAAAAATTGATTTTTCTATTGATTTTCTTGGGGCAGGCATTGGGCACATAGCAAAGGAGGTTGGAAATACTTTTTTTTAATAGCTGCAGTATTTGCTTATTGGGCTACCTATTTAGAAAGCTTATGAGTTGGATTTAATTCTGTCTTCAGCTTGAGGGGAACCAAACACCCATTCTTAAAGAATGACCCCCCACATCAAACTGCAAGTTGTTTGTTCTGAAGTGGGTACATCATCAGTTCTTGTTGAAGCTGTTTCACTGCAGAAAAATACTTTATGTTTTAGTGAAGGAAAAGAGAGAAAGTGGTTATCATTTTATTACTTAGGCACTGGGATGACCTTGGAACAGGAAAGCTTCAGTCTTTATGTCAAGAATTGCTGAAACATTTACCATGCAACAGCAGATGAGTGCTGTAGTGATGCACTGCAGAAGGTGAGGTTCTTGTTCATAAATCCCTTGGGGAGGATTAGAGGGAAAGAACACTGAGTGATTGCTAAAGAAATTCTTCCTAATGTCCAGTCTGAACCTGTCCTGGTGCAGCTTTGAACCATTCCCACTGTCGTTGGATCCAGGAGGGGAGAACTCAGCACTTCTATCTAAACTACTCTGAAGCAGCCAGGTTTGTTGTTTCAAGGCAGCAAAGAGTTGAGTCATAAACACAAATTTCTTCAGCAGTTGAACTAGATGAAAGTTTTCCCCTCCCACTTTATCAGATGACATAGCACACAATGTTGTGATGCACAATAGCTGTTGTATAAATTCGTGTGGAAATGCTAATACTGTATTTGTGTGTGTACGTGTGCATTTTCTTCTATACAAATTGCATACTGTGGGTTAGAGTGCAAGGGACGGAATCTTAGAAAACAAATTAATTAGGATAAATGAAATATATTAGGATGTAACTGCGCAGGAACTGTTCTTACGCCTTTTCCTAAGATTGATACGAAGTTCACAGTATATCAATGCTTTAAGACACTGTGTATCTAAAGGATATTTGTTGTGCCCTCTAGCGCCCAGTGCGAGGGTTTTACCTTTACAGCAGAAGTGAAGCCCCCCCCACGGACGAGCATTTAATCCCTAATGCAAATTCTGCCCCGGACAAAATGTTTTAAGAACCTTTGCTGCCAGTGATAATAAACAGCAAGGAAATCGATGCTAACAAACCATTAGTGTGAGAGAAATCCTATTTCAGATTCGTTTTCCGTGACTTTTGCAGAGAACACAGCTACTGGGGGAACAGTGCTAAGCAGTGAGTACTGTGGTTCTGCACTGAAAAGGAAGAAAAAAGGAGAAACTGAGAAATAATATCCAACAAAAGATAGGTCTTTCCCCCCATACACGTCACAATAACACTGTAGCTATTCCTAGGCTTGTTTTGTCATGTAATAAAGATGACAGAGTCACTCTTGTATTGATCTTTCTCCTTAGAGCAGAAAGGTTGATGGGCTTGTGCAACAGGGAGGAAGGAAGGAAGGAAGCAGGAAGACTGTGGGACTAACAGCCTCTCACTGTGACCTGTTTTCTTCTCAGCCTGTCTGTATGGTGATGAGTAACAGAAATTGAACATGGTAACCTCTGGGGTTAAGTCTGTAATACACTCTCTAAATCAAAAGCAAACCAGGAACAGGGATAATGTCAAAGAAAATATCTCTTATCAGTTGTTTAGCTTATTTTTAAACTTTGTGATGTTAAATATTTAACACTATAAAATTATATCAATTAAATATATATCTAAGGCTTTTATCTATTTGAAATGGAATTGCAGCTTTTGCTAGCAGATCTTTGTTAGGGTGTAAGATAACTAGTTCAGTCAAAAACAAATTTGTTACTTTCAAATTTTTAATCCCTTCTGTAATTTTTGATTGAGGAGTCTGGCCTGAGATGCTCTTTTGAAGAGAGGCAGAAGTTTCAAATCTGACTATGAATTCAGTCTTTGTCTGTAAAGCACAGCATATCTAGGATTTGTCTTTGCATCTGAATAATGAGAATCTTTGCATAATGTGACTGTCTTTCTTTGCCCCATTTGTGATAACAAAAGGCAATAGGAAGTGTCTGCACTCTCCCTCAACTACTGGTGGAATATTCAATGTAAATATAGAGTGAGATTAATATTGACTGGTACTTAAAGAGGCAATAAATAAGCAGTTTAATTTCAGGGCAAGGTACTTTATAGAGTATTTGAACTGAGAATGACAATGCACTAGCTATGATATTAAAGAACTCTAATACATCTGAGCATTGTTTTCTGAAAGGTATTTTAAAATCTGCTGATATTCTACAAATCTACCTATCTGACTTTGAACAAGTTTGAAACACAGTTTTAAAGATTGTGGGCTTTTTCAGGAGAGAGGTGAAGAAGGGACTAAGCAGATTTTCTATGCCAATAATTCTTCCCTTATGTGAAACAAAATTTTGGGAGACCTGTTTCAATAGTCATTGCACATCAAAATTGCTTTCTATCCCTAATGTAAGGTTTGCATTTGTCTATTGTGGAGAAAAGACCATGCATCATATTGGCATTCTGTTTTCATATTCAAGCTGATGCTTCTTTGGATTTGAAAAGTGGTGCTGGAAAGAAGCCCAGCTGCTGCCTGAAGTCTGTTATGGTGAGGGATAACAATCCTATACAGCTAATCAGCCATAGAGAGGCAGCAGAACATACAAGGTGCTGCCTCTGGTGAGTCCAGTGACATGTGTGGCATTATGTTTCATTTTTTCCTTTCAGAAGCAACTAATTTTAGATATTCTTTCCAAAGCAATTTTTACAGTTCTTCTCACATGCCAGAGTACTAGTCTGAAACATCTGCTGACAGGTGACTCTGTGCACCTGCAAAGGCCATGGGGAGAAAAGCCAGGGAAATGAAGAGGCAACACCCACTTGCTCAGTGGGTGACCTCAGTGCCATGACCTCATCCTGGCAGTTTGTTATGGGACAAACCCATGACAGTAACTTGGTGATTGCTTTCCACTTATTGTCGAGCCTTTCATTGACTTGGAGTCAAGCTATGATATGGGATCAAGTCCTGTACAGGAATACACCATCCCATGAGCTGAGCACTAGCCAACCTGATAAAAGAGTCATCAAAGAAAAATAGTTTTAACACACAGTGCCCTGCCCAGGCTCAGGATTGACAGCCTGGCACTGGAAATAGTGAGCAGCTCAGTGACAACTGGCTTCAAAACAAATCCAGCTATTTAGCCAGAGCTCAAAAGAATAATGTTATGCAGAGGACATAATCTGGGGGGAGGCCCCTCTGGATTTCCACCAAAACCAGACTGTCTAAGGCTTCAGTAGGAGCAAAACAACGTCTCATTTTCTTTAGTGCCCTGACACCAACTAATTGAGCCTGTTGTGAGCGACGGAATAGTCAGCACGGCGCTTGCCCTGCGGAAGCCCGGCTGGGGGTGCTGGAGAGCTGAGAACGGCGCCGTGAAACGCTTTGAGCTCCTTGAGCTGCGTGGAGCAGCAGATCCACCCCCATACCAGGGTGTTTTCTCCCTTGTCCGGGTAGTTGCAAAACAAATAGGGAATTCAAAATCTTTCTTGTGTTTGCTAGGTGTGGCTCTGCTAAGCAGATATTTTGTTGCTTCCACCATCCTTTCTTGGTCCATTTTATATGGCAGATAAAGAATCTAGATACCTTGGGTTTCACCTGTACATTTAACAGTTTACTCCTAGAACAGATGTTGTCATCATAGTACTTGATACAAACGAAGGGTAATGATTTATGTTTGATGGATAGGCAAACTGATGCTTAGAGACTAAGATGGACTTGACAAAAAGATACAACCCCCTCGAATCTGCCAATGGACAAAACTTCAGCCAATTAAACTGTGTTCTGTCCAATCTGTAATGCTCAAAATCCACCAGGAGAAAATTTTCTGACTTAGGATTCGACCTGGAATTTTATAGGTAATAATTGTGTAGCATGAAACACAGAGAAAATCCCTGGAGCCTGAGCTGGGATCCAAACTCCTCTCTGCAATACCAGGGCCAGCCAGCAGGCCACAGCCGTGCTGTGCAAGAGCTGCTGCTGCCTGAGCTCTCTTCTGCAGGTGGGAGTCTCTCCAGCACGGAGGTGCTCTGACTTCCCCCTGTCCTCACCTCCTGCTCTTCTACAGTTTCGCGGCTGAGGTGCCCTGAAGTGCGAAACCTATGATAAAATTCTCTCCAGGGAGACGGTTTCAATTCCAGTCTTAATCATTGGGCTATAACGTAGAAGGGGAAAAATAAAATAATCAGCACGTGCATGCTTGGGAAAAGATACGTGCCAACTTCTGTGTATGGGAGTGGAGGCCTGTTGGTAGTTGTCCCCCTGGGATGTACCAAAATGGTTGGGGAAGCAGATGATTCAAGACATATTCCTGATACCACTTGTTTTTGCATTACTGTTGGCTAGCTGCAGATAATGTCTTTCTGTGGCTCTGGGACTCCCGAGCCCAAAGCCTCTTTGCCAGGATGTCCGTGTTGGCCCTTCTCTCTCAGTCAATGGACCCTGTGCAGGCTGCAGCCAGCAAAGGGTTGCCCTGGGGAGCAACTGGGGTTTGGTTGGTGGCCTTCTGGAAAATGACTGCTTGCATCCCAACTCCTTAGCACCTGCCAGGTCAGGGCCCGAGTGCTGCCAGGGCTGCTTATAGGCTGTGATTCTTTCAGACAAATACTAGGTTTATAACATTGATATGGTTTATAACAATGTAAGCCTTTGCCGGGCTGGAGTGTTACTGTATCTGATAGTTACTACAGCCCCCTTGGGATTCCAGTCACCAGAGGTGTGCAAGGGTAATCCTCACAGAAATGTAACCAGTACCCATATATGCCTCCTCCCCATGCAGGGAAACGAGGAAGGCATTCCCACATAAGGAGATGTTCCTACAATACACTGCAGAAGCTAGTTTGGTAAGCTGCCCTGAAGGGTAGATGTTACAGCTTTACAGGATGACCAGTACAATGTTTTGGCAATTGACTGAGTGGAGGTTAGAGCAATGCAAAATTACATATTCATACAAGTTATTAATTCAATGATTTCCTTGTGTTTTGGGAGTTCTGCTTTGAGAAATATTACATTTGTTGCTGTAGTATGAACTAAAATTCACACAACTCAGGGTGCCCCATTGCTTTAGATTGCTTCTAGCTTGGTGTGCATGAAAGAGTTGGCAGAGACTTGTGTATGGCTCAGAAAGGTCTGTCCCAGGCACTAAGGGCCATTAGTCATATAGCTATATGCATACTTCGTTCTTTTCATGTTGCTGTGGGCTATCCCCATTTGCTCCCAGACCTCCCACGCAAAAGGCACAAGCACAAAGTTACTTCCCTGCAGCACCCTAACTAGTAGTGCCGATCCAACACTGCTGACATAGAGCCCTTACATTTGAGAATTACTTCCTTGCCACACATCTGTGCTGCCCAGCCCCTTCCCCTCCCCCTCTCTTTGCTACCTGCACTATTGCAAACCCCAAGAGCAATGAGTAGAGCTGAGAAATCCCCCAAATTCAGTTATCCGTGCAGCTACTCAGCATGATTCTCACAGCACTCAACATGTGCATTGCTTCCCCCATTGGGTTTTTTGACCTTTTCTGTGGCCTATTGTCATCTAGCATCCTGTGTTCACACCACCTCACAAGCCAAAAGAGTTTGTTCTGGGATTAATTTCTGTGGTTCAGGGGTTCAACCTGACAAGTTAATGTGGCAGCAGTCAAAGCTTACAGCAAAACCCCAAGTAGAAAACTGAAAGAGATAAGTTCCTTTCCCTCTCCTCTCTCTGCAAACTCAAATGATCAACCTAAAGGATTCTCCATACATTTTTGGATAAAGAGACATCATAGCCTTTTTTTCTCCCTTTGAATTGCTCCGTCCCATAACAGAATCCCTCACTACTGCAGTTTTACCTTGTGGGAAGATAGCATAGCAAGGTATGTGTAATTTCTTCTCATTCTGGAACTACTGCAATGATAGCACAATTATTCCTGGAAAAGTGTGCATTAGTGTTTGTGATAGTGAATATACAAATATGAAAAATTTTTGTGGTTTAGAGGTAGGACAGTCAAGGGAATATGTGCAAGCTGGGGAAGTAAGAACAATTGATTTCTTCCACTGACAATCTCCTTGGCCATGGGAAAGTAGCACAGACTCATGTTTGAAACAGTCATTCACTCAGGTTCATTTATCTTGATTTTTGGATGCCTATCTTGAAACAGATGGGGTGGGAGCATCAAAGAGCCACTCAACCCTTGTATCAGCATAGTCCTTAGAGAACCCTTGGCAACAGGCACTCATGAGAGCAAGCTTGGGTTGAGCTCTCAGAAACAAAAAGCTACTTTTGAAAGAAGGGCTTTAAGGCTAAGGTTATGAAAATGCTGGTTATTCATGAATGCTTATTTCAAAAGGTCAGCCCAAGTGCCCAAGATGAGTGTTCCAGGAGCGAAGGGAGGAAGGGCGTCTCCCCTGCTGCTGCTGCTGCTGCTGCTGCTTCTCTGGGGAATCACAGCCCACAAGTGACATGAATGCTGACAGCATCCTGCCCCCCTGCTTGAAAAGGGGCCAAGGGTGATGAAGCTTGGATGCACTCTGCTCAAGAATACCGTTGCTGTGACCGAATGTTGCTCCACAGCAGAGCTGTAAATTATGACGGTGGTTTAGAGCTGATCTTAGGAGGCCTTGCTGCCATGTAATAGGGTTATCTCTTCAACCAAGGTTGTTTTAACTGTAAGAAAGGATAGGAAAATATAAACAGAAATATGAGAGAAATGGGAACAAGAACGTGCACTACATGTTCCTGGGCTGTGTAAATGAGTCATGGAATTGAGTTTAAAAAAACTAATAAGAGAATAGGAACCTCTGTGGGTAACTAGTCATCTGCTTTATTAGTGATACAATAGGATTTGAACAGGAACATTTAGTCTGGGACTAACAGAAACTGATTTTTTTCCCTTCATTTTCTACCAAAATCTTTAACCAAGATGTGCATACATTGCTCTCTTTCAAACATCTCTGTTTCATGGCAGACTTCAAACTTTTTACTTCATCTGTTGCAGTCCAGGCAGATTTGGATGTAATAGAATACATAACCTGATGGTTTATGGATCACACTTGGATTTCTCTGAGCATTGCTCTAACAATATCATAGAACAAACATTGAGCTGCTTGCGTAACCTTGTAGGTGTTGGTGGTTTTGCTGCAGAGGCATTCAGTCAAACAATTCTCCCCAGCAATGTGTTCTGAAGCATAGTGGTGTGTTCAGGCCTGCTGGAAACATGCCAGGCTTCTGCTGAGCCTCACATGTGCTGGGGCATGACTTGGATTAAGGCTGTGTGAATGTATTGCCTTCAGTGTTCACTTATTGTAATGGTTTCATCCCTTATGATGTAGTGACTAATCTCTTTATTTGCATGGACATGGCACGTAATGCTCCTAAAGCTCTTCTTACAGTTTCTGATGAGGGCTGATACTTGACTTTCTAATGCTTATGTCTTCTCCTCATGACATTGCTTCTGGAACATCTTGTTCTCAAAGACAAATTTCAATTTCACTTTGATTGCCATATCCAGCCTCCTTGCTTGACTTGCCACCCTGGAGCAGTATAAAACCTAAAATCATTCTTTCACTATGTTAAAAAACCTCTAGAGAAGAATGACACTGTGATAGTTCTTTGTGTAGTACATGGCATCTATTATTTGCTTTCTCACTTGCACAACACAATTGTGTTTTAGAAAACTGCCTGCTTACAATTACATGCTGGGATTTATATAAAAGATTATGAAAATAACATTTGTTTGAAGAAGATGTTGGACTGTATGCTTGTGCATGCCTCCAGGATCTGTGTGCGTGAGCACCTTGCTAACAATTTTTTTTATCCATACCATCCTACTCAGCAGCTGTACTGAACAGTTTTACTGTTCACTTTCCTTTAAACCCTGCTGAGATCTTTTCTTGGGGTGGAGAATTTGTGTGATGAGGAGGAAATGGCAGTGGTCTAGTCAGATGTCTAGACCGCATCATTTTTTCCTGGCCCCCTGCAGAATGTAGAGGTGAGGGCTGAGTAGATGAATGATTTTAGGCTGAAGGTGTGTTACATGACATACTAACCCCTCTGTGCTACAGGACATGTTGTGTAAAGGAAGACCTGGCTCAGAGCCAGAAGCATCTAAAAAATGCAGAAATCATGTGCTGCCATGTGTTAGGGGTGCTGCTCAGGAAGGTTTCCTCTGGCTTCCCCTAGAGTTAGAAAGACACATGCAGAGCCAAGGGCTGAGCTGCAGCTTGTGCAAGTTTGGACTTCGGGCTTTAAAGATTAACTCTGTTTTTCCCAGAGCCCAGGACTGTGCACTATCATGTGCCAAATTGTACTTATAATTTTGGTTCTTAAATGAAAAATGTGGGTGTGTGGAGGGAAATGATTGTATGTAAATGATGACATGCAATGTGAAAGAAGAGAAAGTGAGCCTTTGTTTCCCTCTGTACGTGATTTTCCAACCTTTGCTGCATTCAGATAGTGTAGAGGACTAACAGGAAAACAGCTGTCAGCATGAAAACCAAGAACAAGTCTTCTGTAGGATCCTGAATCAAAACTAAATAACTTACATGAAAATAAGACTGTGAGTCTTGGATGTAAATCTTCACCGTTGATAATAAAATAATTTTTTTTGTCAACAGAAAGGCTCATCCTAAACTGGGTACAAGTCTTTACTTAATCTTAACATTTGTGGGGTACAAAGTTTAAGCACTCAGCTGAGTTACCTCAGTATGTAATGTCAGCTTTTATTACTTGATAACCTGTGTTTATAAAGCCAACCTATGCAGTCCAAGATGCTATTTCTGCATAAATATCTTGTTTCCTGCATAAATATCTTAAATTTTACTGGCAGGTCTTAATGACAGAAGTTTAAGAGGGCCTGGATTAGCATTAATTAGAATAGATAACAGTTACTTCAGACAGTCTAAGTACAGCTGCAATTACAGCCACCTCATCTATAAAAGTGAAGCCAAAAGATTTTAACCCGGTTTTTAATGAAGTTATATCTCTGTGTCTGTATTCCAAAACTCTACCTTGGAAATGAAGCCATATTCAGAAAAAGTCTCACATCATTAGCTCATATTTGCAATGTGAAAGGAAGGATGCGCTGAATTTCTTGGGATTTGAATTGCTACTGTTGTTAAATCTAAGAGGAACCCAGTGACAGAACTTCAGCAAACATACTTCCCCAGTAGGTGCATCTGTAGGATTTGATCCATGGAACACTAATAAATAATATTAGGATTCTTGGCAGTTGTCTCTATTACAAAACAAACAGACGTCTCACAATCTCTGTCAGTCAACAGCTTTATGGAGGAGCTGTTATAGAGGAGTTGAGATCAGGTCTGTTCTATAGTGTCTTTTCCATGTAACTACCAGGCAGGAAAAAAAAAGGCACTCAGAAAAAGAAAAAAGCGCATTGAAGTACCTGCCTTAATACTGAACCCTGTGAATGAAAGTCCTGTGAAGTGAATTGATTGCATCAAACTGCAGCCTGATTCTGCAGCTTCTCACTTTACAATGCTGGCTTGTAAGAGCTCTTGCAGGAAAAGCTTGTGAAAAAGGAGAAGTTGTTTAAAAGTCCTTTCCTTCCTTCCTTCCTTTGTTGGACTGCTGTGGAGGTGTCTAAGTCCTGCTGAATACTTTGGGATTTGTTTGACTTTGTATTTGCCTTGCTGAGGGTTATGCAGAAGGACTCTGAAGAGAATAGGCTTTGAGCTCACTTAGAAAATGCAACAAAAATGGTGAAGGCTGCATGAAGGGATTAAAAAGGGCCAGATCCTGAGCAGTCTGGGAGCCATGTAGAAGCTGGTCCCAGTATAACAGTAGTGTGGTATCTTAGCATGTGTATTGTACAAGCTTTTGAAAAGGAAGTTGTGAGAGAAAGCAAAGGGACCACATACATAATGAAATTACATTATGAGTAACAAAAGTACCACCAAACCTGTGGGCCTCCCTTTCTCCAGGATCTGTTTGAGCCTTCATTTCCTTGTAACTGTATTCTGTGACTGGGCATTGTTTCATTTCCATGCCTGTTTAGAAAGCCTTTCCCTTTTTGGTGGCCCAGACTGCCTCACATACAGATAGTGCCACAATGTCCCCGGTGGCGACTTACAATGTGTTGGCCAGGAGCAGCCCAGTGCCAGTACTAGCCCAAGGACATCAAGGCTGGGTAGGGGTAGACAAAGATGGAAGAATTGGAAAATGAAATAAGGTAGAGCTTAGGAAAGCCTTCAGATGCTCCTGGGGCAACAGAAGAATGGTGGAAGCAATTGCTGCTCTTTCCCTGATGGTTGCTGCCTCTCTGAGTATACCCATCCCTTCATCAGTCTCTTGCCTTGCTTTCCAGGCTTTGAACAAGACAAAATTGGCCACTTCAATATCCTTCCTAAACCATATGCATACCATCTTTCCTTTTAATTCTTCAGAAATTGAGTGAAACTGTAGAGTTCTGATTTTACTATTTGTATATTCCCTGCAAGTGCTCCCTGGGCCCAGCATGGTCCCAGCAATGGGATTCTGTGTTGCCTTTTCCAACAGGCAGAGAATTAGCCACACTTGTATTGTGATTTTAATCTAAATTCCTGAGAAAAGGCCAAGATTCATAATTTCACCTCAAAAATCTGAACAGGTACATCATGCTGTATCAATTTTACTGCCTTCTTGTTCTATTGCTTTAGAAGAACTTTGCCTGAATACAGAGGTATTTCCTAGTAACTGAGCAAATCTCGAGTTTACTGATTAGTGTGAAGTCTTCCTGCCTTGAAATGTGAGCCCTCTGTGTTGGAATGTCTGAGTTCTGAGAAGAGAAGGGAAAAGATAAAAAGGCTGATCTCTTAAGAAATTCATTTGTGGTTTGAAGGAATTCTAGAAGTGTGTGGGGAAATAAACATGAGATGAAACCTAAACCAAAACTCTAATAATTTATTTTGAAAACATATTTTTAAAAACCAAAAAAGATCCTAAAATCTCATCATATCCCTTTATTAAAGGCTAACACTATCGTCTAGTGAATTTTCTAAGTGTTCTTTTAAAAAGTAAACCAGTATGATTTCCTCTTGATCTTTCTTGAGTTCAACTTCTGACTGTTACTAGGAGGAAGTCGGCTGCTGGTGTTTTGCATGAAGTTATACTGTATTGCTGATATGTTACAATTTACACAAATTGAACTTCTGCCAATTACTTCTGTGCTACCATAAGAAGCTGATCAGAAATAGGATAGTGGTGTACTGATGGGCTGCCTTTGATGGGTGATTGTTTAGCTTTTGTTTTTGGGGTTTTTTTTTCCACAAATGCAGTGTGCTAAGAAATTTTCATTGAGCTTTCTGTAATTAATTCAATTTAATATCAAGGGTTGGATTTGTAGACACTACTCTAGTCCCTTTCAGACCTGCCTGGAAAATCACTATGACAGAGAAGCTCATGATATACTCATGATTTTCACATCAAGGGAAGTCCCCACTTGATGGTGAGGCAAATCTAGACCCACCTCTTGTTTGTAGGCATGTGAAAAAATTTGCCCTTTGGCATATTGGCTCCAGGAAAATCATTATTCCTCCCAGTCTTCCTGCACAGTTATGGGTTTGGGTATATTACAGATGCTACAGAATGCTCCTCTTGCCTTGTTGCTTCAGGTGTGTGCCAGGCAATTTCATACCCAAGTCTCCACTGAGATAGTGTGTATGATTAAAACTAGCACATCTCTCCTGCCACATGAATTTTGTTTAATTTTTTTGTGAACTTCTTTTTCTTTTAGTCACTTCATATATGTGCATATGCCTATATTTACATGAAAAGTGTGTGCTCTCATATGTAATAAATGTAAAGGACAGAGTATAAGGCCTGCACAAAAGCACAGAATTACATTTTTTTTCTTCCAAAGTAGAATTTTTTTCCTAAATATTTTCTATTAGCAAATGCAGCAAAGATGAGGTAGCCATTTTCACTAAATTTATATCATGAATATTTCCAAAAGATCCAAAAGCTTAATACACTGACTGCATATAAAATTTTAAAAATTTGAACTGGAATCAATGCCTTCCTACTCGTTCTGTGACCTTGGACCTTCCCTGGCTGCTTGGTGGACTGCCAGATGCTTTTTACAGAGAGGGTTTTTTCTACATCTAGAACTGTAGTTCTTCGGTTTTTTATTTGTAGGGCTTACACAGTTTCCTTTCTAAACATATCCTTTTCCTCTCTCACATTATTAGAAAATTTAATTTCATGGAGGTCACTTGGGAGACTCAATAACCAGTGTTTTTTGTAATATTGCAAATATACAGTAAGATAAATTTGTTATGTACACTTAATAGTTTCCTGGCAAAGCTGAAAATAATCATCTCAGGTTTATCAAGTTCCATTCTTTATTAGGGATCTAATGGTTTGCCAAATATATAGGAAGATGAGAAATAATATTTAATGTGCTGAATGATGGTATCCAGTCGGCCTGAGAAAAAAGTTCTGAATGAAACTGCACTTCAGGTTGATTTAAATGGGAATCTGTAACTAACGGTTTGAATTGACCACCACACTGACTTTTACAGCCAACATTTACCAAAACTGACAGAAGATCCCCGATGTGTTTTCACTCCTTCACAGGGCACTAGAACAGTGTTTTCAGCTCATTGTTCCGAAGGGAGATTAGATTGCCTTGGAAACAAGAGTGCTCCTGTGCAGGTTCCAACCTTATGCTTGATAACTCCCCTGCACGTATGAATTAGATCCAAGGCTGTGGTATGGAATTGTTCAGGAACAGTTGGTTTCGCTGTGAACTGTGCTCTCAAGCAAGAGGAATGTATTCTACCAACATTTTCTGGTAACCCACAGCACCCACATCCTCTGCAAGTGAGAAGCAACAGGTAGCAAGGATGATAAAGGCGCTGTGTATGCTCACTGCAGCTCACAGGTCATGGTGAGGTTATTCATGATAGAAAACTCCTAAATGTTAGCACTCAGCCCCCGGTACAGGGCAACCACTCTTCCCTTCACCTAGAATTTTTCTTTGAAGAGCACATTAAAGGTTGCAAACAAAATTTTATGTTTGTTTTATGGTATCCGAATTACTCCACTGGCACAGTATTTGCTATTACTGTACTCAGGTGAAAAATAAATTGTTCTTGCATTAAGCTCGACACAGTGATGAAACAAATTGCCCAGCTCTATTCAGAGGAAGTCTATGGAAAACCAGCTTTGGATATCTTGCAAATGTCACAAATTTGAGATCACCTTTAATTATTTTGTGCTTTCCTCCAGGTTTTGAATGAGTGGTAGCAAAATGCAATGTTGTAAAGAGAAGTTTCTCAGGGACTAGTCAACAAACTGATGACAGCGAAGAAAATACAAGAGGCCCTGCTGTGAAAGGTTTTGTTTTCATTCTGTGTACTAGGAGGAATCTGCTTCCTGGTTAGCGTGTAGAAATTGTGTGGTGTTTCTTTAAATAGCTGTCATTATCTGGTGTGTTTCATGATCTGAAGTGATTTGAAAATCACTGTGGCCCTTCTACGACAAGTAGATGAACTGATGTTTGTATCAATAGAAACAGTTTGTATGAACCCTAGAGTGCTAATGGAATTTCTTTAGAACATGTTTGGCTTGGGCATGAAGGAAAGGCATTTAGAGTATCTCAAAGATTTTAGAAAATGTAAGCTGCTTGCTTACCCCCATCTGTATCTGGTAGTTGGTCATTCTCTTCAGTATTTCAGGACAACAAGAGACTGAATGTTCAATGATACCTAAAGTAAGCCTAATTTTGGTTGGAAAAGACTGTGACTTGCTTTTCCCACAGGCTTGTTTTCTGGATGGTAGTTTCTGGAACTTTGCTGTCCTGGAAAGTTCTCTGTGCCTTGCATCTCATCACAAGCTTTCTCTGCCATCTGGCACTCTCAGGAGCTAAGCCAGCTTTCTGCCTTTCTGTCTCACTACTCCCACTCAGAAGAGTTTTCAGAGCAGGCTAGAGTTGCACATACAATTACAAGGGGGTCCTTTTTCTTAACCCAGGACAGCACTGTAGAGATTTTCCACTCTTTTTGTGTGAGTACAAATGCTTTGCACAGTCTGGTTGACAGGTCCAGTGTGGCCACTTAGGGAAGTGGAGAAGGTGGCTGTTTCATCTGGTTTTGCATTTGAGTTCAAGTGGCAAAAATCTGGCAGACTCTTCATTTGCCACATACCTGTCCATTTCCAGGAGAAAGAAACATATCATGGCTGGTGAAAGAAAAGTTCACCTGTCTGAAGTCTCAAAATAAATCCTTGTTTGTGGTGACAACTGGCAAAAGTCTTCTGGAGGACATCATGAATGGAGAACCAGAGGTGTTTGGGAATTTGCCCTTAGAACAGGGTGACTTGTAGAGGGGAGAACAGAGCAGCAGATGGGGGAGAAGAGTCAAATCTGTTGAGGGGTTTTGATACAGGGTTATTAGACTAGAGGCAGCTGCTGGTTTCACCTATAACTGTGCTACACATGGCAAAGTTATTTGAAGATATAATGTAAGCATATTTGAATAAAACCATGCAGCATTTACTCTTGCCTTGGCATTTAGTGCTCTAACTTGCTGCCTAGCAGTTTGAAATAAGTTATGTACTAAAGACTGGTAGAGCAACAGCAGGCCAAGGGTGCATGTCAGGCTAACCAAGAGGTGCATTCTGATGCCTCTTACAGAACTTGACTTGGGTCTTTCACTGAGGTAAACCAAGACATGGCCATGTGGCATGATTGCCACCTGGATCTGGGGTGTTTTTTCACCCCAGAGGTGAAGGTTTTTTGGTGTGTTTAAATCTACAATGGAGCCAGACTCTGGGAGAAGGATTGCAACAGATTACAGTTGAAAAGGCTTGACATGAACACCTGCACATAGATCTCACTGCACTGCTTAGTAGAAGAGTCATATTTCTTTGCCATAGGTCAAAATATTCCATTATATCATTTGTTCACTGCTTATTTCATCAATCTGAAGAGAGCATAATATGGACCCAAATATCTCCAGGCAAGACTGGTGTGTGTAAAGTAATGTTGTCTCTAACTGATACTCATTTTGCTGCTTTATTTTCTTTCATAAAATTAAGAATTTTTCTTAGTCTAAAATATCAAAATAACTGTTTTACTCTGACCAGCATTTTTACCTTCTAGGATTTTTGATTTCATGTTTGATTAAAGTTCATTTTTTCTTTGGTAATGGAGTCACTATTAAAATATCTGTACATGCAAAAGAAGAATTAAAGAATTAAAATTGGGTTATTGAGATTCATGTTATTAATTTTTAATTTCTTTAATTTTTGTATTCTTCACATAAAAGTCAGTCCCTGATTTAGACTGTGATATATTGACAGACACCCACAGGAAACTATTAATACAGATTTTTTTCCCCTGTGGCTCTTTCTCAGTCATGCCTTCTTAAAATAGGGGGAAAAAGTAATAACATGGATTAGTATCTGTGGCATAAGGATCTAGGGAAAATTTTTCTTCTCAAGATGCAGTGTAGATGCAAGAAAGGAAGTGGGATGTCAAGTTGGAAGCTTCAGGATCTGATTCAGACACAGAATATATAAGTTATTAATTTCAGTATTTGTCTGAATCTTACTTTCATCACTGACACAAGAGAAAAGGCAAAACTGGAATTATGGATGAAAGAATTCATACTATGTAATGTATGTCCACTGAAGTGCAGCTACAAAGTTTACTCTTCAAAGCAAGAATGCAGAGTAAAGAATATTGGTTGCACTACTTCAGTGTAAACAAAAGATGTCACTATCAGACACAAGAAGTGCTGAGGTAATTAAAGCTCGTTCTGAAACTATTCAGATCTTACCCTTAAGTTTTAATAATGATTATTTTTAGTTTCTTTCTTTCTGCAAAGGGAAACCACTGAAGACACTCTGTGAAACTACTTCATCTGAAAAAAACCCAAACCCCTACCCCAAATTCTGTTTTAAAGTGTTCCTTTTTTGATAGGAATGTTTATAGAAATGCTTCCAAGTTCCTGTAAATGCCCCCACTTTTCACACATCCACCACGTGAAGCTGTTCTTGACCCCAAAGAAGATGTGACTGAATCATTAAACCAAAATGAAAGAAGAAGAATATGGAGAATAGAAAGTGTGTGAATTGTGAGGACAGAACACAGAATAAAATGGAACAAAAGGGGAAGTTTCAAAGTAGTAGATAGTAGAGAAAAAAATTACACCAAATGAAGAGATTTTCTTCTGCCCTCATCCATATGTCAGTGAAGTTAAACTAAATGCAGTAGGACAATGTCTGGTGCAGCATGGATCTCAATTTTCATGATCCCACAAATATCAAACTCCTATTGATTCTTCAGAAGTAGGACTGGATTAATGTGTCGTCATCAGGCTAGGCAACAGGGCAGTATTTTTACAAAAGGAGCATCATTAGCAACAAAAATGGACCTGCAGACACAGCCAGACCCCTTCCAAGGTCAGTTGGACTGGCCTATCCTGCCCTCTTGTTCTGATTTACTTCCTCCAGAAATATCTTGGGCTGGATATGAAAGTTGTTATACGGGCCAACTGTCCCTGTTCTAGCTTTCCTGAGAGTTTCATCTTTCCTCTCTGCTTCTCAAATGTGATAGAGCAGAATGTGGTCCTCAGGTTGTTCTCAGCCCTTATTGAGGTCAAGCTCCCAGGCACTGAGGCCCTTTTCTCAAAACCAGTATTAGGCAGAAACTCCATTTCTGCATGCATGATCCTCTTTATCCCTGCTTCCATTTCTGACTCTGCATCTCTGCTAGGCTATCGAGGTTCTTGTATTTATTTTTCAGTCTTTGCTTTTTGTCTTGGTTTTTTTCCTTCTTTCTGAAGGGTGAGCAGAAGATTCAGAGAGGAGGTAGTTCATGAGAAGAAAATATTTATCCCTCTGTTAGTCCCTTGGGAAATCTTTTCGATGCTCAGTACAACTGGAGACTTGCATTTATTTCTCTTTAAGTCCTGTCTCTTCTGGGGAACTTCCCCATTTAGGGGGAAATCCACATTCAGCCACAGCTGGGGGAATCCCAGGCAGCTGGACAAGAGGTGAGAGGGGTGCAAAGGACCTAGAAATTGCTTCAGAGAAACTAAGGCATCTCTGTAGGCAATCTTCAGTGTACACCAGTAGAGGTAACTGAACTTAGAAGACTTGTAGACTTGAGTCCTAAGGCTACTAGTTATTCCATGGTGAAACAAGCTGGCATCTTGGTCCCACTCCCTGGAAATAACAAGTTTGGAAAGTTGGTGAAAGCATGTTGCGGAAAGTGATGGGAACTTTTGCCTCACAAAGCAGTGGGGAAAAGTTGAGTGAACATGTTGAGATTTCATCAGATGAAAGAAGAGGAGAGCAGGCCTCTGATATTTGCAGAATTAAAAAATAAAGCTTAGATTTACTAGTAGGGATGCAGGAATTTCATGTACCAGATTGGGTCACAGACTGGTGAGACATTATGCAGGGAAGATATCTGTACCTGTACACGTGTCAATACCTGGGCAGGTGCAGTGGGACAGGAACCAGGCTCTGTAGCTCAGCTCCTTGTGAATACATCTGGAAATTATTTCCACATTTTTTACGAGGCCTGCTTATGACTACGGATCACTGGGTAAAGTTAACTGTGGACATTATCTTATGCTGTGTTTAGGGTGAAAATTTATAAAAGTTTGCCTTCATTTAAACAATTTGTTCTGTGATAGCAACTCAGAAAAAGAAGTAATTTTCAACCTATCCAAACCAAAGGAAATTTTTCTATTTATTTCACAGGATCTTTAGACCAAAATTTAATTTTCTAGCTGAATGATAATGGAAATGTTAGTGGTTTGAACTTACTATTGAAGGACTAGAGAAAGCACAGTGCTGTTTTTTTCCCCATCTTACAAAAACTATAAGTTAGATGACAGCAGAAGACGTATTAAGAAATAATCAGATGTTGATAAAAATGTTCATCAATTTTGGATCCTGTAAGAACTTCCCTGAAAGGTGAGAAGCACAGGTTTATTTTATTTTCCTTACCTTGGCACCTCCTTAAATCAGGTATGTCACTCAGCAGAGTGTAGTGTTACATTAAATATATCATGCCATACAGCATTTAATGAAAGCAAACTCATTAAATTCAGAAAAAAATCTAGACGTTAAATGACTTCTGCTTCTTAAGAAGTTTTCATAATATGCAGAATTTCTATTTCCTTAAGCTATTTCTATCATTACAAATTTTTCCTAAATTCTTTACGTATGCTTCTTTAGAGTAAAGTGATTATACGGTATATTTATAAATATTCTCTAGTTGCCAATTCACATTTTTATTTTTCAGCAATTTTAGGATATTCCTCTGTAGCAGTTCTTTCCAATTACACTGTCATAAAATTTCATATATAGATCAAGAATCTTTACTGTTTAAATAAATCCTTATATGCAAAAAGCTTTTATTTTTCTGCTCATGCAACAGCATAGTCACTTACCTGGCACTCATATCACATTCTAATAGTTGGCATATGTAGACATTATCCTGCAATGCACTGGATGCAGATTTTTTAAAAAAAGGTATTCTAAAATAAATCTGCTCGGGTATAAGTGTTAGGGAGCTCATCAGAGCTCTTAATTTGTACTGTATTTATTAATTGCTTATTGATTCCCAGGGTTTCCAGACTGAGCATGCATGTTCAGTGGAGTCATTTTACTTGACTGTGGTGAAATATGGGATGCATCTGCTCCAGTAAGTAAAAAAGGTTAAACTAAATAACTTGATACACAGTTATTTGCAATGTGCCTAGAGTACTTTAGAAGTAAATTTTATTTGGAAAATGTGTAATTTACAGAAGGATTATAGTATTTAGGAACTCTGCACAGAACCATACAATAATACAAGGACAAGACATTATTAATCTGCATATATTTTTATAAAAATTATTATTTTTACTCAGGTACCATAAACCCCTTAGCTGTTAAGGTGGTTCTTTCATCTTGGAGCTTATAATCTAAGAGTAACCCAAAAACAAAACAGTGGAACACAGCCTGGTAAGGAAGATGGACTTAAATTATTTCACTGTCAGCATAATTGGGACTCACATTTGTTGTAATGGAGCATTTTACGGGGAAACTTGAAGGCACACATCAGCAAGATAAAAGAAAAAAGCAAAGGTGTAGATCTCAAAATGTGACAGGTGTAACAAGATATTTGAAAGGACCTCTCATATTCAGCATTTCAATAGGAAACATGCAGTCACTAGAGTAGGGTCTAGACTGTGATGGGTCCTACAAACAGAAAACTGATTGGGTTAAATTTCACATGATTTAAAAAAGCAAGGATAAGAAAGAGGTGTCTCAAAAAATGAGATGAACAAAAAATCTTATTGTAGAAAGTTTGTCTTTGCTGAAACACTTGCGTGGTGCAAGACTATGTTGCCAAAGCCAGGGAAAGCAATTACTAGGGGAGAACAATTAACCATATTAAGCTTCTACTGATGATTGCACAGCCAGAATGAGCTGTTGGAAAGACAGGCTGAGTTGTTAGCCTGGCTAAAATGATTCATGCCTAGACTGGAAACGTGGATCTGTGAGTGATGAATATGAAGTTGTTAAGTGAACCAAGGGAGTGATTATTCAGAGGTAAGGGGCAGGAGAAGGGAACCAAACCCAGGATTTGATAGAACACCCCATCCTCCTTGCAGTGCTGGGATGGAATGAAGATACCTCCAAAGACTTTGTGAGCTGTTACAGAGGGTGGAGGAGAATCAGGAGAGAATGGAGACCCTGAAACCAATGAGTGTGAAATATTCAGAAATGATGTGGTTGTTCCAAGAATGACCAGCAGACCAAGAACTGGAAGGCTGCAGTGCTAGAATTGTAAGCTGCAGTTAAGAAGCCACTAGAGACTATGATGAAAACAGTTTAGTTGAACTCAATTGCCAGGAACTGAACTGGTGGGGGCCTGAGATGTAATTAAAAAAGCCAGCTCTAGACAGTGTGCTTACAGGTACCATGTGCAACATACCTGGAGTATCCAAAATCATCAGTTAGGTGCATTTGCTAAGTAGAGACCATGTTACAAAATAATTCTAAAAGAAAGAGCTCTTCCATGTTTCAAGTATCAAGACTGCAAGAAATAGCTGTATTTAGTTAAGGGAAAACACTGGTAGTGTAGGATGAATTAGTTGAAAGAAATTAAAATGCACTAAGGGAGAAAAACTGAGTGGATGGTTTGGAAAAAGCAAACTCCACCCAGCATGAAAACCTCACCAATGCAATGTAAACAAATCAAAACAAACCCAAACTAATAATGGTACATAGTGACAAAAAAAAAGAAAAACAGAAGCAACACAGCTTTTGGAAAGTAACAACTAGAAATAATTGATAGACTTAAAAAAAATGCATTTTTAAAATCAACAGGAAAAGCTTTGTTTACATTGCACTGATTTCAAGGAGAAAAATATGCTGCTCACATTTCTGTCAATGTCCTGTATGTGAATATTGGCAATGTGTATGTGAATTTTAGGCATTTTGCCTAATTGATAAAATTGTATTTACCTGCTTCCTAATGAATCTTATTCCAACAGAAATGAGAGCGAAAAATCTGTAGAAGTAGCAGAATTAAGAATAGAATATAATCAAGGTTATTTGTGCTGGGAGGAGAAACAGGCAGACAAGAAATGCTTGTCTGCAAAAGAGACCAGGAGCTGGAATAGTGGAATAGGAAAAGATCATGATGGCAAGACAAAATGTTAAATGAGGAAAGCCAATAAAAAATTAATACTTGTGAGGTGAGAAGAAGGAGAAAGCCAAAGAAAAGGCATGAGCAATTGAAGGCAAGCTAAAGCGAGGAGGAAAATGACAGTGTATTTAACCAGTTATCACTGGAAAGAAACTGATGGCTTCTGGTATGATTTACTACATGTTCTATGACATCCTGAAAATTCTCAGCCAGAAAAGAGATCTATTATATTACACACTAAATAACTGTAAGGACTCATTTTAATAGCTTTTCCTGCTGGGCCTTTTTTGTGTGAAATATTTTTTTCCCCAAGTATCTTCTTTCTGGTCACAAGTTCCAGCTCTAAATTTACATTTGCCATTTTCTTTTATTAATATTTTTTTTCACGTGAGAAAGATGGTTAAAAGCATTTAGTTTGTTCTGGATTATTTGTTCAGTCTTCGACTCTCACTTTATGAAACTACACTCTTGCATTAGAAGGCTCTTCTGCTGATCACTACTGAATGAGTGATATTTCTACACAGAAAGATAGAGAAGCTATCTTTCATCTTTTCTTTCTAAAATGGTATCAAGAAGCTGCTTTCTCTACAGGTTCAGTTTTCTTCAGTCCTGTTAATTCTGTCTTCATTGCCTGTGGTGGAAGATCAATTTTTTATCTTCCTTATTCAGACTAAAAGTCTTCTGGAAATCACCAGATTTGTTTGAATGTGGTCTGTATCTCAGATACAGAAGTAATATTTTAGGGCTAGCTTCACAATAGAAGGCTAAAGGGATAGATCTGAATGGTGAAATGAAACTTGGGAATACTTGGAACATCGCAAGACAGCAAACCAAAATAAAATATTTTAGGTTCTAATTGGAATGCACCCAAAACTAGCAAAATGTTTCAGTCAGGAGAAAAGGGTGAGAAAGGCTTTGGGAAGTTCCTGCAAAAGCTGAGATTTGATTAAAGCTAATCTTGAAGTTCCCCCACCCACATATGTCACCTGATATTCAAAAATACTCACAGAAAACAGAAACTGTATGGAAGATTTTAGTTTCAGCTGCATATCCTAGCCTAACTTACAGGACCAAGATGAAATTACAGAAGTTACTCTCACTGATTTTCTTAGAAAGTGGAATCTCTTCTGAAAGGCTGTAGCATAAGAAAAGATGCATTTCTTAAAAGGCTGTCCTTTAAAAGCTGAAGCAGTACAACCTGATGGTGGTGTTTTGTTGTTTGGGTTTTGGGGGGGGGGGGGGGGGCTTTTTTTTTTTTTAATTTCTGTTTAAATCTCTCCACTCATTCAAAATAGTGGATATCCAGTTATTCCGTGGAAACATATTTTAAAATATATTCCTTGCTGGAAAGATGTTAAAATTGTCATATTCTGAAGAAGGTTAAGAGGGTGGAAATTGTGCCATCCCTATTTTTCTGAGGTGCTTTTGGTTATGTTTACCATTTAGACTTCAATAGGTAAATAGATACCAAAGGCGGGTTTTAAATAAAGGACTCTGCTTTCAAAATGTAAATTAGATGTCTCAAAGTCTTCATGTATTTCAACTGAAGCACTCCTAATTCATATGAAGCTCTGCACTGTGGACTTACTGAAATGCAGGAAACAACATCAAGTATTATGAATCTTAAATTCACTATCTTTGCAGCCACCCTTCCTGTCATCCAATAGTAAAGATATGACATGAGAGCTAGAAGGAGAGCTAAGACCATGGTATTAATCTTAATTTCAGTTTTTAGAAATGACCTTTTTTAAAAAATGTCTGATTAAGACAATTAAAAGATTAAGCTTTTAATAAAAGAAAAAACAAATGGAAGGCAGAAAAAAAAATCTGTGAAACTGTAGAATATCTGAAGTGACTCATCAAAATGCAGAAAAAACCCAACCAAATAACCCGCACAAAATGATGTACAGAAGTAGATGTAATACTAATATAATGCTCACATCTCTGGAACCCTATATTAGGTCCCTCATTACTGTCAGGGAGGCATGAGTGTAGGAGATTTAATGTACAAAGAAATGGCAATGTTTAGATACAGCTTGAATATGTAGTCTTAAAAGCTGGACAAGAAAAAGGTGATACCTAACACTGAGACTGAACTGGAGGATTTTGGAAGAAAGGCTTGAAGTTCTGTGTTGCCTTTAAACTGATGGCTAGACACCATGAGAAAATACTGAAGCAGAGTATTTATTAGGGAAAAAACAATTGTGAAAGGCCAAGGCTAGCAGGAGAGTGCTACAATAGCTGCATTTTTGTGTGAGATCTCCCATAGCAGTGGGTGGTACATGGGAAAAAGAAGCAGAATCATTGAGTCCGAGACTTAACTGAAGTTGGAAGGGATCTCTGGAGGTCACGTAGTCCAAGATGCTACTCAAAACAGGGAGCATGTCACAGACAGATCAGGTTGCTCAGGCCTTGCCCAGTTGGGTTTTGGCTGCACACAAACTCTCTGGGCACCTGTTTGAGTGCTTAACCACCCTTCCTATGACCAGGCGTGAAACTCTAGAAGACTGTGTAGGATGTTGGAGAATGGTACATTCATTAATTTTAAAAGGATGATTTCAGCATTAGGACAAAGTGCCAGAAGTTGTCGGTGAATAAGGTTTCAGAAATGGCAGGTCAAAAGCAATTTTGTATAAGCCCTTGAAGTATGGCCCAGAAAGAGTTGAGACTTTTCTAAAAGGCTCCTATGAGCACTAGGAATAAGAGAACTTAAAATTTATTTTCATTGGTAGACAGACAGTTAATTCTTACGTGATTTTGCAGATGTTATTGCTTTCAATGGTTGACCTATCCACATTTGTTTGATATGTTCATGGTCAGAAACTTTTCTCAATGTTTAAAATATTATGGGGAAGCAGAGACAGAATTAAAAAGAAAGATTTAATTAACCAAATGCTTTCAGGAGCAGGTCTTCTTTTGGAGGTTCTTTTTGTCCCAATACAAGATGAATGCTTTATTAATGCACAGCCATCACCCAAACTCAAGGTCAATAAAAATACTGTCGATTTTGTTGAAAGCAGAGTTAGGCTGACACTTTGCGGTTTTGAAAATTCTACCCATAGATGACAATTGAAACTACTAAGAATATTAACTGTGATGGAAAAAATTCATAAGTAATAATATTTGAGACTGAGAGTTACAATGCACAACAAGCCTAGTAAGGCCATTTACTTGTAAAGGTGCTAGATCAGCTCGGTTTTCTCACCTCCATGCCACAGGCACTGTCACACACAAGGCAAGGCAGAACTACTGTATTATAAAAAGGGTGTCTCAGGGGGCCACAAAATAACAAAACTACAGCTTGAATGTCATAGGCACACAACAAGCAAGCAAAGCATGTATCAGGCCAAGAGCTAAACAGCATCCTGGATGTTTATTCAACTGCTGAGTAGCATTTTGGGTCCTGGGGAGGGACATGCACCTTGTCTGTGTTTAGATTAGCTGCTGGAGTGTACAGTAGCTCCTCACAAGGTTGTGCATCTAGGCTTCACTGCCAATGTGCCAGTGAGTGCAGTTGTGAGGTAAGACTCCAGTCAAGCTGATGTTTGGATGCAGCTAAGGCTGCATCCTCGTCTCAGGAACTGGATAGTTTTCTTCTGTTTCTTAATCTTGAAGTAGCTTCAAAGCCTGTCTTTCATTTCCAAGAAGTGTAGTGCTTCTGATTTTGCTGCTGCCCACACAGCTGTCACAATTTCTCCTGCATTTTTGCTGAAATAGCAACCTTCTCGCTGGTCAGCCACCAAACTAACATCACAAGAGGGTCACTGAAGGCTCACTAAAAAGAGATCTGTGTCTAAAGCCAAGAAGAGCCAAAGGCCACTTTAAATCTGACACTGTTCTGAAGTCACCATAGAAGAATTCCACCTTCTATAGGAACAGCTGTTACCGCTTGTGCTGAAGAAGGGGTTCCTGATTTTACCTCTGTGCAGCTAGGTAACCAATTAAAGGAGGTGATATTTGATTCAGTTCTGCATGAAAAAGTTCAGGCTTTGGAAGCAAGGACTTTCACACCTTGACTCAATGTATACAGGAGCACTCCCTTTGTGTCACATTTTATTTTGGCCACTCTGAAAGTGGTAAGTTTGCATAAAATATATTAAGGGACATAATATGATAGTGTGGAGAAAAGTTTCACGAAGGAAAGAAGCCATCACAAACTTGAGAGATCTGGCTGGATTTATGCTATCAGACTGCAGAAACAGGGTAGTTTTCCTTCCACATAGGCAGAAAACCTGTGTACAAAATACAAAAGCTGTTGTATTGAGTGATGATTCATTACTGCAACAGAAATTGACATGCAAACAAATTTACACTTTCTCATTTCACATGAGCAGAGGAAAACAGCTTCTTAATTTTAAGAATTAGCATCAAGACTTTCAGTAGATAATCAAGTATGCATTGAAGGTGCCAGACTGCCAAGTGCACCAGAAGGTGCACAGAGACTGAAATCCTGCCTGTAACCACAGAAAGGCTCACAAAGGCAGCAGCAGCAGTGTAGACTTCCCAAACACAGACATACAGCAATCTTGTTCTAAGGGTATAATTCCTTCCATCTCTCCCTCCCTCCTTCCCTAGTACTAGAAATGGTTGAGTGATCTCTTCTATGTCAGCAATTTGTTGGATACCTTTCAGACTTAGGGGCAAGTGATACAGCTCTGCTGATTTCAGTCAGTGTTGTACTTGATGGACTGGAACTGGCTGATTGTCACCTTTTGGTTTCCAATAGAACATAAACTACACTGGCAGTTTTTGAACACACAGTCATACGGCAGTTTGATTTGACTCAGGAAAATCAACCCTTTTTATGAACGTTATATTTTGAATTCCTTTTACAGGCAGAGAGGCACTGAATATGCAGCATGGGCAGCATGTCATAGCTCCTGTTCCTCAATAGTTGGTGCTTTGCCCTGTTCTATTTCCTGATGAACTGCACAAAAAATTATTTCCTGTCATTTGTGCCCTAAAATTATCCTCACTGTTGGAGTGAATAAATCAAAAGAGGTCTGCTTGTTCCAGAGAGCATCCTGCTGCTCCATAGACTGTCCATGAAAATGTCAAATGGAAACACTTCTGTTAGATCACTCCCACGGGTGTCAGGTGTGTGTAAGTGGAGGAGGCTTCAGCAAGGATGGAACAGAACAGGCAGGGAGTGGAACAGCAGGGAGCTGTTATCTTTTGTGAGAACGCTTTTTCCCTTGAACTTCTTGGGACTGGTATTTAAACCAGTATAAGATATTGCCCCTTGGACTAGCACCAGCTCTGCTGCTCAGCTGAGACCTGTATCCCATGTAACAGAGATACAGTCTTGGGAAAATCAGACCAGCAACTACCTACCCCAAGGAACATGTAGCTTTCATCTTCCACTAGCCCTCCTCCTTCCTACATCCTTTCTCCTGAATACAACACACCAAGAGACATGGAGAAATTTAGCTTGCTCATCTTTCTCATGTTGCTTCTCTGTTTCCTATACTGAAGGATGCAACATATTTGATTAATACAGATGCAAATGCGTCTGTCATAATCCTGCTGACCCCAAGGTGTGGAATGAAGGTGAATCTGGTGAAGATGTTTAGATTCACACATTGTATTTGTAAACTTCTTCAGGTTTGGAAAAGCTGTGGTTTTTCTTTAGCTCTGGCTTTCCAGGCATATTTTCTGGGCACCGAATCTCTGGAAACAATTTCAAGAAAAGGGATCTTGTGGTCTGCCTGCCTGAGCTAATTTTTCAAAGCAGTTTTATTCTAGTAGCTTTTGACTCCATTATTTCTTTCCTATTGTGATATTTTATACTCAACTCTGCAGAAAACCTGATGCCATTAAGCCAGAGCCATCCTATTGTTCTGCAGTGCTTCCAATTTGCATGGAAAATTATTCATGTTAATAACTCCCCATTGTTCATGTCTTATCTTCCTAAGTCATGTCAGAGAGCTACACAATGCAAGCCCTGCTGTCACAAGGTTTCTGTACACTTAAAGGCATGAAGCCATTTGCCTTCAGTGAATTCAAATGAATTAAAGGTTTTAGGGACTTTTGTAAAATCAGACAGAATTCTTAAGATTTTCTTAATTTCTCCTCAGGTCACGTTATCCACCTCTGCCTCTGCTAGCACTCTTTGACCCAAATACTCCTCCTGCCTGTGCTGCTGCTGAGCCTTGTGTTCCAGAGGGAGGCCACCTGTCGTTCTGCGGCAATGGGAGGTGTTCAGCTCACAGTGCAAGGGAACGCTGCTTTCTCAGCTGTCAGCAAGTTAAGGTGTTGATTACAGATGTCACTTGAATTCAGCAAACAATATTTGGCCTACCCTTTCATTCACTGCAAAGGAGTTTGTCTGTTTCTACAAACCATAAGTATAACTGCCGGTCAAGTGAAGTTAACAAGGCTTTTAGGTTTATTGCACTTTTCCCCCATTTGTACACGTGCTCTAGATAAAAAATAGTGGGTTTTAGCAGTTAGGTTCATAAGCATGTTTTCTTAATCTTCAAAAACTGCTGACATGCTCATATTACAATAAAATAGTGAATGTTTGATGGGCATAATCCAAACTACAGAACTACCCTGATATAAGATACAGTGTCTTGTACATAATCACAGAAAACTCTAAAATTATTTTAGACTATAGGGGAGTGCTTTAAAAAACATCAAAGCGTCTTTTCAGTTGCTGTTTAAAACCACTCTTGTTTCTCAGTTTTTAAGCACTATCACTCAGCACTGGTTTTGCTTCCTAATGTTGATTTACTTTGAGGTGAGCTTTTGTTTCACAAACTTTGTGAAACACACCTGTTTAAACACTTTGGCAATATGGAGCAAACCTGAAAATGGCTCAGTATCTATTATTTCAGAACTGAAACCCAGTCAGGTTTCTTTTGTATTTTAGTATAATATTGCAAGCCACACAGGAAACCTACCTTCATTTCTATAGTGACTTATTGTAGAATATTTGTTCAGATATTATCAACCATATGATATATTAAAATTACTCAGTGTTGGCACCACTCCTAAATACAAGCCCATGTACATGCATTATAGGTCTATTCAGATATTAAGAGTATAAACTGAGTTTCATTTTCTGACAGATGACAAATAAAGTTACCATCAAAGCAGGTGGAATAATAATCAAATGAATAAAGACACTGTGAAATTTCCTGAAACATCTTCTTTCATTATTTACAAAAAGATAGGTCAAGTGTATCTTGTATGACAAATGGTGCTCCTTTTCCTACTGAAATCAGTGACTAAGCTATTCTGACTTCACTGGCAGCAGAAGCTGTTCCTGCTACGCAGTAAAAATGCAAACCCTGACTGTGCCTTCATGAGCTTCAGTATAAACTTGCATTAACTCCACCCAAGTCTAACTGGAGTTCACATATTGCATTCCCTCTCAGTGGGTTTGACTCCTTCTGAACAGAGTACAATTGTTCGTTATGAAGAGACAAAAGTATTCTTGCTTACAAAACAGGATTCAAAGAAATTAGTAAATGAAAAAAAAAACCTTTGTAGTTCTACTAATAAGCTGAACATTCAGGCCACGTTATCAGTATTGCCAGATGGATTTCACTGGAAATATGCTGCCTTTTCACAAGTAGCGCTCTGGAAGACTACACCATTTTCTCAGGTTAAGGGGAAGTTTGAACATAAGAAAACTAAAACCTTTCTGGTCTCAAAGGCAAATACATCTCCTTCCTTTCCAGCACTCCAAATTCCCCCAGCATTTGTACAATAGCATTTTTCAGAAATTTTTTCAGAAGATTCCCCAAACCTCAGAGGGCTCATTAAAAAGCCTTTGCTTGAAGGAAGATCCTTTTGTGAATTAGTAATGGGTTAGAGGATGAAAAACAAAGGTGGAAGCTACTGATCATCAGTTAAAGGAATTTTCAAAAAGGCAAGCACAGGAGAGCAGGACAGGTCCTGCATTGTCCAACACATCCACAAATGGGCTGGAAAAAGATGGTGGATAGCCAAAGTGGCTAATGATATAAAGCTGTTTCCAACAGTCAAAACCAAAATCTGCCTGAGAATGTAACACAGGGATCTCACATTATCAACTGACTGGGTAGTAAAACGGCAGAAAAATACAACGCTGATAAATACAAAGGAGTGCATATGTGAAAAATACAGCCCTAATAAATGCAACCCAAATAACTGCTTCTGAATAAGCAGTTGTCACTCCAGAAGGAGCTCTTGCAGTCACTGTAAATGTCACCACAAAACCACCAGCTTAACATTCAGTCCAGGGACTGGGTGTGCCCTTGGCTCACAAACTTGACCTGCTGATTGCCAGAAACTGGAGGATATAAAAGAGGAAGGAACCTTCTGTACTCACCCTGTTTCTCATAGGTATCCACTACTTGCCACTGCTGAGAGAAGATGGAGCTGTATGGATCTTTGCTATGGCCTAGAACAGCTGCTCTTATACCCTTATGTCAAATTAACAGTTTGAGAGATGAGATCTAACCCGGAGCCACAAAGGAAAGTGAAACCATAGAGGTACACAACCTGACAACAAATGTCTCAAGTTCCAGACAAAGGAACAAAGCATCAGAACAAACAAAAAACCTCATAAGAGATCACAAGGAAACCCTGGATTAACCCTTGCCAGTTTAGAAGATTACTGAGTGTTCTGGTGCTTTAGTCAGGGTTGACTGGCAGTCCAAAATACCACAATAAAGCATCACAGTAACACCTGAAGAGTTCAGAGACAGATGTATCAATATCTCTTGCAACTGCAAGGGGTTCCGTAGATGCAAAAATAGACAGACATTGGCTTAGAGACCAGAGTGTAAGCAGAGAAGAGAATATCACCAGTTCCAGGAGTTTTTCCCTCAGGAGGAGGCACTGGTTGAATAGAAGACCAATGAACTGCCAACCTGAAAGCAAACAGTAGCCATCAAAGCCTAGTAATGCTTCTGTGACACACCTTTACTGATGATGACTGTGCCTGTAATGCCAGACAAGGCATATTGGATGTCATAATATCTGAAAATATCTTTGGCTTAATGACCCTGTATTTACACCATGTGCAGTGGAGCACAGGTTACATATCAGGTCTCCATCTGTACTTAACTGGGTCACACCAATGGGACAGTCTGTCAGCAGTGGATGCTTTCCTCAGGACACACAGTGCTCAGCAGGGGATGATGTTAGAAGAACAGGGGTTTTCCAACAGCAGAATTTGAAGTCCTGGCATTGTTACTGCATCCTGAGATTGACATGATTCACATCCACAAAGGTATTTAACCATTGCTGAGGGTAATTGGAATCATACTGATCCAGGGTGTCTCAGGTGGCCATATACTTAGAGAGAAAACACATTTTTAACTTTAACTTACAGAAAGCAGGAAGGAAAGGGGCACTGAGTTTGGTGCTTAACCTGAGAACATCTTAAGGGTTTACACCTAGACACTCCAAGAGGCAGGTTTCTTGGCTGTAAACAATGCTCTGTGCTCTGCTTCCCACTCATCTCTTGCTCCCAGCTGTGCTACAGACCACTCCCAGACAGCACAATTCAACTTTGGACATGCTGAATCACAGATGCATTGGAGCCAGAATTTTTAGGTAACCATGTAGCTTGGAAGCAACTTTGGAACCACTCTGCTGACACAGATAACTGCAACAGGCTAAAATAATGAAATCAAGTGAAAACTCTGCAAGAAAAATCAAATACTTAATGCTCCATGACATCACTCTTGTATCAAGAGTGAGCCACAAAAGCAACAGGGCAAGGGCCTCACAGGGTAACTGAATGTTCTTGGAGAATGTGGTCACATAACTGTTTGTATTAGTTTTTCATTTGTGGTGTTTAAGGGCTATTATCTCAAATTTTGGCCAAGAAAACATAACAGAATTGAGACTGTTTTCAATTTTTCAAACACAGATCTTAAGACAAATCCTGTTAAGGAGAAGTTACTGGGAAAATGCCATCAAAATAAAGATCTCTGTCCAGCATTCTGCCTGGAGGCAGGCCCTGATTACTGAATACCACACTGTACAGTGAGTATCATGTGATTATGGAGGGACAGGGAATTATCTCCTGGCATTGACCACAGCTTTTTGTTGCACTTAATTCAAAGATTCATGCTGATTTTCGGGGGTCAACCCTAATGCCTCTCAACGAATGGCTGAACATCTCAATGATGTTCACCAAGTTTCAGTGGGAAGATCACAAAAACTGACCTCTTTCTACTCTGAAGAGTTTCCATGGACCCCACAAGAGGAGTCCAATGGCTGTAATGGTCTGTGGACATCCTCCATTAGAGGTGTTGTGAAGACTATTGTGTTTCTCTAGGATTATATGCACATGGCCTGAAAGTAGAGGTTAGGCTATTATAACATTATTTTTCCATTTGAGGACACTTTGACGCGTGCCCAGAGAGGGGAATACATGCTTAACTTATCAGGGGAATGCATTTGGATATTTTCACTCACACTCAGCAATGGACTATTCTTAGTAACTAATAATATGCATGTGCCTTGCAGCATGCTCTTTGATAGCCTTGTTTCTATTCCTTAGGGATCTAAGATTTTACAAAGAATCCTGGAGTAAAAGAAAATGTCTTTTTCTTTTTATAACATGGCAGTTTCCTGCAGTGAAAAATAAACAGAGCTGCTGCTTACACCACTTTCTTCCTTATAAACACATCTGAGGTAAAAGTATCAGGTTGACCTGATAAATATCAGGTCAAGGCAAAGCACAAAGTACAAATGCAGGGTTAAAACTGCCTGCTATAACTGTTAAAGAAATTACATATTTTTAGCCCCTTACTGAAATCAGAATTTTCAAGGGCTATTATTTTTCCTATCACTATTTTCTAAATGTTTAAACCAAGCATCCCACAGCAGTCCCAGTATCTGCACGTCATTTGCAATCCCTCATGAGTTTTAAGGTGGTTTAATTTGTTTTAAAACCTGAAGTACCTATAAACAAAATTAGCTGCTGGCAGGTTTAGAGACACAGAAGTGCAGTAATTTGGCACATGGTTGCCATGGCAGCTAACCGACATCTAAATTATCCTACATGCTTCTCGCAGCCATTCGCTGGCATTGTTCCTTCTGTCTGAATTGCTGGTTCTTTTTTTTTTTTAAGCCCTGGATTCTGTAAAGTCCTTCTTTGTGCCACCTTGGCCTCATCCGCTGGCTCAGCCCTCACATCCTGGCATACTCTACAAGCTGCTGCTATTACCCATTAATGGAAAGGGGAAGCAAGAGAGGAGTACAAGTAGTGTCTTCCAGCAACTCTGCCTGTTGAGAGCAGCTTCCTGAAAGCTGATTTTCACTGAAGTAAACCACAGTGGTAATTCC
Source organism: Molothrus aeneus (assembly GCF_037042795.1). Classification (NCBI taxonomy): domain Eukaryota; kingdom Metazoa; phylum Chordata; class Aves; order Passeriformes; family Icteridae; genus Molothrus; species Molothrus aeneus. Next base: position 69,152,843 of record NC_089646.1, read on the forward strand.
CCTCATTTTCAGGACTTAAAGCTTGCTGCAAAATCATTGATTTTGATGAAGCTATTGCAGATTCACAGAGATATAGTAAAAGCCAAATTTCACCTTAAGACAGTGAATTTATCAAACAATTAATGAACTTTGGTCTGAGGCTATGTGGCAGCAAATCAAGGTGTTATCTCTTCTATCCAGAGAAAACAGGTTTTGAAATGCTTTGGCAATGTTTATTACCAAGCAGAAATATTAAAATAAAGGGCATGAGTCCTCCAAGGTCTTTCCCTACCATTGATCTCCCTCTCAGCACAGTTAGAAAACAAAGCCAGTGCTATTTATGAATGTTAAAATTTTGTTATTTATCTCTGCTGAAACATTTCCTTTCTGTAAAATTGCTCTGTTTCAGAGGAAAACAATCTCACTGGCTATTTCTGACCAACCATCCTTTTTATCTCCCTTCTTGCCACCTCTGAGAACTAAATTGTGACGCTGCTTCCCAGGAACCCAGCCCAGGTCTTATCAGTTCCTGACAGATCATGGATAGCTGACATGCCTTCTGCCCATGGCTGCATGTGACCTTGGGGTTTAGAGAAAGTGAGATCAGAAGATAAGAACTACAGAGTATTTACTTACTTATTTTTAACATAGTAAACTTAACATACTGTCAAAGCAGAAGTTTTGTTGAATTTTAAGAAGATTCAGTTTCATTATCAGTTTGGTTGGTTGGTAGTTTTCAGGCAATTGCCTAGAAGACAGTCACTGCTGTTGAAGACTTGACATTGCCAGATACATTTGTGTGTGAAGTCAAGAAGTGGGGATTACTCTATTTATGATCCTCATATCACAAAGAAGTAGGAAAATCCCTGGATTTGTGGGATTATAGGCAATGCTAAAGTGATCTCTTTTCAGGGATACTGACTGAAGACTATAAGATTCAGCCAGAGCTTTTTGCTTTTTTCTGAGTTCATTTATTCAGTCCAGTCATCTCAGGATAGCTTGCTTTTTAAAATGAACTTTCAAAATATTAAAAACCATGCAGATACTAAGCAAAAGGAATAAGAGAAGTAACAATGAATCTTGAGAAATGACAATGAATAAACACCTTAGGAGGATTTAGGCTTACTGAAGACCTGTCCCCATAAATGCATTCTGCAGTATTTTATTAAACAATTGGCTGAAGAACTAAAACAATCACTTTTTGGAATAACTGGGTGAGAGAGGCAGGTCTGGCAACAGTATCAGGATTGCCCCTGTAGATCTGTGGAGAGGCAAAGGATATACTATACACAAGGGTAAATGTTTAAGAGAGAAGGGGATTTCCTCTCATTGCTTTTTAATTTTGTTATGTTATATTCTTCCACTCTAATTTTTGTTCTTTCACTGTAAAACATTGCACGCATGCAATAAAAGTTTATTATGGGAAAACAGTGCAGGATGTAGTAGGCATCCTGAAGAGAGTCACAAAACTTGAAATTAAAACAGAGGATCACCCTTCCCATTCAGAAGAATGCGAATGTTTAACACTTTCTATTCAGAAGAATGTCAGATACTAAGTTAGATATACTTGTATTACTTGCATATGTATTGCCTAACATAATAATTTCATATTAACTCCCCATGCATAGTACTTTTCCAGGGCTCTTTGAAAAAGGTCAGAAATAATGTTATTCCTGTTTTTCAGATAAAGGAACTGAGTTACAGGGAAGTAAATTGACAAACCCAGGCTTCCAGCAAATTGACCACAATGCCTCCCAGTTATCCTGGACATCTTAGCACAACACAGATCCCTGCAGTTATTATGGATATTTTTACTTTTTATCCTTCTTGCCAGAGCCTCTGACAACTTCCACTTTGGGGATACAATGTGTTTAGCAGTCATTATGGTAAGCTGTGATTCATGCTGTTTGGACCCCATTCATATTTTGTGTGGCATAAGAATAAAGTAAATTACATCCTGGAGAGCTTTGCCAATGAAATATTAAAACTGATATCTGAGATAAAGCTCCTCACTGCTGTGCTTTTCAGCAGTAGGAAGGGAGAAATGAGAAGGGGCAGCACATTAAATCTGATGGCTATTCTTCCTGGTTTTACAGAGAGACTGCTCTGATGTTTTTGAGGCTGATGATGACATGATTACAGCCCCCAAACTCTGTTGAGCCTCAGGGAGGGAGAAGTTCAGGGATGGTTTTCCATCTTTTTATGTACCCAAACTTAACTTCTGTTGGCTTTCAGGCGTGCCATTGGCTTCTATGGGAACAGCATCAGCTCTTGATCAGGCTGGTCCTGATCCCTGTCTCTGTGTGCACTGGTCTGATCCCACAGGGAGTGGGTTTGTGATTCTTCAGCTTTCTACAGGGCTCATTCTCTGAATTAGTTTGGTCTTGGGTCAGACAAGCGTCAAGGGTTGCCTAAGGAAAGGGGAACAGAGGTGCTGTCAAGGGTAGTATGAGAATGCCAATGTTTGATTGCAACTGGACGTTGTGAAATTGTTCTCTTGGAGTTTGCTTGTACTGGCAACCACTGACACTAGGTAAGAGTCCCCTGTCACTAATCTATCCATTACAGAGTTCATCAATCCATTATTTCATACCTGGCCTTGCTGCCCATTGGCTTTACCGTGTTTCACCCTTTCACTGGACTGTGCTGGACTGCAGATGCCTCTGACCTGCCCAGTCCTACCAAGGTGAGCCCAAAAAAATGACATCTTCACTTTTTACATACATCTACCACTGACACAGGTATAAATGCACAGGGAATCTGATGATGGCTACACAGCAGCATCCTCCTTTGTCTTACATTTGAGCCACTAAGGATTTCAGTTTTTTTAGGTAGTGTTACTGCACTGGTTATTGGGAGAGACCTTATGCAGTAGTATCCCGTCTCTGCGTATTTGACCCCTGTCTATCCCCTATCAAATTAACTCTTGGGATAAAATTTCCCTCACTAACCACCAGATCCCCATCACCACACCTCGAAAAAATACATCCCCATGGGTAGAGGGATGTGACATGATAATGTCACGCTGTACTGAGCATTAGGGAGCGAAGCATGAGGGTGGAAGTAGTGAGCATGGCTTTGAAGCCACGCCTGCCACGGCTCAGCAAAAAGCATCTTTCCCTGCTAGAGGAAGATGGTTGGACCAGGCAGCCTCCAGAAGTGTCTTCCCACCTCAGTCACTATGATCTTGCGATGTTTGCGTCAGACTATTTGCTCTCCCCTGTGTGTCCGTCTGTTTGAGTTAGGGACACGAATGTCCTTTGTCTACCCGCGATGCTAGCTTGCCCGCAGCGTGTTTGGGATGAACAGCCGGAGCCACCCAGGTGCCCTGACAGGGCGCAGGTGGCACACCGGGGAGGCTCAGCTCAGCGGCACGGCTGGGCAGCGCACACCGGAGCGGCACGGGCTGGGAGCGGTTAGTTGCGGCAGCGGTCCCCGGTGCCCAAGGCCTGGTGCTTCCTGCCAGAGCCCTTCCATAGCGAAAACCAAACGGGTTTCCGGATGGCAGAGGCGGGCGGGCAGCACCTGCCCGCTCCCGCACCGCATGCCGCAGCCCTGCCCTCCGTGGGCGCACTAGCGGCGGGCGGTCCGTGCCTAGGAGCGACCCACAGGAGCCAGAGCTACCGCCGCCGCCCCTCAGACACCGCGGCCGGCGCTTATTCATCCTCCCCGGAACGCCCGCCGGGCGTCGCCGGCCGCGGCAGGTGGGGCAGGTCTGCGGCGCGGGGGTCGCTGGGACGCGTAGTTCCTTGGGGCAGGCGGCGGCGGCGCGGCGCGGCGACGCGGACTACAAGCCCCAGGGCGGCCCGCGGGGCCCGCACCGCGCGTGGGGCGGTGGCGGCGGCGGCGGCGGGAGGTGGATCCTGGCAGCGCGGCCCCGCGGCTCTCGCCGCTCCCGGGGGCGGCCGAGCGGAAACCCGCCCCCAGCCGCCCGGCATCCAGGAGGGCGACGGCCGCGGCCAGGGCGAGAGGGATGCGCCTCGCCCTGTCCGACAGCGGCGAGCAGCGGCCGCCCTTGATTAGCAATTAGCCCGTCCCCAGTCCCCCCTCGGCAAGCACTGTCCCATGAACGCCGACCCGCCGCTGGCAGCAGCGGCCGACGGCTTCTCCCGCGGTGCTGGCGTGCGGGTCGCTTAAGCCATGGGGAATGGGATGAATAAGGTAACCCCGCTCGTCGTTGTCGCCGTGCGCGAGTGCATGTGTGCGGGCCAGCGCGGCGGGGCCGGGGGCGACTGTCCCTCCCCGCCTCGGGGCGGGCGGGGTGCCGTGGCGCCCCCGCCTTTGTCTCGCCCCGGCGCCGCGGGCACCCGCTTTCGGAACAAAGGCCAGGGCAAGAGGGCTTTTCCCTTGGGTTTTGGGGGTCCCCCGCCTCGGGGCGAGGGCGGAGGGACGGAGACCGCGGCCGCGCCGCTCCCTCAGGGCGCGCCGCCCTCTCCTCCCCAGTCGCAGCGCGGGCGGGCGGGCCGGAGGGGGGCCCTGGTTTCGGTGATGTGCTGCCTGGGCTTCCCCTTCCCGAGCGAAGCCAGTTCCTCGCGGTCGGCGAGGGCCGCCGTGCCCCCGGCGCCGGGCTTCAGTGCCCTCTCTGCGTCCCCCAGCCCCGGGGGTGCCGTGGGGCAGAGCCGGCAGCCCCTGAGGCGCGGCAGGGGCCGGGGCGCGGGGCTGTCAGCGGGCGCCGCACTGAGCCGAGCCGGGTCACCTGGGCACAGCCTGCTCCGCTCCCGGGCCGAGGAGCAGCCGCTGGACATAGGCTGGGCCCGCACGGTACCGGTGGGACAGGAAAGCGCTCGGCCCCAGTGGAGATCGCAGTGAGGAAGAGGAAGGAAGATGGATCTGTTTTGCAGAGGGTGTTGGCCTTTTGGCACTAGGGGGCTTATTGTACGCACCGACTCCCCTGTCATGTCATGGTGGTTACCTAGGGGCCACTGTGATTTTTCTCAGTATCTCCACCTCTGTTTAAAACCCAGGTTTGAAAGTGTGGTGGTAACTAGCCTTTTATATATAGCTTACTATGAGGAACAGAAGTTGAGTCATCTCCTCTGTCTTACATCCTGCTTTGAGTGCTTTGGGAGTAGCTTTGCTGTGTGGCCTCTAACAAAGCAGAGGAGAACAGCTAGAAATAGCTCCTCACATTTTGTCCCAGTCTGACATGCTTGCCCCTGGAAGCGTCATCAAATTGTTGAACATCCAGAGTGCTTAGTGTACCACCTGGAAGGGGAAGCCTTTCCATCCTATGGGTAGAGACATTGAAATAGAAACCTTTGGCAGGGAAAACATCTGGCTGCTGAGGAATCGAGTTAGTGTGTAGGAGGCAGAACCTCCCTTGGTCCTTTTCTCAGTTTTTGCTTTCAAAGTCTGGGAATAATGCTGTAATATTAGCCACTCATTGATATTAGCCTTCTAGAAATGGCCAGTTAGGAAGAAATACAGAGAAACTTGTTTTAGGCCTCTGGCATATTTGTAGTAATTTTCTTGGAATGCTTGAAATTATCAGAACGTTTAGAGGGATGCAATATGGGAAGCTTAAGTTGCAGTCTGGGGAGAAAAAAAAATAAAACCGAAAGGACAACTCTCAGCCCTTTGAAGCTGCATTGCATTTTACTGTGGTACTATGTGGGTAGGAATTGGCAATCTGTGACTGGCCAGTTTGGTCATTTTAATTCTGTTAAATGTTGCCCTGACATGTACCACCTGGTGCTTTCAGGACAGGCATAACACCACTTGGATTTTTCTCCCCTTTCTTATAGCTGTATCCAAGAGGTTGAGCTGTTCAGCAGTTTGAGAAGGGCTGGCTCCTTTAAGGAGGCTACAGTCATGTTGGGTACTGGCCATCAGGGTTTATATTTGTAGGGGTCCCACATGTTGGTCTGGAACTTGCCACCTTCCGAATGTGCCTCTGGATCATCTCTTCCTCCTGATCTCATGAGTCAGCGAAGCTGGAGGGGCAAGGGGAAGCATGCAGATGTAGGTGGTATTTGCTTGACTCAGTGTAGTCAGTCAATACAAATTGCCTTAGTTTCCAGCTGAAGTGTGTTTCTTGTGGTAGATCTGTATACAGATGGTAGGAAAAAATAATCAGCTTATTTGATGATGGATTATTTCATTTAAGGAGTCCCTTTGTACAGATGCCAAGGGAAGAGGATTAATGATCCCTGGAATGGGTGTGGTAAGAAAGAGCTCCAGGGATTGCTACAGCCTCTCAATACTGATCCTTTCTCAATGGCATGGTCCCTTCTTTATTTTTCTGTCCCATTATACTGATGTATTTCATAGCAAATAGCAATTGCATGTGGCCATTAGAATGATAAGGGCTGGAGGCCTGGCATTCTTTTTAAGTAAGGTTTATCTTTCTTTGCTAATTTTCTCTGTAAAATTATCTTGGCCTAGGTTTTTTTTTTTCCTAAAGCCCATCCTAGCCTTCTGACATTTCCTGAATTAAACTGAAAGCATTTGTTCATAAACACCTTTTTTATTCTGTTCAGAGAAGGAGAATCAGGTTGTGAATGTGCATTGACATGCCTAGTATTAATTTTCAGTACTTCACCTTTTTTTCTTGTATTTTTAAGATGTACATTTTACAGAATGAGTAATGGGGTCTGACTTAGGAAATTGTCTCAGTAGTCTGATTTGTGTTCATGGTTAATGTCTAACTTTGACTTGTATTCAAAGTTCAAGTTGAAGCCTGTGGTTGAAATATAGAAATTTTTTCCAGGAGCTGAAGTCTAGTGGCTGAGATGGTGACCAGATTTGACTATCTGTGAGCAGGATCTTGGTGAAGAGCTCTTCCTGGGGTTTAGTTGTTGTTTAGAGCTGTTAAAGTTAACTGACAGTTATTCATGTAAACTCTTCAGAAGATTCGAGTATTATCTCTATGAAAAGGGCAGATAAGCCCTGCTTGTTGTAGGAGTGGATTAATAAGAAATTTAAACCAGTGTGGCTAGTTACAGCTGAGGTAGCTAATTTTATGGAAGTCAGAGAAGCTGTGCCAGTTCATGTCAGCAGCAAATCCCCCTCACTGATATGTGCCACTCTTGTGTACTACTGGACAAAGATAGGTTTGTCCTCTCCTTTTGCAGTGCCCCAACATCTCTGAGAAAGCCCCATGGACTTCTCCAGAGTACCCATCAGTACTAACACAACCAGAAGCAGTGTTAGGCAAGAGTTAGATGCTTTATTATAAGCATTTGTTGATAGAGGAAACAGCAGCAAAGTAGCCCTTTAAAGCCATTTTCCAGAGAGGTGTGTTGTCAGAGAGGACTGACAGAAGCATTAGCAACTACTGTCTGTTCCAGGGCTCAGACTTTGTGCAAGGTGGAGAGCATGAGCTGCTCTCATGCGAGGTACAAACTAGGACAGACGTTGGTGTCCTTGTCCCTTGGTGCATTTTTTACATCGATTACTTGGTCTGTGGTCATTTTCGCAATGTTTCGGATCATATAAAGATGCTACTGTTTTTATTCATATAGCAGTGGTTGAGAAGTTCACAAAAACAACCACCTTATTTTTCTACTCTTCTGACTCCCACCCCTTCTCTCTCACACGCCCCTCGCTGCCATCAGCCTTCGTTTTGCACAGCCTGGAGTTGCAGTTACTGAAGGCAGTGTGAGATGACACAGCTGAAAGTTCCCAGCCATAGTTGAGTGCTGAAGTATTAGTCAGCATGACATAAAGATTCACTTCTTTTCAGGTAGCTTTCACCCATAGTAATGTTTCTTGCTTTTAGAATGACTAGTACAATAGGGATAACATCTGTCCTTGGTTGCACGGTGTCCTAATTACCTGTCTATCATACAGCATTGCTTCCTGATGCACAAATGCAGACTTCTGGATTTTTCCTCCTTTGCCAGTAAGAAACCTCGTTTCTGCAACCCCCCAGTGTTCCTCACTATCTTTAATTTCTAATGTCAAAGCTTAATGACTGTGAATTGAAATTAGGCTTTTATTCTCTCTTGAGAATACACGTTTGATGCAGAAATAATGTCTTGGAGTCTAAAATGCTATAGTCTACAGCAGTAATGGTGTGATGGAAGATCTGTGCTGCAGATAGGAAATACCAGACCGCTATTTCAAAATAGCAGAAAGCCTTTACATTTTTTTTTAATTTTTTATACTGAAGTTGAGGGAGCTCTTTGGGGTGATCTTGTTAGTGAAATTCGTTCATAACTTGAGTCCCTTTTGCTTTAGAACATGATTTTGTTTGCAGAATTTAGTCTCTTTGGCAGTGACTCTTGAGTACTGCCCTATTTGGAACAGGTACAGGCTTCATTTTCCTAACCTGGGATGCAGCATTAGAGTTGCACTTCTAGCAATGTCATCGAGAGTGCTTGAAATACTGAATTGTCCCTTGAAACCATTAATCTTGCACACATGGAAGGGGACAGCAGGATGTTGTAAAGCTTCTTTACCCTACACCATACCCTGGCATTGGAAACTGGCCTGGGCATTTTCGCTGTCTCTGTAAGAATGTTGAATTTGTACAAATGAAGAGGGAAGGAAAAGGGAGAAATCTATCTGAGCTTCTTTTTGCAAAATGTACAGGTGCCCATACTAAAGAACTGTTTTCTTTATGAACCAGTGCTGTCAATCAGCCCTTAATTTTCAGGCAAGGGTCTACAAGCAATCAGGTACAGCAAGGGTCCTGGAGAAGGTGTCTTTTTGTATCGGGGCGGGGGGGGGGGGGGAGATAATTGAGCCCTGTGTTTAGAGCTAGTGTGACACAGAGACAGAGCAGGCAGAGTGATCACCCAGCAAAGCCTAAAGGGAGGAATGTTTGCACAAACCAAAGCTGCAAGGAGTGCAAGAGGTGCTGCAGCTTTCTGTTTCCCGAAAGGCTCGATAAATAACAGCGAAAGTGATGCTTTGACCAGATGAAAGTTAGGGCAGGTCAGAAGCTGTTTTACAGCCTCTTTTGCTGGCCCTGCTAACCTGTGCATGGTGAGCTGGGTCACCTTTCAGCAGGAGGGCTGCAGTGAAACCAAGTCTGTGGCAATGATCCCTGATGAAAAGTCCTTCATGACTTTCCTAAATAGGTGGAGTTTTCCTTTTAAGTAGCTGTGCCTGAGAGGATGTTGCTGCTGTTGTGGTGACACTGGGGTGTTGCTAAGGCTATAGGAAGTCAGTGCTGATGTATCTGTATTGGTGGTATGCTATATGTGGACTGAAGAAAAATGGATTGTATGGTTTCACCACCAGAGTTCTGATCTCCTCAAAGGATGTGGGTGTGGGTCAGAGACTTCACGTGGCAGAGAACAAAAATCTTGGCCAGCAGTTCAGTGTGCCTGGTGGTTTTTGATGTCTGTACTGCTGTTCCCAAGTTTGGGAGGGTTATGAGAGGGTAGGAGGGGTAGCACTACAGTGTCACCTGCCTCTGTGGCTGTGCGTGCACGTGCCCTCAAGCACGTGCTGGTCCTTGGGCAGACCTTGATACTCCCCAGGTACCTGGTACTTGTTATGGAAGGAGTCTGAAGTGAAGTTAAAGAATGTCCTGTAACTGACCCCTGTGCAGGCATCCGAGAGTGTGGGGTGAAGGGGTAGATCTGTGAGAGAAACATGCATTTCACAGACTTTCAGCAGTTCTCTTGCTATGTGAGCACACAAATTACTGTTTGCAGTGATTTCCTCTAAGAGCTCCACAGTGCTGCAGCCCTGACTTGCATGGCTTTACACTTCAAAAGCCTCGAAGGATGTCATTTTGCAGGGCTTTGTCCAGCTTCCTTAGCAACTTTAGGCAAATCACCTTTGCTCTGTGAAGTTTCATCATTAGTTCCATGAGGGTAGCTGTTACCCTGCTGCGGGGGGGCAGGGGAGAGCTGTGTTGTGAGGCTGCTTTGTAATTTGTAAACTACATTTGCTGTCCTTGGAGAGCCTCCATTAAGTGAAAGAATCCCCACGATTAACAACCCCCTTCTGCCCAGGAATGCTGTCAAAGCACAGTATGCCTAGAGCTATCTGGTCTGAGAAGGTTGCAAAAGTTGTCAGCATGTTTTAGATTGCATTTCACAATAATCTGCTAAAGTAGTATGTTCCATCCTGTATGCAAATTGAACTTTGTCAAATTGTCTTACCACAAGATATCTATATTTGATACTATATTTCTTTCTCACAGATTCTGCCTGGCTTGTTCATTGGCAACTTTAAAGGTAAGATTAGTTTTATTATTATCTCTAGGATTACTTAGCAAGAGTCCTAAAGTGTTTTGCAGGCACTCAGAATTCTCTGGCATCTCTGTAGCTTTTTAACCCCATCTTGCTTCATGTCTGGATTCACCTGGTAGCACTTAAAGAAGAACTCGTTTGCTCTCTCCTCTGTGTGCTGTGCTGCAAGTACTTTGAGAAAAGTAAAATGAATACCATCTCCTTGGAGTATGCTTCAGCTGGAATTCCTAAACATTGGCCTGCCTTAAACGATTCCCGTGCTTGGCAAGCAAGCCTGTGGGCCAGGCAGATTCTTTGTAAGGCTTATTGCAAGTCCTCCTTATGAGTAAAGGCTTACTATACCTCCTGCTCATTGCTTTCATTATTTTGGTTATTTATAACAACTGCTAAAGAGTTCTGTTGTCACCGCTTGTGAGACTGATATGTCTGCTGCTTGCAGCCTGACCACTGATACTCACACTGTCTCTGTTGCAGATGTAAGTTTCTATGGATTTTTTTTCCTTCATGCATAAGGTTTATTTTTTGTGTACAGAAAAACAGACACATTTAGAAATCACAGAAAACTTTATGCAGACATCCAAATAAATGACCTGTTCTCAAAACACTTCCTTAGCAGCAGTTCTGGCAGTTCTCTCTCTACACAGAAGTAAACCACTTGTGCATGTACAGTGTATCTGACATAGATGTGGACCCCATATTTCCTATGCTTGGGTAAAACAGCAAAGCAGGGTTCACAGGGGCTCCTGCAATAGATACCCCGTCCTTCCTGGGCAGTCTGATACCACACCCAGTCTGTTAAGGCTGGCAACATCTACACTGGATTTAGATGGTGTTGCACCTTCTCTCTGCCTCATGCCCACTGTTCCTTCCACGCCTCTCCATACCAAAACCCGAGTTCAGTGGTTTTTGCCTGATTTACCTGCTTCTGGATCTGCTGACCCATACTATGGATCCAGTGCTTGCTGCCCCTTGGGACATGGAGCTGATAAGTTTGTAAGGCAGCTCGGACGTACATGTGAGGTTAAAAGCTGCCTTTTGCCACACCATAAACACAAGTACAGTGGCTACTGTTTGAGGGAGTTAATCGTGCCGTGGTAAGGAAAATGAGAGGATAGAGGTGATTTCATGCTGATAATGAAAGGGGGAAAAAGAAAAATATAGGAAAAAAAAGAAAATAAGGCCAAAAGGGTAGTTTTGAAAGCCTTTGGATGGAACCATTGCATGGTCTGATGACAGAATTAAAACTTGGTCACAGCCATGTTACTTCCTCTTTTTGTTTTCTTTTCTCTTCCTGAAGTAATTCAGGCAAGGGGTGGAATTGGGAAGATGTTGGATAGTCGAGTTCCTTAGGTTTCAGGTAGGGTGGTAACATGGCTCCCAATCAGTCCCTCTCACCATGGCCATCCCACTGGTAAGCCCTTGCCCAGGGGAGTGAAACTCAGCAGGAGCATCTGTTTGCTGGTGCAGCTCTGTTTTCAGAGCAGGGGACTTGGCCAGGGTTGCAGAGTGAGTCAGCATCTCTGCCCACGCCAGGCCTGTGGCCCTGTCTCTCCCCGTGTGCCTTGGGAGTGGCCCTGGAATTGCAGGGCAGGTCACACCCACGTGGAGAGCAGAGGTGTGCAGGTGGAGGTGCTGTGGCTGGGAAGTGTCTCTGGGAACCTCACTGAAAAAAGCAGAGGGTGTAATGCCTCTGCTTACCTCCAGAAAAGAGAGGAAAGACTTTAACCCCAGTGCTTGTTTTATGGAGTCTGTTTTTTTAAATTAATTAAAGTACAAACAAAAATGTCCGTTTATTTACTGCCATGACCTTTGCTAAGATTACATTTAATCATTACATTCTCCCCTCACAAGTACCTGTTATAATCTCAGATAAGCTACCATACTTGGAGAGGAAAAGATAGGTTTTGCAGTACTTCACTAATACGAGAGCGTGCTTTTACAATTCTTACCCTTTTCTGCATTCCTTGTGCCTCAACATCCCCTTGCCTCACTGCTTAGGAGTAGTTGCAGCAAGCTCTCTGTGCGGTGAAGTCATCCCATTTAGGAACAGGATGTTGGTTAATTACCAGTGTATTTTTCTGGAGGACTTTGATCCTTATGTTCTTGGGGCATGTTCTGATTTGTGAGACTTTTTTAAAAAGTGACTAGTGAGCATTGAGGCTGCCACGAAGGGGATCACTGACTGAGAAATACTCAGCAGCATGTGCAGTTGGGACTGGTCAGAGTATCCTGATTTAGGCAGCTGAAATGACTAGCTACTCATAAAGGGAGAGATTTATAAAATTATTTCCTGTAATGCATTTTTGATCAGTCTCCCGTTTTTCAGCTTAAGATTGATAGCTTGAAATTGAATAAAATTGCATCTTGTCAGTAAGAGGAGGAAACACTGAATCCCTGGTGTTGTGTGTCTTGCCCAGACACAGGGCTGAGGATTCTAGGCACTGAGTCCCTGAGCTGGGGTGGAGAGGAAGCAGCTTCTCCTGAAGTTGAGTCAGGGGAATGTCTGTAAATCGCTCTGATCTGCCCTCTGGAGGATAGTCTTTCCCCAGTGGCTCCTCAGGGAGCCTGGGCATGCACGGTTTCCAGAGCTCAATCAAAGTACCATCCTACTCACACTCCTGTCTTGCTGCTGCATGGGAGACCTCTGGGAACCCTGGCAGTCTGGGAAAAGGCACAGTTCTTCTAGATGCATGCCTTTCTGCTGAGTGAAAGTAGGATGTTTGAGATGTTAAACACTAATTCTGGAGGGCTGTTGTCTGGAGAAGGCATTCAGGAATTGCTCTGATTGGGGAATTATTATTCACCATTCAGCTATATTTCTGCTTTTAGGCCTAGTAAATTTAAATACAATCTATGACAGAGCAGTGCAAATTCTGCATTTGACTGGGAGATAAACTGAGGCCCAGATACAGCTTGTGAAATGAACCTGTGGCAGAAATGGGAGCTGAGCTTGCTGCTTCTGCTTTGTTTGGTGCTTCACAAACCTCTAAGCACATAGACTTGAGAGAGGCTTTAGTAATCACCTTAAGGGTCTTTAGGGTAGAAAGTTACATGTAGTGCTGATTATGAAAAGCACTGAAGTATCTCCTGAAATCCCCCTAAGTCGACAGAGCTTGAGTATGTCTCTGAAAACCTTTCCTGAATAAGCACAGATTTTGGCATGTGTTCAAGTGCTTTTTATCTCACAGGCTCTATAAGCATGATTCAGCTCATCAGTAGCACATGAAAAGTGTGGCATGCTCCTGAGAGCTTATATTTGAGATTGCACAGCTAGAGGGCAGAAAAATTCAAGAAGAACCATAGATGTCCATATAAAATACAAGACTGAGTCTGGTCTGAAAGCCCAGAAGGAAACAGCACTTGAGATTTTTTCTTTGAAATTGAAGGAGTAGTTATTTCTTTGCAAATGGCAGAGTAGCAGGCTAAGAGGGAAAAATGAGGGAAAAGAAAGAGGAAGTTAACTCCTCTTTCTGCCTATGGTTTTGGAGAAGATTTGTTTTGTTTCATTTGTACCTTACAGATGAAATACGGTCCTCTCAAAAGACAAAGAATTTATTGTGGGACTGCATGTCCACTTGTCTTCTGCACTGGAAACCTGATGGCCCTTTAAAGTCACCTGTGCTCACAACAAAAATGGTTGCTTTGTTCCTTAAGGGATTGACAGGACAGCCTGGTTCTCTGCACAAATGGAAAACAAAATCTGTTTCTTCTGATGAGAGATTCTTAGTGGGTGTTCAGTTTGCTTCCAAATCAAGAGGTGTGGCAGTAGCAGAAACCAGAGACTCAAGAGTGTTTCTACCTTGAATATTAAAGAGCTTGTGTTCTTCCTTGTTTGTAATCATTCAAGGTTTTTTTCCATGGAATATTTGGGGGCTTTTTAATTTGAAGGGGAAAGCCACAATATGAGGTTTAATTTCCCCAAAGAGTCCAGTATTGCTGTGGATGGTCTGGAGAGTCTTGGGGAAGTTTCTGCCCTTCCTATTACTAAGTGTATAAAAAGGCAATGCCCACCAAGTAGTTCTGCTGTGTTTCTAAAGTCAGTTAATTCCTGTTCTCATCTGCTTACTATTTTTTTAAGTTCCATTTCCTAAGGCTTTATATTAGATACTGAAAACAGGAGAGGATGGAGGTACCATTTCCTTTTTCAGCTTCACCTTTTGAAGGAAGACTATAGGTACTCCATTAAACAGAATACTGACCTCTTTCCCCACCTTTCTTGTTCCCCAAAAAGATCCTTCTGAGAGGATGGGACAAAATATATTTTAGAACAAAGTGTGAAGTGGAGACAGGAGAGTTGGAGGTTTTGTTCATGTACACAGTTTGTGTGTGTGTGTGTGTGTCTGTAACTGCACATAACTGGATTCAGGAACAAAGCTCTCCTGATGGGAAACCATTCTCAGTAATAGCTCTTAGTGCTCTGAACCACTGCAGAGGATGTTCTTCTTTAGGTGGCTGTCTCTCTATCTAGCTCTCTCCAAAGCAGAAGAGAAAGTGTAGACAAAATTTTGCTTTATATAATAAAAACAAGAAGATGTTATGATGATGAAATTGTCTCTATACATCTGCAGATTGAGACTTAATACTGTTGTACATGCTGGGCTGACTTGCCTTGTCTAAGAGGAAGTTCTTATCCCTCACCTTGCATTTCTGTGGAGGCACTAAAATACTGAAGACAGAGAGGATGGTTGTAGGTACATTTGAGACTTCACTACTGTACTATTGGAGTTGTTCAGTCATTGATGTGCCTTAACTGCAGTGGTTGGAGCTGTGTCTCTCTTTTGCTGACAGGGATGGAAGCACACTGCACTAGGTGATTTTCTCCCCAGCACACAGTAAGGCTTCCCAGAGCTGCAGGGAGAGAAATTCTGAGGCCGCAGTCCCATTTTGATGACTTTGGCATTGGTTTTGTATATAAGTATTTGTAGCTCTCTGCGTGAGTAGAGGTCAAGCTTGGAGTCACAGTATGAAACTGAGGGAAAAAAGGCTAAATGTGGGAGGGAGAGAGGAAGACTTCCCCAGTGTGAATTGTGTCATTTTGTGTGAAGAGAGAATTTCCCAAAGGCTTTACTCAAAAGTCCACATCTGCATTAGCTTAGAAGCATTTTGCTGTATGACACAGAATGTTAGGTAAGCTGTTGTTGAGGAATAATACTGCATTTGAGGCACTCTTTAGAGGATGCACAGGAGGGGGCTCTGGTAGGTAGGATTAATCATAACATTTGAAAATGGGGTGTTTCACACTGTGATTTCAAAATGTGAGCTTGCATGAGCTTGTACAGCATTGTGCTACAGCAAAGAAGTTAGAATTGCAGTGGTGGTGGTGGTTCTTTTGGTTTTTGGAGGTTCTTTACATAACTTCTAAATTTTTTTTTTGTTATTTATGGTATGAGACTGTGAGTGACAGGATATATTATTTGTACTGCTGTTTAAATAGCCTTATCTGTAGTATCTGTAGAGACTTAAGGCAGGTGCTGGGGAACCAGGGGAATTTCCCCTTTGTAAACTGTTTGAAGTTTAGATCCAGAAGTAGCTGGGAAGCTTTTTCTCCTCTACTTTAGTGAATTGAATGCTTATTTCCCAAATATATTAAGGACTTGTTGGCTACCTGGTCACATAGGTCTGGGATGGCCATTTCCAGCTTGTTTCTAGGAATATCTGAAATCTCAGTGTATAGTTTTGATTTGCTGAAATTCCTTTAGCCTGAGTCTCTGTTAACTGAAGAACTAAGGTATTTCAGTCTTTTTGAGTTGTACTATGTCCATTAGGCCTTTCAAACTAATTCAAAGCAGTCAGCATTTAATTTGGATCATATCTTCTTTTAAAGCAGTTTGCCTTGTGTGGCAAGACATTTCTTACCACATAGGTCATACTGATAATTAGAGATTGGGGTCTCATTGTGCTAGGTGTACCTTAACACCGTGAATTCCAGCCAGCATGCTCTGGAGTCTGCCCTTAGTCTTTGTAAGACAGAAAACTGATTTTTAGGGGCACTTAGGCTGGTTTCTGGGTTTCCAAATCCTTGCCTGCTTAGGCATTCCCTAAGGAATTGAGACTGTCCTACAAACTGTTAAAAAAATCTGAAGGTCAGGTGGATTAGAGGATGTCGCCTGGCGAGCATTAGCATTTCTTCTTTGAAATGTTTTCTCTGAGATTTTTAGGAAATTTTATTTGTTCTGTGAAGCTAGGCTTTAATTCTGTTTCAGATAGAATTTGTGTTAATTCTCTCCTGAAGGATTAGGCATCTGTGTTGATCATGCAGGCTTGAGCAGTAGTGAATAAAATCCTTGCAGTTTTAACTCTTTTTTTCATTTTATTAGCTGTAGAGAAGCTTTCATAATTGGATTAGGTTTAAATTTCATTGCTTGTTACTGTGCTCACTTGAATCTTGTCTATGGGGCAGTATAATTAAATGTCCAGCTCTTCTTTGTGATGTAGAGAAGGCATTGAAACGTTATAGTAAGTGGATAAGACGACCCGAGAGATGCTAATTGAACTCTTGCATGTACATAAAGAACGTACAGGTGATGCTATTATTTTTGTACCTAGAGAGAGCCGGTTCGAAACCTTTGTGGTCAGTGCTCTCTTTTTGTGTGCAACCAGGCTAATGTGAAAAGATTGTATGGGCAGGTTTCGAAGGCAGGTGTTCCCATCACAAAACCACTGCTGTACTTACCGTGGTGTGCTGTGCCATTCTTAAGCAAAAAGGTCAAAAGTAGATGGGCACAAGCTAACTTCTACCTGTATTGGTGGTTCTTTCAGGTTGTTTTTTGACCTGCTGATAGTTTAGTATGGGGAAAGTTGCTCACTGATGACAGATAGTCTATTTTACCCTTTTTTCTCATAGAATCAAGCCCATGGTGTTGCCGTATCTAGCATCAAATTTTCAGTCACCTCAGTTTTCTTTCCAGTTTTGAATGTCTGAAACCCCTTGGTTACAGGTCTAGGAACCACCTTTTCACAACTGCACTTCCTTGCTGTAGCATTTTGCTTTTTTATACATTTGATATATTTATCACCTGTCTCTCTTTAGACTTAAAATTATCATTTGTATTGGCTAAATGCACATTTTTCTCTGCTGGTTCACCGAAAGTAAGAATCTTGTTATCATCGTGGCTTGTCTGCAGAGACCTCAGTTCAAGTGATATGGTTGGCTTCCCTTCTCAGACCTGGATATCACAGGGTCTGTTTCCCAAGTGAAAATGTATTCCCTGAAGGGGGATTTGTGGGTAGAGAGGAGGTCAGATATTTCTTGTACAGCTCTGAGTGCATGTTCAGATGGCCATCACCTGCACACAGGCATGCACAGACTTACATTTCAGATGCAAAATACATGAAACTTCTGACTTGAGAACACATTCCTGAGTCACTTAAGCTTGGTCTTTATATAGTATATAATTTGTTTTGGAGTTAGAAATGTGTCTTCCCGTTACCCACTCTGATGATGGTGTTCTAGAACAGCTGCATTTGAGGTTTTGCCTGACTTTATGCAGCTTCAAAAGGAAATGTATCAACAATAAGTAACTTTTCAAGGTGCACAATTGAAATGCTATTTCAAGAGATTAAAAAAAATATCTTCCTTTTTTCCCTCTATCACAGATGCCCGAGATGTAGAGCAATTGAGTAAGAATAACATTACGCACATTCTTTCAATCCATGACAGTGCCCGCCCTATGCTTGAGGTAAGAGTTATGGGGGACTCCACAGTAAATCATTCCTTTGCAGTTGACTGTCACAGTCATCTTGGGGTTAATTTTTTGTTCTGTGCAATTGATGTTTTGAGACTGATTTTCTTGAAAGCTGTAGTTTTGAGATCCAGCCACAGGTTTTGTTGTTGCTGCTGTTATAACAACAAGAAAAGTAACTGACAAGGGAAAAGAACTACACTGTCAGTCTGTATAACACAATAATGAGATTGTTATTAATTTAATAGTAAAGGTAAGTTTCGTTCTGGGTAGAGTTTAAGCATCACATAAACAGCATTCCTTCCCCAGTACTAACCCTTCTGTGTACTTGGGCCCCTTCCCTTTATGGCAGATGAGTTTGCAGTCCTTTTCTATGTGAAATGGCCTTATTTAGGCTTGGAGTGTGGGAGGAACCAGTGATCCTCACATAATAGATCTAAAATAGCAGGGCATCTGTAGTCTTCAAAACTTTACATAAAGTATTATTCCCATTTTACTGAAGGGAAACTCATCTGAAGACCTGTATTTACTGTGTTATCTTGAGCAGGGAAGGAGCTGGGAACAGGATACAGGTCTCCTTTGTTGGAATGCTATGATTTCTTCTTTACACCAGCTTACCTTGGAGGGGAGTCTGCCTGGGCTTTGCTACATCTTAAAATCCGGCTATTTGATTTATGTCAGGAACTATTATCCTCTAAAATTTGTTCGTTCCTTCCGTGCATTCCACTTCTCATGAAATGTGGCAAAATCGTGGGTAAGGCAGTAGTTGCTGTTAGCCCTCATATGCTGCTGGGAATCTCTGCTTTTCTTTTTCTTCATGCAAAATGTCTCCAGTGATTTCAGTTCTTAAACTACAGAATTTCCACTTCTCCCAGGCAAGTCAATAGGTAAGCCAAACAAGAGGTGTCCCCAGTAGTCACAGTCAACCCCAATATCAAGGTAATAGTAAACTCTGGGTTGACCTTGAATTTATAAATGTGCTGCAGCAGATTTATAAATGTGCTTCATAAAATAAAATGTGCTTTAGCTGTTGGCTTTGTTACACTGTCAATTTGACTTGTGTTGTGCCTGATGCTTGTTAAGTCTGAAACAGACTGAATTTCAAGAGTGCTTTTAGTTGAAGAGATAAACATTTGTGCTGAGTAAAGGAGATGTCATGTTGCCTCTAGGGTGCTGGTCTTTAAAATGAATGGAATTTTGTTTTGTTTTATCATATTAGAAAAGTAGGAAGACAGATCAGCTGCATGATACAGATCAGCTGCAGCCTCAGGCCAGTGCTTCTGGTGGTGGTGGTGGTAGTTTTGGCAGCCCACACACCACCCCCTTGCTTGTGGTGATGCGTCTGTTTGTGAGGCTGCATGGTAAATAGAACTGGGAGCTTTTGTGGTTTAAATATAACCAGGGCACCATTTCTTCCTTTAGTTACCACCACAAAAGTCGTGAAGGATTATGCTTACCCAGCTCTGCTCCCAATCTGGTTCACAGCAGCGTCTCAAAAGTAACAGTGGCACATGAACAACAAACACGTGAACAGTGTAACTGGTTGAGGATGGACTTGCTTTAATCACCCCTGCTTCCAACTGTGCCTTCGATTTTCTCTGCATACAGTATAGTTCCTTTAAAACTCCTCCCCAGTTCCTAAAGTAGTGTAAGGATTTCAAATTCCATTTCTTTGGGAGCTGAGCTAATTTTGATTACTTTATCAGTCATGGTCTTACTGCGGTGATTGTTTGTGACTGAATGCTTCTGTTCAGGAACAAAAGCCTAGAAAACTTTTGCTAGGTTTGGTTACTTCCTTTGTTATTTACATCTGTGCCAGGTTTTAGGTGGGTTTGTTTACAGCTTGTGTGTCCACATTGTGCTTGGGGATTGTTCTCATGTCCACTGAAATCAAATAGAAATGTTTTCCCTATGTGTATCCCTCACCACCTTTCTCACCAAATTTCACTCGTGGAAAGTGATTACTTTTTGTTCAGAAATCATTTGATGTTATTCAGACTTCTAAACATGCAATTGTGGTGATAAGGAAATGTCTTTTCCCTGAGATTCCCTGTTTCATGTGTATGCATTTATGTGAATGCTGATCACCTGTAAAAAGCTGCCTTTGCTTCTGCAGTGGTTGCCTTTGTCTTTAACTAAGAATATTTTATCTCCAGAATTCCCTAGTCCTGTAGGAGATGTAGGAACCTGTAGGAAATTCTACAAATAATTCATTAGACAAAGCTTTCTGTGCATGCTAAGGAGGGTAAGTGTTTTTTGATATTGAAAAGCCAGTACTGTATTAGTAGCATGTTATCAAAGAGAATTTGGTCTTTTCTGCCTGTGTATGGAACAAAGAATATGGATGCATACTTTAACTCAGAAGTCACAAATTAACAACATCTTGCTTGTCAGATTTTGAAGTTTCATCACTGTTTTGATGCAATAATACATCTGAGTGGAGCACTTAAAGTGGTTTATCAGAAATACTGATTCTATACACAGTGGGTCTTGTGGGTAGAGAATGAGAATGCCTAATCTCTCTTTGTCATTCATAGTCAAAAATGCAATACTCAAGAAATGGAAACAAACATCAGTCTGTGCGATGAACACCAACTTGCTATGGATTGTAAAACTGTTTTCTGCTGTAGTAACTCGAGGCATTGTCCCTCTCTGTGATGTTACAGACTGTTTTTACCTGGTAGTTTGAAATGCTCACAGTACCTTTTAAAAAGTATGCTTTCCTGTGTGACTTAGGTTTTGGGTATAGGTTGCTTCAGTTCCTCCTAAGTTATAAGCTATTAGAAAATGATTGAAGAGTTTCACAACAAAGTATTATATTGGTTAGGTTACATGTGCCTACTGAGATATACTTAAAAAAAAAGTTTTCTTACAGAAATTTGCTTTTGGACATTATCTCAATCACCATTTACAAACCCTTATGGATGTCTGATTCATGGTGGCTCATAATCAAAGTTTCGGAAGTCATGAGTACTTTCAAGCTGGAATAACAGGAAAAAGTAGGTATAAAATTAGTTGAATTCTAAGACTTCTTACACCTTTAGACATGGCTAGCTTGCATGAAGTGAAGACACAGGATTGTTTGTAAGACTTCAAGTGATTTACACTGGAAAAAATTGCCAAAATCTGGCCTGAACTATCTTGCCATATTCCATATTCTTTAGTTCTTTTGCATAAAATGTTTCAAAGAAGTTTTTCCTCTAATAAAACTGACTTTGAAATATATTCAGAGAGCATTCTAAGGCTATTTTTCCAACTAAGTGTACCAGTATTACACAGGATCTTAAGCAATTTGGTGAGAATTTTGTAGTTTAAAGATGCATGTTTATACCTCCTGTGATACAAATATCTATCTCATGGAAGCCCTATGGGTAGCAGGTAGCATGTCCAAGAGAAAAGTGTGCATGCCATATGGAACCAGGTTTGTTATTTCAGATGTAATGAGTGAGAGCAGTGTCCAGCAGCACCATGTGTGCTCCCTCAGATGCACAGGGGCAGCAGCCTTGGTGAATCAAGTTGTTTCCTTCAGAGCACTTTGGATGGCTGCCCATGGGACCCTCACAGATGTTTTATAAATCCACATAAGAGCCATGAGCAGAGAAGAATAATTAGGTTTCTTGCCACCTGCTTTTTCTATTCTATTTCTCCATTAGTTTAGGTTTTAAGATTTCTATTCAGAATATGAGACACTGAAAGGTAGATGGGGAAATATGTCTCCAAGTGTGCTTTAGATAATAGCTTGTCTGGCAACAACCTGTAGGATCCATCCAACAGGTTGTCTTGTGTCTAGGCTTCTGTAAAGCCTTTGACATGGTACCCCACAGCATCCTTCTCTAAATAGTGAGATGAATGTGATGGCTGGACTGTCTGGTGCATGAGGAATTGCTTTTATGGTCACATCCAGACGGTCAATAGCTCAATGTCCAGATGGAAACCAGTCATGAGTGGTGCCCCTCAGGGGTCTGTATTGGAACCACTGCTGTTTAATATCTTCATCAATGACATAGACAGAGGGATCAAGTGCACCTCAGCACATTTGCAGATGACAAAAATTTTTGTTCCAGTTGCTCGAATTAAGGTGTGTAAAGGTATATCTTGTTAATCATAACAGAAGAATATGGTCGCGGGTCCACTGAGGTGTTTATCTCTGGATTTTCCAGGTGTTTAACCCTCTTCTGGGGTTTATATGGAGATGAATGTGGGCCCAACTAAATAGACTGTTGATGTGGATTGTGCAACAGCTTGAAAATAGCTGCATCTCATTCTGGAAAGTGTAGGCTGTGGTGGACAGTCATGTCCAAGAAGCTGAATTTACAAGCATTCTAATTCATTCTCTCATTATTCCTCCCCACAACCACAGGTTTAAATGCTGGTAGAAGGAAGAATGCTTCCTCTGCTGCATTGGGCAGTGGTTGCTGTTTGCAAAGCAGGAAGGAGGACAGTGTGAGGCCTGGGAGAGGGAGGAGTACTGAGTTGTTCTTGTCAAACAGGTGCTCAGACCCAGTCCCAGGGAGGTGTCATCCCCAAAGAGAGGCAGGGATGGATAGGCATTCTGTGGGTCCCATTTCTGTGTGGAAAGTCCATATCGGGTCTGTATGTCATTGTGGCTGGCAAATGACGTGTCTCAGATTCAGACTGGAAGGAAGCAAGACTTTGAGTGTGCGGGTTAGTAATTGCTGGAATATATTTCCAGAGGTAAAAAGGTGGGTTTTCTCATATGCTTCATTTTTGTGTGGAAGTTGATTCAGATGAGGCTGGGTTGTAGCAGTCTTTACACTTTGCATTTTAGAGCTGGAGCATTTCACAGTGCTCGGTCTGTCTGAGACATTTTGAGGTGCCAGTTGTGGTGACTGTTGTGAGCATTGCAGACACCTGTCCATCAGTCAGGAAATGGACTGAAACCAGCAGCTTCTTTCTCACAGTCCACCACACATTTGTCAGTTGCCAGTAATTTTGCTGCTGCTCTTGACCTGCACCAGGGGTTTGATCTAGTAAATGTATGAATGCCATTACCAGTCGCCTGTGATTGTGGAGTCCTTTGGCATTAATTTATTTATAGCATTATCATTGTCAGATTGACTCCTGCTGTGTCACAGGAAGCTTTGATGCTGCACTCATCTGGTAGACATCATAACAATCACAGTAATGTTGATTTTAAATTAACAAGAGTTCATGTGGGCATGCCTGTACTGTCCCCTGTCACAGAAGCTCTCAGTTGTTCCCTCAGTTAATGAGGAACTGCATTAAGATTAGCTTTTTGCATGTGTGGTGCCTCTGTATGTACGTCAGTTTTCTTTCTTTGTTTTCTGTGGCTTCAGAATATTTGTTTGGTTTTTATTTTCAGTATGTTGATCTTTTCCCCCTCATTCTGCAGAGTTGGCCAGAGCACCCTAAGAGGACAGTTATCTGTTTTTCCTTTGTATTCTGATGCCATTAACAATATCATCTTAGTCTGGTATGTGCTGTCTCCAGAGCAGTGGTTTTCCCCTCTTTTTTCCTGAATTTGACTACCTTCATAAGTGTTGATACGGTGAGTGGGTGGAGGCATGGAGAAGGCAGAGAAAAGCTGGTTGCTGACTGAACTACTATGTGTGGTTTTGAGTAGCACAATATAAAAAAGACATTGAGTTATTGGAGAGTGTCCAGAGAAGGGCCATGAGTGTGGTGAAGGGCCTTGAGGGAAAGCCATATGAAGAATAGCTGAGGTCACTTGTTCTGTTCAGCCTGGAGAAGAGGAGACTCAGGGGAGACCTCATTGTGGTCTTCAGCATCCTCTGGAGGGGAAGCAAAGGTGCAAGTAATGATCTCTTCACTCTCATGACCAGGACTTAAGGAAACAGCATGAAGCTGAGTCAGGGTAGGTTTAGGTTGGTTTTCAGGGAAAAAGTTTTTCACCCAGAGGGTAGTTGGGCACTGGAACAGGATCCCCAGGGAAGTGGGCACCAGTACCAAACCTGTCAGAGTTCAAGAAGTGTTTGGACAACACTCTCAGGGAACTTGGTGTAGTTCTTGGGGTGTCCCGTGCAGGGCTGTGAACTGGATGATCCTGATTGGTCTCTTCCAACTTGGCACAATCTATGATTTTTAAATCTCTTTTGTCCAGTCTATCAGTTTATGCAGCCTGCACAACTTAAATGAAATGTAACTTTGGAAGTAAAGAACTTCTCAGACAGGTTGTCTTATAAAGAATTTTAAATACTTTTTTTCTTTTCAAATTCTAAATTTTTTATTCTAATAGAAATAGGGTTTCAAAAACTTAGTCTGAAAGGGAACTGAAAGAGCACAACAGTTAAAAAGCTCTGTGATGATATTTTAGAAAAATCTTTCATACTCCCTGAGTAAACAGTCAAATGCATTAATAGAATACAGGTAATGAAAAGATGCTGTAACTGGAACAGAACCAGTAAGTGTGAGGAATAGAAGTTGTGGAAAAATAAGGATGCTGTGGAGGAGATGTATAACTTCTCTGCACCAGATTAATCACTGCTGAATGCTGTGATATACCTGTTTCATAAGGTCTTAAGGATGAGAAGCTTGCAACTGGGGAAATCACAAGAGGAAGTGCTGAATCAAGATTATGAATTAAAAATAAAGTGTACAACTGGCTGCTAAATTCAGACCTTTGGAAGATAGTGAGGAGCTAAATGAACACCTATGAAAAACTGAGAAATGTTTATAAGATAAATGGTCATAGCCTGAAGACCTGGTATAGATAATGGATTCATACCAGCTTGCATTAAGATATGGAATCTTGCTTCATATTTTTCAAGTCTGGCTGAATGTTCTAAGTCTTAATTCAGTTTTAGCTGAGCTTGATAATCTTGCATGTTTACCCATGATCTTTAGACTATACATGTGTGCTTTTTGAGAAAGCAGTCAGCTGTTTTAGAAGAACTGAAGTGGCAGCTCTGGCACAATGCAAGTAATCTGGTTAGCACAGTTTGTGGATTGCAATTTTGCAGCTATTTAGGTTCTGACTATAGAAACCTATAATATCTGCAGTTAGCACTTAATGTGATAACTTTGGCCTTATCTCCTTTAAGTTTTCGAATTCTTTCCTTCTATTCCAAGTTTGGGGAAACTTCTTTCTCTCATGGCTGCACTTTCTGGATTGAGTTAATATTTTTATGTATATGTATAACAGCAATTACCCTAAAAAAAAGAAGTCCTGTGTTATGTCCCCAGTTTCCTCACCTGATAACTTTGGAAGTGCTGAAAGCTGCCTTAGTGATTTATTTTGTAGTTATAGATTCAGAGAATGGCTTGGGTTAGAAGGGAATTTAGAGACCATCTCATTCCAGCCCCCTGCTTTGGACAGGGACACCTTCCACTACACCGGATTGCTCAGAGCCCCGTCCAGCCTGGCCATGAACACTTCCAGGGATGGGGCATCCACAGCTTCTCTGGGCAACCTGTTCCAGTGTCTCACCCTCACAGTAAAGAATTTCTTCCTATATTCTAATCTAAACCTACTCTCTTTCAGTTTGAGGTACTTTTCCCTTGTCCTATCACTACATGCTCCTGTAAAAAGTCCCTCTCCATTTTTCTTGTAGGCTCCCTTCATGGACTAGAAGGCCACAATTAGGATACCCCAAAGCTTTCTCTTTACCAGGCTGAACAGTCCCAATTCTCTTAGCCTTTTCTTATAGGAGAGGTGCTCCATCCCTTTAAACAAACATCTCAGTAGCCCTTCTCTGGACTCTGTTCCAGCAGGTCCATGTGCTCCTTGTTTTGAGGGCCCCAGAGCTGAATGCAGCACTCCAGGTGGGGGTCTCAGCAGAGCAGAGCAAAGGGGCAGAATCCCTTCCCTTGCCCTGCTGCCCACACTGCTTTGGATGCAGCTCAGGATGATGTTGGCTTTCTGGCCACTGAGTGTTCATGGCTGGGCTGTGTTGAGCTTCTCATCCAGCAGCACCCTCAAGTCCTTCTAGGCAGGGCTGCCCTTGATCTGTTCATCCCTCACTCTCCGAGGCCTGTCCTCACAGAGATAGTAGTCCAGAAAGCATTTGTCTGGACTCAAAGGCATATCACTGCTTAACATGAACTAACTAAAAAGGGAAATACTGGGAAACCAATCAGCTGTAATTTTTTTTTTTTAAACACAAAACATCAACATATGTTTTGTGTTTTTTTAAACACAAAACATCAACTGCTCAGGAAGTGGAAACAGCCAATCTATTAAAACTGTATTGCAATATTGGATAGCATGCAGAAGTCTTGAACTGTAAAAGGCCTTTCATAGATGAAAATTGCATCTTTATGACATGACAATTAAGACCCTGCTGCGTATCACTGGGCAGCATGTGCAGGTTCTGTTGTCAGTGAGATCCAACCCAAACACTTACAGGAACTGTTAAAGAGGAAGATGGTAAGATAGCCTTCAAAATCAGAGGTGCTATTATCATATAGCAAGGTCATGGCTGTAGTATAAAGACCAGCTCTACAAATCAATAATTTAGCCAAGTTGGACTGTTGCATTTCCATCCGTAGCACTAAACTCGTGTATCACCAGTGTTAGAAGCTGTTTGGTTTTCAGCCATTGTGTTAACTTCAAGAGAAAGTATACAAGCACTTCTAACAAAAACCCTTAACTTTCTTCTGATGTTTCACTGTCTTTTCATGGTAAAGGTTTCCCCTCATGAGATGTTTCAGAAGACCACACTGAGCAAAACAGCTACCATTTTTCTTTCAGGTGTAGCAGCACCAGATGATTCTAGTTTGAAGTAATGCCCTGTCTGGGGCATTGATTCTGCTTGTGAAGCTGGGAGCTCTGACTAATTTTTCAAATATTACCCCAGTAGCCCACTAAGAAGCCAACAGACTTGCACAAAGCAGCTTTTAAAGTGTGTCAGGCCAGGCCTTTATGATGGGGTCCTCCTGGCAGAGGCTGCTCTGGTGATGCACTAAATTAGCTCATAGTTTGACTTGCTCATCACACATGAGCTGTGTCAAGGGAAGCACATTCCTGTCATGGCAGGTGGCAGGGAGGAGAGGATGAGGACTGCTTGGAGCTTTCAGTGGTGGGCTGTTTGCATGAGGGATGTTGAGACCAGTAGATGTCTGGTGTCTTTGATTGCTTGGTTAACCAGAACAGGACAAGTGCTCTGACCTGCCTCTGCAGAGGACATGATGTGGAATGTGTTAACCCACACTTCTAATCACAGAATCATAGAATGGTTTGGGTAGAAAGGGACCTTAAAGATCATCTAGTTCCAACTCCCCTGCCATGGATGGGCAGGAACACTTTCCACTAGACCATCCAATCTGGCCTTAAACATTTCCAGGGATGGTGAATACACAGCTTCTCTGGGTAACCTGCTCTAGTGTCTCATCACCTTCACAGTAAAGAATTTATGTTTAGTATCTAATCTAAACTTCCTCTCTCTCAGATTGAACCCATTGCTCTTTGTTCTGTCACTGTATGCCCTTGTAAAAAGTAAAGTGAGCTTATTCCAGAGGTGTAGTGATCGTGTTCCAGCATTCCCTTAAAGAAAGAGGCAGTTGTGATGTATTGTTTTATTGTAGCACTCAGGGACCCCCTTGAGGGTTCAGGGATAAGTGTGATTGGTAGTGCTCAGATATGCCCTGACATGCCTGGGAGCTTGAATAAATCATGTAGTTAAGACAGACTAACGAAGTCCTTCCTCTCAGCTGAAGTCCTGTAAATACTCTTGGTATGTCCTGAAGGAGATAAACCACAATTTAATACAAAGCCATTAGTGTTTTCTCCCACTCTGCATTCTTTCATGAGACAGGTTAGAGCAAGAATTCAGGGTTAGAATTAGAAATAATAACCACAGCTCTGTGCAATTAAAAAAAATCTTTAAATTTTCAACATTTGCCTCTTTTAATTTTAGAGATGGGGAAAGAGGGTTTTCACAGGACACTTTCTATTTGTGATTGGCACATTCCAGCTTTAAGGAGCTTTTCAGTAGTGTCACTGAGACTACTTCCTAAGAAAACTATGAACCAGCATTGTAAAAAATTCTGACATTGTATTATTCCTGATAGTAAGAATGAAACATATGAATTCTATTGCAGAAGCATCCCATTTGCTGCTGTTCACATTGTTCATGTAATCCCAATTTTGCTTATAATATTTTTCAAAGCCAAACCTGAGTGTGTTGTTCGCTCAAGTCAATTAGTGGTTATCCTAGGCTGAAACACAAATGCATTTTCTATGAGTCATTAATAAAATCAGCACTAATGGTGATTGCTACAGAAAGTAACTGAAAGGACAAACGGTTGAACGGTTTTCAGTTTAGCAGGTTCAGTTTGGTACATTACTGGACTAAACCCTTTATAAACTCTCATTGGTTTGGCTTGAGGAAGCTTTGTGCCGGCTGTTTCCCACTTTAGCTTTTTTGCTGAAATGCCCCTAAACAAAAATAAGTCCTCCTGTCCTCATCTGTTGATGTGACGACTCAAATTAACACATGGTTTTTGACTAACCTGAAAGAACTTGCCAGGTGCTGGAGGTTTTCTATTTGCATCTTGGTTCACAAATATAAGTTTAGGGTTTTATGTTTAAAAAAAAATTCTTGGAAATCGTTGATGGTATCTTTACATAAATTTAAATAGAATAGTTTAATGCCAAAAATACAATATTGCTCTTTTTGAACTTTTTTTTACGGACCCTTCCCCCTACTCTTTGCCCTTGGAGAGCAGAAATTTTGTAATTTGATGTTCTTTCCCCCTCTCCTCAACTTTTAAAATCTGACAGTCTAGATTCAGGCTTCCAATGCTAACTAGAAGCTCAGAAATGTATGTACAGCAGTGGCAAATATGATATTCTGAAGACCATCTGTAAAAACATTACTGGAAAACCCACTGAACATGAAATGATGAGTAGCATTTTTAGTCCTTCTTATCTTCGTGCAAGCTGTTTTGTGAGTGCTCATTTTATATAAGAATCACTGGGCAGTTTCCGTTCACATATAAAACACATATTAGTATAGTTAAGATGTAATCAAACTGATTATCATTCTCAATGACTTCAGAATATCTTTGATCTTTGCAAAGGAGCAGCCATCTGTATAGGTGCTGCATTTGTCTTGCAGTACTTTTTGCACTTTATCCTGTTCCAAGCTGAAATCGTTCTTGGTATTGTACAATTGAATTTGTGTGTGCTCTGCAAAGGTCCTGTTTTCAGTCATTGATCCATTAGCTGACATTTAGCTGACATAAGCTGGCACTTAGAGATATGTCATTCTGCTACTGCAAAATTCTACAAGTTCTTTCAAAGAAGCCCAAATGCCAGTTTTTACAAATTTAGTTAAAATGAAGTTGGAGTTTTAAAAATAAGATTCTGTTTAAGTAGAATAGAAAGAGAGTTTTCCCTATACTAGACTGTTGTGTTCCTGAGCACTGAATGAAATACTGGATTTAATAGCAAAGATGTAATTATCTTTTTAAAAAACTAATGATATTGGGAGAGTCTTGTTCTTTAGTCTTACTGACTTTTCCAAATGTGACAAAACTGTTCAATTTCCAACCTTAGTAAATCAACCTCTAAAATAATTAGAAGGTTGAATATTGACAGAATTCCATTAATACGTTATTGACTGTAGTGTAAGGCTTCTGCATATATATGTATGCACCTGAAATCTGGTTTAATCCCTTGATCTTCACTGCAGTAGAACTGGCCTATTAATTCCAGAATCTGTGATGAAAGTGTTGTTGTTTCTCAAACAACAGTGAATTTTAGAAATTTTACTTAACTCCCCCTTGTTTCAGCTTTGACAATCTTGAAATCTGAATACTTGCCATAGTTTTGTTAGCTCTCACTGTATCGGTTTAACTGCAGCACTCAGTTTCAGGGCCTACGAGAGAAATCTAGTTTTGGTGGTTACTCTGCTGAAACAGAAAACAAAAAAAGTAAATTATATTTTATTTTACTGGGGTTTTTTTTTGGGACAATGATAACAGGTAACATAACCAAAAGAAATGGAAGCACTGCTGTTATTTGATGGGGGCCTCAGTTAGGATCACCATGTAAGTAATAAGCAAAAAGTCTGGGAGGGGTGTGTGTGTGTTGGAAGGTAGGGGTGTTTGGTGGTAAAGGTGATTGATGAAGAAAGGAAAGTGTGCAGTGATTTCAAAGTAAGAAGTGGAAAGTAGTAGTGAATTGAGATAAGCAGAAAAATGCTGTGTTCAGCATCTCATTGCCCTAGGAGCTTGGGTTTGTACCCATTCCATATGTTGGGGATGTTATATTACCTAATAACATACATAGATTCCGTGTAATTAAAAAGGCTGGAGCAATAGATTTTAATTGGATACTCTGAGGAAAAGTGTGTTTGGAGAGATAAAGCATGACTGAAATAGCTGTCAGCTGAAGAAATTTTCAAATAACAATATATATGTAAGAATATGCAATAAATAAAGGGGTTGTATTACTTTGTATAGGATTTTAAAAGGTGTTCCTCTTTTCATCAGTTTTTAGGCTTTGCAAGCTTTTCCCTTTGTTTCGAATAAAAACCATGTTTTGAAATGAGCTGCTCTGTAGCATAATTTGGTGTGTGTAGGTGAAGTTGGCACAATACCTGTTTTGAGTTGTTCTGTCCTTCCTTCACTGAATAATTTTATAGAATTGTCATTCTTAGGCAACAAAGTGTCCTTAATTTAAAAAGATGTAAATAAAGACTTCCATATGGTTGGCGTAAAATTTGTATTTGTCTTTCCATCTTTATTAATATGCCATTTTGGTTCAACTGGGATATTGCACCTGCAGCTGGATTCAGGTTTATTTAATGAAACTGCTGACTAGAGACTAATTTGGAGCCTGTTGAAATTTTCACAAGAAGCTGGTTTTAACAGTCTTTGATTTAGCTACTCTGTTGTAGTCACTGTTCCGATGATTGTTGTCACCTAACATTTTATGCTTCGCAGTTTGAGAATGGCAAACAAACTGCTAGGTAAGAAAATAGTGGTGTTTCTGTCTTCCTTGCATGCTAGTACCCTATATTATATGTTGTAGGTAGCTGTTTGTTTGCTTGGCATAAACTGTTCTGCTTGGGAGGTCCCTTTGGGACAGTTCTTCGACAGTACCTGCAGGTTATGTGCACAGGAAAGACAGTAGTGTCTTGGGGCACAGATATACAAATATTGTGATCCTGGGTAGTTTTTTTTCCAAAAAGAGTCACAAACAGCAGAGTTCAGCAATTGTGTCTTCCTATTGCTGATATGTTTAAAAAAAAAGAAAGTCTATACAGTATGTGTGAGGAAAATCTAATTGCAGCAATCAATGTAGGAATATCTACACAAAAAATCCTGAGTCTCGTGTATGAATACCTGCTTCATACAATTTTGTAGCGATGTTGTATTTCAAGTATACAATTATGATGAATGGTATTTGATCCCATTATTGTAATTATTATTTCAACCAAGAGAAACAAAACTAGATGGTAGGGTGGGATCCTCAGGAGTTACCAACTCTGGCCAAACTGTGTTTGGCTTGAAGTTGCTGAGAGTTTCACTGTTGATTTTTGTGGGAGATGGGTTAGGTCACTGCACAGTACTTTTGAAATCCCACCTCTAACTATTTCTGAGTTGAGTGTGTGATTATTTCCTCACAGGGAGGAGTCCATCACCACAGCCTTCCAAAAACACAGGTGATATACATCAGTCAAAATACCAAATTCCAGTAACTTAAACCATCTCCTTTCTGAGAAGATTTATTAATAAAGCTAACAGGCTGATGCTGAGCATTTGCAAGCCCAGTAATGAAAAGTGTGCTGTGGGCTTCGCTGGAAGTTGTAAATGCTGAAGATGTCCAGGATCAGGCTTTGGATGAGCCATTTGGGACCATGTGTGGTCTATCATAGGCTGGTTTCATGCTTGCTTGCAGTAGTTGGAACTACCCAGCCATGACAAAAAAAGGAACATTGCAGGTCTTACATTTGTGCTGGGTGCTACTTCTGCTTTTAGAGTGAGCACAATCTGAAAGCCCCTCTGCACTCGGCCTGTGCCATGGCTTCTGAAATCTGCGGAACAACTTGCGTCAGCGTGTGCTGGAGAAGAGAACAGAACCTTCTGGCACGTACTGCACTCCAGAGCTAACCCATCTCCTGTCCTCAATTTTCAATTTTTTGATGGTATGGAGTTGCTAGAGGTGATGGGGAAAGAATAGCATGTAAATTTACTTTTGGGTCTCAGGCCCTTGTTCTACTGGAGTGACTCACTTGAAGTGATACTAGTGTCCAACACAAAGCTCTCAGATGTGTCATACAAATGCTTATTATTGTAATTAATCTGTCAATATAATTAATTATCCTTGGCTCAGCAGCCTATCGATATACGTATTGCTGCTATGCTCTCTTTCTAAATGAGTGTATCTATATAAGTTGTTCTGGATCAGCTTTTGGCTGTGGAGCCCTCCTGGTTTCCCACAATGTTTCTGACTGTTTCTGATTGTTTCCCACAATCTCTCTGACATAGTGGTGAAGTTTGTGCACCTTGCAGGGGTGTGTCATGGTGCTGGGGTCAGGATCTCTTGTAAAAGAGCTATTTGTGCAATGGCAAGTGAAGGAACAAAGTATATATAGCGGAAATATGGAGGGGTTTCTGAGCCAGCGAAGCAAAGGGTTTGTAGATAATGCTGCCTCAGGTAGCCACACACTTGAGCAGTAAAAATTCCTCTTCTTTCCCCAGCTGGCAAATAAAATGCCTGGTGGGTGGCAGATTGTTCCACCTTGTTGGCAAAGCATCTCTTGTACATAAATCTGCGACTTTCCGTGTGTGGTGTTGAACATGTTTATGTTCAACATAAACATGATTATTTGGATTTTTACAGGAGTGTGCATTGTTACAAAAGGATGGATTTAGTTGCATTTTATAATGACCCTTTTGCTTGAATTCTTGTTTTTACAAGTGCATCTGAAGAAGTCATAGCTCAGCATCTGAGGAAATTCAATAGATTTCCCGTGAATAATGTAGTTTTGTGTGTCTGAGCTGCAGAATGTATTCTGGAAATCCTATTGGAGAAGTCACCTAAATGTGCTTTCAGAATTTTTCCATTTCTTAACAGTCATAGGAGCAAAAAAACTTTTGAAAATAAAATGACAGTTGAAATGAGCATTGACAATGCAAAGCAGTAGTGTAGGATTGTAGATGTGTTGTTTTAAATATATCCAGTGACGTTTTTAATGCATCAGAAATGGTTATCTAACTTCCCTACTTGATCTGGTAACTTATTATGATAGCTGACTAAGAAAGAGAGGCTAACTTTGTGGAAAAAAAGTATGAGTTTTATGGTTGTCCTTCTTGAAGGTTTCCAAAAATAAAAAAAACCAAAGTCCACAAAGATGTTTCTTCTCTGTACCACAAACATGTTTCTTCTTTGAAATAAATTTTGTTTGGTTTATCAACTGGGTAAAGAAAAATGATTGTGTGAGTTTAAAAGAAACTGCATATCACAATTTCAGGCTGTAACATCTGTTCGGAGAAAGAGAAGGGCAGGAGAAAATGCAGCTTCATTTTCCTAGAAATGTAAGAACAATTGTGTTTTTAGAAAGAAGTTTAGATCTTTTTCGTATAGATGCTCCTTTTTTTAGAAGCTCACTATTGGCCTTGGGAGATGCATAACTAAGCTATATGCTGGCGCCATAGCAATGTGAAAGCAAGTCTTTTTAAATCTGACTGTATAGAGATGATCTCTGTCTGAATGATGGTGCTGCTTCCTCAAAATCATTAATATTCCACCAGTCTAGAGCAGGACTTGTGCTGTGATGGATGAATGTGTTTAACTTGAATCTTTTCTTCTCATACCTTTTTGCTTCTTTACACAGGGAATGAAGTATCTGTGTATTCCTGCTGCTGACTCACCCTCACAGAACTTGTAAGTATTTTTTAAAAGTAAATCACAAAACCCCAGAAATCCCATGATGCCTATTTTAAAATTTGCTGAAAGCTCTGATTCTGATCTCTAATGAGTATTACACAAATGTGAGGTCTAATCCGTTAAGAAAACACAGTAACACTTCATTTCACCCTGCTTTTTGTGTGTGTTTTTAGGAGTCTCAGTATGTAAACACTCTTGATTTGTGGCCTTAAACTTCAGGAATTCCTTAGTGAATCTGGGCCTAATTCAGTCACAGTTTATTCTAGCCACTGTTTTACTGTTTTTGTAAATCTTTGTGTTGTTTGGCTCCTTTTTTTTTTTTTTTTTTTTTTTTTTTAGTGCCAACTGCAGCCATTAACAAAACAAAATATTTGAAAGATGTTTGAAGCCTGGTGCCTCAAGGGTTGAAATAAATTCCTCACAGTGGGCCTTCAAAACAAAATCCCTGTATGCAAACTACTGCTGTGACAATCTGCTGGGGACTTCTTGAACCTGCCTCAGAAGTCCCTGCTGCTCTTAGTATAAGCTGGCGTGGCAGGGAGTTTTCTGCCCTGCAGTGACTCTCACCTTGAGGCCATAGATACTGCAACTAGGGTGCCAAGCCCTGCTCTTTCTCATCTCTGCTAAAGTTCATGTAACGCTAATTGATTTACCCTGGTTTTAATTGAGCATGGCAAGTCTTGATTCCAAAGAGATATCAAAACAAAAGAACCTGGATGGTGACCAGCTCTTTCTTCTAGAGCTCACTGTTTATGTTTGGGAGAGGTGAGGGGGGTTTCAGCCACATCCTGCTACCAAGTTTTGGTAGAGAAACAAGTAGTGGAAAGAGGCCTGCTAGGTACAGAAGGAAGTGCAGCACTGCTTTTCTCTTGTATCACAGCAATTTTCTGGCTCATGCTTTTGGGAGATATTTTTAGAGCATGTGTTTCTCATACTCTAGAAAGATTCCAGTGTGGCACTTGATGTGTGATGATTTGCCTTTTCATTCTGCATTTCTGTCATGATTTTAGGGGAAGGGGAAAAAAAAGCACTACACCCCACCCGCAATAAAAAACACCCTAATCCCCTAAATTTCAGGTCTGTAATGAGAAGGCAGAGAGCTAATGCCTTTGTCATGGATAACTTCCATGGCCTTAATCTTTAGAATAAAAATAAATACATTTAAAGAAGTATCATTTTGGGAAGGAAAGCTAATATGAGGTTAGAGGAAAACATTCACACGTCATTAACTGTTCATTGGCTTTTTGAAGTGTGTAGCATTTTCGACAACATTTTCTAAATCTGCTTCCTTTGTTAATAGAGATCAATTGGGAATGGGAAGAGAAAGAATGGCATTTATGATGAACATTAATCAATGTACAGTTCCCTCACTGTTAAATATCAAGGAGTTATATTGCAAAACCAGCTCCTGTGCTCGAGCTGTCTGGCACAGTACCAAGGCTCTTAAGGCTTCAGTAAGAAGATAGAATATTTGCATGAGTATTGTTTCTGTTACACTGCAGGCATCTAAAATACTTGCTTTGGTATCAGGTGGTTGCAAGCAAACGTCATTACTTCTAATACTGATACATTCAATCACTTAAAATAAAACTTGATGAGTAACTGATTTTTCTTCTTTTACTTTATACAGTCCAGGCCTTC
The DNA here is from genome assembly GCF_037042795.1 of Molothrus aeneus. Classification (NCBI taxonomy): domain Eukaryota; kingdom Metazoa; phylum Chordata; class Aves; order Passeriformes; family Icteridae; genus Molothrus; species Molothrus aeneus. Next base: position 69,188,137 of record NC_089646.1, read on the forward strand.
AAGTAAAATCAAATCATGATGCTCACAAATAGCACCATCACTTGCTTTGCACATGCAGTCTTCTGAAAGAAAGAGGAAGTTCTTTTTGTTCAGCCTGTGAGGACTGGATGCAGTCTTATCTAGGAGTGGTTAACCATACTGCCTGTGCCCACTGTGGAGGGAGGGATGGCTAGGGAACAGGAAGGGAATTGGTCCCTCTGCAACATCTTTGCATGTCTACCCTCTTCTTAAAGAAGGATTTTGTTGGTTTCTTTCTAGGGAGAAAAAAACAACCAACCAAGCACAATCCTGTATTGCAGGTCCTTGTGTTCTCTTAGCAATGAGCCCATCAGGCACAACTGATGGGGTGCACTCTGCTCTCTTGTCTGTTTCCCAACAGCAAGGACCAACTGGAAGCCTTTTACCCACTGAATTTTGGGACTGTGAGCTCTTAATGCACTTCAGCTCAGTTTTTCTGAAGGAAACCTCTGGTTTCTTGTGTATATAATGCACATTTAGTCCTAGAAAACTTGTTTAGTGGAGATCTTTTCCTGAGAGGGATGACTTGCCAGGGAAATACAGCAGGAATTCCCCTGTTAGCATGTGAGTGTTCACTAAAGTGTCTCAAAAGCTTTATTTTACTCCCCTGTTCTGCCCTTAGCAGGCATAGGGAGAAAGCAATTGCTTTTCAGACTCAAGGTACTTCCTAGATGTTAAATCAACATCTGGTCTGTGAGAATTTTACCTTGGGCCAGTAACTGCTCCAGAAATGTCATCCTCTATAGAAGTCATCACTAAAAAGTTATTTCTATATATATAAAATAAAATCTTCCTTTCCTACCCTGTTCCAGTTAATTGTCTTTGGCTGCCTGTTTCTAAGGAATTAACATCCAATAGTCAGGTGGTTAGTGGTGATAATGCAGAAGCCAGATGACCTATTAAGAGGAGAAAATTTTGGTAGATTTTTTTCCTTCTACATCACCAAAGCAAAGAAACATCAAGATGCTTTGTCCTATCTGATTTGGATGCTGTCTTCTTAACCTTTGTAAATCTTTGTAGAAGTCTAACTAGCAACAAACGAAAATATAGCTCTGGTATCATAACTCTGCTCTTGGTCTAGTTTTGAATTATGCAGCGTGCTAATGCGTAAGTGCAGATAACTTCTACATCATCCTGGTAGGGGTGTTGTACTGGTGCTTCTTCCTGTGGTGTTTTCCCACTGTAAAGATGATGCAGTTCAGGACCCAGCTTTCAGCTGGGAGATGCAAGAGCCAGATACCATGCAATAAATTGTCCTGAAGTCCAACAAATGGGCTGCAAATCAACATATTTGTCAAGTGCTTTCCTGTTAGAGATGATAGTCAACTGTTCTGTGGTTAGTGTAAGACTTACCATTCTCTTCTTTGTGTCTGGCACTTGCCACACAGCTAACTGGTCCTCAGTGTTAGTTTTCATCTCAATATGGTGTTACCATAACCTTGAAAATGAGTTTAGGCAACTGTGTCTGCTGCTCCAGAAGAGACCCTGATGCCATAGGGCTGTGGAGGAGTACATAACCTCCTTTTCTCTGGCTCAAGGTGAGGAGGGGCCAGGGTGCTATAGAGCAGCACTAATTGTAGATGTATTTCTCTTCTCATTTTCATGAATGCCTGTAAACACACTTGAAAGCACATCAGAAGACTGAGCATCAGCAGTGAGGAAGGGTGAAGAAAACTGGGTGAATGGAGTTCACAATGTTTACTACCTTGCAAAGGTGTTATATGCTCAGTCACAGATATTTTTCAAACCAGAGTGTTGAAAGTGTCTTACCAAAACTTGTGTGAGACCATTGAAACAAATTCACTGGTGCATGAAGCTGCCCTCCTGGCCAGGTTTTCTAGAGAGGAAAAGAAAAGAAGATCAGGTCAGATAATACAGACCTAACCAAGCTGCATCTGAGTGAATTCTTTCAATCTCTGCTAAGCTCTTCATTGTGCAATAGCAAAGCCTCTTGCACATATAGCCAGAGATCTCATTTGTCCTCTAAGTTTGTTTACGTGAAACCTCTTGTGCTCCCCTGGCAGACCTGAGCACCATGATTTGTTAGAACTCAGCAGTGACAGTGGTTTGGCATGGCAGTCCGAGTACACATGCATTTGTAAGGCTTTGTCTTCATTTACCCGCATGCTTCATCAGTTCCTTGAGAAACATAAAAGCCTGAGTTGACCTGCTGTCCTAAGGCTTGGGAGTGCATTGTGCCTTGAGATTTTCCATATAAGCTGCTGAGGTCTTCTCCAGCTGTGTTTTCCATGTTGTATCCAGCGATGCAGGAACTGCATTGGAAAGGGAGTCCCGTGCTTGGGAACCTTTTTGTTTATTCCAGTTAGATATCCTTGCCTTTGCAAGTTCTGCAGTCAGTGACACTCTGCATCAGTGTTGTCCTTCAGGACAGGAGTATTTACAGTATCAGCAGCTGCACTGTTAGGCAGGAAGGGAAGCTTCCTTTTATGTGGGTATTCCTGATTTTTGTGTGGCTGCTGGTGCTGGGCTGAGGTTTTTTTCTGTTACCCTTGTGGTATAATATTCACCCAGAAAGGGGAAACATCTTGAATACAGGACGTTGTGTTTCATGGGTGTTGAGCGCAGTGTGCTTTCAGGTTTGACCTTGCCAGCAGGCCTGGCAATGACTGCCCCCTAAGAACCTCTTTCCTCTGCCTGTGTTGCCTCTATTGCTGCTGCTAGTGAGCTTGAATTGCAAGAGCACTCAAAGGCCACTGTGAAATCCATCTCTGCTGAGCTAAGAGGTGCTGCTTGCACCTGTGGTAAACTGCAGGAAGCGCCAAAGGCTTTGCAGGTGGAAAGGCAGGGTGAGCAACTTGGAACTGGAATGCAAAGAGGCAGTGCTGCATATTCACTCATGATGACAGCTGCCTGCTTGCTGTCCTTCGCTATGCCCCACTTAAGGGGCACAGTGAAAGGGGTGTGTGTAAAGGATAATGAGATTATAAATCCTAAAGTTTGCAAATGGAGTCTTCTCTAGGTTTTGTCCTCTGCTGCTTTAAAATGGGTGGGCTGTAGGCTGACGCCCTGAATGTGGGCAGAAGGGGTACTGCTGTCTGAAAGGAAAAGACTGGAAGGAACTTAAGAAAACAGGGCTTGAATTGAGATTTTTTTCATAGCAGAGACAAAAGGAAGTGATTTCACATAGCCAAGCAGAAAGTCTTAATGCTTAGACATGCCCTAGCACATGGCTTGAAGGAGGAGGTAGAGTTAGAGTTAAGCATGAGTTTGGGTAGCAGGTAGTGTCTCTTTGTGAGGGACATTATGTCTGGAGAGCTGCTCGTGCAGTTGTGCTGGATTCCACCTGACATCTGAGCACACAAGGACATGTGAGGTCAAGTCACTGCTTTAAAGAAGAATCAAACACAAACTGAAATACAGACTTGACAGTCATCAGAATAAAGTTTATCACACTGTAGTGCCTAAAATACCAGTTTCTTACTTGGATAGAGTGGCAAATAATTTATGCCAGTGAGTTCTGTGTTTCATTGGCAGACAATAACTTTTACTTTGTAAGACCTGTATTCAGTTCTAAATTCTAGAAACAGTGTGAGGTGAGCTTTCGGATATATTTCTTTCTTTCTAAGTAGTGATTTTACTAAATGCAGCACTTTCTTTATCCTCCTTCTGCTTTTGTTTTCAGAGCAAGGCATTTCAGAGAGAGCATCAAATTTATCCATGAGTGCCGGCTCACAGGTGAAGGCTGCTTAGTTCACTGGTATGTATACTGCTCACTAAAAAAACTTTTTAGGGGTTTCTCTACCTTGATTTGGATGTTCATAATTTTAATAAATTAGTGGTCATCTCCCCTCTGTAGCAAAATCCTCTTGGACTGAATTGCTTCCTTTATTCAAAAAGCCCCAGAAGATTCGCAAATGCTTTTAAAGCCTTATGCTAGGACTTTCGAGTCTCTGGGGTGGGCAGCTGCTTGGAGATGAAAGGAGCCCAAGAAATTATTCTTGACCTTCTCTTATCAAGCATTTTTGTAGGATTTATTTGACTAGGAATGTGTTGGCTGAAGACATACTATTTATTTCTCATCATTTTAATCACTGTATTTCTAAATGTGATTTCCATAATCCTAATAATTTGATTAGTTTCTCTAACAGCTGTTTTGGTGACTTCAGAGTTGTTAAAAAAACCTGTTTGAACAGAAATTGATTTTTTCCCTCTTTCTTTTCCTTAAACTGCTGAACATTCAAATGTTGCATTTGTTAGTAGCAAGACCCTGATTGGAGAGACGCTCCTGGGACTGTAAAGAATAGAAGAGGAAATCCCACCCTGGGTTTTTTCTTGCTCTCTGCTATTGGTTGTGGTGTTTGTACTGTATGTCCAGAGGACATATCTGAGTCTATATCTGGAATCAGAGTCATCTCATGATTTGAACACTGGACTTGTACACAGGCCCTGAGTATAAATCCTCACTTTGCTATTGACTCATGACAGCGCTATGCATGAGCCATTTGGTTAGTCTTGGTGTATGGAAAACAATAAGTAGAATAAGTAGTCTGAATACTGATAGAATTTTAAAAAACATAAATTTGTGAAGTATTCAGAAACATAAAATGGTGAAAGAGTCTGGTAACTATATTTTTACTGTAGTAAATATAACTCTAACACATTCTTTATACTCTCAATAGAAATGATTCTGAGTTTGTCCAGTGTTGTCCAACCAGGCATAATGAATGATTCTTACTCTATCCCAGCTTTTCATCTGGGGAAACTGGAGTCCTGAGAGTTTAAGCTGCACAATGCAGTCAATAGCAGAAAGAGGAACTCAAGCAACCAGACATATGTACCTCTTATTGGTTCAGTTAAAGTTCATTTTGGCCCCCATGAAATTGCAGCCTTTATTCATGGTGGAGAGGAAACAGTCTTATTTCACTGCTCTGATCTTTATAAATAGAAGAAAGAAAGTGGGTGACTTACTTCTGCCGTTTTAAAACCCAAATCTAACTTAGAATGTGTGCACTGTCCCCTGCTTTTGTGACTGCTTCATACTTCTTTCTTCCTTTTCAGCCTCCTATGAATTACCACTCAAAACTCACTTTCTTGATCATGTAGATTTTTTTCTACTGCATTTAAAAAAGTAGCACCAAAGCCATTTAACTCAAATATTATAGTATTTCTTCCTCATGGCAAGCAACACTGCAGTCTGTGATGTTGAGAAGTAATGCTTTTAGCTGTGACACATAAAGTGCAGCACTGCTTCAGTGTATTGCATGCCCTTTTCCATGCAGCCTTGCAGGTGTCTCCAGGAGTGTCACACTGGTGGTTGCCTACATCATGACCATCACAGACTTTGGCTGGGAAGATGCGCTGTCAGTTGTCCGCGCGGCGAGGTCCTGTGCCAATCCAAACATGGGCTTCCAGAGACAGCTGCAGGAATTCGAGAAGCATGATGTTGATCAGGTAAATGAACTACAACAAAGAGCTGGGAAACACAACTCCAAGTCAGATCATGAGCTACTTCTCACTATTTTTGGTCTGTGTGGTTTATCTGACTCCCTGTTTTTGCTTTGATGGAATGGCTTCTCAGCCCAGCCAGTTCTACTAAGGAGATACAGATAGATCTGAAGGTATCAGGGAATGCTGGATGGGAGAAGGGATCAAGCACAGCATCTAAACACCTCCTGCCCAACTGTGCTGTCTGGTGGTTGTTTCATGTGAGCTAAGACGCAGTTGAAGATTAACACCTTTAGAGGAGTAAAAGGTAAAGGGTGAGTTCTCAGAACATAGGTGAAAGGCCAACCTATAACTATCAGTTGTATAAAAGTAGTGAGTTTCCCCCTAACACATTCATTTGGAATAGCAGGAAAGAAATCATCATCACAAATCCTTCATGTCCAGGAGTTAAACTAAGTCCTCATTATGATTTGTGTGTTGTGACCCCCCTCCCACCTTCTGTGGCTAAGACTTGATAAATTTTCTGATGTTTAGGGCAGCCTCAGATCTGAACCTTTTTTTTCTTGTGAGCCTTTTGAAGGTTTTGTAGGACTAGGAGAATCAATGAAAGGGTAGGATAGCTAAAGGGGTTTCATAAAACAAAAATTAGTTTCTTACTCCAAAAAACCCCATCCTACGCAAAAGACCTGCTCCCTGTGGGTGATTGGTGACTTCCACTTACGTTACCAACCTGCTGTGGCCGTCCCTTCCATTTTCCATTGCTCAGCATGTTGTTGTTGTTGTGTGGGCTTTTGTGCCTGTTGTGCTCATTAAAAATAACAACAGAGGTGAACCAAAGTCGCAAAGCAAAATACACAAGACAAAGGATGTTGTTTTTTTTATTCCATCCCTGTCATTCTGCTGCAGAAAGCTCAGAGTTTAGAAATTACCATTTGTTTTGCGTGATGCAGTTAGCAACTGTAAATATTTGCGTTTTTTTTTAATATGTAACTGAATGTTTCCTGGATCATTTGGAACTGGTGTAAATGGTAGAGTAACTGATTTTTAAGAGACAAAAGACAGAGAGGGACTTTCCAGACTTGTCTCCTTCCTCCCTTACAGTCATTTCTACTCTAATTGGTTTGGTCTAACAGCAATGACAATTAAGGCTGTATGCAAATAGCCTGATAAAGACAGTAACGTCTCTCTTTTTTCATCCACCATGGACTGTGCATTCTGTCTTTATTCACTGAGGGGGAGGCAGTAGGTTGCAAAAAGAAGTATCCACCTGTATTCACTGGCTGGGCTGTAGTTTCTTAGTGTCTCTTAAGAGCAACCACATCCTCAGCAGGTGTCTGTTTACACACCTGATTTCGGTGGAATGATGCCATCTGCCAAGGGCGTGAACTTTTTTCAGATTTCAGCAGCATTTGGTGTTTTGCTGTTCCCCTAAAGGGTGGTGGTATCCTGTGGCCTCTCTGGAATGTTGTCCTCTAGATCTTAAAGGTCCTAAAGGATGAGGTTTAGTCACTAAGGTCATGACATAGTTTGCACCTGTTCCAAACTTCCACATGGTAGCCTGAGGCTTCAGATTTGCCTGAGGACCTCTTTAAGGAATGGGAGGAAGTATCTATGTTGAGGTCTTGTCTCCCAGTATCCTAGTAAATTACCTTTATGGATCAAGCTATTTCATGAGCCCCAAACACAACAAAGCTATGAAGGTTAAGGTTTGGAAAATTAATATTATCCCCACTGGGACACAACAGTTGGAGTCTGCGTTTACTAGCTGCTTCTGCAGGTGAGCTCAACAAAATTATCAGGAGTTGGGCAGTTCCTCAGCTGGAATTGTCCTCAGCTGGACTCAAATTCTCCAGCAGGCAAAGTGTCAGAGCTGAGTGGATAGAAAAAGCGAACATGTGAAATTTCCACGCTTTCCTATAAGACAGAGTTATCTGTTGGCAGGTCCAAATCAAGAAAAAAGAATGGGGGATTTATACAATATGCACTTATGGAGCTTGTTGGAATACAGGTATCTTGTGGTAAAAAAAATGGGGGTTTAAAATGAGATATCATGACAAAAGAATTAATTTGTGTTATCAGACACAAAGATACTGCCTCAACCTCTGAGAGCACCTGAGCTGAAAATTGCTGGAAGCTGAGGAAATGGCCAGGGTAAAGGTCCCAGCATTATTGCCCTGCTGTTGCTTGATTCTTTTCTCATCATTTATATCTGGTTACTCTCAAAGCAGGATACAGATGGACTGACCATCAGCTGGGCCTGGTACATATGTTACCATGTACCAAATTCAGTCATTCATATCAGTAACATATGGGGTCCTATTCTATAGCTTATAAAACTCATAGGCTGTTTCTTTCTAGAAGACACCTATTAGGATATACACACTACATTTTTTACTACTGGTGTTTGTGAGCTCATAATAAAAAACCTGTAAGAGTGGTTCACTTTCTGATCTTCAACCTTCTTGCAGCCTGTTGTGACTTGGGCAAGTTGACTGATCATATTGGTTTCCATGCTAATTCCTCTTATTGTTTGTGTATGCAGCAGGAACCGGGAGATTTCAAGTCCAGGATGTCCTTTCCCAGCAGGTGTTCCTTACTCTGTATTAGTCCACTCAGCTAAACTGTTCCACAGATGTGTCATTTGAGGAGGTGTAAGGGGTCTCAGTGATTTCAAATATGTGTTCCTGTGCTGTGCATTCCATGCTGCTGTTGAAGGTCATGCAATATTTGCAGTGCTTTTCTTTAAACTATATATGATCCTAAAGGTTATTGAAATTCTGTAGGACGGGAAGAAGAATTACTTCTCCACCCATTTCATGTTACTGTTTCATAATTTTGTATATGTCTTTTCAATTTCTCCAGTTCAGGCAGTGGCTGAAAGAAGAATATGGGGAAAACTCTTCTCAGGATCTGCAAGAAGCCAAAAATCTTCTGAGCAAATACAAAGAGCAGGCAGAGTTGCATCAGACTACTGGAGGAAGGCAGTGGAATAACAACTTCTCATCTGTGCCATCACTCTCGTACAGCAACTACACAACAGAGACCTAGTTGCAAGAGGTCGATTTTTTTTTTCTTTCTACTTTTGCAAAACATCTTGCCATGTTTTCCATCCCACCTTCAAGACTTTCAGCAGTAAGCCATGCAAACTGTTGATTTATAGAAAGCTTCTTGATGACATTATGTGTGTGTGTGTATGAGTGTGTTTCACACAGTTTGGTAATTCGGGCAGGATCAAGCTCTGTTTGTGCCCAGAGACAGGATCCAGTGACTGTGGCTGAGGCAGTCTGTCTGCCAGCCACACCTATGTCCCCTTCTGCCCACATTGCCTGGCATTTGCTGTGAGGTTAGCTCAACTCCTCTTGTAGGCTAGCAAAGGGCTTGGAGAGATGAAGTCTGGTGATTCAAGCTGTGGCAGTTTAGCATCTCTGCACTCTTAGTGTGGCCAAGGTGTTACTGCACCTGAAGAAGGGAACTCGAGTCTGGGTCTCTGCTGCTCCTGCTCACAGTCCATTGGCAGGTAATAGTGTGGAGGTGGGTGTGAACTTGAGTGCAGGCTGAAAGCTGGAGCAGATGAGACAGGGGCCCAAGTAGCTTTCCCCCAGCAGTGGCATCTAGGAGAGAAGTGGGACAGACAGCTCTGAGTAATAACACCTTCAACCGCCACAGTTGTCTTTGCTTCAGTGCCCGTGAGACTGAGCTGTCGGCAGAGCTGCCACAGACCAAGAGCACCCAGGCTGTTACCACAGCTCAGCTGATGTGCAGTGATTGAAGCCGTGCTCCCTTGACTGTGCATCTGGTCTCCCAACATCAGTTTTTCTGGAGAATAGTTTATCATGTCTCCAGAACCACTGACCTTCATTCCCCATGGAACACGTGCCTCTTCAGCACACGCCCCTGCGCACACGATAGTGCATCTCCAAAGAGTGGGCTCGGTGTGAGTGCCAGCACCTGTTTCTTTGCTTGTGCTGTGGTTTGCTCTTTGACTTCAGCTACCTCAAAAATGCTGTTCTTGTCATTGTGGTTGTAAATGCAACCTTGAAAATTGCCTTGTGTAATCTTAATCTAACACTGAGTGAAGTAAGTGGGTGCGTGTGTGTGCGAGAGTGCATGTGCACGTATATTTCAAAATGTCTGTATATGAGAAGTTTATTGTTTTCTTTTAAAATTTCCCATATTTCTCACTGGTTTAAAGATAGAGTTGTTGGAATTCAACTTTCCTGCCATTCAAACACCACTATATATTTTGCTGTGATCAGATTTATGGGAATGTATTTGTACAATATATTTAAAACTAGGTTGAAACTAGGGGCCATACTCCGCTCTTGGTAACGCTGTGTTTTTCTGGAATGGAGCCATTGCCTGACTGAAGCAGTTTGTAAGAGTGTAATTTCAGACATGTCAGTAGGGATGCTGGGCAATGTATTAATTTATGATGGTGTAATTTGGGGTGGCCCTCATGCCAAGATCATGATTTCTTGTCTTTGACTTGAAGGATGGAAGGCCCACTTTTCTTAAAGATAAAAAGATAAAATTTTTTATTTTCTTCTAGAAAATAAAAAGTACCACCCAAACAGCCAAGATAGAAAACTAAAACCAAGCCCTTCATTTGTTCAAGTGTGGTATGTATCATGCTAAAAGCTGAGCACTGAGTGAGAAGCAATCAGCATACTAAATAGTATCCAAATTGTGTCTCTTTCAATTTCTTCGGTACTCTGGCCTCCCATTCCTTCACAAGATTCCTCTACATGTGATTTCCTGCTTGCAGGTGGCAGTGAATTCTTTGGATGGGAGCAAGGCTTTTGGGTCAAGTAAACTCTGGCTGTTAAATATCTTTTGTTAAGTATCATGAAAAAATATGTTATGGCTTGTGAAATATGGGTCATGCATATCAATAATTGCCTAAAAGGAAAAAAGGGAATGGGGTGGAACTGACCTGTCCATTTCATCTGAGGTCAAGCCTGCATCAGGGTTCTCATTGCACTAAGTGTTTGAAGTGTACTGAGCAGGATGAGAGATGGATAATCATGTCTTTGTTGCAGTAAGGGATGTTGCTGGATTTGGGAAAAGTGCTGGAACTGACCTTGTTTTCAAGCTTGCAGCTGAATGAACCACTGCCTGTTTGGTATATCCAGCAGTTGCTCTGTGATTGCCTGGTAAGAGGGGTATTTAGCTGTTCTGAAGATGTTGATCTGCAAACAATAATCTTGGTTAACAATTCCAGCCCAGCATTGTCCATGTTGGCAGTCCCTTCTGTGCTCTGAGGGTAGATGTAAAAATTGGAAAATGTTTTCCTCGGTAACAGGGTCTGACACACGTTCAGGATGCGGGTCCATTTGTTCAACCCTCTTCTCATGATAGGATACAGAGGGCAGCATCAGCCCATCCCCAAAGGGCAGCTTTGTCAGAAGTGTTCTGCCTGTGGTCTTGCAGGTATCCAGCCAGTCCTTCCTGTAGCCGGCTGCCAACATTGTGTATCCTATAACACTCCTGGCACTCTTGTCCTTTCAGTAACACTGTGGGTGCTGGTGAGGTGGCAGTTCTTTTACTGTTCTGGCACATACAAGGCAGAATGGGAGATATCTGTTAATTTTCACGTGTCCAAGATTAATCTGCACTGTTTTTTTTAAATAGTTTGGTTATCTCCAAAGAGTCAGTCCCATGAACAGAATTTTTTTTGCAACTCAGTTTGGCTTTAAGGCCATATAGCCAACATCAGTGTGTGTTATGCTGCAGCTCCAAAGCAGATACAGGGTAAGCTGGGAAGACGGAGGGAATGCCATATTGTCAGTGAGTGGAAGTGCTTCTCTCTTTTTGAAAGGCAAAGGGGTATTTCCTGCAGTCTCCACCTTCAGCATCTTGTGTAGTGGTCTTTGTGTACTGCATACTGCAGGTAAGAGCAGTATAAGAGCAACAGCAGTCTAAGGAAACTTGAGTCCGGTTGGTCCATGCAGAGAGCAGAAAGATGGTTTGCTCCCTAATTACCATGGGTGCAGAAGAGAGAGCTACAGTTCTCACCTTTAGCCTTTTAGAGAGGGAGAGGAGCTAATGCAGGCTGAGAATGTGACATGATTTGTCTTCCAACCAGACTTTCAGTGGTAATTTGTAGGACTTTCCAGCTATCTGGAACATGACTAGACCCAATTCACCTCTTAGGAGTTTGCCTTTGTAGTGTATTAGATGCATTCAGTTATTTTATTTCTGTACTTCAAAACACTGTCCTCATTTTGATGTTCACTGGAAAATGTATAAAGTTTATAACACCTTATTGGATATTCAGATTTGAAATGTATAATCGATTTTTTTGGGCTAAACTTGATATCCATGTGTGATTATAAGCAAATGTCTAGTGTTTTAGAATGTAGGTAATGGGTAAATGCATTAATAGTATTTATTACTAAGTTTTTTAACATGGAAAAAGTTGCTTCCTTACATTTTGTGGTTGAGTGGGAAGATATGGCAAATCATATCTGTTTTTTAAAAGGGATAATAACTTTGGCTGCTATAATGGCCACCACCTATAAAGATGTCAGTGAAAAATTATAGCAATTATTCCACTAGTTTAAAAATTCTAAATCTGGTAAGCTTCTTGATCCTCTGTCTTCCTCTTCCTGGGCATCTTAGCGAAGCCTTGATTGCTTTTTCCAAATGTTTGTATTTAATACGTTCTACAATTTTTTTATAAATAAAATTAAATGTTAACACCTGATCTGCTTTTGTATTTCTTGAAATCAATGATAGTGTCCAGAAGGTTTCTACTCGCTGTTTGTATCCCTGCAGGTACAGTAAGAATACAAGACTAACTCATTTTGTTGTTTTGATTACTTTTTTCTCCTGCGCACAGACTTCTTGAAACTACCCCTCTTTTCACCGACTACTTCCAGGTGAGTTCAAGAATCTTCAGCACAAGCACCTCTTGATAGTCTCCCAAGAGGATCTTGCATGTTGCTGTCTTACTGATTGTTGCTGGGGGTGAACGAGGTATGTGGTGAATCCTATGTTTTTTATTATTTCAAAATACCTTCTTTTCCATAGCACACTGATTCAGGGCTTAACCAGCTGTAAAACTTACCTAGTTTTCAGGCTGCCAGTGTTCAAGGCTCTCAGTAGTGATCAGAGGAAGCTGATGTAAGTGGCAGATGATTCTCAGGGGAAAACATTAAAAAACTTAGAGTGTAAGGGAGGAAATGCCCCGTTCGAATTCACACAGATAGCTCACTGAATTTCTGGCTTGACACTACCTCTGCTTAGAGAGGCAATTGGAAAAAAAAATATCCAAACCTAAACCAAAAAGCCCACCTACCTGAGATTATTATCAGTCAGATCATAGCCAGATCTCATGGGCATTTCAATCATTGCTGAAGGCTGAACTATTTTTGCAGTGGGACTCCCTTATCATGAAGGCAGAATTAGATGCTCAGGCACAGTGAGTTCTGAGTCTTTTTTTTCCCTCTCCTTCCTCTCCCAGCATTTGTTATTTTATATAGTATTGGGAATGTGTGGATGTGGATTCCTAAGGAATCTTGGGCATTCAACTAATCAGTAATACCCTCCACTAGAATAAAGTAGGTGTGTCTGCAGTTAGCTCTGAAGTGATAGATGCCCCTTGTTCAAATACATTTCATAATACATAATACATAATTCATCTTCAGCTCGGATTTTATTAATGTATGTTTCAGTCCTCTTCATGTCTTTAAATTCAATACAGCCTGCTATGTGACACTTGAATTACCTTCTTTCACCCATCTGTTATCCATAGAAGTGTCTTAAATATATGTCCTACAACACTACAACACTGATGAGACAGAAAACATGCTTAAAGTATAATCCCTTCTGATCTAGGGAAACCTCATAAGCTTTAGAGAAGGCTTCTCCTCTGCCTAAAGGAAAACAGCAGTTTCCAAATGAAAACTGCTTTACTGCTTAATCTTCCTTTTGACCACTTAGTACTTTTCAAGGGTAATTTTTAACCAAATCACATGCAAAAATTGTGCTGGAACCATGGTGCTGTATTGCTGTTCCTGACTGTGTATCTCATTCCCTCCAGGGTTATGTGGAACTGTTCTGAGTTCTGGAAAGTGGCAGTTTTGATCTGATTCCTGGAGTCCTGTCTTGCCATGCAGTCAGATGAGGGAAGTAGAGGGCAAACCTGCATGTCCTTAGATGTGCTTATAACCTGATAAGGGGTTTTGGCCTTGCCAGCAAATTATGAGAGTCCTTCCACCTCCTCAAGAAGATTGCATTGGCGGGAGGAAAATGATGATGGTCTGTAGAAAATATTAGCATGAGGAAGATGGTGTTGCACTGTGCAGTGTTTCTGATGATACCCTTGGAGACACAAGGCATGTGACAGAAACAGCTAATTTCATACTTTGTTCCCAGCAGAGCTTTAAATATGGGTCTTGTTTTCCATGTGGCCCAGCTCCTGTGCTTAACTATTTGACTGCTACATTTAGCTGTTCTGTCCAATATTATTATTCTGCTCTCAGCCAAGGAAAAATTCTTCTTTATATATTTGAATGTGTGTTTTGTTCTAGTGAATTATGCCAGCTGCATTTTACCAAAACTGAGTAGCTTGTGAGTAGCTACAGGTCACTTCCTGTAGTCACCACAGGTGACTTCCTGTGGTTTTCCATGTAGTTTCTAGTGTAAATATTAGGAGTGGGCATTAGTGAAGTGTGAGCAAGAGGTGTCCTTTTGCCATTGAGCAGCTGCATAGCTCAGCCCTGAGACTGAGCTATTGTAGGAGACTTGGTTCTGCTTATGTGAGCCAAACACATCTGCAGTGAACTAGGACTAAAACTCACTTGCAAGCAGCCTCAAAAAGTGGGATTTTCAGCCAGACCTGAGCCCAGTTTCCATTTCATATGGGACAATTATGAATGTGCAGGTTTTTATCCTCCATTATTTATTGAACTATGAGTAGAGAGATCAAAACCTGAAACTACTTGAAGTGTGAAGTGTTCTTAGGTTGTTTGATTGGTCATTATTCATACAGGCATTGGCAGCACAGTGTTAGACCTGGGAGAAGACATTTACAAATGGACCCTTTGAAAGTCTGAGTTCTGATTCTCCTTTTTCCCTTCTTTCCCTGGAAGCAAGTGAGTTTTTATTTAATTTGTCAGCGGATAATACAGTGAATGGGCTTTTTGTTACAATTTATTGCATTTCTTCCCCTCCTTACATCCTTTTACCTTTGTTTTCTGTGTGTGGATTTCTGTGAGGTTTTGTGTTTCTTTTTTTTTTAAATAACTGGTATTTATCCCAGACTTCTTGAGTCAGGGTAAGTGCCAGTATGTGGCTTGTAAACAATTTGTTTCCTGTAAGTATGTATTTATATTAATAAATGCTCTTGTTATAAGGTGGCTGATTTACTTAATTGTATTAACAAGTACGCTCTGGCTGTCTGTGTATCTGTCCTGTTATGATTGGGGCTTTTCTCTGCAGCTTGATGTGCCTTTTGTTGGATGTTGTCATCTTCTGTGGCCTTCTGGCTCTTGTACAACACTGGATGCTTTGGATAAGTAACACTGATCCATGACAGTGTTGAGCCTGTCATTGAAAACATTCAAAAGGGATATTTTATTTCTGATTGCTATGCCAAAAAGCAATGTTCATTGGTGGACCTGCATCCTGTGCAGGTTACTACTAATTGCAAACATTTTACTTGATCCTCTCTCTTACATTTTAAGGCAAGATGGGACTTAGTTGAAAGTTTCTAAGTAGGGAAAACTCTGTTGTGTATTTAGAGAAAGTATATTTTGAAGGTGTCAGAATTACAGCTTCATATGAGCTTGTATATGCATGCTCACTCTGTATTTTTCCAAGGATTGCATTTTGGAAGTCTTTGCAAGTTAAGTCTGCAGCATATGACTTTCCTAGCAAAACAGCTTATAAAATCCCTCAATGTCTCAAAAGAAGGAAAGAAAAGAGAAAAAACAAACAAAAAATTCATATTTTTGCACATATTTTTTGGAGGCTGTGCAAGTGTGCCTCTGTCATCTCTCAGCTGGGTAAGGCTGTATGAAATTAACCATTAGTAATAAGTCTGGAGGATGAATAGGAAAAGAAAATACCCACCTCCAGTGGGTATTAATGTAATATAGTAATTCATTGGAAATGCACTCTGTGCTCTGCTGTCACTGAAATAGTCTTAGATACTTTACAATATTTTCTTTTCTTTTAGTGTTGACCTTCATTTCCTGGGTTGGTCACCATACATCAATGTTTCTCTTGGGAGATCTCACATATTTCTAGCTGGGCTTCTTTCCCATAGAATTATCGTTCCCTGATAATGCACAAATTGCATTAATGGCATAGAAAGGGTGGCAAGAGCACCAGTGTTGCAGTAAGACAGGCTACAAGTTTCCATAATCCTTTTTGAAACAAAGGACTTGTGGTTTTGACTTGCCAGGAAGGCATACTGAGTCCCTCACCTTTGCCCAATCCATAAAATGCTGGACTGAGCAGCATTTAGGATTCTGTTATCAAATCTCCTACCATTTGCTGTGTGATTATGCAGGTTGTTTCAGTCTGGTTTGCTTCATTTTCCCAGTAAAATGGGGAAGCAGCCACAACTTTCCCTGGTACAGCTTTGAGATGCCCTGGATAAAAAGCACTGCATCAATGTTGGTTGTGTATTGTCAATTGAGGTACCTGCCCTCCATCTCAGGGGTGGTAAAATATGTTCGTAACAGAGAGATCCTGAGGCAGGGCAAGGAGCTGTGGGGGTCTCAACACCTTCATCCCACCTGCATATGAAGGTGCACAGGATGGTGGTTGGATGTAGATGGGAGATGTATTTTCATAGGACATCTTACTCCCCCGGGAACTGTTCGCTGTATTTCAACAGTAACAATAAAGTGCAGCTGTCTTAATTTCTAAATGAGAAAAAAAAAATGGAGTGAAGAGAAAGAGGCCCAGAGCAATTCTGGTTGTGACTGTCCTAGGTGAAATGAGTCCCTCTGGTGCATCGGTTGGACATAAAATCACAGGTAAAAATTAAATGGTTGGGATACATAATGTGCTTGTGACTTCAAGAATGATGGAGGGAGCGGCGGATGGCAGGCCAAGGAGGAATAGCACATGGCAAAAAAATTAAAACATTGGAATAGCTGAGGATAACGTGGTTAGAGCTCCTGAGCCATGTCCTGATACCTTCCATGTCCTCCAGGAAAATGTCTGCAAGCTAAAAACAAGTAAAAGGGATTCTCCAGAGTACTTTGGATATATGGCTATGGTGATTGAAAAAAAAGTGTTGTCCTGATTTTCTTGTTCTGGAAAGAAAGTGCATATGGTGAATACATCTAATAAAGGCTGTTCTGGCAGATGAGAACTGGAGGAAGAACAAAATCAGTGTCTCCCTGGCCAAGCTGCTGCTGCTACTTTTGGACTGCTTCATGGAAGACATGAATTTGATTAATTTCCAAAGACAGCTTGGAAACTCCAGGCAGCAGAGGAAGGGACTCCCCCTTGACTTAGCTGTTTTTCTCTGAATGCATTGCACTCTGTGAAATGCTGTCAGTGCCACCTCTCAGGTAATTTCTGAGGGAAGGTCAGTGTGTGGGGACTCAAGAGTGAGTGATCAGGGAGCCTCAGTGGCCTGAAACACACTGAACTTCATGCAGGGCTGGGGAACTTGCAGTGCTTGCTGTGGGCACCTCAGTTAAAAAAGAAACCCTTAACTTTCCAGCCGGAGTAGATGCAAACTGTGTGTATTGGAGAAGCCCCTGTCTCTCTACTGATGGACAAAGTCTCCTTGTCTTCTCCAGGGTTGCCTCGAGCACTAAGCTGGGTAATTATGATCCTATTAGTCCCTCCAGGCTTTCCTTCCTCCCTTCAAGACTGAATGGAGGTGGTTGCTCGATTCTGTGCTGATCACTTGTTCAAGAAAGCCAAACAGTTTAATCCATTTTTAATTGGGAGCATGTATATTAGGGTGATTAGAAACTAATAGATTATTTACCTAGCTGAAAATAACTCGTGTGGGGACCAGGCTGTGGAAATAGCAGAGGTAAGAGGAGGGAGAGCATGGTTTGGTGAGTGCTCTGAGAGTGATTTGCCAGCTCTGATGGGAAACAATAAAGGGGAGGAAGAGACAGTAATCGGTGAATCAATCCCCACAGCTTATTTAAAAATACCTCCTTTTTTGTGGCTTTGGTTACAAGAATGCTCTGTGGGCTGTAGAAGAAAGGCATTAGTAGCTGTTTTAAACCAGCCATATTCTAATTTAATATTTCATAAAGTACTGTGAGCCTCTGAGCAAGAGAATTTCCACCTGTGTGCTTGCTGGGGGAGGGAGGGCAGATGGGCAGTAGATATTTAAACAAGAGGCTGCAATTAAAGCAAGAAGGAGCCTTCTGTAAGTAGTGGTAGGCTGCAGCTGGGTGCTTTTTTTGAGAAAGGATGGAATGACACATTAGCAACCCCATTTCAATAGCAGATGCCAAGATGATGCCTGAAGGAAATACTTGACAATGGAGTTGTGTGAAATGGCCGCAGTTCTCCTGGGAGATGGTAATAAATAGCGTCGTGTCTCCATCACCTTGAGTGAAACCTGCACAGTGAGGAGGGCTGCCAGCTGTGCATCCCAGCTGTGACACAGCATGCCCTGGCTTCTCAGAGGGCTGATGAGCTGGGACAGACCCATGTGGTTTACTGGCAAAGTGCATGAGCCTTACCCCAGGGAGCTGGGAGCTGGTTGTGCACTGGTTCAGTTTGGGAGAGGATTAGCCTGACCACCTGCAGGGGAAGCTTTAAACATTTGAGTGCAACCCCAAGATAAGCCTTTAATGCACATTTTCACAAGTCATCAATGCTTTTGGCAGTTTTGCTTTTTGGCCATCCTTCAAAGCAGGGTGATCAATATTCGTGGTCTGTCACATGTTGTTGCAGCTTCATGGAACAGCAGCTTCACATTTCAGGGATGACTTTAGCCAGGCCCTACAGGTACACAGTCATTCCTTAGTGGAGTCATAGCAGTCACAAAAAGGAAGACCTCTGCTATGATATATCTTCCCTTCTACCTGTCAGTAATAACTAGATGTGGGAAGAGATTATGAAGATCCCCTCTAGAGAGGTGTTATTTATTTATTTAGATAAGACTACTGATGGAGTATAGCCCAAAGTTAAGGTTTCAAAAGATCTTCCAGCAAGGTGGTGTGTCCTGATATCTGATAGCAGGAACAAGAGAGTAGTTTGAGTTATGCAGGTATCTGCTGGATCATCTTTAAACATAACACATAACATTTAGTAGAAGAGAAAAGCTCATAGTCATTTGCTCGTAGTACTTTGGCTGTCATCAAATTTCTCTTTTTCCTACAGTCTTCTAGAACTTTGCATCAGTGACTCTCGGTTTCGGTCACTGTTGGTGTGTTGGTGCACACTTGTTAAGCCCCTGGAGGTGAACGGTCATAACAGATAGGCTGATTTTAAGGGGGTCTATAGTGATCTAGCTTAGTGAAGGTAAAGAGAAAAACATAATGACATTTTTAGAGAAAGCCAAGTCAGGCTTTGATTTTGGTCTGTTGGTTTCCTTCTGCTTTATCACAAGGGAAAAACTCTACAAGCAAATAGTGGCACTTGTGGGAGCTGGAAGGAAAAAATGGAGGAACTTTCAGGAACTGTGTGAGTTTCCTGAGAAAGACACAGTGAGGTAAAGGTTTTGTTCTGGAATTAATGAGAGGGCAGAAAGCATGGCTAATATTGTGTGTAATCAGAAAGGTGAAAGGAAAAGGACACTTACTTGGAGAATTACATTGACTATTGTATCTCAGTGCACCAAGAAGCCCCCCAGAACCCAATAACGAAAACATGACCAAACTGATGGTTCTAGTCCAAAGTGAATACACAAACCAGCTGCCAGTGAGCTGCACTTGACAGGCCAATGGTTAGAGCAACTTTCCAGTATTGTGGAGCAGGAATATGAGGAAGGAGCATGAATGCATTGGTAGAGAAAACTGGTCCCAATGCTGTTCAATATCCTCATAAGTGATCTGAATGATGAGATCAAGGATACCCTGATGAAACTTGGTGATGACACCAAACTAAGAGAGGAAGTGGACACTAGGGAAGGGAGCGCCACCCTACTGGATAGATTGAAAGAACTGGTGAACAAGAACCTTATGAAGGACAAGTGTAATACCTTGTTTCTTGGAAAACATAATCCAGGACTGTATCACAGACTGGGATCTACCCAGACCCAGGGTTGGTCCTGGTGGACAAACAGCTTGAGAAAAGAAGGCTCAGAGAGGACTTTATCACTGTGTCCCAGTATTTATAGGGTGGCTACAAAGAAGATGGAGACCCCCTTTTAAGAAGAGTCATATGGAAAACATGAGGGGTAATGGATATAGGTTACTCTTGGGGAGATTACTATTGGTCACAAGAGGGATATGTTTCCCAATGAGAAGCATCAAGCATTGGAATAATCTCCCCAGGCAAGTGGTGGATTCCCCAACACTGGATGCTTTCAAGAATCAGCTGGACAGGGTGCTGGGCCATCTTGTCTAGACCATGCTTTTGACAAGAAAGGTTGGACCAGATGAGACTTGAGGTCCCTTCCAGACTGGTACTCTGTGATTTCATGGTAAGATTTAGGACTTACAGACTTAGGCTACATGAGCCCATGCTGACTTCCAGTGTTCTCCTGAGCAGATCCACTTAGTACTAGTATTTTGTATTTTAAACTCCTGCCCATGCAGAGAGGTGAAAGGAATGGACAACCTCTTCTCCCTTAAGCTCCGAGGAGCTTCATGGAAGCGCACCGAGGTAAACAGTTTTTCTCAGTTCTGCAGGTATAACATCAGATCCTTTGCTTGTGCTCTTTAGTGGCACCAACAACTATCCTCACTCCAAGGCACTGGAGGCATCTGTGACCTTCTTTGAATGGCTTCTGCACTCTGGAAATGTGAGTTAGTATTTTGAAGTGTAAATTTATAGACTGAGAGTTGCTAAAAGGATCCTATTTGATCTCTGGCGAGTGTCAAAATTATGAGAACAGGATTCCAGGGGACCTTTGAGGGAAGAGGAAAGAATTGGTCCCAAGCAGAGCCCTTTTAATATGGATTTCCAAATGAGCCTTGGGCAGCAATAATGATGTTCTTGAGTTCTCTGTCAAACACTTTTTTTCCCCTAATGAGGACAGCCTGTCCTGCTGCTTCTCCAGTACTCCATGATATGTTTCTCATTTGCCTTATGAAAAATAAACACCAGTCTTGGAGCCTTCCCAGAATCTACATGACAGGACTTTATCTGACTGCCTGATGTGGGAGCACACACCTATCCCAGACATGGACTACCTAGGCACTGGTCTCTGTCATACATTGCACATTAAATGGATATTGGTCTAAGCTGGAGTTTAGGCTTAGGATTGGGAACAATATCACTGAAGATGTGTCCTGGGACTGCTGTCAGTCATATGGTGCTGTCAGTGCTGTGGTGACTTGGAAGTAACTGTGGCAGTAAAGTCCTTCCCCCGAGATGCCTCAGAAACCCAATCCATCTGCCATTTTATGTGGAGCATTTACTGGTACTCAAGAAGCTTTACTGTGTCAGCAGGGAATTTTGTTTGCATCCCCTTAAATGCTGCTGTCTGTCCTTTTAAAAAAGTCTTTTAAAAAGTCACTGCCTCGCAGCTGTGGAGAGAAACATCATAATTCACAGCTACTGGGGCAGTGTAGCAGCAGGCAGCCCCTGGCATTGGCAGCACTGGGACTGTCTGTCCCTGTGCAACAGGCAGCTCCTGGCCTGCACACTTTGTTCCCAGTCAGCAAAGAGGGGGGACTCCTCCCCAGTTCAGGGACAGCAGGATCTGACTTTTGGTGCTTTGAGTAGCAGTTTAAGGCCACCAAATGGTCATTTCTTTAATTTTTAAAATTTTTTCCCCCTTTCTCAAGGCAGCCAGCTGCAGTACCAGTGTGGGGGAAAGGCTCAAGTAGCAATAGAGAGATATAAGAGGATTTTGCTTTACATAGAGATGCAATGGGATTTTATCTCACTGCTCATATCACCAATAAATTCTCCCATCTGCAAGGACTAAATGAAAGAAAAGGGTTAGAAAAAATTGTAAATCAATGTAGCACATTTGACAATATCTTTCTTACAGCAGCCAGTGACTTGTGTCCTTCTGGACAGCAGGAGCTGGGGAGCACTGCAAGAGGATTTTGTAGGCCTTTGTAAGGTCTGAATATCCAGAGGTGAGCTGTCCCATGATGGGCCCGAGGTGCTGCAATAAAACCAGTGGCTAGGTATTCATACCATCTTGCTGGGACCAGTAGCCCATGGTGCCTTCCCACTCAGTCACAGCCAAAATTGCATTTGCTATAAACAAGCATAACGGACAGCTGTTTTTTTTTTTTAAGGGCCAGTGTATTTATTGACCCAATCCACAGCAAAAGGGGAAAAAAATAAAATTATGTAACAAAATGAGTAATGCTGAGTGGGTGAGGGAATTTCTTGGTGTTTTCTAGCATGCAGCTACCTTCAGCAGAAGTGTGTGTGGCTAAGCTTTCATCACTGACAATGTGAAAAAAAATATTTTGCTTCAAAAGGGATGCATTCCCCCATGCTAGTAAGTCACCCTTCAGAGCATCCTTCCTGTTCATGCTAACCATGAGTAGCCATGCATGCAAAGATCTCTTCTTTTTCACCACTAAAAAAGAGTAACCTGGTACAAAAGTCAATGAAAGAGGCCATCCAGGCAGCATCAGCTGTCAACAGTCACTGCAGCTGTTCAGTCCTCAGAAGGCATTGTGGGCCTGCATCAACTGCTAGGCAAAATTAGGAGAATTTTCAGAATTTTCCTGAGAAAGAGTGAAATAAAGCCATGCAAGCAATGTGTCTAATAAGGGGAGTATTTCCTATGTCACTGGAAGGAAGGCAGCAGCTCACTTCTATTGAGAACTTCAGCCTCTACCTCTGTAAATCTGCCCTTGGTGGTCCCAGGTGCTGTTCCACCAATGAGACAGTTGTGGATACAGCACTGCACTTGCCCTTCCTTTTCCAGTGATACCAAAAGCTGCTGTGATCTGGGGTGGAGAAAGGTGGGAGGAGATGTAATACTGTATCATTATTTTATTTGACATATTAATTTTTCTGGGAGACATTTCCGAAAGCAGCCAAATCTCTTTTTCTGAAGTGTTCACTATGTGACAATGCTGTGGAGTTTCCTCCTGTCTTCTGACAACTTTTCAGCTCTTATGAATTTCCCCTCACATTTAGTGGGTTTATCCTCCATCACCCAGGATGCAAAAGGTGCCAAAGCTGCTTTAGGCTGAAAGATGCTGACATCCCAGGAGAGAGGGGTTACTTCAAGATTGTCAAGCACTCTCCATGCTCTCATTCCCTCTCATCCACAGAGGTACCTGACAAGGAGGACTGTAACACAAATGTCCCAGTTGTCACAGGACTGCAGAAGGATGAATTTCCTCCTGCAGGGAAGGATCTTGCATTAAAGCCCCTGCCCCAGACAGCTGGCAGTGGAGAGCTTTGTGGGGCCTGCTGAACATCCAGTGGTTCATCTGGGGTTGTGCTGTAAAGTGATATTTGGTTGGATTTGCTGTTACATGTTTCTGAAAACTTTTAGAAAGCCTTCACCAGTTTCTGTGCGTGCTAGACTGATCACTGATAGCAGGAGAAATTCTGACTTGCTACCCCTCATTCTCGCCCTCCACCGAAATCCTTGTTTACAAAAACCTGTTTCCTTTTAAATCATTCTCCTGCACATCTAATAGGGCCGAGCTGCTTCTTTTCAAAGTGAAATACCACGGTACATTCATTTAGGGCTTGATTGCTCACTCCCTGTAGATCACAGCCAAACTCACATTGTGCCCCTGTGAATGATGAGCCAGGTCTCTCCTCAACACAAAAATGTAGGCATGTAATTTTTGTTGCTGCCTAAAGAAGAGCAATAGATAAATGGGTTTTTCTTTTTCTTTAAATACTTTAGGTTATAGCCGTCCTTGCTCACTAAGTATTTTTCCTTTGGGGCTCTGGGTTCCTCTTTTGTCTATCAGAAAGAAGAATGTAACAAACTGCTAGACCATCACCACCTCCTTCTCACAACGATCTGCATGTCATCACCATCTGTTCAGTAAATCAGGGCTGGGGATTTACCCCTTGCTAATCAAGACAGGATGAAACCAAATTATGTTTGAAATGGTGAAGCTCCTTGCACAGTGTTGCATATGCCCCAAGTGTGCCACTGTCCATCCTCCCAGTTTCTTTAAAGCAGGGAAATCCTAGTGGCACCCACATCAATGACTTTTGTGGAACTTCCCAAAGCTCACTTCCACCTGAGTTCCTTTCTCTATCATTTTAATTCCTGCTTTGCACTGCTTTTCAGAAAGATGCTCCAGTTCAAAAGGACAGAAACCCCAGACAGTTTTAAATTTAATGGACAATTGTAGTAGGCAGTAGGAGCAGAATGGATTATACCTATGCAGTATATATTTTGTGGGGTTTTTAAAATATTTAGTGCTTAGTTTTTAGTGAGTTTTCTTGTTGTGCCACCCTAATCCCTCCCCTCTCCAAGTAATTTTCTTTTTTAACAGAGCTCCTTGCAGCTCACTTCCTTGGAAGTGGAACCTCAACTCCGTAATGTACAAAACCAAGCTGATCTTTTGAACCCAGAAAATCATGTGGGTTTGAACTTAGAGAGAAAGGAACCCAAGCACATTTCTTACATTTCCTGGTATGAAAGCTGGCAACAATTGGTTAAAGAATTTTAAGTGGTTGTATATGCAGCCTCCCTTCCCCAGGGCATGGGGCTCTCACAGCATCCCAGGGTGTCCAGCACTTGGAGTGTCATCCAGCCACAGATTCTTGACACGTTCAGAATGTGCCAGGAATCAAACAATGTGTCAGCCACACAGTGCTCAGTGCTCCCCAATTCCCTGGAAACTCCTTCCTTGCTGGAGGACTGTATTTAAGACAGTGATCCCAAGGGCGTCCCCAGCAAGACGCACAGGTGACAGCACTCCTGTCACCAGCTCTATATTTGTCCCACAACAGTCAGCCTGGCCCTCTCCTTGTGTGTCTCACAGTTTGGAAATGGACTCCAAACATGGAATGTGTCCAAGGCAGGAATTCAGTCTTTACCTTGTTCTTTGCTGTAATAAATCACATTTAAATCAGGTACCACCTCTGGAGCAGTCCCACTTCTCCACTATGGTGAGAGTCCATCCCTAGTTTGGCCTTACTTCTGTGATCAAATTGCAATAAGTGTTTTTTTTTGTCAGTGCTCATCATATTTGGGATGTCTTTGAGTGCAGTCTGTAAACTGCCTTTATGGGAAATACTCTGAGGACACAACATAGTTGAATAAATTTGGTCAGGTGGGCTGTTGGCCTGAAGTTCCTACCTGACACCCCATCTTTTTAACTGCAAATAAGGGAGGTTGGACATGAAAAAAAGATAAATGCTATAATTTGGATTTGCCTTTTCCACTGGATGAAGGGTAGCACAGGTTCCCAGGTGACAGTGAGCTGGACCTGTTGCTCCAGGGCATAGGGGACACATGGCCATGCTGTGCCTCACATCTCCGGCAGAGGACCGTGATTCCCTTGCCTCCATGCCAGCAGTCCCTGGCAGTCCTTGGTAGCTGCCCTGCAGAGATGAAGGCTGAGATTATCTGAGTTAAGGGAGAAGTTGCTCTCAACAGCTCCTGGCCTGCATCAGGTAATTTCCTTATTTTATTTTTTTTTTATTAGAAAACTACTTAATTTTTTTTCTTTTCCTATAGTTTTCTTCTTCTTTAGATTCATGACTGCTGTTTGCTGATGAAAGTAACTGGAATACCAAAGGTTGAAATGCTCTGGGGAGATGGGTAGGCTGTTCAATCAGGAGGCAAGGAGCCTCCTTCCTTGAGGAGCAGGAAGTCCATAAAAATTTTGCTGTTGGTTTTCAGAGGTTAAAGTGCCAACCCAGGGTTTCCAAGCTCTTGGCCTGACATCTGGGCACTGGGGAAGGGCACCACACTGCTTGTGTGCCACACTGGTTGGGTGTGCTTCCCAACTTTTTCTTTCCAAAGGAAAGACACAGAATAGCATTTGTATGCGATGCTAATTTGCAGGGTTTTCTAAAAAATAGATTTTGCAGTTAATGTATTGTCTTATCTTGCAGTGGACTTGGCCAGTGCTAGGTTAACAGTTGCACTTGCTGATTTTCAAGGGCTTTTCCAATGTAACTGAATCCATGATTCTGTAATGACTTAGGAGTGAGGACAGGTGGTGAAGGGTTCCTTCAGGCCCATGCACAGGCTGATGTACAGAGGCATGAAAGCAGCCTAATGGGAATTGGTTTGAAATATTATTAGCTATGAAGGAGAGGGGAAGTACAGGAAAAGAAAAGAAAACATTAACCAAATCCACCTAAAATAATGTCAACTGGGCTGTGAGGCTCTTCTGCTTGAAAGACACAGCTATGCTTGCCACTTTGCTTTATTTCTAGTAGTTTAAAATGTCTCTGCAATTAGTATTATGGAAAATATATAACTGACTAATACTGTTTTAGGAGTCAGTATTTTAAATGGAGGAACTGCAAATACCCTTCCAAAATGAGAAGGCAGCTCTTATGACACCAGGAGCTGAAGTTGCTACAATAAAAGATGCGTAAAATTGTTTTTTATTTTTGTTTGAACCGTGTTAGACTGCTTACAGAGCGGGTGCTTTGCTGGAATAAACCAAAGTAATCAGAAATCTGCCCCAAATATCCACAGTGTCTCTGAATTCATTCAGTTACATCCACAGACATATTTCTGATGTACGAATGACTTCTGAACTCAGCCCCATGACTCAGAGCTGCTGACTGAAGTGTGGCGTTGGGAGGCTTTAAGAGTGCCCCTGTTTGGGTCTGAGTTGTGCTGCTGCTTTGGGCAGTGGAGGACATCATTCCACAGGGACTTGAACCAGGGATTGGCAAGGATTTCTGAGGGATGAAAACTCCATGGTAGAAACCTGTGCCACCAGCAACCTCCATCTCAGGGAACAGGTTTTGGGACAGCTAAAGGTGTACACAGGTAGCTGTGGGCTTTCCAAAAATACTTTTAGGAGCTTAATGCACTTCTGAAAATGCTTTTACCAATGTCATTTGTCAAAGGGCTTCAGCCCAAGGTTTGCTGGGCTCCTGAAGAGCCCTGGTCAGGGTCTCCACTTGAGAGGAGATCTGGGGAAGGAGCTCCTGCTCACTGGTGGGTCTGCTCTGGGCTGCAGCCAGAGTGCAGAGGGCCAGACCTTTACTGAGCACCAGGAGCTGCCCCCATGAGCAAACTCCCAGCAGAGCCATGTGCAGATGGAATGCCAGGACAGCCCAGAGCAGCCCAGGACAGCCAGGACAGCCCAGGACAGCCCAGGACAGCCCAGGACAGCCCAGGACAGCCAGGAGAGCCAGAGCAGCCCAGGACAGCCAGGACAGCCCAGGACAGCCCAGGACAGCCAGGACAGCCAGGAGAGCCAGAGCAGCCCAGGACAGCCAGGACAGCCAGGACAGCCCAGGACAGCTCAGGACAGCCCAGGACAGCCAGGACAGCCCAGGAGAGCCAGGACAGCCCAGGAGAGCCCAGGACAGCCAGGAGAGCCAGAGCAGCCCAGGGCAGCCCAGGAGAGCCAGGAGAGCCAGGAGAGCCCAGGACAGAGCAGTGCCAGGGAGTGGGCGCCCCTCACTCCCCTCTGCAGGTTCCTCTTCTGCACCATGGAACTTCCCCTGTGCTGATGCCCGAGGGGATTTCACGGTCTCTGGTGCAGAGGGAGCTCCTGAACAGTCCTCAAAAGGTCTCTGCTGCCAGATTTATGGTCCTCAGCCTACAGGGGACAACAGGTCCCTGTTTGGCTTTGGGACCGAATTCACCCAGTGGTATTTTAGGGAGACAGGAGAGCCTTTGTAGCCAGAGAGGAAGGGAAACCTTCCTGAAGGAAAGGAGGAGTAAACTGCTGGGTGCAAGAGCATTTAATATGTGTCCTTCATGGCTCTGCACTGCCCTTTTCTGTAGGGACCCACTTCAGAGAGCCCTTGGCAGCTGCTTTGACATGGCATCTGTCTCTCTTTGCTTTTGTACCTTGTGTGCAATTCCCAGGTGAGTCAGCTGGGACTTCAGAGGGGTTTGGTGAAAGCAGAAGCCATCTTTTTGTGCACTGAGGGCTTGTTAGAGACTGTTGAGAAGAAACAGTCACTTTTCCTGGCATGCCTTTAGTCAGTGTGACCTTAAGAGTGTGAAAAACAGGGGGCCCAGCAGTGACTGCCGTGGTTAAACAGCAGCAAGAGCATTTTCACAAGAGGACTTCAGGCATTAACTCAGAAAACTTCCATGAAGGCAGCAGGGCTTTTTGGTAAGGTTTGAAGAGTCAGGCACTCGCAATGGTGTGGAAAACACCAGAAATGGATGAACAGGCCAGGCTGTGAGGTGCTGGAGTGTTCATGTCACGAGCAAGGCTGGTTAGGGAGGAATAGTCTCTTGGGATATGCAAAAAGCACCCAGAGATGCAGCATTTAATGGGGACACCACAGCTGAGGTATTGATCAGAGCTTCCTACTTTGCAGACCAAAATGGTGCTTCTACATATTTTTGCCATCCTAAATGGAAATGGATTTAGGATGTCCAGAAACACTGTGTAAAGAAGTCAGCAAAGCTAATGAGATTAGAATGTCTTACTCATGAGAAGACTGATTTGCAAAGGCCGAGTGTGCACGTAGGGGTCTGGCTTTAATCATCTCCTCTAACATTTAGGCAACTAGAGACAGTTTTCTAATAGAGTTCTTGCTGCAAAGCAACCAAACTCCCAGCGAGGTAATTTCCTACATAGGTAATCTCTGGGAATTTCATGACTGACTTTATCTTCTCTTGACATGCAACTCACCTACCTCTCCATCTATACATGGATTTCTTTGGACAACAGCAACTATTTTCTCTTTTTAATATTCTCCAGTATTTGAGAAAGAAGGTTTTAATTTTTCTCATGAAGGATTTGACCTAGTGCAGGTCCAGTCTGCATGTTTCACCCTGGTCCCAAATTTCCTGGTTTAAAAACCACAAAAGAGAAGACATGAGAAGTGTTCCTTTTACAGTGATGTATTTCAAGATGATTTTATACTTAGTGAAATTTCAGCTGGCACCCTGAGTACCACACAGTCTTAACCCTGCAAATTGAAATTGGATTTCTAGTAAGTCTTTCAGATGCCTTTTGGTAAAGCTGTGGTTATTTGTCTTGATTTATGGTAGCAGTCACCTCCAATATCAGACATGTATTCCAGTGTTCCAAAGGTGCCTTGGCTCATGACTGAAAGGATTTCATACTGGCCCTGCCAATGCTTTTTTGGAGGATGGATGGTGTGTTACAAACCCAGTACCTGAAAACGCCTGCACTTCTTACTTCTCCCTCCGAATGCAGCGATAATTACATTTAAATTTCAGAAGATGGCGTTGAAGATTTGCAATTAATATCCTAAACCTCCGGCGCAGCACGGTGACAGATTCTGTGACCTGAGACGTTGCACAGAGAGGATGTGGATGGATGTGCGCTGGGGACGTTAGAACAGACCAAAACCAGAGTGTCGTGCCACGGCACACGTGCTTGAAACCCGAGAGGCGGCGAGAGACACTTTCATGCAAGCCCGGAGCTCGCTCCTTCATCCACCACGTTGGGGCAGGAGGCTCTGAGGGCAGGCGAGCCAGCGGGTTCCAGCCCTGGCGCCTCAAGATGGGCTTTGCGGAGGCAGCATCCCCTGGGCCCAGCGGGGAGGGAGCCGCTCCCGGCGGAGCTAGTGGCTGTCCCCGCTCCCGGCGAAGCTGGTGGCTCTCCCCGCTCCCGCCCCATCGGGGCTCGCTGCCTCCAGGACCGGCGCCGCTGGTGTCCCCCTACCCCACCTTGCCCCCCAGTTCACACCTTTCGGGCTGCCAAACACGGAATGGACTGGACGGGGAGAGCCCGAGCCCTGGGGGGGAAAGGAGGCGGGTGTGTGTCTCATTCCACCCCGCGATCCCGGCTCTGTGACCCGAGCAAAGAGGGGCTGGGTGGCAGAGGGTGCCGGCCGGGGGTCCCGACCTGGGCACGGCGTGGGCTGGTGCGCGGATGCCCCCGCGTCTCCCCGAGCATCCCGGGGGCCCGGCCGGCGCCGTCTAGGACGATTCTGGTGGGTGTAGCGAGCTGGGTCTTTACAGGAAAAGCCGCCCGGCTCTCACTGGTAGGAGTTTCCCTGGGCTATTTATGTATGTGCGTCTGTCTGTAAAGATTTAAAAAAACCCAACCCAGCGGGGATGCGGAGGGCGCCGGGCTGCACGCCCTCCCGCCCGCACCGTGTTTACCAGCAATGGCTATGTGTCACTGCCTCAGATGTTTTCCAGCTCGCCGAGTCCCCGCTCCCCTCCGCCGGCTCCACCTCCGGGCCCGCCTCCCCCCGCCCGGCACGACGCCCTCCATCATATAAACTTCCCAGTGCCGTCGGCCCAGCCGCTTCGCGCCCCGTCTCAGCAGCCGCCCGGCAGCCGGCGGCCCCTGCCCGCTCCCAGCACGGTGACAGAGGTAAGCGAGGGGCGGCCGAGCCCCCGGGACCCCCGGCCAGCCCCCGTCGGGCTCGGCGCTCCCGGCGGGGTGGGCGGTGCGGGCGCCTCGGTTTGCCCGGTGGGCGCTTCTCCTGTGGCTCCTTGTCGGCACCCGAGCGAGCCCTTTTGCCTTTTTTTTTTTCTTTTCTTTCTTCTCCCTTTTGTTTCTCCCCCCGCCTCATTCTATTTCTTCCTTAATTTAAAGCAAAAGAAACAACACCCGCCCGTTATCTGCTCCTGAGGTGAGGGCGCGCACCGGCCCCAGCCCGGCCGGTTCCCGCTGCTCTCGGGAGGGTCGCGGGAATGTGTGGGAGGGATCCGCTTCGTGCACAGTGAACGGGGGGAATGTGACTTTTTTGGGGTCTTCGCACGGACTCCTACGGGCTCCACGCTGGGGAGCCGAGGTCCCGAGTGCGCCCCATCCCTCAGACGCACCATGTGCAAGGGAGATGCCGAGGGACCGAGTTTGGTGTCCAGGGGGATGCTGCCCCTGCGGAAGGGTGTAAGGGGTGCGGAACGGTGATGCCCATCTGCCCACAGTAGTGTGCGCCTGTCGGGCAAGGATCTCGGAAAGGCTCCCCGTGGGTAGAGGCAAAGATCCCTGGTGATCCCTAAGATTTCGGGCATTCAAGCATTTACCAGCTCGATGAGACAAACCTGACGCCGGGTCCCCATCCCTGGTGCCGGTGTCCCGGAGTTCGCACCTTCCCGGCGCGTTCCCATCCCTGCGGAGCCGCGACGCTCTCCGTCCGTGCGCGCCTGCGCCTCTGCGTGCGGCTCTAGGGCTCCGTGTGGTGGGCTGCCAGCTCCCACGTCCCGGGGGACATAAGTGCCCTGATGCCGGGCTCTGTGGGCTGCTGTCTTTCCACTTTTAGGTATATGCAGCGTATAGATTTGAATGTTGCTATGTGTGCGTGCTGGAAGCAGTTGGAGGGGTAGATATGTATAGGACATCATGTGTTCAAGTGTGTCTTGCTGAAGGGAGCTTGTGGAAGCTGCTTTGGTGCTATAGATAGATGCCATGTAAACCATAACTGTGTGTGAAGCCCTCCGAATCGTGTGCATGGCATGTCTGATAGCACATGTGTGCGCCGTCATAGGCAAACCTATTTCAACGCAATTTTTAACTAGTTTGGTTGAAAAGTAAACTCCCAGTTGAACTCTCAGCAGGACAAGGGAGCTGTGCCTTAAGTCACTTACAACAAAAACTTCAACGACTGATGTCTGTTCACGCATAGCAGTGCTGGGACAGGGGGAAGTCTGTCAAAGTCTGCAGCACAGGCAGTGCCTGGGGAGGGCTGTGGGGGGCTGTGCCCGGTTTCCTGAGGCTCTGTACCGTGTTTCCCGGGGCCCCCAGGGCCCCCAGCACGCCGTGGCTGCTGTTTGGTGCGGTGTGTGTGGCACCAGGGACTGGGCACCGCTGGTGGGGACTTAGCCCAGCGCTCAACCTGTGGGTTGGCCTCTCCCCACATCCTGCTCATTTCCCCCTCCTCAGCAGCCTCCCAGAGAGCTGGTGCTTGGACCTGTGTGGAGAGGTCAGCTTGGTGGGGCACCCCGAAACCCCCTGCCCAACCTGTGATAGGAGTGGCATGAACTTGGAGCCGGGCGAGTGCGGGATGAACTCGGTGAGCTGTGGCAATGGGAAACTCCGCCAGTGGCTGATCGACCAGATAGACAGCGGCAAGTACCCCGGGCTGGTGTGGGAGAACGACGAGAAGAGCATCTTCCGCATCCCCTGGAAGCACGCTGGCAAGCAGGACTACAACCGCGAGGAGGACGCCGCCCTCTTCAAGGTAAGGCTCAGCCTGGGCTTGGGATGGTGGAATGCTGGCGGGGCACGAGGGATGCCCCTCACCATCTCATCCTTGCCACCTGCCTCTGCAGGCTGCCTCTGCTGCTTGGCTGCTGCTGGGCGCTGCCTGGCTTTGCCCTAGTGTCCCTGTGTTTGTGGGACAGCCCACCCTTCCCCAGTTCTCTGCGTGGAGCTAAATGCTTCTGGGACCACAGCACATATGTTTCCACATTCATTCCCCTTTCTTATGGCCACTAAACTGTTTTTTTGTACCTTACCATGCTGCTATTTTTTAGCCTAAACCTGTGGGGAGTAAATTCGTGAACAATTCATGCACATGTAAGCACATACACGTATGCTGTTTCAAGCATTATGCCTTGTACTTGATTCTTTTTTTCTTTTTTTTTCTTCCTTTTTTTTTTTTTTCCATTTTCTTGCTCTTTTGATTATCTGAAATGTTTCCAGGCTTGGGCTCTTTTTAAAGGAAAGTTCAGAGAGGGCATTGATAAACCAGATCCCCCTACCTGGAAGACAAGATTAAGGTGTGCTTTGAACAAGAGCAATGACTTTGAAGAACTGGTGGAGAGAAGCCAGCTGGACATCTCAGATCCCTATAAAGTGTACAGAATAGTGCCAGAAGGAGCCAAAAAAGGTAAAGCATCTCAAATTCCCTGTGTAACAGAATGTGAAAATGTCTCATTGCAAGCATATGAGGACTGAAGTGTGCTTTTCTGGAATGACCCTGCAGCCTTTTTAAGTCTTTTAAGGGACCAAAATGAGGGCTCAAGTGCAGCTTGTTCTGTGACTTGAGAGGCTGTGTCTGCAGGAGGACTGCTGGCATTTGAGCTGGAGCACTGAAAGGGAGCCCCTGCAGGAAGATGCAGACAGGCTTCTGCACATCACTGGAGGAATTCCTCTTTTAGCTGGAGCCTCCCTGCCAGTTCTGTGTAGTGAGAGCCAAGCAGGTGGCTCAAGGGACAGGCAAAAAAAAAAAAAAAGCATGCTGGATCTAGGTTCTGAATACAGGAAAGAGCAATTTTGGGGCAGACTGTAGGTAACTGCCTTGGGGGGAAAGAGCTGGGAGTGAGGGATGCCCAGCCTGCAGCCTCCAGGGCGGGGGCAGGGCTGTGCCTGCTCTCCAAGAAGGCCCTGGTGCCAGGCAGGGCCTGAGAGGAAAGGCTTGGCATCATTGTGCACTAGGCTGGGACACACTGTGCTGTGGGGCACTGCAGAGCCCAGAGGGACAGACTGCCCAGAATCCCCCTGGATTCCCTGGGACAGACTGCCCAGGGCGTCCAGTCCCAAGTGGGCACTGGAAGGCATTTTGGCCTCTCTCTGTTCAATGGCAGGTTGTATGGATTTGCCTTTATTGTGCCGATTTCGGATTTCCTTAAGACATGGTTGACATAATTTATTTTCATTCCTCTGGTGAACGCAGGTGCAAAACAGATCAGCATGGAGGAACAGCCATTAATGATGAACCATCCCTTTCCAATAACATCTCCTTACACTGCACTACCATCTCAGGTATGGCATTAGTTGAGTGTTTGGTTGGTGCCTCTAGGCTGAGCAGCGATTTCTGTGCTATGCCTGTCCTTGCTGGTGGGGCTCTCAGGTTCTCCCTGTGAAGAAACTTCATTATGAGAACTGAGAAATTGAGAAGCAACTTTTCTAATGTCAGATGAGGCCACAGGGCAATTGATTTCCCTTGGTGTTGTTTATCCCAGAGTAATAGCTCTTCTCTGTTGGACAGCAGCTCCTAGTGCACTGCCATTCTCCTGGTGCCAGAATGTGAGCACCCAATGAAGCCTTGCTCTTTCAAGCAGACATTTACCAGCAGTGCTTTGACTGCCTTTTGTTATTCCACTCCTCTTATTATTTACACCAGTGGTGAGAAGCTCATTTGAGAGCCTCACTGGTGGTGGTGGCCAAGTGCCATCCGCGTAGCCTGGGCACAGCTCAGACCTCCATGGGCTTTGGCAGGGAAAATCAAGGAGCTGAGATGAGAAAGCTGATGCAATGCATAGCATTAGTTGTGACAGCTGCCTGCTGAAAGAATACCTCATTAAATCGAGTAGGTGCCGAACTACATGGTGCCCCACGAACGGAACTGGAGGGAGTTTGCCCCGGAGCAGCCACATCCTGACATTCCGTACCAGTGTGCCAGCATCCCCTTCGCCACTCGCGGCCATCACTGGCAAGGGCCTGCCTGTGAAAATGGTAAGACACCCCTGTTTGGGGCTGCTTGCTGAGGCTGGCCACCTGGAGGAACCCCAGATTCCTCAGGCTCATTATTTGTGGCTTTGATTGGAATGAACAGATGTGGATGTAGAGGGGGGCTGGGTTCCCTTGAAAGGGAGCCACCTTTGTCCTGGCTCTTGCGTCCACTGCCACTGTATGTGTGGTGTGTGGGCTGTGCAGTTCTCTGCATTGATAGAAATCAGCCCCCAAAAGTCCTCAGCTGTCTCAAAAGCCCTGAGCAATAAAGAAGGCAACCAGCCCTCTCAAAAACCCCAAATGGGAACATATGTTCTTTAGCTTTTCTCTCTGATTTTGGACTTTTTGAGGCATACACCAGAGAGGTTTTCCCTCCAGCTTTGTGGGTTAGACTGACATTATTCTCCCTAGGGGAAAGCTGAAATTATTACTTTATTTTTGTGCTGTGGCAGTGGGACAACTTGTCATGGATTGAGATTCTCTTGGGGCTGGTACAGCAGAAACAGAATAAAGGAATGTTTCCTTCCCCAAAGATCTCACAGTACCAGAGCCTAACACAATCATGGCTTTCCGAGCTCTGCATCTGTAGGAAAAAGCTCAAATTGTGAAAATTGGCAATGCTGAAGCTTGCAGGGAATAAAACATAAGAGAAAGGGAACTGTGTGCTGTAGACCCTTGCAGGGTAACTCACCTGAGGATGCAGGCATTTGATTTGTGAGGAGAACCACTTGGTTCAGAAGGGCAGAAAAGGATGGAAAGCAAGAAAGGACCCTTGGAGTAGGTGCTATGTTTTCAGAGGACAACTCTTTCGTGGTTTTGATGCATAGAAATCTTTGGATCTGCTAAAAAGTAAATACTCAGTGCACTGCAACTTTTGCTGGCAGTATATTGGAATTATTAGGCAGAATGTTTTGCTCTTTAGCTGAGTTATTTGCTAATAAAAAAATCAAGGTAGCAAGCAGAATGAGCTCTGCCCTGAAGTGCATCCTCTGCAGCACTTGCACACATTTGGATCCTTTGCTGAATTTGTAGGCTGTTGTTAGTGGTTGATACTGTGTTTCTCACTGGGCTATAAAATCCATCAAGAGATGGGTGGGTGTTTTTTATCCCAGTTACTCCAGCTCCTGGTGAGTTTTGCCACTGGGAAAGGTAATGCGTTCTTGTCTGCCAGTCACTTGCATCATCCTCCAGAGACTTTTATTGGCATTAAGAAACAGGAAAAACATCACTTGTCCATGGTAAAATCCACTTACTCAAAGGCATCTGTTGGAACAGTTTAGTAGTTCTAAATAGTAGTTCTGCTAATAAAACCCTAATAATCTTCTGCTGCATATTTTTCTTCACCTACATTTAAACAGTGTTAATCCCAGCTTTATTGTTATACCCATCATGAGTAAAGTTTTTTTGAAATATGAATTGTTTCATGCAGGCAACTTTTAAGAGCACTGTAGTCTAGTTAAAAATTTAAATTATTTCTTTAATGGAATAACATGTTAAGTAAGGAAAAGGACTAGGGGGAATATAGAAACACTAAGGGATTATTTCATGCTGACCCAATTGAAAATATAGTCCAGGTAACATCTGGAGTGATTGGTAGAGTTGGCCTACCTGGAGGAATTGGGAGATAG
This sequence comes from Molothrus aeneus, assembly GCF_037042795.1. Taxonomy (NCBI): domain Eukaryota; kingdom Metazoa; phylum Chordata; class Aves; order Passeriformes; family Icteridae; genus Molothrus; species Molothrus aeneus. The sequence continues at coordinate 69,223,727 of NC_089646.1, forward strand.
GAGCTTTTTAAGAAGAAGGGGAAAGAGAGAGAAAGTTCCTGTTGGGGTCCAGGAAAACTCACTTTTGCATTGCTGTGATCTCTGCCCTAGCTTTTCCTCCAGGATTTAGGCCTCTGTCACTGACTTTTGTTTGTGAAAACAGGTTGTCAGGTGACAGGAACCTTTTATGCTTGTGCTCCTCCTGAGTCCCAGACTCCTGGCATCCCGATTGAGCCAAGCATAAGGTCTGCTGAAGCCCTCACTCTCTCAGGTAAGGTCTATAATCCCCCAGGCTTCTTGGGGAGCTTGGTAAGAGACTCACACTTCTGCCTTGCCCAGGCACCATCTCTCTTTTCAGATTAAAGGAAAAAAGAAGAAAAAAAAAAAGAAAGTTAATCCTCTTTAATGAGTGAATTTAGGTGTATGGTTGTAAGTCTGCTTTCCAGGATACTTGAGCACTTCCAGCCCCAGCTCCAAGGGATGGAGGTGGTTAAAGTTTATGAAAGTGCTTGGCTGGCTTGTGGTGTTAGTGCTGGGTTGCTTTGGTGGGACACCAAATCAGGCCTTCCCCGGCGAGTTTGGCAATTTAGGAGTGTCAGTGACTTCAGGCTCAGGTTTTCATTTGGGAGAACCCCCCCTAAAATTGGTAGTGCTTGTAGTGCTCCTGTTGGTGCCATCTGGCTTTGCTCTGCTTTGTTATTCCTGGTGGGAGAAAAAAAAAAGACATTCAGGAAAGAAAAGGGAAGTTATTTCAGCCAGGTTTGCAGATGTCTGGATGCTGGGGAACTTTCTGAGTAATTCTGGGAAAAGGTGTGGGAATGTGCTTTTCATGGAGTTAGTGGATAGACCTGTAAAGTGCTGCTTGGTGGGTTCTTAAGTGGGATTGTTCTCCTGAGTCAGGGTCAGTGTGGGTGTGTAGATGTGTTTGTCTTTGTGTGTGTATGTGAGCATACATTGTACACACATGTGTGTATTTTATATATATTTTCAGTGCTGTGTGAATTCTTAGGAGTCAGCCAGGTGGACCAGATGGCCATTTGAAGGCAAGGCAGGGGATTTTAGGTACAGCCCTGTTGGAGCTGGAGCCAGCAGTTGCTTCTCTCCAGGCAGCTGAGTGCAGCTTTGCAGGTCCCCTGTGCAGGAGCCTTTTCTATGCAAAATCTGGGGGGAAGCACAGCTACTTCCTTGTTAAATCTGAGGAAGTGTACTGAGCCAGTGGGTTTATCTGTGACGTGAGCTTGGAAAATGTGACCAACATCAACTTTTTCTGTGCAGATTTTTCCTTTTAAATGGAAATGTGAACTTGGTGGGATTTTAGTTCTACGAAATTCCCACGCATCAGTAGCCCTTTTAATAAGATGAGAGAGCATTAATGCTACTGTGCCCCTAAAATTTCAGTATTTATATTCTTTTTATTTTTTTGACTAATATGACCTTCTGACCACTGGGCTCAGAAATCTTACGCAAACTTGTCTCTTGGCCTTAGCACAGATCCGAAACATTAAACATCCATACTAATTTATCACAGGGATTGTTTTTTGTTTGTCTGTTTGTTTCTCCTTGTAGACTGCCGACTCCACATCTGCTTGTACTACCGTGAAATACTGGTGAAGGAGGTGACAACTTCCAGCCCTGAGGGCTGTAGGATATCCCACGGCCAAAGCTACGAGGTCAGCAGCCTGGACCAAGTTGTTTTCCCTTATCCAGAGGATAATGGCCAGAGGAAGAACATAGAAAAACTACTGAGCCACCTGGAACGAGGAGTAATTCTATGGATGGCACCTGATGGCCTCTACGCTAAGAGACTTTGCCAAAGCAGGATCTACTGGGATGGGCCAATGGCGCTCTGCAGTGACCGACCCAACAAGCTGGAGCGGGACCAAACGTGCAAACTCTTCGACACTCAGCGCTTCTTAGCAGGTAATTCCCACTGTGGCTTTGATACCCTCTTGGAAATGTCACCTGGTCACTGTCCAAATCAGCTTTATGGGAGTGCTCTTTTCATTCAAGTGAGAATTGTCCCTTGATACTTCTGGGCAAATGCAGCCAAGAGGTGCTTGAATCCTGAGTAATCCTATAAATTTCTGCTCTCTGCACATTCAATGCCCCTGCACAGACCAGCAGGAGTCAGCTGAGGCTCAGCTGGTGACACCCAATCTCTCACATTTCTATATGAAGCATAAGGAGGAACCTAGCAAAATAGTTTTTCCATAAATTGACACAGAAAATTGGATCCTCATCTTGGATTTGCTAGTCTAAGTCCTGGATAGGTCTGTGGTCTGCACTTGCACTCCTCTCAGCTTGACCCAGAGCAAGTCTGAGGTCTTGCCCTGAGTGTACAAATTTCAGTAGCAAGCCTTCTTTTCAGTCTGTGCCAGTGTCTAAAAGATATCTAGGAATTCAAAAGGGTTTCACAAGCTCTGGAATTTCAGGACTGCCTAACATTCTGAGCAAGGAGGTGCATACCTCACCAGAGCTCTCTGGAAAGGTCTCATTTTGCACAAGGCAGTGCAGAGGGAGCAGGGGAGTGCTTTAGGACAGTGCCTTCTCCTTACAGCCCGTGAAGGGAAGAGGGGCAAAGCTTCAACCCCACTTCCCAGCACACCTGCACAGTTAGAGAGAGGAGAGCTGTCCACTCTGAGGAACTGGTGGGAGATGGTCATTGTCCCAGAGGACAGCTTGGGCGGCAGGAATAGATATTGGTCCTTTCTGGATATTTTTGGCATCACTTAGAGGTGAACTAAGTTGCTATGGTTTGGTGTGTTTTCTTACTAGAACAGAGCATCAGCACTGGCATGATATTCTCAGGGGAATAATGCCTTGCAAAATTTAAAAAAACCCAACAAATGAAATCCAAATCATCAGTTTTAGCATACTTTATATTCCAAGGTTGATACGTTGCCCTAGAGAAACAGCCAAGAAAAAATTGCATTTAAAGAGAGAAATCTTATATAGATGTGAGAATTGACAGTTAGAAAGGGGAATTTGAGGTCAGGCATTGGGTTGGGCTTCAATCACATGCTAATTTAAAGATGTATAATTCTGTGCCTGGTGATGGTTTTGGAAATCCCTTTCCCTTTTCTCAGGTGGTTTTTTAGATGTGCTCTGGGTTCTTCCAAATAGTTGACAGGACATCTCTTTTTAGACGCCTCACCCCAAAGATAAGCTCAAGCAATAGTTATTTTTCACCCTCCTAAATTACTTATGCACCAGTGCCTGTGCAAACCCAAGTGTGTGGTTGCAGTCACGGTCTGTGGCATGTGCAAAGTGAGTTTTTGCATGTGATGATGCTCAGTGCAGTTTGGAAGTGAGTTGCCATGGGCCTGACACATCTGCTGTGTGAATTGAATGTGCTGGTGTCTCAGCCTGCAAGCAAGCTCAGGGATTCCCCTACTCTGGGAAACTGGGACTCCCCTGGGAAGAGAGGCAGGTGATCTCTGCCAGGAGAGGGAATCATGAACAGCAGAGAAGGGGACAGATGCAGAAGTGCTACAGCTCTTGGGGAACCACTGAGGAGCTGAACCCTAAATGCGAACTGCACTGGAACACTGGGGCCTGGGCTGAGAAGCCTCTGCTGCTGAGAAAGCTAAAATGGGGCAATAAATCAGAAAGCAGGAGAATGCTCTCTGTGGAGAGAGATAAATGCATGGTAATTGTTGTAAATTGGGCTGGGTGGAGAGTAGGAGAGCAGAGGAAGAGTGCTTGGAGTGTGAGGGTGGCAGCCAGAGAATAGTTGGTGGGACAGAAGGAGTGGCAGCTGGAGCAGGAGTATCAGGAGGTTGAAAGGGTTTGGGGAGGCACAGGGGGAGCCCTTTGATGTTGGATGATGCACTTGGGCCTGGAAAGGAAGACAGAGCGAGCAGAAGGTTTTGGAGAAGTGCAGGGCTGAACTCAAACCATGATTGTCCTGGTGGTGGTAAAGAAAGGGCTTTCTTCTCCAGCTCTGTGCTATGGGCACTCCCACAGGTACTCAGGATTTGGAGAATCGCTGAGGCCAAGTAAAACAAGGGAAAGAGGAAGGTGAAAGAAGTTGTACATCAGCTGGATTGGCCTTGGGTGGGTCATCCTTCTTTGTCCTGTAACAGCACAGAGGGAAGCAGAGTCCCATGGAAAAATCTCTTCTTTCTTGACTTATCCCCAGAGGGTATGGCACACTTCAGGGGTTTCTGGGGAGACTTTGGAGAAAGCTTCATTTTACTCCATGTTTTAAGCAAGCTGCCCATTGTTTTACTTGTTTTACTGGCCCTCTCAGTAGGACTAGTAGTCCAAGCCAGGGTTGGGATAGCCACTGAATCCACACCTTGGTCTGAAAAGCTTGCAGTTAGAATGGGAATGGCAGGGGTGTATTTTGGGAAAAGATGCATTTGTCATGTCAAGTTCAAAGGCTCTGCTTTCCCTTTCTAGCAGGGAGGGTGCTTCATTATAATACATCAGCTTTAATATTAATTGCAGCTTTTTCCAGAAAGCATGAACAGGGTTATAAATTAAAATTGAATATTTATCTATCAGCTGTGTAGAAACACAGCACTCAACACACACTTTAACAAGGATATTGTGTTAGATTGAATTTTCTCTTTTCTGGATGGAAATGCAGTATCAAAACAACAACATTTGGTCCACAACACTGGAGATTCTGGTCTGAGTGGGAGTACCTGATAAAGGCCTCCCCTGCTACTTTTCACAGGGGACACTGACTATTAGAATAACAATATTTCATCATTTCACTTTGCACTAGGTTATGGGTTAGCAAAGAGAGTGCAAGGGCACAAAAGACACAGAAAGCTCTTTTGCTGGCTCAGTACATGGCTGAAGTAAGAGCCCTTTCCCCTTCCTTACGACAGTGTGACAATGACAGTATGACAGTGACCTTACTTCACCTCTGTCACAGTCTGGCTGTGGCTAATTTTTGGGCCTGGCAGTATTTTGTGTCTCTGGCACTACCAAGCCATTTCAGTGCTGCTTTTGTGTGTCTGCTTGAATGGTTCCCTTGAATGGTACCAGAGGTGTCTGCACTCAGGGTCCCTTAGAAGTACTAACTGGAAGACATCTTGGTTTGTGCATATGAAATTAATTGTGAGACAAAGTAAACAGAAAAGTTGCAGTGTTGTAAATATCCAGCTCCCCATGATCCCAGGGAATGTCTCCAAACTCAGTGTCTTGTGCTTACCTTTTGTCTTTTTCCTGACCTCTCTCATCAACCCCTGGAGTTACTTTATCTTCTCCATTGTGCTCCAAGGTCATCCACAAAGTCTTACTGGCCTGTACTGGTTTTGAGTGGAGCAGGGTTAATTTTCTTCACAGTGGTCCTTGTGATGCTGTGGTTTGGATTTGTGACCTAAACAAATAACTGATAACACAGGGACAATTTGTGCTGATAACACAGGGACAATACAGCTGATGTTGAACAGTGCAATCGCAATGTCAAGGTTTTCTCCTTGTCTCACTCTGCCCTCACAGGCTGCAGTCTGGGGTGGACAAGAGTCTGGGAAGGGGCACAGTCAGGGCTTCAACAATCCCAGCCGAGGGATATTCCATTCCATATGGGGGAATTTGCCAGAGGTTGCTGTTGCTTGGGCACTGGCCGTGTGTAGATCAGCCAGTCACGAGTGATTGCTTTTTCCATCACTTGTTTTTCTTTGTTTTGTCTTCTTTGTTTGTTTCTTTTTACCCATTAAACTGTCTTTATCTCAACCCACACATTTTTTTCCTTTTGCCATTCTGTTTTTCTCTCCCATGCTGGTGGTGGGAGTGAGTGAGTAGCTGTGTGATGCTTGCCTGATTATTCCAGAGCACGGTACTTTCTCTCTTCCCAGAGCTGCAAGCCTTTGCTCACCATGGACGTCCGCTGCCGAGATATCAGGTCGCTCTGTGCTTTGGGGAGGAATTTCCAGATCCACAGAGGCAGAGGAAACTAATTACAGCCCATGTAAGTAGGATTTCTGCCTTACCTAAAAGAAGCACACTCCTTGGAGGATATGAATCTGCCAGTCAGGCTTTTGTGCCTCATGTAGATTATGAAGGAGGTAGTAAATTGTTGAAGATGCAGCACTTTCCAGAGCAAGGTTTAATCCCCAGATCTGCCAGGGACTGACTGGAAGCCCTCAGTAGGGCAGAGCACCTGATTTTCCCTCTCTATAGAGCATTTTTTGATCTCTTTCAAATCCCATCTAAAGCTGAAATGTACCTGGAACTGCTGGGCTGTGCTGTTATTGGCACCAGCCCAGTTGTGCAGCTGCTTGGGTTGCCTGGCCACTGCAGGATGTGGTGCTTTTACACTCACTGCACCTGAAGGTGCTCCAGAATCCCAGCTTGCATCTCAAGGGCCTCAGCCCTTGATAGGATGCAGGGGCTGCCTGTGCAGCTTCAGGGTTCAGTAGCTGTCAGGCTCATGGGCTGGCTGACCTCAGTTCACACACACTCAAAGCTGCTGTTTCGGGATGCTCTCTGAGAGAGGGTGATGGTGGAGACTGAGACCAGGTACTTTCTGAATTGGCTATATTGGCCCATAAAACCACAAGAGAGGTGGCAATGCTCACATTAGTGGCAGGGCTTTGCTTACTGCATCCTTGAGAAGAAAACTGGTGTCTCTTTTAAGTTTTTCGAAAGCCCCTTTGGTAGCAGGATGGGTGCCAAGTCAGATTTCTACCATAAGCTGTGGCCTCTGCTTAGCTGTGTAGCTTTTGTGCTGCCACACTGCTGCCTGGCAGATCTCTGGGGTAGAAGTTCAGAAGCTCACAAATCCATCCTGAGCTGTGCAATGACTAGTTAGAGATGGTTGCCCATCCCTGACTCTCCTTCAACTTTTTCCCATTCTTATTTTGACTTTCCAGCTTTCCATCCCTGCTTCATACCATCCTCTCTCCAGCCCCCATATCCATCTCTTATCCTGGTATCTTCTCTGTGAGCCTGTACCTCGTGCTCATTCCAGAGCTTTGCTTCCCCTCTGCCAATTGCTCAGTCTGCTCATCCTCTTGATCTGTCCTGGCTTGTGGGCTGATGGGACCCTACCTTCCCACCAAACAGTAATGCACTGAAAGCTGCCTGGGGCACGCGTCCCACTGCCTTCCCATCTCCACCTTGGCATTTCTTTCCTCCAAAACAGTGCCTGTGTCTTTTAACATGGAGGGATTGGCTGACCAGCAGGAGAGGGTTGTGGACAAGCGTCATCCAGCCTGTCCTTCACTGAGAGTAAGGAGAGCTTCAGGTGTTTGTTCTCAGTGTACAGCTCAAATATTTACAGTCAGAGCCCAAAGCTCTGAGAGGGAGTGGTGGTTTCTGAAGAGACAGAAGTGAAGGCAGTGTTAACTCATACAAATCCCACTTGGTGGTTGAACAAATTTCTCATCAGAGCTTGAATGAACGGAAACAAAAGTAACCTAAAATGTTAGGTTGAAATCTAACTTCAGACACAGTCATTTGGCAACATATCTCTGCCTACCTGAGGGCTCCAACATTTCAAGTTAAGTCCTCAAAGCACTTTGCAGTGCAGACAAGACTTTTGGCATGTTCAACATGTATTTAAACACTTGGAGTGGCTGTGGGCATGTGTGTCCTGTGGGCATTGCTCACAGCCTGGGGCTGGCTAAGGGATTGCAATTTTTGATACATCATTTGTGTCACTGCTCCAGTCCCTTATAATGAAGGTGGTGAAGGTAAGGAGTGTGTGCAGGTAGACACTAAGGAGTGTGTGCAGACGCTGGGCAGCAGGGCTAGGCTAGGCTAGGCAAGACCTAGTTTAAAACAGAGATTAGTAAAACCATTGAAATTGTATTCCCATTCTGGGAAGCAGAACTGTTCTGCCCCAACTTGTTTTTAACTTAAAACCGCCCTGAATAACTAAGATGAGGAGCGTGAAGTTTTGTCACATGTCTGATTAACATTTTGTCTGTTCTTAAGGTTGAACCAATGTTTGCCAGGCAGCTGTATTACTTTGCTCAACAAAACAGTGGACATCTGCTGAGAGGCTATGATTTACCAGAACTTGTGACTAGTCCAGAGGATTATCACACATCTATTCGCCATTCCTCTATTCAAGAGTAAGAACCTCAGAAGGAGTGGTTTTAAAGGCACTGTAAAGATTGTGCAGAGGGGAAGACCAGATCTGGGTCACGATTTGGACATCCACAATCCCAGCTGGATGCCTTCAGGGGTACAATGATAGGAAAGTGAGCAACTAGGACAACTGTATTGTACAATAAAATTGACAGGTCTTCAACATTTGGATGCTACATCTCACATGGGGTTCCACTGTTGCTGAGAATTAACTCGAAACTGACAAAATGCTTGCTGTGTTTACGTTTGCTTTAATGTTCTTCTTGGCTTTTGAGGACTGATCCATACCGAAGACTTAAATCCAGAGTTTACACTGTTTCCTTTGCAGGGCTATTTATTTTGGATTACTGATCTCAGGGAAAGTACATAAATTTGCAGTGTTCCCAATTTGAAACTGTAGCTACTATAGGTGGGTAGCAAATGTAGATGGTTTATTGAGAATAGCTAATACATGTACGTGGTTATAAATTTAGATTCATAAGTGTGATGCCTATTTTCTTGTATAGAATATTTCAGTGTATTTTTGAAAACAATGCAATTCTTCAGAGACATATTTTTTTAATGTCTGACTTGTCCTGACAACGAATTTTGTTGCTGCCGTTGTTGTTATTGGATTAGCCTCCATGATAGCAGTTTCTAAGGTAATGCATTTATGGTACTGTGTTAAGAAGAGTGACCGTTCAACTCATATTACCTGTGGATTTAGTGGATTAACCACTAAAATTCTAGACTCTCAAAGAGCAGGTTTATAAATAAATTGTTTTTTTCTTATAATTGTAAGCTACTATGCATGCATTATACATACACATATATATGTACATATGTATGTATGTATGTATGTATGCATTAGAATTAAGTTGGCAGACCTTGCAAATAGCACAGAAATGATCCAGCTACCCCTTTTTGATGTCACATCCATAAGCCAGGTTAAAATAACCACCACCCGTGACTTGGACAGAGCCAACTCTGCTGTTTGTGTGCACTTGCAGCTTTCTTCCAGTGGTACTGAAATGAATGTGAAAGGAGAGCTCAAGGAGAGCAGCATTTAGCCTTCTGTACTAAGGCAGTCAAGGAAATACTTGTTTGAATGTTTGTAGAATTTGATGCAGTTTGCAGCTTTCAGTGGTAGGGTGCTTTTAGAAAGACAAAGAAGTCTTCTGGGTGTGTGTGTCAATGAAGTTTCCTTGCTGGCAGGCAGCCCATGTGGTCTTAGTAGGTTTCACTCCAGAACATGATCTCCCTGTGCTTAGCAGACATACTTCACTTGACTTCCTAAATGAGGAAGAAAAAACGGTACTTGGTCTGGCAGCAGACTTGTGTTAGGGAATTTGAATTTATACATCTTAAAGATGCATACTCTTTTGGGATATATTATCCCCCTTCTTCTTCACAATGCCAAGCAGAATGAACAGGGCATTTCTACTTTGTTACTTGAAGGGTTTTTTTCCTGGCTTAAAGATTTTTGTAGGGGAGACCTCTTTCTTAGACATTAAAAGCAATGCTCTGGGTGACCATCTGAGATTCGCATGTGCTTTTGTCCTGTGCGTACATTTTACTGAAAGGGACTTCTGTGTTCAGACTTAACTGGTACAATACAAATATTTGATGTGTTTTTCACTTTTTTTCTAGTGGTTGTTGCTTCATATGCTCATTGCTTCAGCTCACGTCTTGGAATAAAGTTCTATTTCCCTACCAACTCGGTGCGTATGTGTTGTTTTCAGTAGCGGGACAAATCTAACGCGTGTGGTTCTGCACTGTGAACCTGGGCAGCACTGCTGGCTGTCTATGGGGAACTCTGTTCTGAGCCAAAAGTGCAGAGAAAGGTCAAAAGGTAAGGATTTTTGTTTATGGAAATGTCTGCAATATTAGCCACAGGTAGCAGAAAAAAGGAAAATAGAGAGGTTCCCCTTCGGCTGTTGGTTTCCAGGTCCATGGTCAGCGCAGCAGAGCTCCTGCAGCTGGGGATCTGGTGCTGCCATGCTCTGCCCCTCCAGGGCTTCTGGGGCTGGGGGACCAGGCTGGTACTCTCCTGCCCAGCCCAGCATGTAGGGATCCTCTGACTGCCACTTGGTTCCTGGTTGTTAGAGTTTCCAGTGCACTTTAAAGTGAGTAAAGCTAGGAAAGGGTGAAAAGGAGGATGGTAAAGCAAACCAAAGTAGTGAAGTTGCAAAGAGGAGGGAGTTTACCCGGTAGCCCCTCTTTGCTAGAAATCAGGGTCCTGAGGGGTTTTTGGGTGCAGGAGCTTACAGAGCAAGCAAGGTGTGAAATAATACAGTCATGAGATCTGTAAAGTGTCTGAAGATGGGTGGGGGAGAGTATTTTCTCTTTTTGTGCAGACTCCTATTGACTATCAAGGTGCATTATAATTTTTGGCTTTGGAATGTGCTTTTAATTATTGTCCTTGAAGTAGCATAATTTAAAGCCAGCAGCTGTGGAGAAGGAGGGAGGGAGAGGAGCTAGAAGACCACCATCTAATTTCTGGCCAAACACAACTTGCTTGGAGGAATGGCGCAGGGGGTGAGTGGAAGGAAAATCAAGCTGTTATTTGTACCATAAATTGTTTTGCAACTTAAAGCTGCATTTACTTTTGTGACCATTTCTTATTGTTCAAAATAATTATGAATCTCCAAAGTGGGAAAAAAACAAAAAGCAAACAAGAAAAAAAAACCTGGAAACATTTTCTCCTTTTAGTATCTTTTTTACAGTCACTACATGAAAGCATTTGAGGTACTTCCTACCTCTGTTAAATTCTGTTTATAGTTTCTGAGGTCTGCTTCCTTCCTGTTATGTTTTCGGTGGCGTTGTAAATGACATGTTTTACTCCTGTCAACACTGAAGGCATAACTGTTTGGTTTTTTTTCAAACGTTTTTTGTGTCAGTATTGGTTTTTCTGATTTTAATACAGCCACAGTTGCAACCGTTTCTTGAAAGGATTTTGTAGCAGAGAAGCACCTATATTCCAAATTTGGTTCTGCTGAGTAGTTTGTCTGTAAACTGTATTAGACTTAGAGGGGTTGTAGGTTAACCAGAAACAAAGAGATATATTTTAAGTTGAAGTACAGTGTAATGGGTTTTGTGGAAAAAACGCAGGATTCACGTGAAAACCCCTGTGGCCTTTAGATGGGCACATTCATGGTGTTTACATCAGCGTTTGTCAGCGGTGTGGAGGTGGGGAAACACCACCCTCAGCACAGGGCTTTCAGGAAAAAGTAAAGCATTTTCTCTTGCACGCTCTCAGATCACTGTCTGTGTATACTAGTAGAGAGGCAGGGGGGAGGAAGGGGGAGGGAAGAGAGAAAGAGAAAGAGAACTCACCAGAGAGGCCAAGCAAATTGAAACAATCGTATCTCCTTTCTCAGGCAGAACTCTGTGTCAAATTTAGATGAACTTGGATGGTAAGATAATAAAGATTGCTCGGGTGGTTTTTATCTGAACTCTCATCTGGCTGGTAGTAGGCAGATAGCTACTGATCCTTGATTTAATGCTTATGAGTTTGGTTGACTCTGAAGAGATGTCACCAGGTCCCTGTGACTCGGAGTAGTTGCAAGGTAGCTGTGTGCAGCCATTCCAGCACTGAACTTCCAAGTGTGTGGTCAGGTGAGCACATCCTCCTTGCATCCCAGAGGAGTGGTCACATCCACTGTGACCCACAACCGGCTCTACTGCTGGGCTTCAGGAGCCAGCTGGCCCAATGGCTGAGGAATGCTCCATGCCCTGACTGTGCTGAAATGACAGTGAAGGAGGAGCTAACTTAGGTGTCTCAGAATATGACTCTTGCAGCAATAGATGTTAAATAACTTACAAACACACTGACTGGATGGGTTGTCACTGTCCTTTTGCCAGCTGGCAATAGGAAAAGACAATCACCTGTGCCCAAGTGGAAACTGAAAAGTAGGCTAGATGCCTTGGTTCTGGGTTTGGACTTGTTTTTCTGCTTGGCCTTCGCAGAGGCTGACTGGACAGCTGATATCTGAGTGGTTCTGCCCAGGGTGATGTTCCACGAAAAGGCAATTATCAAGGGTGTGAAGAGCCCAGTCCAGGTTTCATCTCTTAGATAGGAGTAGTGTCTGGTAAACGATGGCAATGAAACACAGGACTTCATTTTACAAATGCATTCTTATTGTTTCTGCACAGCACGACTGCCTTGCATGTCTCTGCAAGCAGCTGGCAGCCTCCTGCCACTCCAGCTACAGTGCTGCCAGCTGAGGCCAGACCTGTTGTGCTGGGTACTTCTCTCAGATCAGTCTTCCAGACTTCAGCTATCATTTCCTGCTCCCTACAAAAGACAGGTCATGAATTATGCAAAAAAATTCTGTCTTTTAAGCTAAGAGAATAGACAGATTCAGGTGACTTTTCACAAACCACAGCTAATGCATTCCCTCCATATTTCTGGGAAGTGTTTTCATCTTTGACCCTTAGGCTTTCTGTGTTTTGATTTTGTGACCAGGCTTCTGAATTCTTGCTCTAGGAATGTCTGAAATCCAAAAACTTAGGGGCTCTGGTTGTCCTTCTGCTTACCTTTCCTAGCTGGGCAGAAATTATGTCCATGTAGCATCAATGAAACCACCTCCCAGAGGAAGTTCTGCGAATGTCCATGTGAACATGGTGAAGTTAGAGCAGACACTTTCATCTTACCTGAAATATGCTTTCCAAGCTCTCCTGGCTATGTCAGTCCAAGTGCAGTGTGTACATGAAGCACATTTCTTCCCATCCTCACCGTATTGTTCATCTTGCTCCTTCTCACTTCCTTCATGAAGATGTTTAAATCTGGATCAGGCAGATAGAGAGCCCTGATTTCCTCAGGTCTGCAAGATGCAGATTCTCTCTGACCTGGGAATGGCCAGTGCAGCACAGGCAGTGGTCAGATGCTTTCAGGTTCAAGCACTTCTGCTGTGTGTCTCCAAAATGCATTAGCCTGTCATTGTCCATGGATAACTCCTACTCATATATCAGGGACTATTTGTCTCATACAGTCTTATGCCTTCTCTTCCTGGACTAATATGCCTCAGCAAATTCCCTTTTGTCATCAAGAAATTCCCTTTTTTCCTGGTGGTTGCAGCCACCTAGTAATGGGCATTGCTAGGTACCTTGCTGTGGTCTAGCTAACCCTTTTGACTCTCTCTTGGGTCCTCTATCAGTTTTCCTCTACACTGGCAGCAAGACCTAAAGGCAGACAGTGCCTCTTAGTTGAGCAGGACGGGGCACTACCTTTGAAGGTTAGTCTCTAGACAGCACCACAATTTCTGTAATTGTGAGCAGGATGTTCTTGTATCTTCCCAGTTGTGATTCTGACCCTCAAGCCCATGAACTGATCTGCAGAATATAATCATAGCAATCATTTAAGCTAGGCTTTCCTGTAGGAAGCTGGTGTGCAGCTTCTCTCCACCCAAGGCACCACACTCAAATTGCAGTTTCTCAGGGTGATTGAATCAATGGTTTCTCATGCTCCTGTCAGAGCCACGCATAACTGTCTCATAAAAGCAAATGATGAGCATTTCTGGTTTCTAGCACAGAGTATATAGCCTCCAATAAAATCACTTTTAGAGCTAGATATCCTACTTTTTTTCCTTTCAAACTTCTGGGTTTCATGATTTTATATCCTCAGAAACTAAAGTTATGGGTCAGGGCTTGATACATCTCCAACAGCTCATTTTCATTTCCTTTTTTCACACATGATCAAGAGGTTTAGCCCTCTTCATGACTGTCCCCTCCCACAGAAAAAAACCCATGCAAGGAGTAGTGAGAGAGAGACTTCAAAAACAGGGTGAGTGACCTCATCTGCTGTAGAGACGTCAGTCTCCAAGAAATAGGAAAGGTCAGAGCTGTTTAGAGCAATGGGGGTTTCACAACTCAGCTAAAAAATCCAGACTCTGTCTGAAGAGTTCTTGATGCCCTCACCCTTTATCTCATCTTTTCCCGAACTAGTTGGTGACCCTCCATCCAGAGAACTGGCTGCTCTGTGGTTTTTCACATAGATTGCCATCCTATGTTCCATTGCTTAACATGGACTTTCCAAAGGAAAGTGGTGAAATAAATGACAGATGTTTGCATGGTAATATTGTGAATCCTTTTCACCCTTTAAAACCAAACACAGTGTTTTCTTCTTAAGCTTCTTCCACCCCCAATATAATGGAATCCTGGAAGTTTTAATTGCAATTTTATTATTTGAACTAATTAGCTGGTTTGGTTGCTGAGCTTTGTACAGCAGTCTGTGTGGGATAGAGGCAGAAGGGCCCTCTCGGTGCTGGTGGCAGGAAGCTGGAGGAGCTGGGAGCTCTCTGTGCCTGGTGCCGCGGGCCAGGGAGGGGGGTTTGCCTGGTGGCACTGGGCGTGGATGCGGGTCACCCGTACCCGCAGACAGCGCCAGCCTGGAAAATGACTCTGAAGTCTCACTTTCCTTTAAAACCATCACTCTACAGATAAAATGGCTTACCTGCAATCCCCACACAGTTACAGGCACCGTTTAAATATAGCATCGATGTCTATCTGCGAATTACAAGGAAATGAATAAATCGAGGCGACGCAAACCGCAAGAAGGAAGTTGAAAGGCTGGAGCTGTGATAGGCTGCGTGTGCCCAGGGACCCGGTCCCACCTGCACCATCGGCTCCAGAGGTGACGCCGCCGCCGGACTGCCCAGCCCGTCCCGGGTCCCCGGCGCGCACATCCCCGCGCTGCCGCTCTCCCGGGAGCTGCCCACGTGGAGTGCCTGGATCTGCGTCCTGGGGGCACCTGCACCCCCGCAAAAGCCAAAGGCACCCGGGGCACCTGGGGTCCCAGCCGCAGGGAGGGGGGCGGTGCGGCGTTTTCTGGAAATGAATGAGTTCATTTCTGGGAGGCAGTGGTGGGGGGTGCTCCAGAACGCAGGGGAGCGCAGGGAGGATGAATGCAGGAAGTTGAAGCATGACTTCAGTGCTGCTTAGCATCCTGCAGCCTGCTAGCTGCAGATATCTGGCTAAGTTATTTGGCCCGGCTTCATTTTTATGTTGTGAAGGTTGACTACTTTTTTTGATTGCTAAATTTATGTCAAAACCAGAGCATTAGGTAAAAAAATGAAGATATTGCATACAGAGTGTGTGTGTGTGTGTGTGTGTGTGTGTGTGTGTGTGTGTGTGTGTGTGTGTGTGTGCAGCTAACAAGCCACTCTCACCCTTCTTCAATAATCTTTTACGCAATTGGCAGGGTTTATTCTCGTGTGAAGGAGGTGCTAATGACACTCTAAACATTTTGTGAAAATATTGGCCTGGGGAGAGGAAACAAGATCAGGTGCAAATCAGCATCTGCTGCAGGCTCTCAACACATATTAGGCACCTAATTTTTCGGACTCCACCAGAGGAGGAGTGTCCACTGATTCCTTGTGCCTTATTAACGCCCCGATGCTGCACTGCAGGCTATTTCTGCTGCTCCAGAACTCCACCTTACCTGCAAGGTCTTGTGGAAAACCAAGCACATACCCCCTAGGGCCCAATAAACCCATTTTTCCTCCTTTCATATGCCAGGTGCTCCCAGGATGAAGGCTGTAGCTCTTGGCACTAACAACCCTTTCCCTTGGCCAGCAGCTTGGGTGGTAGGCTGACTGTGGGCAGGGGAAAGTGAATGCTCATGTGCAGCCTCTTCTTCCAGCCCCTCTGGCAAACCCCTGTGGGATAGGATAGTACTGAAGTTAGTCTGGCAGGATGTAAGGATCATCAGCACTGCTCTCTACCATTCCAGCCAAAACACGTCTTTGCCAGGAAAAACTCTGCATCTTTGGGTGAAGGAGGCAGAGGACAGTGGCTGCAGGCATGAACCCAGTGAATGGAAGGACAAAGTGTGGAGAAGGACAGCAGGTTGAGGACAGTTCAGTTGCAGGTATACCTGGGGCTCATTAGGGCCATTTAGTGCGTTCTGCCTTTTGCAAGAGTCTGAAGTAGAGAAGTGGGTTTTAGTGGGTTTTGGCCACGAGGAGAAGTCAGCTAGTTCTCAGAAATAAGGCAGCACGTGCAGACATGGGGAGCAGGAAAGGCATAAAAAAAGTAAAAATAAGAATCAGTGTATAAAGACAGATCTTCCCCTCAAAAAAAAAAGGAGAAAGTTAAAAAAAAAAGAAGGACAAGCTAAATTTGGCTGGGAAAAGAGGTGGACAAGTATAGAGGTATGAGCTGCTGCTTGTGGCCACGCAGGGTCAGTGGGTCAGTTATGGGGAATGGGGAATGTGAGGGGAATGGGAGCTGTTATGAGGGCATGTCTGGAATTGCTCAGTGAGAGTTGAGAGAGGGATACCATAAGGGTGGGCCAGAAGCGAGCCTGGAGACCATCCTAGGGGAGGATAGAGGAGGAAAAAGGGAGTGAAAGGGCCCCCCAAGGGGCAGTGGTGGGGCCTTGGCCATGAGGGAAGGTGACAGTGGGGCTGCTAAGTATGGGGTAAGTGGAGGGCAAGGGGGAGTTTGAGGAATACAGAGTAGTAAGTTGTGGTTGGAATAGGGGAGGAAGCTTGAGGATGAGCTTGAAGGGAGAAAAAGTGCAGAAGGCGGAGCAGCAAGAGGGATGCTGCAGCCACAGGTGCTCTGGCAAGCAGGAGGAAGGGAGGCAAGGAAAGAAGAAGAGGATGGAGGATGATGATGGTCAGAAGAAAGGATCTGGTTGTGATTAGAGGAGTCAATGTTAGGTGTGTGGCTGGGTCCAGAGGAGCTGGAGGAGAGGGTTATTGGAAGGCCTTGCCAGGAGGCTTTTATCCACACTTGGAGAATGGGGTAAAAGTAGCTCATGAGCTGGGATAGAGTGACCCAGACTAAACCCAGTGCTACAGAAATATAAAATCAGGAGACTCAGAGCTGTTGGAGAGGACCTGAAGGATCTTTGTGCAGAGGGACAAGGAGAGGCTGAAAAAAGCAGCAAAGCCACAGCCAGTGATATAGCCAAGGTCACAGCAGGGCCAGGTGGAAAGACAAGAAGATGATGTTGAGGGAGAGACAAAGGTGGCCATAGAGAAGGAACTGAGAGCCCAGAGATCAGATAAGGAGCAGAGCATAGCCTGAAGAACGTTTTTAAGAGGAGTGAAAGTTAGCAAGTGGTCCTGATGTGGTGAAGCCTTAGTGAAAGTGGGATGTTGAATATTTCCTCAGTTCCTCAACAAAGTCAAGCTAAGCTTCCTTGGCTTTAGGTGAGTATCTCCCCACAGACACCCACGTGCTCCTGCTCCTGCCCAGACATCTCCAGCTCCATGTTTGGAGATAGAAAGTGAAGAGTATTACTTTTGGAACAAAGACAGCAGTTCCTGTCCAGTCCACCAGGGAATCTCACCAAGACTGCCATGGGTTTAATGGGCCAAGAAGGCTGATTTTAAGTAGTGAATAGTTCAATTAATCATTGATTTTATTGCCAATGATGCAAAAGCACAGGCTGCCATTGCTAGTCAACTCTTTTTCGGAAAGCCCAGCTCCTTGGACTACCATTGCCATGACCATGCTCTAGCAAGGTGTTGCTGTGAGCTGCACAGGTGCAAGGAAGTGTTATGTTCCCAGAATGCATGGGATTGCTCTGGATCACACAGTCCAGCAGAGATGTCCTTCCCTTTCCATGAGCATTTAGCCAAGCCTTGCACATTGATTGTCTCCATCTTCTCCCCAAGCCCCTTACAGCTCCTCTGTGGGCTGGGCTGGGGAAGCCACCGCTCCTTTCCCCCATCCCATGGGTGGAGGGAAGAGGCTAAATGCACCAGGCAAAGGTCACCTACCCGATGCTTGAGAAGGATTCATGGGACAAGGTCTTCTGCCTGGCAAGAGGGAAAGTTAACCTGCCCCCAGAGTGAGTGGGGAAACACCTGGTGAGGTTTGCTAAGGGGCGAATAAAAGTCTGGAGTACGTCCAGAGTAAACCCATGATTAAAGGCTACCCAAAGCCATTCTTCCACCCCCGAAACAGTCCTGGGCTTATTTGTAAGAAATCATTCAGGTTTGCTTTTAAATGCTCTGGAAGGAGGTGAGTTTTAAGAGAAGTACACAAAGCAAATGTGCCGTTTATCACTTCTTATGCCGATGATCAAAGCAAAGGTTTTCTTTTCTCTGCAAGGAATAATGTAAATTGAATGCAATCGTGTTAATGACAGCAGTAACAACCACAGAATAAATATTATTTTAGTGGAAACTGAGGTGTTGGTGTAACACAATCTAAGAAGCTGGAGAAGGACAGGGCTGGGGTGGAGGCTCAAAATTCTGACTCCACTGATTTTGTGGGCTGAGATGTCACCCCTGAGAGAAAACTCTATGTTTTAAAAAACCAGAGATGATTTCAGTTATTTGGGAGTGGGTCTGTGGTGTTACCTAACTGCTGAGGACATTCCATGAACCTCACAGCCACCTGCCTGTGTTTTGATGGCCAATTTGGAACTGAAGCAACTGATGTGGTGGAAATAATTATCTCACCATCTGATTTAGTCACTCTGGCAAGGTGTTTGCAGAACTTAGCGCTTTGTATAGGATAACAAAAAAGCAATGGGCTGGTTTTAATTCAATTAAAAGCAAATAATACAGTCTAGGCACTGACAGCATGTGGGAGGAAGTGGTGTTGTTTCCACTGTGACTGGCAGCAAAAACAAGGTGGTTTGAGGAAGGCTTGCGTGTTAATGGCATTTCCCTGTTCTGTTTGTCAAGCAAAGGTGGGAATATAGAGTCAGAGTTTACTTGAATCGGTTCCTTTACAAGAATAGACGGGGGGCCTCCATGGGAACGGTGCCCGTGAGTGCGAGGGGCAGGTACCCAAAATTGCTGTGGGTGAAACAGAGCAAAAGACACCAGGGCTGTGCACACGGCAGGTAGGAGATGGAGGTCTGGCTGCCAGGAGTGCTGAGCTGCCTTCTCTCTCTCTCTCTCTGGCAGCCAGGCTCCCACTGCCTGCTGTCAGCTGGAGGCTTGTACCTAAAAAAGCCTGCCCGTGATGTGGCTGATTCACTTTGTGCTTGCAGCAGTTGCAGGCCTGCTTTGCAGCCAAGGGCTCAGCAGTCTGGTTGTGGTGTAACATTTTTCCAGAAGTGAATCAGACTCTTCCTGGTGGCTGTATCAGGCATGATAACCCAAAAGTGTCTAAGAGTCTCTGTCTCTGCCTGTCTGAATTCATCTTTCTATGATTACAAAGATAAAAAGGCCACCTGTAGTGATTCTGGGTGTTCCATCCTGCAGGACAGCCTACAGAATATTAATTCCCTCCTGACCACCTCAGATGACTTTGCATGAGGAGAAAATATTTCTGTATCAAAACTCACTTTAAAAGAAACTTGCCCATAAATAACTAATTCCAGCCTTTCGATGGCCTAATCTTTCAGTCAGTGTCTTGCAAGAGAGCTGGAACTGAGATGCAGCATAGAGAGGGACAGTTTCTGGGCTCCCAAGTATGTGATGCCTCTCACACTGGAGCAGGGATTCCTCTGCATTGCTGCTCTCCTACTCACAGCTCTTACTCTGATTTGAAGTCTGCCAGCCCTGGCTGGCACCAAATTCATCGTACTAAGTCAGGCTCAGCCTTCTAATAGGTCTTGTTTCTCCTCAAATACATCACGGCAAAAATAAAGTAAGTATGTAGCTTCTCCCTGTCCTGCACCAGCTAATGTATTTTGTCAATGGAAACAGAGGGGATATGCTCTGGACTTAGTTCTGTCATTTCAAAGATGTACAGAACAGCATAAATCTAGAACAGTTCATATTTGGACTGGCATTACCTCTGGCCCATCCTGATGTTCCCATGCTGGTCTTGGTGAGACTGTGTCTTGTCTTGGTTCAAATCAGACAAGCTCTCTGGCAGTGTGTGGGCATTTCTCTGTCACTAAGCACTGGTGGCTCCAGCTGGGAGCTCTGTGTGGTGCCACACTATGAAGTCTGGGAGAAGGTGGCAGGGTGAATATAACAAAGGCAGCCAAGAAGTAGCATTGCTACAGCTCATCCTGCAACATTTTTGCTGGCATCCTGTTGAGCACGGCCATCCTGGCCATGCTGGGTGCCTTGGAAGAGAGAGCCTGCAAGTGTGTCCTGCAACATCCTCTACCATCAGCCACAGGGGCATCCCCAGGAAAACAGTGAGAGGAGAGGCAGAGGGCCTCCTGTGCAATCAGAGATGAGTTAATGCCACTAGATGTGTGCCCAAAATCTCTCCAGGATATTAAAAACCCTCACAACAGCATAAACCAAGAATGTGCCCCAAGCAAAGCTAACAAAGGCGTGGCTGTGTGATGCACATGTCCACACCACACAGCTCCTGCCATTCCAGGGCTTTGCAGCCCTGTGTTCTCAAACCATGTACACAGCTGATGGTACTGGGTGTTTTGTCTGTCTGAAATAGTTTTCATTTCCAGCTGCTCCTGAGAAGGGCAGATCCTGCTGCTCAGAAATGGGGATTGCATGGGCTGGGCACTGCTGAGAGGGACCAGGAAGCTTCACCTGCAGGTAAAACCCTCATTACTGTTGGGAACCTGCCGGAAGAGAGAGCAGCTACTTGACCACATTTACTTAGACCAAAGGGTAGTTCCTTTTGTTCTGTGGTTGGCATCAGGAACTTCACACCAGTGATTTTTTTTTAAAGTTGTTTTTTTCTCTTACCCAGTTTGAATGGAGCTGCCTTCTACTCTTCCTTCCCCATTGCTTGTTTATTCTCACTTAGTACTTCTGCCTCCCTGTAATTCAGAAGCACTGACTGAGGAGGGAGGCAAGGTGGCTCCCTGGTGTTCATTTTTTTGCAACAGCTCTACTGTCACTGCCTATGCTGGTTTGGCTTTGACAGACAGCAAAACAAACTCCTTGGTGTTGTTTTCATGGCCCTGCCCCATGTTAGACCCCTCTCCAGCCCCGGAATGTCTCTGACCCCACACTCTCCATCACCTCATTGCAGCCTGGGCAACGCTCACAGCAGCAGCACCTCGGGAATTGAGCTGCATCCCAAGTGGAAGTGTTTGTGTTTTTTCCTTCTTGTGTGCTTTTTTTTCTTTCCCACTGCTGCCACAGGTCTGTCTGCTTTGCCTCTGCCTGTCAATAAGTTGGGGCTGTGGGACAATAAGAATTCTGTTTTGCAGAAGAAACAGGGAATTTTGTGACATTTGGAATTTGGGCTTTTATTTGTTGTCTAGTTGTTTTTTTTTTGTTTTTTTTTTTAATTCAGCAAGGGATGGGAGGAAAGCAAGATTTCCTTAAGATTTTTCTTGGGGGAAAACGTCTCCAAGAAACAATTAAAATAAAATAAAATAAAATAATAACAAAGGGAAGCCATTCAAAAGTACTTCACACCAGTAAGAAAGCTTGAAATCAGGAGTGGGGGCCTGGCCAGGTCCAGTCTCCCCAGTCACCTGCCTGCTCTGGTGTTGACACCTGCGCCATGCATGGGTGCAGGTGAATCAGCAGAGATACTGAGATGCCCAGACACTGCTGTCCCTGGAAGTAGCAGCCAGGGATGAGCAAAGGAGGCTTGACCTTGGTGGAGCAGAGGCTCACTGATGAGGAGGACACCTCTTCATCCCTGCCAAAATCAATGACTTCAAGGCTCAGCCCTCAGCCTGCTGGGAGTACTCCTGGTTCTCCAGAGCTATGCTCCACAGGTGCTGAGAGAAAGCCCAGCAGAGGGGATGGCACTCTAGGAGCCAGGGTTGGTCTGTGTGATGCAGCTGGAGTGTGGTTTTGGGGTGCTCAGGCAGCGAGGCAGAGCCTGGAGGCAAAGCTGCCCCTTGCAGGCTGGGGCCCCACTGCAGGCACTCATGGCAGCACTGCAGGGCTGAGCCGCTCAGGGGCTGGGTGTGCAAAGCTTGGCTTCTTCTAAAAACAGCAGACTTACTGAGAAGCAGAATCCAGTACTTGACTTTACTCCAGCTCTTTTATATATAGTCCCCATTTCTCCTGTTTTTACTTCAGCAGTCGCTGTATGAATTGCAGCTCTGAAGTGTGTGCAGGGGGTGCAGGGACAACTGAGTGCTGCTGGCAAAGCTGGAGCTGCTGTTTTCTCCTGGATGTGGGGTTCCCTCTGCAGAGGCCATTTTGGAGAGCAGACTTCATCCTCCAGGAAGTTGTTGAGGGGTGTGAGGGGCTTATGTCATCTTAAATGAAAGTGGGGGCTCTTCTTTTCCCCCAGGGATAGACCAAGAACATTTTTATTAGTGTTTCCCTTACCATTGCTGTTTTCCTGATTTCTTTGCCTCCTCCCCAAACCCCTACTTTAAAAAAAAACATAGCCAAGCTGCCAAACTAAGAGGTTTGTTTCCCTGCAATGCAGGATGATGCAGAGCATGGATTATTCCTGGATTATTATTTTCAAGGGAGGTGTCCGATGCCAGGAAGCACATTTGCTCAAAACCTGTGCTCAGAGGGAAGGAAAGAGAGCAGTGGTGGTTTGAACTTACCTCCAGGAACGCTGGTACTGCAGGCAGCAACAGGCCTCCCAGTTTATCTGAAACTCAGAAGATCCCCAGATCCACCAACCAAATGTCTCAAGGAGCCACAGCGTTCTTGCTGTCCTTTCTCAGTGCACAGCATGGTGATGGGAATTGGTGCTGCTTTCACTTCAAGGATTCCCAAACTGATGAATCCAGGCCTCTGTTTATGACAGCAATTCAGAACATGTATAAATGGAGGGCTGGTTTCTTCTTCTCCTGTCATTTTTATAAAGCCATGGCAACATAAACAGGGATTTGTAGCAGCCAGAAGAGAGCTCAACGGAGCAGTCTGAAGTATTTTTCTAGAAAAGATTCACACAGACATGAGTCCTTGGCCCACGTGATTATAAGATGAGATAAACAGAAATGTTTATCTCCTTTTAAACACTGAGGCTACCCTTCTTGGAGTTAGGGAATTTAAAAACAAGGGATATCTTTCTATACTGGTCACTTTAAGAATCAAGCTGATTTTCCTTTTTCCAGCACTAACAGTGTAACTTCTGAAAAAGTAGCACATCCTATATGAAGTTTCCAACTTCCATTACTAGAAGCAGGCACAATCAGCATACACGTGTATGCAGAAGACACATACACAAATCAGGTCATCTTCATGTTGGAGGCAAAATCAAAACAGAACCAAAAACCCAAACCCAACAAAAACCCTCAAAAAACTTACAGGTCTGATTTCACCTGATGTGAAGGTAAGCTTGAGACCATCAAACAAGAACTTTCAGGCATTTGGTTGCTCAATTTTTATTAATGCTCTCTTCTGCTTTACTGTCTAGACACCAAACCAAAATGAGGTTGGCAGCTGCAGTGGCTTCTAATAAATGACATTTCTTGCCCTCAGAAGTTTCCTGTCTAAGTCAATGGGGCAAGTGGCAGAAGAGTGGAAACATTACTAACTAGATCCCTCCCCTGCCACCCTTGAAAAAGTGATATAATGAGAGGGTTGATAAGAAAAATATTACAGTTTTGATAGTTGAAAAGAAATTTTAAAATATGGACAGAATTTTTTGAATGGAGTCATATGCTTAAAGACCTAGAAATCACACCATGGACCCCTTTACAGTCTTAAGCATGAGACTGGCACCTGCCCTGGGTACTCAGGGCTGCTGCAAGGAGCCTTTGGGGTGCCCAGCTCCAGGAAGGGCCCATAACTCTCCCTCATGAGCTCATATCTCAGATTTCACCCTTGCCCTGGTAGTGCTGTCCTAGCTGGTGGTGAAAGGAGCATTTCCAGGAGCTGATGCTGCTCCCTGTTTGTCCTTGCTCACAGGCAGATGAGAAATGAAGGATCAGCAGAGCTACAGACAGGGCTGGCAGGAGGCTTTTCCAGCCCTGCATTGGCAGTCAGGGTCTCATCGCAGTGTACAGAGATGAGGTGTGTTGGTGGGGGGCATGTGACAACAATTCACAACCTGTCCCTTTGCCAAGGACTGCAAGGAGCCGGCTGGAGAAATGGTGAGATGGTGCCAGTGGCGGCAGTGAGGGGCTGCTGTAGGCCCAGGGCCTACACCTTTGTAGGCCTACACCTTCCAGGCCTACACCTTGCTTTCGACTGAACAGAGCAACCATCAATACCTATCAAACGCAACACCAACCAACCCCAGGCCTCAGCAACCTACTTTTGTGAGCAATTGCATCCATTATCCTAATTAGGAAGGACATGCCAGAATTCTGACTAAGGATTGGGATTGACTGATTACCCACCTTGTCCTCCCAGGGCTGGGTACCTCTGTGGGTGCAAAAGGAGGTTAAAAGAGGTGAATAATGAAAGCACAGCGCATGAAAAGTCTCTTTGCAAAGCTAGGGAAAAAGAGCAGTGATAAGGGATGGTTTTGGCACAGGTCTCAGAATACAGAAAAGCCTCATGGCCTATGATTCAGAGGTGCTGGTCACCACTGTAGCACTGTCTGAAGTGGTGGGTGTTCAGCTTCTCAGAAAGTCAACCCTTTATTTACAAACCCACTCATCTCTTACAATCCTGCCTGTTTACAAAATCTGTTGATGAAAGTACCTTGCCTTGAACTCTCAAAGGAAATCTTTTTAATCACAAAAGTCTCACCCTGCTTCTTTGCTTTGGGTTGTTTTTTCTTTTATTGCTATTTTGCACTTCACTTACAGTATTATGCAGACAGAGGAGAATATTATGAAGGCCACATGGGCAAATTTAAGAGGTGTCAGCGTTTGACTTGTCTGTGCAGTGTTTGTGTGCCTGGGTATGTGGTTCCCTTAGCTTAAGGAGACAGAAATGCAAGGAACAGAAAAATTAAGCAACAAGATGGGAGTGCATTTCACTGGACCCTTTTTGGCTGTAGCCTGATGCTACACCTCCAGAGGTGCTCTGAATTGCCATCCTTAAGATTGGTCCTCACCCAGTATGTCCCAATATGCTCCAGGCACTTCCCTTTCCCATCACCACCATCTCTAAGGCACAACTTCTCTCTCCCTCTCTCATCCCTCATCCTACCCCAAGCCATGTCTGCCCTCCCCTCCATCCCCAGCTCCTGCCTTGTCCCCAAGAGCCCCGGGGCTCTGGCTGCTGCCGCCAGCGCCGTCAGCGCTTACAGTGGTGGGGGAGCTTCCTCCTAGGTGAGACCTCACCAAGACCCACTCCCTGGGGCTGCAGCACAAAGTTCCATGCAGGGGGGCTCAGGTGCAGACCCCAGGGGGCTCATGGGGAGCCCTGGGTATGGAATAAAGCTAGGGAGGATTTTTTTTAGCTCTAGTCCAACTCTAGGGAGTGTTGTGAGCAGGATGATTTATTTCTTCAGAGGTTTATAACTTGGCAAAAATTGGATGGAGGTTTTTTGCAGGCAAGCAGCACATTCCTGACACCCAAGCCACAGTTCTGCCACATTTCAAGTCCTTTTTCCAAAGCCTGGGGACATGAGGAAAAGGTCACCAAGTTTCTTGAAGCATGGAGCGAGGGAGAAAGAGTATATTTTCTTCCAGCTAAATTATCAGCAACTACTTAAAATTTCCAGGCAAAGAAAATAGACTGGGGCAGACTCCAAACCTAGGGTATTTTAGACCAAAATTACAAGCAACTGTAACTTAGAAGCAAGAGGCAACTGCTGGATTTCCTTGTGTCCCATTTTTGCATTTTTCAAAGACTGAAATTGCTGTACAGTGTATTTGCTATGGTTGGGAAGAAGCAGCACCCTGCTTTGCTTCTCTCCCCACCTCCCTTTTTTCTGAATGAAAGTGTTTTACAAATGAAAAATGAGGTTTCCTGAAATGATGGGTTGCTTTTTCTTCTGAGCTGGCTTCCATGAAATATATCTGTGAGCCTTTTGTCGTTATCTCTGAACTTGCTGGGTGGTGACAAGGGGCCATCCTGTCCTGGTCAGCCTGGCCAGGCAGAGACCAGAGGGGCATTTGAGGAGGTTCTGGGCAGCCCCAGGAAAAGGCTTGTCACTCTCTTTGTTGCCTGTCCCCAGATTCAGAATCAAACCTTGTCTACCTCTGCTTCACCTTAGGGCCTGTTGGACATCTGGGGAGGCAGAGGCTGCAGGAGGGCTGTGTCCCCTGTCACACCACAGGGCTACAATCCCAGCCAGTGCACCATCCTCATGACATCCTGGAGAAAGGCTTCGCTGCCTGGGTGTCATCACCACCCCATTTGGACACCAAAGGGCTCTGGTTCCCCAAACCAGAGCAGGGGAAGATGTCCCTGGACTGCTCACAGGTATGACCTCCACTCACCCTCCATGCTGCTGGCTAGCTCACTCTTCCTTAGGCTTTCTGACTCATCTCCATAACTTGTCTCCAAGTCTTCACTCTCTCTGTTGCTTCACTGAACTCCCTTTGTGTACTAGACTCTCTTTCCCCTGCTGCCCTAGAGTGCCACCAGGAGGGGTGGAAAGTGCTAAGGAGTCCCAGTCCCTAGAATTCCACACACCAGTGTCTCCAGAAATGCAGTCTGACCTGCATGGCCCTCTGGGCAAGCGAGAGAGTCAGGAGACCGTGGGCGTGTATTGGAGAGCGTGGGCCAAGGCCACTGTGTCTGTGCCTGGGAACAGCTGGTACTCATGAGGGAAGGCTCCTTATGGGAATGGAGGCACCTCAGGACACTTAGAGGTACTCATTAACTCAATGAGCAGCAAAACTCTCCCCAGCAAAGAAAAAGCAATGCAACTGTGAATGATAAACTGTTGCATGGGTTAGGATAATAGTCTGAATGGCACATGAGCACAGGAGCTAAAACTTGTAAAAATCCCCCAAACTTGCTCACTCTAACCTGTGGACTCATTCACACAAAGGATTGCTGAGGCAAAAGCTCCACAGAAAAATTAAAAGCCTGGTAAGTCAGCCCCTTGCCCCTCATCTATACGGCTGTTGGGAAGAGCAGAGCAGTACAACAGATGAAAAACCATCTTGGTGCAGTCTTGTGCAGGTGGTAAGAGCTGCAGGGATGCTGCAGTGGAATCTTCCACCAGGTATGCAGGAAGGGCAGATGATGTACTGTGAAGCTGGAGAGCTTACTCCTCACACTCAGGAAGGCATTGTGCCTTTTAGAGCAGTCCTAGTTTCAGTTTTCATCCTGTGGAACCAACATAAAAGCAAAAGGATATATATTTGTGTCTGCAAGCAGGGGTAGATCTACTAACGGACAGGTCTGAGGAGACTGAACCTTTGCTCACCCTTAACTCCTGCTGGTGTTAGTCCCACCACACCTCCTCTTCCTTCCCAGGGCCATAATGGCACAATTTCAAATGTGATATAACAGGATTTGTCAAACAGATTCTGTTTTGCCACAGAGAAAACCTTTGTTACGTTGAAGCTAAGCTGAAATATTACATTGGTGAAAAGAGTAAATTTTTTTTAAGAAAGAAAATACATTGCCACTGCAAAATCCCCCTCAGGTAACAGCCCCTTCCAATAAATCAAATATATAAAAAACCTCTTCCCAATAAAAGACCAAGCAAAACATATGAAAAACAAACACCAAAAAGACCAACCAGCCCCAAGACTCTGACAAAATGGCAGCAACTGGGTTTTATTAGAATATGAGGAACTCAATAGATGTAAACCCAAACAAAATGCAGATATGGGAAGTGGGAAGAAAACACAAAAACACCCCAACAAGATGAAGAATAGAAGGAAATAAACACTCAGGGCATCATTCCAAAGAGCCCACACTTTGTGGTATGAGTCACTTCAGATGATGCTCCACCAGCCCACTGTGTCTTTGTTCTCCTCCCTGCTCTCTGCAGCATGATAAAAGCACAGGAAGGATGTTTGATGGCAAATTGGCCATTGGCCACTTTCAAAGGAGAGTCATTTAGTGAGATTCACTCATATTTGTATAAGCTGAAACAAAAAAAATATGAACAACATGTGTAAAGCAACCAGACTGATCTTGCAAGCACATTTCATTTTGGATCTGGCTGATGGGAAAAACACTCCATTAGAGAGAATGTGACACTATGAATACAGATAACACCTCCCAGCAAGCCTCAGACACCTATTTCTAGATGAGTGTTTACCACCATGTGGTCAGTTGTGGCTGACCATGTCATGTACAAGTCTGATTATAACAGCCCCAGTGTATCAATTTTACTTTTCTTAAATATAGGCGTGTATGAGCGAGAGGGGATGTGTGTCTGACTCGCCCTTCATTTCTATAGCACAGTTGAGTAGTCAGCTAGACTAGAATCTCTGAGCTGTTCTTCCCAAAGTGGGCAACCTGATAAAAAGGCTCCCCAGAAAGGTGGAACCATTTTTATCAGTGAGTGTTTACCACTCACTATCATTGGTAAAAGCTCGCTAGTCAGACTGAAGGTCATAAGAAATAGAGGAAACCCACAACATTTCTTCAGTTATTTAAGTGACACGCTGCTCCCCAAAAGGCTGAGAAAGCTTTTGAAGCCTGAGTAGTTTTTCATTCATGAGAACTGAGTTGGTTTTACTGTTTGTTTGTTTGTTTGCTTGTTTTTGGGCGCTTTTATTTTTTCTTTCTTTTGTTTTTTGCTTTTAAGCCTGTCTTACAGATAAAACCCGACACAATTCACCACAGGCAGGAAACCCTGGAGGGTGCGGTCTGCTGGGTAGAGCAGAGGCCCAGGGTTTTGAGTATCTCACTTCCATCCCTGCCATTGGCACTGATTCACTGGATGCTGGGGGTGAGTCACCTCCTGGCTCCACAGCTCCTGGGGATGTGATGGCACACCTGGTGGGACAGCTCTGCTATTAAAGACAGCCAGGGCCAGGCACATGGCTTGGGGGCTGTCAAAGCCAATGGGTGGTGTCTGTTGGCTTTCACAAGTTCTGTGGTCAGCCCTGCAAATTGCACTCGGAGTCAGAGATCAAAGGTGTCAGACAAGAAGCTAGGCTGGATTTGTAAATCGAATTTTTTAGTATGTTCATAGATTGCATGTGAGGGTGGCAGAGGAGTGAGAGCACCTCTGCTTTCACTGTAGCATCAAGCATGGCTTGTCACGTATGAGCCACCCAGATGTACCATGACTCTGCTCCAGGAGGACTTCAGATTCATGTCTCTGCTCTTGCATCAATGCATGTGGCCACAGGGGAGTCACCAAGGCTGATCTCATGTCAGGAGGGGAACCTTGGATACTTTGTCCCACCTCAAGCGGGGCTGCTTTTGACCCTTCCAGCCCTAGACCGTGCATTCTTTGTCCCTACACTCTTCCTTGTTTCAGCCCTTGTGTTTGGCAATCATCTGCTCAGTGGTCTGATGCCACAGATGATGAATTCGATGCAAAGGTGGAGTGCTTGGCCAGAGGAGTGATGCAGCAGCCTCACACTCCTCAGAGCCAGATGTTTCCAGCTTTGCAGTTCCTCAGTCCCACAGCAGAATCCACTCTGAACATCGTAAGAAAAGCACAAGTGTGTCTCGAGCACATCAGCTGCATGAAGAGGCACCTACACAAGTTGTTAGAAGTCAGAAGTTCATATTTAAACAGTCCTTAGTTGCAACACTTCATCAGTCTTCGAAACTGAGACGTTGATCTTCACCTGTCCTCAATTCTCACTTTCAGCAACAAAACACCACTTGGCTCCTTTTTTCTGACCAAAGAAATCTTGAATTTGTGGACCCAATCATAGAATGTTTAGGCTGGAAGAGACTTTAGGTCTCATCTAGTTCCAGCCCCCCTGCCATGGGACAGTTTTCACTAGACCAGGTTGGTCAAAGCCCAATCCAACCTGGCCTTGAACACTTTCAGAAATGGAGCATCCAAAACCTCTCTTCCAGTGTCTAACCACCCTCACAGTAAAGACTTTCTTCCTAATATCTAATCTAAACCTCTCCTCATTCATTTTTAAGCCATTCCCCCTTGTCCTACTACTATACATCCTTGTAGAATGTTCAGCTCTCTTGCAGGCCCACTTAAGGTACTGTAAGATGCTAGATGGTTTCCTCAGAGCCTTCTTTCCTCCAGGCTGGACAACCCCAACTATCTGAGCCTGTCTTCATAGGAGAAGTGCTCTCAGAGGAGCCCTCTAATCATCTTGGTGGTCCTCCTCTGGATTTGCTCTAACAGGTCCATATCTTGTGTTGAGGGCCCCAGAGCTGGATGCAGCACTGCAGGTGGGATCTCAGAAGAGCAGAGGGGCAGAATTCCCTCCCTTGCTCTGCTGGTCAAGCTGCTTTGGATGCAGCCCAGAACACAGTTGGCTTTCTGGGCTGTGAGCAGACATTGCAGGAGCTTCTTATCTACCAGTTCCTTCCTGCACAGCTTAAACCGTGGGAATTGGGACTCCTTACCATAGCGCAACCTACAGCAGCCTACATCTCATCTTAGGTGTCAATATCTGCTTGTGTAGCTGGGTGCAAACAACAATGGGATTGGTACTGGAAAAGTTGACACACAAGTCCTGGATCTGCTATGGGGGAGGTCCCCAAGTACATTCAGGAGGCAGGACTGAAGTATGGACTAACACAACTCAGGTGGGTCTGTGCAATGAGTACTCTCAGGAGCAGAAAACCACACACAGAATATATTGCCACTGGCACACAGGGTCCCCAGAGAGACAAGTTTATCAGAGTTTAGAAAGTTTCAATATTCACAAATATGGGACCCTAAGAAAAATTGTTTATTTTGCCCATGAGCTAACCCCTGAACCACCTGGGCTTGTAAAGCTCAAACTGACTACAAGAGCTAGAAATTAGTTTCCCCATTTGACTCAACACTTAAATAATGACCCAAAAAGGTCAACCTGGGCAACACTGCAACAAAAGGATAAAACATGCCTGCAAGAGATGTCTTCCTCAGAGATGGTATCGGAACTAGTCCAGTTGTGCTGCTCATTTTGGAAATTTCAAAATGTAGAGTAGGTTTTATCTTTGTCAGACAGAAAATTTTGCTGGAGTTCATTCTATTCAGTTTTGTAGCACTTTTAGTTATTACAAAGGATCGTCTCACCTTCTGTACCATGATATCACATTCTCCTGTTCTCCAGCATGAGTAGGTGGAGATGTCTGAAGAGATGGGGACAGAGATTCCCTTTCCTGTGCAGGCTGTACCAAAGAGAGCTAGAACAGGTGTCTACCAACATTTTTTACCCAAATGGTTCAGAATTCTCTGGTCTCTCCTAACTTATTTTCAAACCTATGTCTGCCTATATTTATGTCAGGTTCTAAAAATAAGTGGCACCGTTCACATTTTGAATTTGAATTATCTGTTGAATATCTAAAAAGATAAGGTGGAACGGGAAGCCCCTCTGTAAGCAGAAGTACAATCTAGTTAAAATGAGTGAAATTTATCAGAAAAAATGAGTAATGAGCAGTGAGAAAAACTGTCTCATTTCGCTAATTTTACTTTATAAATTATCTGATTTGACATTCTGTGCTAAAAATCTGCCTATGTACCAAGAAAAGCAAGGCATGTACTCCACTTGGTCAAAACAGAATCTGTAGCTGCAAAAATATTGCTGCATTAGTACTGCAGCACGAAACCCTGTGCTACCAAACTGAAGACTCTCATGGTTGTTTTTAGATTGCTGTGTATTTAGAAATAACTGAGTACGCCAGGCTTCAGGTCTGAGTTTATGCTGAGCCCCCTGGTTATCTGCAGTCACATCAGAACTGCAGTAATTTCACCACACAGGTGTCATCAAAGCACGGAAGCATGCAGCAAAGCTTTCCTTTCCCCTACTTGCACCCCATTTCAGGAATAAAGGAAAAGATGAAATGAATGAAAAGATAATTCTTAATCCTTAACTGGTATTTAATGCATTTTTCATGAACTATATTGAGACCATCAGCTATATTGAGCTATATTGAGACCATTTTATTTGTGCACTTTTGCCTGGGACTGGCAATGAAATTTTAATATTAAAAGTTTTTTTCACAAGAAAGAGGTGAAAGGCTGCCAGAATAGGCTATAAAACTAAGCATGTGTTAATAGCATCTGTTACAAATAAGGCTGGATTCCACTTTCCATTGTCTTACTCCTTTTTCCTCAAGTTGTTTAAATTTTCCAATTCAAAAGGAATTTGGCTGAAGATTTCTCTTACTTGGTCTTGAGCTCAAGGAGGGCTGCTTGCAGAAGAGTCATACCTACTACAAGCCTTTAAATAGTGGGGTTGTGAGAGGAAAGGAATACAGCTGTCTTCTAGGATGTTCAGACTAGAGCAATTAGGTACAACAAAGAAGCCCATCCAGTTCCCCCTTTTGCTCCCCAAAAAATCCTGCAGCAGATCTGTCAATGCAGCTGCTCCAAAAGCTGTTCTGGGCAGTGATAAATGCCACAAACCGTGGCATTTCTCACCAAGGCATTGTTTTAAAAGACTTCAAGGTTGCACGGGTGATTCTCCAAAGGAAAGCCCCCTTGGGTTGTCACGTAATACTGAAAGGAGTATACAATTTACATGATAAACACCTTGTTCTGAAATAAATACACCATTTTGGACCCACTCTCTTAATACCTTAAAGACAAGATTTCAGATCTCTGCAGCTCAAAACAGCACAAGAGAAATGGAACTGAATTGCACATATCTCACCTTTAATCCTTGGCACCACTGTATAAAACCAGAACTTAAAAAAGGTGAAGACAGAAATGGCTATTGTGCTCTGTTACGAAAACGGTGTTCCCTGTTACTCCCAGTTTTGCCTTTCATTTCATGCCAAAAGAACTCTAGTAAGTGATGCTAAGTCAGAAAACAGCCTGTCAACCACATGAAGCCAAAGTACTCTTACCACGTAACACAGCTTGTGCAAAATTATTTTTGCCGATAATTAACCATCTAGCTCCCTTTTTTATGGCTCTCTAAGAATATTGAAAGAAGCCAAGTGTCCTGTGTTAGCACTGTAGAAGCATTTCTAGGTATGGCAAACTCATGTGCGCACACTTGGCATTAATGTTTGATACAGAAAAACAGGAGAACTGCTATTGAGGCCATGGCAGGTAAATTGAACCATCTCTTTATCACTATATGGACAGGCTGGAATGTAAACAAGGATGTTTCTATCTTTGAATGGTAAACACACCAAATTCTCTCCTAAAAATCTTTTAAAGGAATTTACAAGTTACAATTATTTTTATTTTCAGAGGAGCATAGTCGCCCAGAACTCCCCCAGTTACACAGCTAGGCCAGAAATGCCAAAGGACTGAAGACCTAGTTGAAGTCTATCATCAAGTTAAACAAATTCCCAAATATTTCAACCTGTCTGGAAGGCTGACTAATTCAAATCATATTTGCATCTTACTACTTAAATAATGCATGTGCTGGGGCTTGTTTTGACAGTAGTCAGTCTATTACTAACTCCTGACTAATGCTAAAGTTTTAAGTGCCGTACAGGAAGTACAGTTCCTAAGAACTAGAAGCAGATTGCAGATGCTAGATATCCTCAGGCGTCTCTCCTTCTATCCCTGGATAAGATGCATCTCATCAATCAGATCCAGAGAGCCAAAGATTTACAAGGTTAAAGATCCAGATGTGAATTCTGAATCTCAGGCTTCAGCAGGAACACTGCATTCAATTTTCAGTTTCAGTGTGTTCTGATGAGGTTAAAGATATTTTCCTTCTAATTTTTATAGATATTATGCAATGATAAGAGCGAAATAACAGTCATGTTTAAAGTGTGTAAAACATGTAAACCCCCTCATTTCTAGTGAGTCCACAAATCTGTTTGGATACAAAGATCAGTATTTGCATCCCATTGATACAATCAATATTTAATATCCTCAGGAAAAATACAGCCAAGAGTATTTTAGCTGGACACATCCAAGGCTGTGGTCTGGAGTTGACTTGAATGTGGTCTGGCAGTAGGTTTAGAAGTATAAATCCCCTGTGCAGGACTGTCTCTGATGATCATGATAACTATGGCAAAAGATTCTTGAAGTTTCCTTCTTCATGGCGCCAAAACTGTATCTAGGAAACCGCAATCTTCTACCTTCTCTTAGATTAGAAACAGAAAATGCCTATCTGTACCTTCAACATTAAAAAGGAGTTGGATTTGAATACATTCAATGTTAAAAAGGAGTTGAGTTTGTGAATACTTTTAAGGTAAATTTCTTAGGGCATCGCTTAGCTAAGTATTAGACTTTTGCAGGTGAGGGATTTTTTGCTTCTCAGGCTCAACAGTGAAAGAGCTCCATGAAATTCTTCTATCATGATATCTGAGAATATTGCCATTACCTCTGCCTTTTATAGCAACAATTCTTGTTTTTTTTCCCCTGGACATACATAGGCCTGTTCTATCTGTATCTCACTACTTACCAATAGAGCAGGGAAACATGCTAGTGCATCAGAAATGTTTTTTTGGTTCTGGATGGAGAAAGGCTGCCTGGGTAGAAAACAAAAAATAAAAAAATCAATCTCACCTTCACCATAAAATACCCTCTCTTCAGGGAGATGCAATAGTTTTGGCAAAGGTTGAGAGAGACTGGACCTATTTTATAAGGCCAACAGTCACACGTTATGGAGCAGCCAAAAGCCCCCTGCAAAGCACAACTGCTTCTTATTTCCTCCTCTGTTGCCATACAGTGCAATTAAACTGGTCAGAGTCCTGGGAATATGTAAGGGGTTTAGCACACAGAATTCAACCTGCCTGATCCTCAGTCATCTCATGCCTTTTCTTATCCTTAAAATTCAGCACAGCCATGAAAAGTAGCAGGACTGTGGTTCTTTCTTTATTAATAAACCATGTGGATTTTAAAAAGCTATAGGAACATGTTAAATTTGGACAATGACACACTATGAGCACATTTCATAAATGCTCTAAAGAACGTCAACTAAAAAAACCTTTTGTGAGTGAGAAGGAACAGGATTTCTTCCTTCTTTCATGCTACTTATTTGAGTTATTCCATTAAGTCAACCCCCAGATATGTAGTGACTTTTCCCTATATTTATGCATTTTTTTTCCCCATCACTTGACAGGGGGATTAAAACTTTTTTTCTTGTGTTGTTCCCTAATTACATTGATGCAGCATTTGTTTTTTATTTCCTCTTTGCCTACCTCCTGAGCTACTCATGGCTATTCAAAATAAATGTCAAAATACAGTAATAGAAGAATGCCTCAGCATCTCCAGAGGCTGAATATCTCAACACAGCATATTATGGTTGTGTTTTCCTGTAAGTCTTTAAGTCAGATATATTTTACCGCCTTATTACTTTCTATATTTTTCACTTATGCAAGAAATAAAGCACTCTAGGTTTTTAATTCAGTGACAATTTTTTCTAGTTTGTATCCATTTTAGATCTTTCTAGAGGTTCAAGGTTCATGTAATAATCCACTTTATTTTCCCTTGTACTGTTTTCAGCATTTACCTTGCTTTAAATGTCAGAGCCTTTCACTTCTGTTACTTTGATTTCCTTGCTGTGTCTCTTCTCTGCAAGCTGTAACTGATGGTGTATTCTGGTGTGGTCTCCCTGTCTTTTCCCACTTTCAACAACCCTTTTTAAACTCAATTGTATCTTCCAACAGTTTTTTATTGCAAAACCCACACTGACCACTTCTTGTTTTTTTAATGTTCTTTTCAGAGGAACTGCAGCCTGCTGTACATTGGCTATGAAGCCTCAGCAGTCCCAGCATCCCCTCCATGCAAAGGGATTCCAATACCTCCTGTTGCAGCATGATGCTCACTGACTTCCTTAATCCACAAAGTGGATTTATTCAAAAGCAGTGCTCTGACTTGACTGTGAACATTCAGTCATATCAGATGGGATTCAAGGAACGTTTTGATCGATTCCACATTATTCTTGTTGCCGTCAACGAGATGTTCCGAAGCGTAAGTTACTTCAGAGAAGCAGTCTGACTTCAGGTTTTAAAGACAAGCAACAAGCTGCTGCAGCAAAAGATGAGTAAGAGAATGATCTTACAATAAAGAGATGTCTGAATATGTATATAGACAGTACAGATAACAGAATAGGTTTTCAATACTTAGAACATGTCTGATATGAATACAGAAATTGTAGACTGGCAAGAAATAATATTTCTTGGAAAAATGAGGAATTCAAGAAGAGCTTTTGACCATATCTCTTAATATTTTATTATTCTGAAGTGACATATTTTACAGAACTGGATGACTATTTCAGTTAATATCAGCAGTTGAGACTATGACCACCGCAGAATGGACAACACTTAACAAAACAACATTGCTCCAGGTGCTTAATGATAATAACATATATTTGAAGCCTGATACTTCCATTTAACATGCTTCTACTACTTAAACAAAACTTTTTAACAAGTAACTACGTGTGCATCAAACTTTCTCCAAAATTACATTTTATAGGAATTGTACACTGCATTTTTAAAGCACATAATTGAACTGGCAGAATAAATGAGCTGACACTAAGAAATTGTTTGAAAACTGTGCAATATTCCTGAAATGATTCACCCAAAATGACTGTAATTACAGAAAGAATATATTATTACTGCATTATTTAATTCCAAGCCATGATATCAATTATAAAATTAAACCCATTTGTTACCCCCCAAAACAATGGCAGCAAAATTGTTCTTCTCTCCTGAATCCCTATTTCCCCCCATACAAATCCAATAACTAGTGGAGCAAATAGGAAAAGAGGACTGACTAACAAGAGGAAGATGGTGGTAGTAAGCCTGTAAGAGCAAGGAAAGACAAGAAGAGTAAGAAGGAAGAAGCAAAATGAATGATGTATTGTGCTCCTCCTTACTATGTGAGAAGCTATTAACTATTCTACTCCTTAACACCAAAGAGTATTTTACCCGGACATTTTTTCTACTGATCTTATAAACTCTGAGTGCTTTTGTGTTAATTGCCAATGAAAGTAGATTTCAGATGTGAAGGTTACTATCAATACTCAAATAGAAGGGAGAAACATGAAAGGCGGTAACATGTTTAGTTAAAAATAGTTAAGAAATAAAAAACCCCAAGAAATCAGACTTACAAACACCAAAACTATAGATGAGAACAGAAAAAAAAAAAAAGTTACCATTTTTAAATGCAAAAGAAGCAGTGTACTTAATACGGTATCTGGACATTAATTAGTCAGCTCTAGGGGGCAACGCTTATTACATACTTTTCAATACTTTATAGAATTTGTGTCTTCCAGTCACTTCAGTATCACTCTACACCTAGAAATTAAATTGATACACTGAACAATATGACTAATACTCAAATTTGACATTTGCTAAAAATACATTTCAATGTATTTTTAACAAGTGAAACTGAGACTACAGAACAGTAATGAATATTTCTTCATGAGCAAATGTATGTAAACAAAATTGACTTAATTCCCTCCACAGAGTGAAATACAGTAGACAGAAAATCATTTTATCAAAGTATGTAGGAACACAAGTCTCACTCAGCAGGACACCCCATAACATTACTGAGAAAGTTGTATCTCAATTTATTTTCCAGTGGAATTCTTTTTAGCTTTTTTAGGGTGTTCAAAGGAATTGAAGTAGTCCAGAAAAATGTACAATGTTTAAACACATTTGTCTGTATTGTGTTGTTGTCTATGTTTTCATCATGGCTGATGAAGAAGCTTGGAAACAGGTAAGCTGCAAGTGCATGCTGCTTTTGAATTTGTTTAGCAGCTCTTCTAGTAACCTGTAAAGGGAAAACAGTTACAACTTTAGAAAATTCTGGAAAGGGAACAATTACTACAAGTTTTGATTATTCTGTCTGAGACTTCAGGTATCCTGTCTGCTTTTCTTGTGTAGCTGAATTGCAAATTTGGGTTCTCAGCCTTGTCTTTGGAAGGTATTTGTAGATTTCTCTTAAGTATTATGATTGAAAGATCAGAGATATTTTTACTGTTCCAGGAGAAACGTTAATTCACCACAGTCATGTTGTTTTGTCCCTAACAGACAAACTGTGTATGAGTTCATTTGGGGACATAACAATAGTTAATTTACATCTACCCAGCTGTCAAGAAAATACCTCGTGCAGGGGATAGTATCTACTATAATCCACAAACCACAGATGTGGGAGCAATGGTGTTGATGGGCCTGCTGTAGAAAATATTGATTGTAACACTGGAGATGCTTTAAGTTGTTTTACAGTCTTGGCTGGGTCTTTTACTTTCTCCTTAATCTAGGGAATAATGTGATCTCTGAATTTTCTGCCCTATTTCAAATGCGAGCCATATAGGGCAGACATGTATCACCTGAACTTTTTGGCATGCAGCATTACTGAACAGCCCAGTAACAGAAAAAACAAAATTACAGTGTGTGTTAAAAAAAACAAACGAGTCCAAGAATAGCAACTTAAACCAGAAAATCAGTATCTGCTTCCTCAGCGGGTCCTCAGGAAAAGGATCATGTCCATGTAATAATTTAGCATCATACTAGTGATTGTGAATGAGCACACAAACAGCTCTCAGTGAGAGCATAAATATGTTATTTTACACAAATACATGTAGATTACAATCACCTGCCTGGAAAAATGACAATTGCCGTGTAGTGACCTGGGAAACAGAACAAATTCTGCACTGTCTGGGGCTCAAAACACTGAGGCAGAAGTAATAATGATGAAATTCTTGATTCTCATTTGTCTCAGGAAGCTCAGATGCTTGTGACTAAGTGAAAAAAAAATTTCTACAGGTGTTTTGGAAAATTTGAGTTAAAAGATCTCTCCTTACTCAAAACTGATTTTTAACTTTAATGAAGCGTAAGATCTAAGTAAGATGAGGAGGTATCTTGAGACTTGTTGTGACTAGAGAAGAGCAGGTTTGACTACATAGACAGAGGACTTCTGGAAGAAGGCACAGACCACAGACCATTAGCTGCACAGTCTCTTTATGTGTCTACAAAATATTCTAAATTTTGACTGCTAAGTGCAAACTGATTTGATGCAGGAAAGTACAATGAAACCAATCTCTAGTTCAAGCCATCTGTACTTACTTACTACTCTACTCATTACAAATCTGTCCTAGTTGTACTCTTCATTATGCTGTGGTTGTAAAATAGACTATCAAGTATCTGGCTGTTTGTCAAAGGTCGTGGTGGTGGAAAAGGAAGAATCCAAAATTCCTCCTCCTGATGTTAAGAAAGAGCCACAGACCCTCTTTATTTGTTTTTTAAAGGAAACATGCCAGTTTTATGAGTTCCCCATACATCAGCTTGCAAAAGCCTGAACTTTGTTCTTGGCCATTTTTTTAATTGCTACTTAATTCAGTAAAACAATACAATGGAACTCACAGAAACCTTAAGATTATCAAGGAAGAGTAAAGAAGACAGATACTACAAGACAAATACAAAGCTACACTGAACTGAGAAGATAGGATGGGCAAGCAGGATATGTCACAAAGCCATTGGCTCCTCTAGGTAATTTAACAGGCCATGAACAAGGAAAGGACTGAGCTTTTTCACGGCTCTGTCCAAAAAGGCTTCTGCTCTGTAATTCAGAAGGGTCAAATATGGTGAAAGTTAATCCTTTTATATCAGGGTTTTCTTACAAGAGTAAAAAGCAATGGCTCCAAAGACCATAAAGGAAACAACAGGTTGCAATATACTCACTTTCTGTCAGTTCCACTTGAGAGCTGAGGCAAGGCTTCCAAAGCTTGCTTAAAGCTTGATCTACAAGGAAAACAAAAATACTCATATTCTGCTAGTACAAGACTCAGCATTTACAGTTTCTCTCTATAAATCCTATGGAAAGATGCTATATTTTATCCATCCTTTATTTCAATAAATTGACAAAATATTTACCTGAGACCTGATATGCATATGCAAATTGAATATAAAATAGTCATGGGGTCAAGCATGTGTCTTGATATTCCTAATGTGATGTACATCATACATCAACAGGAAATGTTTAATCAGCAGCTCACTGAAGACTGTCATGTCCTGGACTGTTCAAAAATTAACAGGTAGAGGCTAGCCTGCCTTCTGCCTAAAACTAAGTGACCATCAATCAGTATATGAAGAACAGATAAAACACTGATTTTGTCTCTCTGTGCTTAGTAGACAGACCACTGCATTCCGCCTTACACAAGAGTGCCTACAAAGAGTATTCCAGTGGGTTTGCACTAAGGTAACATAGTCGTAGAATATTTTAGGTTGGAAGGGACTTTAGGTCCAACCCTGATCTCAAAGCAGGGCTGATTTCAAGGTTAGAGGAGGTTTCTTTGGGCCATTATCCAGTCAAGTGTTGAGTAACTCCAAAGATGGGGTTCCCACCCCGCTCTGGGCAACAGGAGTGGAACAGAAATGAGGGAACAATGCAGGACCTGCACAGATAGGTAGAATCTTGTCAGCAAAAGATTAATATGGTGACTTATGGCAACTACTACTATTTACAAGTCCAACAATAAAAAACACCTCCATGAAGCTCTGGCTTTAAGGGTTCACTGTACTTTGCCCTATGACAGACAATATAATTTCAATTTTATCCAATTTGAGCCCTAGTTTTCTGCCCAGAAAACTGCCCAGTAGTTTTCTTTTAGTAGTTTTTCTTTTAGAGGCCTTTGTCACTATCAGAATAGGGAAGTGAGTACTCTGAATTGGAATGCAGTGACACCAGGGGACACTATGTGTGACTCTATGAAGACACATTAAGACGGCAATGTCTCCTACAAAACTGTTGATTTGTAAGATGATCAAATTACCACCTGCAGGGACATATAATGCCAATCTTAAAAGAAGTGAAGGTAATTAAAATAATGAATGAATCTGCCCATATCCAATCCCCACCATAATCACCTAGAAATTTCAATCAATCAGCTTTACTCAAAACTGCTGAAAGCTATGATAGCCTGTTTTTACATGCCTTGGCTGCATCAACCATTGATGGTGCTAATGCTTTTCCTTCTCCCTCTATATTAATGTGTGTGAGTGTCCCCCACACTATTTATCTTTGGTCTTGCCTCAGTGAGAAATGATAAATTGCTGAAAGCCTTTTAAAGGCATTGACTCTAGGAGACAGTGTGAAGCTGAATTCCCTTTCCCTGATTAGCGTGTGGAGAAGGAGCAGGGTATTGTATAAGCCTTATGGAGAACCCTAATTCTCCATATCCCTATAAGGGGGCCCTGCCAGTAGCTGGATCTGTAGACCCTCTGATCAATCTGGCAGGTTATTTATGTTTTATGAGATTGCTGCGAAAAAATGGATACAACTCATCAAGATCTGCTTGTGTCTGGCTTTAGCATAATTATCCTCACCAGTTGTACTGCTGTTAAGAAGTTTTACAATTTGTTTTTGGTGGCAAATACTGGTTTGTGTCTAAAAGTCGAAGTAAAAAACAACAAAAAACCCCCTATTTTCTTTCAACTGATAAAATCTTGCTAGGCTTCTGGTTTTTGTATATTCACACAGCAGATCACATATTCTATTTGAAGCAAAATTCCCTCATTCTACATTTACAGTATGTGTTTTTGCATGTTTACCAAGGATTCCATTACTCTGCAAAAAGTGACATTACAGCACATCTTACTTGCTTTCAGGTGTTAGGTATATGGCCACGGTATCCCTCAATGCACAGATTTCAAGTTTTGCCTAAAGACAGAAATACAAGTATTGAAAATATTGAAACAATGACGACACAATGCCCTTTCACCAAGTGGATACAAGTATCCCAAAGCTTCACCTTCTTGAGAGGCAAACACTATTGCACGCTGCCCTTGTAAGCAGCCTTGGCTTCTAACAGTTTATTTCCTGTATTCTTTGTTGCCATGCTACTCTGTCAGGAGACTGCTCAAAGGAACAATTTCATACTTTTGATTCAAGTCAAACTGTTTACATGGTCACTGTGTAGTAGTTAAAAAACACTGGTTTGTCTCTCAGTAACAGTAACAAATCTTCAGTTCTGTTTCACCTTTTCTGTACTGTGATAGCAAGACAGATGCAACTTTTTTCTTCTTTTTTTAAAAAATTAAATACAGTGAGCTTAACTTCTCACAGCACTGCTTAGCCAGGGAGAAAGGAAACACAAAAGTACAAAAATCTGCCAATACACATTTTGTGCTTGGTTCTTCTGGTGAATTAATTTTTTTTTTTTCATCAGATGAGGAAGCAGAATGATTGTACTTTGTTTCTTTTGTGTCACATGGCAGGCACAAGAGCTTGGGGATTTTATTCCTGCACTGTTCTGTGTGCCCAGGTATTAATTTTCACTTAGGCAAACTGTGGAGGAAACTGAACTCTCAGATTAAACAAACTTCATAGATCCTCTATTGGTGTTTGAAAAGTAAGCACTATCATCACAACTTTTATATGAAATAGAAACATTCTGGTAGACCATGAAATAATTTCATTTAAAAATACAAAGTGAACTTCATAAAAAATAACATTTTGTTCTT
Source organism: Molothrus aeneus (assembly GCF_037042795.1). Classification (NCBI taxonomy): domain Eukaryota; kingdom Metazoa; phylum Chordata; class Aves; order Passeriformes; family Icteridae; genus Molothrus; species Molothrus aeneus. The sequence goes on from NC_089646.1 coordinate 69,265,837, forward strand.
TTAAGCATAAATATGAAATTTAATCCAGTTAGACATTACAGTAACTGATCTACATGCACACACAACGTTAATCTTCCAAAACAGAACATTTAACAATGCAACACAGACAACTAATTCCACATCTAATGGAAGCCTTTGGCTTTTAGCTATCTCCCTCACCCCTCCTCTAGGTAGGAAGACCAGTAAAATGTATGCTTTTTTAGAGCTAGAACTTTCTGGCACAAAATATAACATAGCCACCTCAAATTTTATACTCATCAGAAATGCTTTTCTCAACACACAGTATTTTACCTCTTTTTATATAGTGCTCCAAGCTCAGGAGTTGTGGACTTTTTGAAGTCCTATGCCTAAGATTCTGGAGTCTTTTCTACATTTTAGGAGGTACCAGTACCCCCCTTCTCAAGTATCACAGCCTAAGTGAACCTGGTGGAAGGGCAAGCCCTGCAAAACTGTGGGTCATGGGATGTAGGAATACAGAGTGAGGCTTGAATGAGAATTTTTTGTTCAGTCTAGCAAGGCTTGGATGACTCTCACACTGCTGCTGTCTGTTAGACAGGATTTTCCACGTTCAGAGGAACAGAAAATGACCATAAGTGACAAACTTACAGTAAGGAGAAAAAAGCCTTTCAATTACAGGCTTAGGCAGCAAGTCCCTACAGTTGTTTAATCGGACAAAAAGGATATAGGCATAGCTTTGTTGTTATTCATAGATTTGGTTTAAATACAGAGTCAATCTTACTTGGCTGTGATCTTCCTATACTAATTCTCTCTCCAATGCCATTACTAGCAGCAATTGGAAAACAAGGCTTACCACTGGATATTATTTTCCCATCATAATGCAAGAATGCTGTCACGTACAACGAAAATAGGGAGTTTGCTCTTTTTCTGTTACAGCCATAGCAATCTGACTCAAAGGGATTTTTTATAAAAAAGTGTTTTTCTTAGAGTCTTTTAAAGCTTACCCAATAGCAACACCAATCCAGCTGTAAATAAAGACAGCAAAGCTATTCTGCCCATGTTACAACAACATATTTTAGAGAGAGTAAAACAAACAAGTGACTAGTCCTGCAAAGTCCTACAAGATCCTACTGCATTCTGTTTTAGGGATTTTTAAATCTCAAAATATCACTACATTGTTTTTGGCTTTTAAAGTGATTTTTTATGTCAGGCCAAAGAGAGTATTTGACAACATTTCAAAGAGATATCACTATGATGCTTTTTATTTCATAGAATATAGGTAGCCTTTTAATGCTGTCTAACACAAAGATAACCCTAAAATATAATAAACCCAAGAACCAGTATCCCAAAGGGTATTCATTCATAAATCTGAAATAGGTTGTAACGAATCCTTTTTATCTCCTTGCTTTCACTGCTACAATAAATCGAATGCCCAGATTATACCTCTGTCTGTTATTCTCAGTTTTCTACATTCAGATGTTTGACAGTACAAAGTATTCAGGTACCTGTAAAGCTCCATTTTTGCTGAAGGATGAAACACACTGCATCAGTCGACTCAGTTCTTCAGAGACTGCTTCTACAACCCTTGACATTACCCGAGGAACCAAGTCTTTAGAAATGGTAAACACCTAAGTTTAATGAAAGAAGAACCATGAGCACAACACCTGCATTAACAGAAGTATTTTAAAAACTAAAATTTCAATAAAAAACATAAACATCTTTGACTGAAAGATCTCACTTATTTTTATCAACATAACAAAAATTCAAAAGAAACTTGAATATGAAGGATGTCTTTTGATGCTTGCCCGGCACTTTGACCAGTCCCCTCTGTTAGCAGCAAATTTGGCTATGTGATTTGTGATAACCTTCTTGCTATACAAAAAAGCAGCTAAACTTCAAAATATGTACCTTTGGCTGATGGTTGCAGGTAGTCAGGTTTCTGTAACAGACAGCCGTCTTGTAGATAGCACCTTTAATTCAGATTTGTGTGTCTGACTGACAGTTACACATTCAGCCACTGTTTACCCATCATATATTTTGCTATTTCTTCTAGACTCCTTTATATTTGACCACTGTCCAATGGCTAGTGTTGTTATACTCGGTGGCAGAGATAAACATTTGACAGCCTGTGTGAGTATGAGGGTGTCAATGGATTTTCATTTAGATTCTGCCACTCCTGCCATTTATTAGTTCCCTGGCAAAAAAATTTAAACCTTACTGGTTTTCCCATGCATCAAAACAATCTTTATAACCACTTATTTGTATAACTTGTAAAAGTTGCATATTCAGAATAGTAACTGCATCACAAAGTTATTAAATCTATGCTTGAAGCAAAGTATGAAGATACCAATTTTCCTTAAAGGGAGTTTTACAGAACTGAGAAATTGTTGTGGATTTAAAAAACAAGAAAGTATGATTTTCTATAATGAATTCAGGAAAATGCAGGCCAAGAGGTTGGAATATAGGAGGAAGTGAGATTATAGCTTAGACACACCAAACTCGTGTCAAAGCTTAAAGGTGATGATAAAGCTGCATTAAACTGCACAGGGCTGGGAAAGAAGATGACACATGAAGTTGGACTGGTTTATGTAAGCTTAAGTTTGTGACTGGAGTGGTACAAGAAGGAAAATGAGATGTATAAAGTTTTGAAACATTTCCACACTTTCTGTTTTGAAAGATTCTAAAGAATTAAGTAGTGGATTGTTTTGCTGGAATACCTTTGCTTTTACACAAAGTTTAGATCCCATGTCTGACAAAGAAAATTAGTAACTGACAGAAGATATTAATATATATGTGTAAAAATCAACAAGAAAAAAAACAAAGAAAGAAAGATTCCTACAGAGTTTTCAGTGATTTAAATAAAGAATTGTGTAGCAGGCATTCCATAAGGCTGATCATTCCAAAAGGCAGGTCTGCACCACAGGCCAAGCACAGTGACTCCATAAATGGCAGCTACCAGCTGTTACCAGTGCTGGAAAGAGGTCATCTTATTCAGCACCAAACACTGCTGATCAATTCAACACAAACATACCAGGAACATGTCCTAAGATCTTCTACTGAGAAGAGAGTATTTCTGCCTGCAATGAGCACTCCTGAAGTTACTTTACAGAATCCAGGAAAAATAATTGTCAGCAAGGGTGACTCATCACAAATTTGAAGCCCTTATTTTGATTTCAGCTAAATTTGAATTCAAAGGTAGAGAAACAATTTTCTTTCCATTTCAGTCTATCCTTGCTGTTCATCTGATAGTTAATTTTTGCTGTTTCAAAATACAGAAACTTGCTGCCTAGCTAACTAAACTTAAACCTGACCCAGCTTAACAGAATTTCACCAGTGGAAATGGGAGTTTCGTCTTGACACACCTTCTCGTGTTTCTGTATATTTCACATCTAGAAATTTAAGAGGCAATGCTATTTAGGCCAGAATCGGTATCGGTCTCAATGAAGAGTGCACAGCAATGCACCCTTTTGCTGCAGCATTTTAACAAGTATGCATGCTTACAAGCCTACCTCAATAAGTCACAAATTACTTTGAATTTTTTAAAGCAAAACCTCTAATTTCCATTTTAATCAATTTTCACTACACTGAAAAACATTATTAAAATTGTTATCATGTTGGTATATGTTTTTAGTGTTTCTTATTTCCTCATTTGGAAGCATTTGGTAAAATCACAATGCTTCTGTGGAAATGCTTCTGCTATAATTTAACACTGAAATAGTATAAAAAATACTGCAAGTCAAAGCCTCAAGTGAATCTCATTATATTTTAATTACAGGGAAAAGGTACAGCAGCCATACTTATGGTATTTTGGAAGGTAAGAGAAATATTACTACCAATGCTTCTACCAGGAGCAACTGTAATCTGTTAACACTCTTGATGATTAGAAGAGTGATTATGTAAAACACAGGCTCTAACTTAAAGAACCATAGAAAATTCCTCCATACAATCCCAAAAGGCTAAATAATTGCAGCCCCTCCGAGTTTATTATGTTATAAGCAATGTTTTAACATGTACTTCCTAGCCTAGGTAGCCATTAACTACTTAGGTATTTCAAACAGTATTTGTGCTTACAAGAACTATAAAAGTTTCTGTGTTTAGCTTTCCTATTGTATGTAAAAGACTGACATATCTTGGCTTTTCACTCTGAGTGGCATGTGTTGAACAGTTCCTTCAAGGTGAAACAGAAGGTAATTTACAGATGTTTTGGAAAAAAAAAAGGTAATCAGAGAAAGAGAGCATCATAACTAGCTATATATCTATATATTATTTGCATGGAAAGGGAGAATTTAACTTTAGCATTTGGCTTTCCTCTTTATCAGATAATGGAGACAAAAAGGTGTAATGGAGTGTTAGAGAGGATAAACAGGAACTACTCATCTCCTTCTGCCCATAAAAAAAGTTAACAGTTGCATAACAGGTTGGCTAAACCTAATCTAAACCATATCTATAACAAAGACACTTCAATAAAAAAAAAATCTGGGATTTACCAGCAAAAGTACACTGAAATCATATGAATTTAAGCATGAAATGATCTGAAGTTTCTCCTCACCTCTGCATGCACAGCAATGATATTCACTAATGCTTCTTTCAAGTAATTTCTGACACCTGAAACAAGAGAAACAAATAATTACTTTCATTCTGTTGTCTCAACACCACCATAATATTCTGCTGTTCAATACTGTACTTTTTATTTTCATTTTTTTACTACTACTTTTGCAATCAGAGGCAGAAAGAGAAAGTTCTATAGCCACACCACCAGACTATTTCCTTTTTCAAATCAAATGGAGAAAGGCACATTTCCTTACAGCAGAAGGTTAAAAAAAGCCAGTAGGTTCCTGTTTTAGTATTCTTCTCTAGCAAGATAATTTCACCAACTTTGCAATTTAATAAAAAAATAGCATTATTAAAAAATACATTCTGGATGCTTTGCTAGAATACACACACCATGGCACAGAACATGCACCACAGTTGATAAGTTCTAAAGAACAAAGTCAAGAGGTTTTGTTTGTATAACAGTCTTCAAGCTCTTACTACTTTATCAGCTTCTCTATCTGTGAATTATTACAGATAGGAATAGCAAGGTCTCTTGTTTATCTGAAAGCGGTTCAGAATATATTACTCATGGCAGTTTATAGGAGATGTCATGCCTTAGTAGAAATTTCCTTTTGGGGAAGGTGGAGAAGTTAAATAAGCATTTTCTTGCCAAGCTTATGAAACACTTGTCAAATTACACTAAGAAGTGAATTCTAAACAGAACATCCAGCAGCATGTGCTTTAGTTAGGACAGGCTCTTAGTACTCTCTGCTGCTGTAATTCTGTAACTTTCCCAGCCTGTACTCCAGTCATCTAAGATTTAAAATAGGCAAAAATCTAAAATTGCCTCACGTTTTTTTTATGGCAAATTCACTCTAGGCAAAGGAAAATTAGAAAGAATTCAGCTCATTAAAGTATGTACAAATGCTGTAAGTACAAGTAACCGAGAGAGGGTTAGTGATCCACATGACCTCAGCTTCTGATTTTGATTAGTCTACCACGAGTCAAGAGCAAGTGCAATGACCCATCCCTCCCTTCAATATAGTCAATTGACAGTAAAATACAAGAATCATGGACAAAGACTAGTGAGACCACACAGCTCAGAGATCACAGTGTGATTAAGGCTAATGCTATAAAAATTATGAAGTGAACCTTTAATCAGTTCATCTTGCTCCACCTTTCCTCAGATAACACCATCGCAGAAACTTAGTCTTGCTACAAAAAGCAGCTTTAGAAGGGGTTACCTGAGCTCATGAAAATGAGCTATTCTGTGAGAAGAGTAGTATCTCACTATTGCCACCTCAGTCATGCTCATGTCTTTAACCATTGATCCCAGAACTTGCCTCAAGATCTAAGAAGGTGACACTTTTTATTTGTTAGACAATTAGGGATAAAACTTTTATAAAAGCAGGACACAATGATGACCTGTCCTTGGCAGCACAGGACTCTCTTGCATGAGGAGCAAGCATCTAGGGATGCAGCCTGGATGTCAGAAAAATACAAGCCTTTCTCCACACATTCCAAAACATCTCTAGTGCCTTTTCTCATTACCTTTATTCTTCCCCTTGAAAATCTCAGTAGCTTTTTTTGTTCTGTTTATATTAACCCAAAGACAAGTCAAACAGTGTTGTATACCAGCTTGCAAACCTAAAATTTCTTTCATCTTAGTGAGGAAGTGAGGGAGGAATAAAGCAACACCAAAAATTTTATGAAACTGAATTTTTCTCCTGCCCTCTAACCTTGCAAAACAAAGCAAGAATGTTACACACCAATACTCAAACCACACCAAAAGATCACAGGTATATGTGGAAATGCAACACCCCCTTCCTTTTTCCTCTTGTACTGTTTTCCTTCTTTTACTTCACTCTGCCCTTGTTTAAATCCTCTGCATACTTCATATCACAGAGTTCAAAATTTCTATCACACCCCAGAAACAAATACAACTTGACCAGAGACTGAACAATGGTATGTATATCACATCAGGGTGAATTTGGGAGCTAGTTTGCAGTGAACCTCTGGGTGCAAAGTGTTGCTTTTGGTCTGCCAACCTATGCGGTATTCAGCTTTTGGCTGCCTCCCAGCCTCATCTTGTGACAGTAGGATCTTTCATGTGGAAACTTTGATTTTACTTTTGCACAAATGCTGCACAAGATTAAGACTTTGACAGTCTCCCTTCTCTAGGGATACCTGAGCACTGCCATGGCACGTTCCTTAGTCAATCAAAATTTCAGTTGTGACCTAAGCAGCATTTCTTTGACCCAACGGGTGTTCCCTAATGAAGTATCTCACTCAAACCCTGCTACTGCTGGGGAGCAGTAAGGAAAGTACAGAGAGGGGGCTGCCATGTCAAACAGAGAGGGCACGTGTGTCTCCTGCAGAGGTGGCCAGCATGCTGAGCTGGGAAGAAGTGTTATCAAGGAGGTGAGTGAAAAATTGGAGTGGATAGACTGAAATGGGTTGTGTAAGAGGGTGATGTGGTTCCAAGGAAGAATCCTCATTTCCCACCTATCCCACCTAAACCCCCGAGGTAGCGAACCTCTTCTCACACATTTGTGCAACTTGGCTCAGGGTAGGAGCTGCTAATTCTGTCTGCTGCTGCAAGCACTCAAATTAAACAGCTTTTGACTGTGCTAGTAAAAGTTGCCTATCACTATATCTGCAGAAACTTTCCATAACATATTTCATGAAGAGTGAGTTACCAAGTTGCCATCACTGCTATAACTACCTATGTACTGTTAATTTCTAAAAGCATGAAATACCAATATCAGAAACATTAGCACCAGGTATTGAACACCACTGCCTGATGGTTCTCAGCTAAGGTAAAATGGTCATTTATGTCAGAGCTCAGAATCAATTCAGTAAATGGAATGGAGATGGAAGCTATGGTAAAAATGAAGTGAGACTAGTTTAGTATAGCATATTGTTAGCCTATCCCAGCTGCAGGACAAAATTGTTAACTTAAACTCAGTGAAAGGGCATAAGCAGACCTATTTTATCTTCCATCCCTGTACCATGCACAAGGACGAATGGGTGAGCTAAGAACTTAAAGGAGATAAGTGCTACTGGGATTGCAGGAAATAATTAGGTGTTCCTGACCTTTCATAGCAGGCTCAGTCCTGCAATGACTGCAAGATCAGGGAACTCAATACCAGCACAAATATTTCCTCTGTTTCTTCAACAGGTTTTACAATTTAAGAGCAGATAATTCAGCACAAACTGTGCAAAGCTATGCAGTTTAGAGACAGTCTATGTATATCAAACTGCAGTTGCCTTAATTGCAGCATTTAATAACATGGAAGACCTTGTCTTGGTAAGCTAAACAAATCAAAACCAGAAAGAACATGCAATTGCACTCTAAAAATTCCAGTTAGTGGAACCAGACAGGGAAAGAAGGGAGAACTGTGCAAGGTGAAGAATAACATAGGCACAAGAAAGAAAGAAGGAAGGTATAAATGAACTGGCCATCAGTGAACTTAGGCTGGAAATTACAGGTCACTGTGTAAAGGTTTACTCTAACTGAGCTATGAAAGATGTGGTTTTATGACAATCATTGATGTTGGTGGGGGTCATTTTCCTACCACAAATAGAACATAAGTAAAAAGGGCATTTCCCCCCAGCCCTCCCTTTTGTCTTTTTTGTGAAGGATTTAATTTTTGGATGTGGGGACAAAGCCAAACATATCGGAATGTCAAGACCTGCAGGCATAGTTAATAACTGTACTATATTTTGAAATGTTACAATTAAAAAATATCCCGTTTCTGATTTATATCACTACTGTTTGTGGCAGACTTTGCTGAAGCAAAGTATTACTTTTCTGGAATATGATTCACTGGAAACACAAGCCGCAGCATCCAACTGTGAATTTGTTGTGAAATTCATTTCAAAATGAAAAAAATCTGTCTAGAATAGAATTTTTGTGCAGCTTTCTCTACAACTGTTCAGCGGCCCACGCAATTACAGTTTTTGGGACACCATGCTGCCAGTCCTATTATATAGCAGTGAAAGCTAATGCACCATGCAACTGTAGATTGCAACTATTAGGCTAATCAAGTGAAACATAACATTCTTAAGTCTAAAATACCTCTTATTTAGCATATTGAAGGACAAATACAATGCCTTTCCACTGCTTCTGACAGAAATGTGTTACAGAAAGTCTCAACAAGCCCTTGCAATTTCTCTGAGGAAAATGTTATTATTCTGTTACAACATAAATGCATTCCACTCCCACTCTATTCTTAATACCAAAGACTGACTTGCTGGAATTCTAGCTGCCACTAACAAAGCCCCAGCATTGCTTTAAAGAAAAATGAATGGGAAGACTTAAGAAATAAAAATGAAGGACAATTTCAGCCATCAACATCACAATGGCTGACAGAAACTTTAAAACAGCATCTTCCAATTTTGGACTCTTCACTGTACTTTTTACCAGAGAAACATATAACAAAATTATCCATTAATCTCCAGTTTACAGCACCTATTAATTTTATTTATTTATTTATTTTGTTTACAACTTAAATGTGTCAGTCTACATTTCAAAGCAATTTTAGCAACACTGTAAAGCTGTAGCATGGATGACTGTGTGAATGATGGGAAAAGCAGAAGGGAAAAAGGTTTGTGGTTCTGAGGAGTAACAGAAACCAAACTTTTAGCTTGCCAATACAGGAGTCATTCAGGAGATCTTCAGATGGTGTAGTGCTACCAGTTGTCCCACTTGTAGTTAGTTCTCAGAGATATGTTTCCCCCAAGTACTTATATGACATCGTTATACTACGAAACCCCCAAAGTGACTGAATAAGCATGAAAGAGCTGGGACTCATATACCACATGTGTAATTCTAAAACACAGAGAGGCTACAAAAACTTGCATGCAAGAAAAGAGCAAAGGTTGCACACACAGCAAAACAGAACTCATCTGGCTGCTCCTTCTGTGACAGAAGCTAACTTGGGTCTTCAAATGTTCCCAGTCCTTCTACAGTACATTGATAGTGTGAAGGATGATATAAGCTTCAAACATTTTTTAAGCCCTCTGCAGACTCAAGTTCAAAGAATGAGCTCAAGTTCAGTGAGGACAACTGAAACACACAGGAAATATTAACCCAGGCAGATGGGGCTTGACACACTTTTAACTTTTGTGAGATTGGAACCTCATTTGAGATGGACAGCTGGGAATCCAGCCTTGCTGCTGCCTCTCACCAAACCAGCCTTTTAGCTTGCCTCTTGTGCAAAAAGGAGGAGGAGAGGATAAATGCACATAACTGTTTAGAAAAAGCAGGTGATGTCAGCAGGTACCTCTGCTTATTAGCAGTAAACCAGACATGAGGATGAGAGGATATGAAGAATCAAAAAAAAAAAAAAAAAGAAAAAAGGCAAATTTAGTTAAAGAGAAATCATGCAGGAATACTGAAAGCTACTGTTCCTTTCTGGAGGAGCTAGAAAAGCCATCCACAGGCAATTCTACAGTTTGACAGCTGCCAATTTTTTTTTTTTTAAATTTTAAATAAAGCAGAGAAGAGTGAACAGCTCTTAATATGTTGACTAAGCTACCAGTCCTGTTTCATGACTGAGTTGACTGACTTATTAGAAACCTAAGCTCAGAAATGAGTGTTGGGTAGGCACAGAGCCACCAATTTAGGGAACAACAGAGACCATTCTGAGACCATTCTGTAGGAGGTCAATACTTAACTGGGCAAACAACTGCTGCTGGTGGTAGCAATGTTTCCTAGTGCTTCTGAAAAGAGAGCACTAAATTTGTTGGCCTTGAGGCTTGAGCATGACTTGGTAGAGATAGGAAAACTGATGCCTGGGAGTCTGAAATTTTGCATTTTAAGACACATCCAATTGTATGCAGCAGTTTTTACAATTTATTGTTCTGCTTGGTGGGTTATGCCAATAACAGTCAATCAGTCTGAAACCTTTTTCCTGATTAGTTTTTAATGAAAACTTTAAAAAAAAATAACGTACAGAATTTGGTGATCCAAAGAGATTAATATTTTTTATACCTAGCTGCAGAACAACAATAATGGCCTGTTCCTGGACATTTCATTTGCTAAAGGAGGGTGAATGCAAAAAAATGATTTAATCTGCTCTGTTCTAACAAAGGAACTGGTTTTTAAATTTTTTGATATATATTCTTTTTAGTTACATTACATCCTACTGCCAAATTTAAGCAAAATGGTATTGGAAATGTTAATTTCTAAGCTTCAGATATACCATGCCAAACTTTTCAGCAAGTCACACTCAAAGTGTTCTGAACTGTATGTCAGTTAAGCTCCTGCAGCTCTTCTGTAAGTTTTTAATCTGCTATGTGAAACTGTTGGGAAAAAAAAGCTGCACACATCTCCTGCAAGTCGTTAATCAGTGCTGCGTAGTGCACATTAAAAAAGAAACTAATGAATGGTATCCAAAGCCATGTGGATGTAACTTCTTTAAACAGTCTGATTTTAACTGTCAAGTTTCCTCTAGGTTCTGGCTGCACTGCAGCTGCAACAGCACTATTTGATGCCTGCTTTAACTAAAATTATCCTGGCACAATTTCTAGAGTGGTCACATTCTTCCCCAATGCAGCTCCTGTTACAGAAGCAGTGCTAGGGGCTAGCAGGATTCCTTTTGGGATGGCAGAGACAATAATTTGCATTTCTGCAACTCTTGAAAAGGCAGTCTGTGCTCTGCAACACACCAAGTGAGCCCTGTCCTGCCCGTGCAGTCCACGTGGGAGTTTCAAGCTTAGATGGATGCCTCCTGATAAACCAAGCTGCCCCACACACACCCCACAGAATTTCACTTTTCAATCTAACCTAAACAATAACTTCCACCTAAAATCAAGTAATCTCTTTCCAAACCCCAAACATTTACACGGGTAAGGCAGAATGGGTGGGAGGGGGAAGAGGCTCTACAGAGTAAAACACTGTCTGAGGTCACAACAGGTCAGCAGGTCAGTCAGCACTGCCTCCATGCAAAAGCTGCTGGAACAATTTTAAAAAAAGGTTAAATGTGTAGAGGTGTCTTGGTAGAAAAATTTTAATTTACAAGATCTACAGATAACTCCAGGCTTCCCATACTTACGGATCACTGCCTGACACCTCCAGTGCATGCAAAGATCTATCAACAACCTTATCCCAAGAAATGAACAGGAAGCAGCACAGACTAAAAGTGAAAATTCAGATGAACACCAAAATATTTTTATTTTTAGGCTGCAGAATTCCAAATAAACATGACTTATAATGCACCTTACATGTAAACCATTTCAGAGACTCGGGGTACTGGACTGTGAGGTACATATAGCAAAAACCAGTTTACATTATGTTGGTATTGGGAAGGTACTTATGAAGGAATATTCCTTATATGAAGGAATAAACTTATTACTTGAATTTTTAAGAGCATTTAACTTGGATTTGAAAAAAATAGACCAATTTGGATTTAGAATGAAGTGCCCAGGATGACATGAAAAAGACTGACATCTATCTACGAGAACCAACAGCACAGCATGCCTGAGGCTGCATTAAATGCATTTGAAGAAAGGTGTTGGCCCTCACAACTATTCAGAAATCTAATATTTATAACCAGGGAAAGTTTAATGTGACTGATAGTCTGTTTAACCTTGTATGTTCCCAGAACAACAAACTGTATTTGCCTCATTAGAAAATGCCCTAAATTATTTAATGTTTCTGGAAAATTATTTTGAAAGCCAGCAACTACTTCCAATTTCTAGAGTAAATGTGATACTCCATTTAGAAAAGTAGTCTTTTAATTTCCAAGGAGCCTGCACCTTGCAAGATAGTTCCCTAACCTATAGGAATAGACAGAAACCTAACTTGTTTGCATGCATAAACCTTCCATGAACTACAGCACTGGTATATGAGTATTTCACGCTATTTTACTGAAGTGCCCCCACCCACACAGTGATATCATCTAACCTGACACCCCACAGATGCTAAAAAAAATATATATATTAAAAAAAGTAGAGACGTGACTTGGAATTTCCCCATGGACATAACAAAACAGCTCACCTTTATACTTTACAGCAGCACAAAGGTTTCTCCCTTAAAAGACAGTTGATAGGAAATCAGCTTCAGCTAACGGTACTACCAGTGGCCTGTTTGCTAAATTAAAGCAGCTAGACAAGCCTGCTTGTTTCTTCCTAATTACTAAAAATACATTTGCTATCCTGCTTTGTTGTTTGCCCTGAATAAAAACATTTCCAGAAAACCGCTTGCAAGATGCTAAGCGCAGAACACATGTCTGGCAGTAGCTCTCAAAATACAGGAGATCCACCAGGTCACAACCTTTACCACCAACTAAGTGGCCTTATTTGTTTATTATATTCCCTCCTTGTTTGACTCACTAGTATTTTTCAACTTGATTTAAAAAAAGTTAATAATTAGTAGCTGTCAAAAACCAAACAATAAGCAGTGCAAATAATGGCTTTCATTTACTTATTGCTTCTGTTTGCCCAAAGAAATACAGACACCACCTCTTAATTTTAGAGAATTAAATGGACATTATCACATTCAGTAAATTCCTTACTTCACAGTAAGATTTATGCAGTCTGATTAATAACACTATTTTTACAATAATTTTTCACAATTTTTATAATCATGCTCGAAGGTTTTTATAACCTTTGAACATGATTATAAATATTTTTAAAAATATGTGCATAGTATATTAACAAACAAATACAGATAATACCATAATACCATTAAAAATAAATACCATAAAAAAGAAAAAGGTAAGTTAGAGGAAAGTAATTATTTTAAACCAGTCTAGAATGAAAGACATAATTACAGCATTCACAGAATTTTATGGATCCATATGATACACCTGAGCCAAGTTAAATGTCACACAACTGCTCCACTGTCATTAAAGAAGAAAAACCCACTTAAAAACAGGGACTCCAGAATCTCATTTCAATTTAAACAAGAATGTGAAATTTCTCACTAGGCCACTTCCTGCTATTGCTGGAAACATTCCCTCCTTTAAACGGAGATGGATTTCAAGGTACTGTACTGAATGTTGTTTTGAAAGTACATTAAGAAGAAAATGTGAACGTGTAGGCAAACTGGAAACTCTCTGGAGAGATTACCCACTTATTTAACCACATTTCCTGTTTTTTAACCCATTTGTCCTAAGTCACTCCTTAGACTACTGACAAAAATAGATACAAGTGTGCTATAAATAGTTCATTAGCAGGTTTTTCTCAGTAAAACTGAAAATGTTTTGATAAATCTATTGTTCTTACTAGCTCCATACTAATTAAACTGTGAATCAGATTAATGTTTTCTTGAAATTCTTGTCTGCATAGCTCATGGTAATTATAAATATAGAGTGCCTTAGGAATCTGAGAAAAAGTCCCGAGAACTAATAGTGACCTAAAAAATAGCTATCAATAATTGAAATTTAATCAAGAAATTACTGGTAACCTATGTGACAAAGTGCTTTTACAAACAACAGTACTGAAGCAAGGGAAGAGGCTGATCACAAAAAGTCATAACCTTTCAAAATATTTTGAGATCTGAAGGCCTGAATGCTACATCATTGAATTAGTTACCTTGCACTTAGTTTCAGCCGTGGTAGTGTGTTGACCTAACACAGTGAATGTCATTTGAAGGACCTGACACAAGTAGCCACAAAACTAATTTCTAAAAATATTAAAATGTGAAGGCTTTTCAGACTTATGTTACCTATAGTTATAGTTTTTGAACTATTTTAATTCAATCAATTGAAATTATGTCATAACATTCAAAGAACCTGAAAGTTTCTGTGCTTCAGCTGCCTTGGAGTAGGCAGGAGCTCTAAAGATTGCCAAAACTTTGATTAATATCCTTGTCTATGCATTAACTTCAGTCTACAAGAGGAAAACACCAAGAGAATAACACTGGTTCTGTGCCTTCCTGCATAGCCCAAACTGAGATATCTTTAAAATTGAAGCTGCTGAGACTCTTCTGAACTTTCTGCTACCCCATTCAAAAACCACAGAATGATCTGAGGGACTGTTGAAGAGGTCTACCCAATACTGCTGCTTTCCTTACAGATATTAAACTCCACTGCTTCTGGGATAGGATAGAATACAGTTTCCTTTATTATTAAGAAGGAGCAAAATCTGTACATGTGAAAGACTACAACAGAAAATGCAAAACCCAACAGTGCTTCACTTGGGAAGGAGAGGTGTTTGCTAGCATCAAATATTTAAAAGAAGAGCAGGTGGCTGATTTGATATGTATGCATGTTCTTGCAAGGATTTTGTTCAGAGATGGATTTATCTTCACTTCTTCCTCCAAACACAGTAACAAAGCATAAAGGGCATTTTATTAATGCAGGCATGAAGGCCTTGAGCAAAAGATGCTGCATGTCATACTTAGAATTGAATCATGAAGACTCTCAACTTACTCAAATTATTGTACAATCAGCCAAATTTCAATCTACTAATCAGGTAACAAAGAATATAAATGGTGAAAGAACAACAAACAAAAAAGCTCCAAACCCCAAATGTAAAAAAAAAAAAAAATACAACTTCAGAGGCTATAGCCATTCATACCTCTCCATCTAAGCATACACTGGTTTCAGCTCACTCCCCACTGGTAAAGAAATGCATTGATGATCATTAGATGAACTCAGTACTTGAGATACATGACCCACAGAAATTTGTCTTTTGTTGTTGTCATTTAAATAAGAACAACATGGTCTGGCAGAGTTACAGCTTTTACAGTGCTCTACAAGTGCAAGCACCAATGTGTGGCTGTAACCCATAAAAGCAACCTGGTGTCAGAACAAGAACATAAACTCTTCACAGCCAGCAGTGTGTTGCTCTATAGATTTAGCATTACTTAAAAAATACCTTACCATTTCTACTTCAGCATTAACAGCTTTGTGGATGTTGAGTCTTTTTTTTGTCGTTGCTGAATTAAAGTGGGTATGTTTGACTGAAGGGAAAACCCAACAGTAGAAATTAATTACAACTATTAGATATTAAAGTAGGTGGTTTGAAGAAGATGAAAAAAAATTGCACAAGAAAAGACATTTCACCCAACTAAAACAAAACATCTAAACTAAACCCATTTTTCTTCCTGAATGTAAAAAAACCCCAGGTTCTGAAGAATGAAATTTATGCGTGAGACACTCAGATATAACAAACACTCCTTCTTGACATGAAAATGAATACATCTAAGGATGACTCAGTATTACCTGAACTTTATCTACCAGCAATCCATTTGCTGTAGAATGCTGCTTCATTTTCCAGAAGAAAAATTTGTAACCAATTTCTTCCCTCTTCCCCCCTTCATTTTCAGCATATAAAGGTCATATGTATCTAAGTATGTATCTATCACTACTTTCCACTATAAAAATAATTTTAGTGCTAAAGTATTTTCTTACAATAAAACAGAGACTACTTATAGCCAACAGGTAAAAACAGTGTGCTGAAAACAGGGCACATGTCCCTGGTATGACTAGGTTCCTACTGATTTTAGCAATTTGTAAGACAGGACTGTGATCCTTCTGTGTGTGTCCCTGTGTGTGTCCAGGAAATGTAGCAGAGTGGAAACTTAATGGCTCTTTTCTGGTCACAGAACATTCTTAAGTTTCCAAAATTTGTAGGCGAAAGAAACACTGAGGGAAAACACTATATTGCACATAAGAGGGAACAGACTACAAAATATATATAAATATTTGCTATGTATTGGACATATTTTCAAATACCTGTGTGCATCAACAGTTTTTTCATGAAATAAAGTTAGATTATGCTGACCAATAAACTGCTCTGCTGCTTAAAAGCTGTCTTCCTGTTTTTTTTTCAGATCTAAGAATAATTGAGAAAATGTGAAATAGACCAGCTGGTAGGTGGTAGACAAATGAAGATCATCATCATCTTGTAAAACTAGTGCCTACATACCTCTTAAGCCTGGCACTCACGTAATTTCCAGTACTGTAACCTTGCTTGCCATTTATTTTCCAAATTCTTCACAAGTGAGCCTCTTAAGAAAAAAACCCAAACAGTACTACCCCTTGACAACTTTGACATAGGCTTCCAAAAGTCAGAGTGTGGTAACTCATCACACTTGGGGGTCCTTGCCACTCCCAGACTTCTCTCACTTTACAGAAGAGAAGTCACGCGTACCATGGTGTCAGCTGGGATCAAAGCCAGCAACACGGACAAACCCCTTCAGACTGCCCCCAGAGGTCCCCACACAGGAAGACTCATGTGCACTTATGCAATGGTAAGAATGCCAATTTAAAAAGGTGTTCCACAGATAAAAGTGTGTAGCTGTATTCACCCCATAAAGATACAGGATGACCAATTCAACAGGAAAAGCCAGTCACTCCTTTAATTGTAAGGTAGACTAAAAACCAACATCTCTATCAAAACTGAGAACAGTTGAATCCAAAAATCTCAAGCAGTATTTCCTTTCATTAACACAAACCAAGCATAGTCGGCAAGAATATTCATTTATTCTTTCAAACACATCAATTTTAAGGCACCCTGAAGGTGTCCTTTCATGATTTTATAAAACCTAAAATTATTAAAACCTTTCAAAACACAGTCTCACTCAGGAAACTGTGTGTTCTTCTCATAATTCCTTAAGTCACTGGTACTGTAATAATAGCCTGTCAAATGCAAAATGACAGCAATTTCATAAATGAAGAATGGGCTTAGAGATATACTATGTTTATGAATTTACTTTGGTTGTCACTCAAATATTATTGTCATAAGAAATGAGAAAACTGAAGTCAACTGATCCAAAAGAGACTAATTTCACAAATAAAGTGTTTGGAACAATACAGACACTAATAATTTTAGTGCCCAGTTTTGCTCTGCATGTCTCTAACCTTCAAGTTACTGAAAAAAATTTAATTACCCATGAAACATGTCCTGCATTTATTAGAGTGACTTACAACAGATATACTTGGGTAAGTAAAAGAAAAAGCAAAACTGGCAAGAGAAAGTATAGACCTTTTAAAAGACTTTTTTTAAAGTAAGCAACTTCAAAAGTGGTGCTTTGAAAAAAAGCTTATGAGCAGCACTACGATGCACAATTTTCATGGTTTTACAGTATGTTTTGTTATTAAAATTGATGATTTTTTTGAAATTTCCTATTTCTATTGAATTATACAAATGCATAATGATAACAAGCAGGTGGCAATGAATAATATAAAAACCCCAATACTTCTGGAACCTGATTCTGCAAAGATCTGTGAGTGTTCTTAACTCAAAAAATGCAAGCAGTCACCACACTGAAAAAAAAGCACAGAACCAGTTCTTAATATTTTTACATACTTTCTTCCAAATTGCTTTGTGTACCAATTGTTCATGTTTCATGAAATGCATGAAAGTATATGAAATTTTTATTTGTCTTTAGTAACTAAATTCAGCAAATTGGCAACCAAATCAAAGCCACTGTATTAACTTACAAACATTAATAGGGAGCAGTATTTAGTAGGCAGGATGGAAGTATCGAGTCATGGGAAAAAGTTGACTGAAGAAAGGGACTTTGATTACAGATTCAGTGGATTTTTTGGAAAATGTGGTAGGAGGTTGTGCTCTGCTTCTTTTCACCAAATGCTCAAATTTGATTTCTATGGCAAAATCTGGTGGTTGTTTGTTTGTTTTTTTCCATAGATTTGGTAATTTGGGATGACCTTGAAGGGGTAATCACCATTTTGCCTTTCAGCCAGCTCTTACTTCTACCAATGTATGTATTTAAAACCTGCAACACGTACTGCAGTCAAATGCACATAGATCAACATATCAAGAGTATACCTTCAATTTATGGCAAAAATTGTCCTAAGCTGAATTTTATGTATAGCTTTACATATCTGTCTGCTGAAATAACCAGTGAGCTGGAACCAGATAACAGCAGGTTTTAGAGGTGTTACTGCAGAAAAAAAAAATCAACCAAAACTCCAACAATCAAAGTAAAAAACCCCACCACACCTTACTATCTTCTAGTCTGCTATGAAAAAAGAGAAAATGAGAGAAAATTGTTGTAGGAAACATACAGTATTCTATGAGATCACATATTAATCCTATTTATTATTGTGAAGGTGAGAAATTGCACTGACTTCCAGTCTTACTATTCCACTGTTTTTCACTTCCAAGCTTTACTGAATCCCTATAGCACTTTGAAAAGGGCATGGATTTGAAATGAAGAATGTTTCTGCATGACCTGAACAATAGATTCTTAAAAATTATTTAATCCAAAATCAACATTTGGAAGCTATCTTGACTCAGGAGTGACCCACAATAACTGGAAAGCTTAAGACTTTTCACAGTTCAAAGTAAAGGCTTTTAATATTTTTGAATTACTTCAACTGCTGAACAAGCCCAACACTAATTTCATCCACACATCAATAAAGTTTAAGTGTTTCATTAAATTTAAATTGCTATTCGTTGTGTAAAGAAATTTTAAGCTAATGAAATGTTTTTTATTACAATGGATCTGCTGTACTGTTAGAAGCCAATCATATTTTCCTACTTAAAAAGTAAGAGTTCAAGGGCTTGATAACTTGGCTACTGAGAGAATATGCTCCAGGCTGAATTTTGTATAGAAGTTTTGTAGAGAGAAAGCTGAGGCATTTTTTTTTACACTAAAATTTTTAACTTAAAAACACGCACACACCCTTGGGCAGAAAGTGTTATGAAGTACAGAGGAGACAGCTTTTCCCCACTGTCCTAGCAGGACTCTGCAAGTCTGGCCAGTTGCAATGTTCATTTTGGAGACTATTTTCATCAGTGCTTTTAAAATGTTAAAAACAACAGCATCCTAAACTACTGCATACATTCAGGGTTTAGAAAATAATAGTTTTTTACTACTCCTCCTTCATCTTGAAATCAGTATTATTTTATGCTTGACCATAGACCCCTTACGCACAACTTCAAACCATAACTGAGAATGTGAACTGACCAGTGGGTTCACTAAGGGCCTCAAGGCTATTGGACCTCCTCTGCTGTGCTGTCTGGGGCAAATTCAAGATGTTTTAAGATGATTGTCTGCATCTGCACAGAAGGTAGTATAATGCTGGATTTTATATGGCCCTTGATGAATCTCCACCACAAGACACTAAGCACCTTTATCAGGAGAGATCACTCACTGTTATGGATTGTTTCTAAAGAGCACCTACATGCTAAAGGTTATCAAGACAAAACCATTCTCTAAGCAGGACAATGTGAATTATAGGAACTACACAGGCAGCTCCATGCACAGAAAAGTTGGGTAATTTTGACAGAGCTGAGTTTATTTGGACCAATACCCAGGTTTTAACCTGGGACTTTCCATCTAAATATCACACACAAATCCCTGATCCTTTATAACTTCAGCTACAGGTCTATGACTTAGCTACAAACACCAGCACACCAACCTCTCCTACAGATTAACCTTAAATGGGAGCCACATTCAACTATGAATAGGTAACAACAACACAAATAAGTTTCACTAATATTAATTGTAACCTGTAAATGCTTCTTGATCTCACAGTGTTCCCATGCCTTCTGAAACTGTGATGATGACCCCAGTAAGATCTGGGTAAAGATTGCCAGAGGGACTTGGAAGCAGTTCTGGGTAGAAGAGAGCAGTCACAAGACCTTTTAGCAGCTAACACTACTCAGCTGCATATTCTGAGAAAGAGAAAAGTGCTTACAATTAGCACATCTGTGGAAATAAATCTCTGAAGGAAGATAATAAATCCAAGCAAAAAAGCCTAACAGGAACTCCAGAAGAGATCTGATACCATAGTTTGGGACTACAGGTAATTTTACTTTTCATGTGACTTACTTCTGCCACTCCAGTAGTTTCATTACACATCAGTTTGTTAAACATTGCCACAGAAACTACCTTAAGCATTACCAAGAAAATAAACAATCTGGTTTCTAAGAGTAACAATTGAAGGAGCAGTCTAACATAGGTCACTCAAACACCTCATTCACACCCATGCTTTGAATTTATTTTGGCTTATCATCCAACTAGTAATGAAATAAAACCAAGTAGTATAAAACCAAGTAGTAGTAATAGTGACTATTGACTTGGAATGCTAAGCTTTTTTGCCTGTGA
This sequence comes from Molothrus aeneus, assembly GCF_037042795.1. Lineage (NCBI taxonomy): Eukaryota > Metazoa > Chordata > Aves > Passeriformes > Icteridae > Molothrus > Molothrus aeneus. The sequence continues at coordinate 69,286,364 of NC_089646.1, forward strand.
TCTTCTCATACCTCCTCACCTCCCTAGACTTCAGCTCTGGCTTCCAAATCTATCTGAACCAACCCCAATGAGTTCTTCCTCTCACACACTTCTATTCATTCATTTCTGCTCAGTTGTCTAACCCGCAAACCCAACCTGCCTGTGCTCCAAAACTGCATCATTCCTTAACATTGGGGCACCCACAGAATTCAGTAAATTGGACAGGGAAAATAAAGATGCCATTTATGCATATCAAATGCAACAGAAACATGAAAGCATTCACTATGCCAACAAGCTAGACCATGGAGTATTGTTTTGTTGATGACACAATTTATTACTACTTTTGTTTTATTGAAAGGGCTGAGACAGTACAAAACTTGTGTGGATATACCCTCATTCGTGCTTGCAAATAAGGAGTGCTGGAAAAGGGAGGAAAGAATGCTTGCCCTTTCTCCTCTATGCATTGATTCCAATCTCCAATTAGTTTTCTGCTTTGAGCAATGCAGGGATTAGATGCTATTACCAAACACAGTCAAAAATACAAAATGATATTAGAAGATTTTAAGTGTTTCTCAAAGAGTATGCTTGAGGAGCTAAAAAAATTTGAGTCTCCTTGTAACAAAATCAAAACCAAAACAAAACAAAGGTAATTGACATTAACACATGTCCTCACATGACAGAGGCTGACAGTATAAACAAGAAAATGCTGAACTGATGACAAGTATCATACAACTTTCTACAACTGGCTAGTCAACAGAAGATAAGTCAGAAGAGACTTCTGACTTGTCAGACGTGCCTGATAAGTAAATCCTCTCAAGTTGCAGTAACTGTAATCTCATGCAGGTATTAGAGTGACTTGTCATATCATCAGTTAGAACAGGTAGTTGAGCAGACAATTCTCAAGCTACAAGATCAAGCTGCTGTCTGACCAAGGAATCACATCAAGACTTCATTTTAGAAGTCTTTAGTCTTTAGCAAGGCACAGACACAGTCAGAAATGCCGCAAGGCACCCTAGCAAGAAGTTTGACAGGTAAAGCCAAAGAGAAGCTGGAAGAATGATGGATAGCAGTCTAGTAAACACCTACTGGTAGGCTTAATAGAAGAAAATGCCATAAAATCAGAACTGTGAGTGAGGGAGAAAATGTAAAAAGCAAGAGGAAGCATAAGGTATAAACGAGATAAGATGCAGATAACCTCTACTGAATGCTTATACATGCGGAGTCTAGAGGCTGCTGAGACCAGCCGACAAAAATCACAATTAGCAGCAGAAAATCTTGCATGCAAGAAGCTGGAGAAGCACAAGATATAAAGTCAACATACAAGTGCAACTCAATGTGTAGCAAGTAGGAACGGAAAAATGTGATGTCTCTCCAGGATGGTTTCTAATGGGATTTCTATAATAGTCAGAAATTAAAGGTAACATGTTGGCAGAAACTACAGGAAGCTGAAGGGCCATTGCCTTCTTCTGTTGCCATCTTATGCAAGGACAATGTGCATTCCCTTTCATCAGCTACAATAACCCTTAACATTTTAAATTCAGACATGAATATAGTATGACAATACAATCTTGTGAGAAGTGAGAAATAGAATGAAACCTAAATGCCTCAAAGTGAAATTGTAGAAAAATTTCAGGTTAAAATGAAATTACACAAGTGAAAGTATTTTGAAACATACATTGAAATTCGTGCTTATGTTTCAAGCAACAAATTAATTTTATACAAAAAATGACAAGGCTGCAATATGAGGGCCCCTGACATTACAATTTTGGTACATGATTCCATTCTGCAAAGAATTAGGTGTAATAAAACAAATGCAAGGACTGTAGTCATTCAATGCATGGATTGTCACACTTGCTGATTGAATGGGTCATTTAAAGATGAATTCAATTCATCCTAATACAAATTTGATTGTTATATAGTTGTTATTTCCTTACCAGAAGCACAAAACATCAATTTACTAATGTATGTTGTAAGAGCAGTTAGCTTAAATGAAAACCAGCACATTTTAACTAGACTATTTAAAGACTGCTGTGTATAAGAACCCTCTTGTGTCATAAACAAACTACTAGCATTTTGTAACAAAAACCCCCAAACTGACAAGTCCTTTAGCAACTTCATTTGCCAGTACAGAAGACTTTTTTCCCTTAATATTATATGCAACACACCTGCAAAACATAATTTTCTTCATGTTCACATACATGGCACATCATTTCCCTGCATGAAAATGCAGGAATCAGAATTTGGCCTTACTAAAGCATAAAAATTCAGATAATTCCTAAAGACAGGACAGCAACAATTTCAGGACTGCTAGAGTTCAAAATCATCTACCTGATGTAAGTAAGATAATTCTGAAGCCGTCCTTTTAAATGATTAGGAGAAATCTAAAGGGTTACAGAGATTTCCAACAAAACTATTTTGCACATTTCAGTCAAAAAGTAATTACTTATTTCTAACCAAAAAAAAAGGAAAGAAAGAAAAAGAAAATGATTTGTACTATATCCAAATGTTTTTAAGATGTAAATGCACTTGTCATCTTTCACGTAAGCAGGGTGCTAGTGCCCTAAATTAAACAAAAGAAGAAAAGTTAGGGTTGACAAGTATGTCGCTGCGTAACTACAAATTAAATATGCCTTTTTATATTTAATTTTTAACTGTTGAGTACCTTTTCATCAGGCTATTGCCATTAGAAGTTTTTTATTAGATTATTAAATTAGACAAAAAACAGATAAAAGATGTGACAAGTATAAAAAATCTGATTTAGCAGATGTGACGCACTTAATCTTTTACTGTGATAGTGGCATTTCATATATTTGAAATGTTTCAAACAATGATCTCTTAACACACCAAAAAGGAAGAAATTCAGATATAACTTGACTATATTCAATTCATGCCAAGTACAGAATGAATATCTAAAAACCACAATCACCTTTCAGTTGAAAGTGCAAAATCACCTAAAACTTTCAAAGCAATGTGAAATTTTAAACACCTCAACCCCCCCGAATATCTGACAAGACAAGTGAAACACAGAAGACACATATTTAAAAAAAGACTGTTAGAATAGCAGCTGAAAATCTGTATGCTTTTGAATTCTGAGTGAATGCTGGCTAGATTGCACAGCAGCCAGCATTTCAAAAGCAAGTTATAAAGAGATATCACCATTATCTGAATTGTTCAGAAAAATAAATGAACATTGACCTTTTTTGTGGTAAACAAATCCTCACATACTACTGTCTTACAGAAATTAATACAGTAGCTGCATATGTAAACAAATGAAATATAATCAAACTTGCCATAATTTGAAAAGTAATTTGCCATTTGCATGGAAAAGCTTACATTAATATTCTAAAAGACTAAATACCCATATACAACTATCTTCGCTTGTATTACACAAACTTTAATACACAGAAATACTTTCCATCCAAATTCAGTGCAACCACCTCATTTTCTCTCCAAAAGTCTATAGCCTTGCAAGTGAAAAAGATCAATTTTTTAAATATAAAAAATCATGCAAAAACATAAATAAAAAAGCTACCTAAGACATGACTTATGCATTTTAAATTAGAAATAAAAAACTCACACCAAAACACAATTTACTACCAAAACAGAGATGTATGAACAGGAACAAAAAAACCCCTTGTAGGTTAAACTATCAGATTGACCAGTATACACAAAAAACAATCTAAATACACCCTTGGCAACTGATTAACACTATGTTTCCTATTGTTCCTTTCATCTCTTTTAATTATGTTAATAATGTAGAATAAATCAGAACAATGTTTCAAACAAGAGAAAAGAACTAAACTAGATTTCACTGCTGCTGCATGTTAAAATTGAAGTCTGTCTTGTAAAGACTCAGAAGTCTACATTGAGATTAAAGTGAAAACTTGAATGAGTTATTTATTAACAATAAATCTAATTAAGTTAATAAAACTGCCTTCTAACACTAGCAGTCACACCTTAGATCAAAATAAAGAGCCAAACATAAAATCGCTTTGTGCACAAGTTCTGAGATTCAGATCTTTCTTACTGAAAAGCACATGCATGTTGAAAAACTAAACAGTAAATGTTTTAGCACATAGGCTAAATGAAAGTTTGCCCCATGCAAACAATTTATCCTTTTCTATATTTAAAACTGTAACAAAAAGCATATGTATTAGGAAATATTTAATAATTATGGGACAATTGCTTAAATGAACAAGGCATAAGCTTCTTCCACACTGACAGAAGCAGGATACCACACTTAAATAGTATATATTTTTCAAAGCTTGCTCAAAAGGCAGGCTTCTTAATTTTTTTCGAAATTCTTCTTCAGAACCATTCATTTAATACAGTTCTTCTCATATTTGTATTTTCCTATGATGCAAGAAATTGCTGTCCCCAGTACTTACAGCCAGATGCTTGCAGAGCTGCCAATGATAAATAGTGTCAAGGTTTCTGGATAAGATTTTTCTGAATGTTCTATAACTTCCAAGACTTTAGCTAGTCAAATTAACAATGAATGTTCAAACAGACAGGATTCAAAGAAGGCGGTTTAAATATAAAGAGAAAAATGCTTAAGTGAGTTATTTATGTGACATAGCGAACTCTGTGGACAGAAACCTACCTGTACCTTTTGTCCCCACCCAGATTATGCTTCACTCACTTCTTAAATTCTGTAACAGCTCAGGATAGATTTTTGCCTGTATCAGTTCCACTTAATATAAAAACCAGTTGTATTTCCAAATCAGCTGTCATTTTATGAAGCAAATCAAGTGCAGTCATGTGGGAAAAAAATATTATTTAAAGATGGAATTATAAATTATTGCATTTGTGTAGTTTTTCTTTGTGCATGATTTTTACTGATATGGAAAAGGAAACAAACCAAAAATCAGATTGGAAAACAGAAAATTCTCTAACTGCATTGGTCTACATGGCTCAGCAACAATATTGGCAATAGAGACATGAAATTTCTGTACAGGAAATTCATGTGGATTTTATTCATTTTGTTCATGATGTAGACCTTGACTTTTGAAGCCCTGATTCTCAGAAAGAAACAATGCTGATAACACTGTCAAGGCAAAACATTGAGGTAACTGCTGTGCTACCCAGTGGTATTGCCCATATACAGCATTGCCTGTAGTGTACTCCGAGTATACAGTGATTCATACAGAACTTCTGTTAGCTGTGCAAGGAAAGTAATCAGTAATATTAATAGGCTGTTACCCCTAGAGAATGAAAGTGCAAGATTGAGGGGATTTCTTAAATTATACAGCAGCCTCTGGTAAGCTCACTTGTCTAGCGAGTATCAGATTTCTCTGTCCTTTTATCTGCACTTCAAGCCTGTCTCTTGTTTGAATAATCCCATGCAATCCATTTACATTTCTAAATAAAAATGGGTTAATTCTATTTAATTTATTTTCTAAATCCTATCCTAATTTAAGTTTTTAACTTGCTCATTCAGTCCTGGTTTCCCACCTTGCTCCACATCCATTCCTTGCTTGATACCAGTCTTCATCAGAAGTTTTTTGTTTCAGTCTCTCCCTCTCTTGCAGTTACATTATTTCCTATCTCAGCATTACCATCTTCCTCCTGAATAATTCCATCTATCCAAAAGCATTACTTGCAATAGTCCAGATCAGGTGGCTTCTGCAGAGAACTGTTCAGAAACAGCTGTAGTCTTGAAGCTCTGGACTGGACAGGAAATTCACCACCAGAAAATTCTTCATCTTGTTCCTAACCAAATCAGGAGTGTTTTCATACGCACATTTTCAAAAATGTCCTTTACAAAAGATGCATCACGGCATCAACATGCCCCCAGTTCTGGTCAGATTTTCAATAGCTAGATGGCTTGAAAGTTTCAGACTGAATCAGGGAAGTAATTTACCTTTTCCTTATCTTTTACATATGGGCAAATTGATGTTTTGATCTCTTATTTCCCTTTAGAAAAAAACCTGTTCTTGTCAAAATTTGCCTTTTTACTATCATCATTAGTGCTATTTGAAAGCTGATGCAGAAACAGCACAAAAAACTTCACGCCAAAAGCTGATGTCCTGGCAATCATCCAGTAAGGATACAACACTACACATCACTGATAGCATCACTCAGGGACACAACTGAGGCATAAATAGTTTGCCTTGCCATGATTTCTTCTATTTTTTTTTTTTTTACAAATTAAGATTTTGAAAGTCAAAATCCAAACCAGGAAAATGAAACAATGCAAATCTTTACAATTTGCAGACATAAACATTACTGAAAACAGATAATAATTTCCAATATACAATTTTTTCTTAACAAATCAGTATGTTGCTGTTTAACAAATCCTTGAGCGAACAATGTGTTTGACTCAAGTTAGACCCACTCCTCATCATATGTATGGGATTTCAGTTTAATAAAGTAGGTATTTTCAATGCTGTTGGAAATTAAGTGTAACATACAGCTTTGTTTGTTTTGGGTTTTCCTAGAAGGAAAATAAAAAAGATAGCATGTCTACTGCAGTATTAACTGCATTGTTTAGATTATGTATATTTTCTCAATTAAAATCTTACTGTACAATTTAAAGTTGTTTGTGAATACCAGTTTATTGAAAAAAAAATTAATTATATGGCTCTTGGGTGATCTTTATTTTGATTGAATACTGGAAAAAATCTGATTCTAATTTGCCCCACAAAAAGGCTTTTTTTCATCCAGTCCTTTTCAATTACGAAGTTCCTCTACCTTCACGAAGAGGTTACCAATTAATCACTTAATTTTATCTTCAGAGCACCAAATATTTCCAGGGTCAATGAACTCTTGCTATAATCAAACAAACTGAAGGTCCTCAAAGCTACTCTGTCTGGGTTTTGGCTGGGATAGAGTCAATCTTCTTCCTAGTAGCTAGTTTAGTATTTATGGTATTTACTATGAGAATAATGTTGATAACACATCTGTGACTCAGGTGCTGCTGAGCAATGCTTACACTAAGTCAAGGACTTCAGTTTCTCATGCTGCCCTGCCAGCAAGCGGGGGGGAGGAAATCCATGAGACTCTGGGAAGAGACAGAGCTGGGCAGCTTTCCCTGACTGGCCAAAGGATATTCCATACCACAGGACAACACGTAAACTAGGGGGAAAGCTGGCTGGGGACAAGCTGGGCATCGGTCACTTGCTGGTGAGTGACTATTTTTCATTTGCATCACTTGTTTTTCTTTCTTCTTCCTTGTGGTTTATTTATCTCTTTGTTATTTTCCTTTTCATTAGAATTTATTATTATTATTTTATTTCAATTATTAAACTGTCCTTATCCCAACACATCTGTTTTTTTTACTTTTACCCTTCTGATTTTTTCCCTCATGCCACCAGGGCAGGAGAGCAGCTGTGTGATGCTTAGTTGCCGGTTTATGTTAAATCATGATACTTCTATACCAGTAGTCAACAGAGTTAACATTTAACAGAGGTTAATTAATTGGAAAGGTAATTAATCATCAAGGTGGAGAAGTACAGAAGCAGTGTCTACATGTTCCTTTTTAACATGTCTAGCTAGCAGGTAAATAAAAAAACCCCAAACAACTTTTCTACTATTTTAAATTGATCAACACTATGATATGCAACCTGAAGAGGTGTCTCTAATATTCACTGTCTTCACTTCAATTTTTGCCACAAAGTTACCGAGAAAGTACATTAAACCAAAAATAAATTGGACAACAAGAAGGCTGAGGCCTATCTGTATCAGAAATGCACTATTCCCTTTAAACAAAGAAAAGACTGCAGAATTATCCTAAAGGCAATGTGAGCCTAGAAAGTACATGCCAATGCACTAGATCAAGAAAATGAGCATATAAAAAGCTGACACAATGTCTTGGTCTTGGTTAGCTGGTAGTAATCCAAATGTGCCAAGTGAAAACATACTTCAAATATGATGACAAGTTATGTATTATTCAGAAACGTTTTTGAATGTGCAAGATGAGTATCTAAGTTATTTCCGCAGTACGTTGTATCACAGCATATATTCTGAGCACAAAAGTATTAACAAGAGATGGAAGACACACTTTTATCTAAAGTAATAAACTCTAAGATCCTTTTGCTTTTGAGCAAACAAGCACCTTCAGCTCCTGATTTACAGATTACCAGTGTAATTACTTCCATATCTAGTTTTTAGGTACCACAGAATTTTTACTAAGTCTGCCACATACAACTCCATGAAAAAATCAAAACAAGAATGTACAAATTGATTAGGACAAGATCACCTTCCAAATGCCATGTACTATGTCACTGTAACTAATTTCTACTTGGTATTAACCAGGCATTTATGTGATAAGGAATTCAACTGTATCAATTTTGCATAGGACAAATTACGTGTTCAAAGGACCTAAGTGTGCACACTATTCACCACAGCAAAAAAAGAAAAAGGCAGACCCATTTATATATTATGCTCCCTTGAAACAGAGGACATTAAAGCATTTCAATAATGACTAACATCTCAGTCATTTTAAACATCTTATACCTGCCCTTCGATGGTTTACCATTCTTTGCTGAACTACTGTTATAATATGCATTTTCTCATAATTTTACCTTTTGAGAACTATAATTACATCTATTATCAAAATAGCCAGATTCTATTGGAAAATATCCCAAACAACCTCAGGGAATTTCATAAGAAAAAAGCAAAGATGGCTTTTATAATTCCTTCTATTATATACAAGCAATGAAGCAAAATAATCACAAAAAACAAGTATTAAAGAGATTATCAATAATGAAAGCAGCTTTAATAATTTGGGGGTATTTGAAAAATGATTTAGGAATTAAGTAAAGTCTGTGAGAAAGAACTCATAATGAGAACATGTCAAAAGTTAAAAACACAGACTAGGAAAAAGTTTTTAATTGTACAGTATATTTTAGGTCCTATCAATCACTGTTAAAATCATTTGAGTTTAATAAGCAGATATTTACCTGTTGGAATGAGACAATCTTTCCAATCAAAATATCCTGCATAAATGCCAGGTTCTAATGACCCAACTATTGGATCTGCCTTGAATTCAATGTACATTTCAAACAGTCTTTGATCCAGCTCTTTCAAGGATTCCATACTAACCTAAAAAATTAAACAAAAAAAAAAAAGGAAAGAGAAAGAACACAGTAAATAGTCATTAACTAAAAGAATTTAATCACCTACCCAAAAAATAATGTCTTCCTTAATTTCAGCAAAAAGCAGCAATTACTGACATATTTCAATTCATAATTATGTATATAAAATCTTCAAAACTTCCATATTATCTGTCCATCCTACCCAGTATAATTTTTTTCCCAATTGTATTCAGCAGTAGACATTTTCATGAAAAATACAAGGAATGCCTAAGCAGGCAGATCATTCAGCAACTGTCTACTGGCATGATTTTTTTTCCTGCGTGTCAGGAGGTCTTATCTTGCAAACTAAACAACTGAATTTTGTGAATGCTTTAAAATATACCCATAAAAATTTCAATCCCTAAACATGAAGATTTTTCTATAATACTTTGAATGTATCAATTTTACTTTTACAATTTCTCACTATATTATAAAAAATACATTATTTATTTAGAAGTCTCTGTCTTCTGAAATTGAACCTATGGACTTTCCCTGTCTACTTCAACAAGTGTTTGTACAACAGAAGCAAAAGCTGCAGCTCATTAGCATCTGTAGAACTCTTCTCTTTAACAGCTCTCCATGCACCTCTCTGTAATTCACACAACTTAGCCACACTGAAGGCTAAGGGGATATGGACAGTTTGTTCACTGTATCTGAACAACTTTAAATTTTATACACGGCTTTTTATTAAACAGAGGTGCCCCTTGTAATTATAGCTTCTGCAATGATTCTATAACATAATGCATATCACAAAATGTTTAAGCAGAACACTAGTATCTAAACATGGTAATGGATTCTAAATGCAAATAAAATGAAATGAAAATTAAGAGCAAAATCTCATGTGACTTCTGCTGAAATGTATTTACCTTTATAAATAAGAGCTTAAGCAACACAAAAATAAAGCTTTTAAACTAGTGTTCATTTTCCTCAACAATTAGGGGAAAAGGCGCACACACACACACATATGTATGAATGGATAATAATTTCCAGAAGTAAAGGGGTTTAAAAATGAGTTCTGCTTTAAAAGCAGGTCTCTAGATCAGACTGGGATTTCAGAAAAAGAAAGGACTCCTTATCATCCCTTTCTAAGGATTTAATACTGCAAACTGTAGAATAAGGGCTGAACCTTATTCGCTAGAGGGATGTCTCTAAGTTGTACACTACTCTGGTATGCCTACATTGTTAAAAAAAGAGAAAAAGGAACTGCAATATTTGAGTCAGGAACAGAAACAGAGAAGCTTTCAGGAAGGAGATCACAAGTCTAAGGGAAAACAGTTGTTATTGAGGCCAAGGCTAATGTTAGGAAAGTTGGGATGGTGAAGGTGGTGCTCAGAGAGAAGAGACACCACGACTTTCCTGCTTTTCTAGGTGATGAACATTCTTTGATTTGTCACAAGAGGATCTCTATCCCAAAGGAAAGCTCTCTATAAGGCATAAGAAGATCAAGGCTATTTTGTTCCTCTTTTCCTTCTACTTGACTGTCTATTTTTAAATAGAACATATTTAAAAAGGTAAAGACATATCACACTTTTTTCCTCTTACACATGCTTCAAGACATTTTCACTTCAATTTCTTATGATTAGGGAGAATAACAAGCCTTAGATCATACCTATTTAGCTTGAAACTAGAGGTAAAAGTAAGTTTGAGTGCAAAGTCCCTGCAAATATGCACCCATTCAAATAATCTGTGAAACAACTGCTTCAGTGTTCCTCAGCAAAGCATTTTAGAATTAAGTAATTTGACCTTCCACTTTTGCAGTCGTTCAGTACAAAAGATCATCTGCACATTCAATACAGGTTTTTTAGTTTCATACAAGTTCTCTTCAACCTGTTTCAAGTTCAATACACAATTAATATTGTGGTAACCTGGTTTTTCAGATGGTGGAAAGACTGCAAGAAAGACTGAACAATTAATCTGAAAGTAACTTTGAGCCCAGGATTGGGGGAAGTAAGCAGAGCAGAAGTCCTTAACATCCCCTGTGTATACCCATGTCCCTGATCCTCAAGTGGGCTAAATGCTTACAAAAATAGACAATTCTCACATTGTTGCCTTTCTAATATGAACATCCCTGTGACTACAGTTTTCAATTCTTGCATAAAGCCATTTTGAGCCTCTACTTTTTAAGGTTATCTAATTATCAGAACTGTGGCAACAACTTTATTCAGAAGCTTAATCAATAAGCTAGATGAATTTTATGGGATACATTTTTTTTTCTACTTCCTAAATGACTACACTGATAAGTTGAATTAAAGAATCTCCACAGAGAAGTGCAAGAGTCATGAGTATGTGCCAAGGTAGCATGTGCTAAAAGCACAGTGTAATGTTTGGTTGCTTTATGCAATTTTGTATTTGGCAGACTAAGAAAAAATAGTGAAATAATTTTCATATAGAATGTAAGGAAACGTTCTTGGCTACCATTTATAATTTTGGTACTTCAGAATATTAGATAATAATGATTTCCCTACTAATGAAGGCAACTTTAAGACAAATAGCTCAGTTTAAGAACAGATAGTTTTTTACTAAAACACACTACCAAACTCACTTTAAAATTAGATTTATAAAGCTGCCAAAATTTAAAAGCATGATTTAGTTTCAGTATTTTCAGATAAAAACTAGTCTTTTAAAAAAATTGCCAATTCTTTATCACAATTTTTAATCTAATATTTAAATAAATTTAAACTTTCAGAAGTTTAGGTGACAGAATAAAAAACTGAAACAATCAATTCACCCCTCTAAACAACTGTGAGCTTCCATCCTCATTTAAAATTAATAAAGGGCTCAAAAATTGCCCTCTTATGATGACTATCTAATTATCCAAATCCCCCCAGCTGGAATGACCCATTGATGTGTCCCATACATGCAGTATTGCATCAGTCAGAGTTTTCAAAGGGTTAACATAGATTGGAAATTAATCTGCCCCTTCAACATCTGAATTTGGTAATTTATAAATGTATCAAACTTTTAGTGGCAATACTTTGATGTAGCTGTGCAAGGCAGGGTGTTCAACACATACATAATGGTCTCAGATGTCTTAGCTGATTCTAACTGTACTGAGCTCAACTCTGAGTAGCAAAAAATTTGTAATATCCAGAGTAATTTTCTATATTGTACTAACCCCACAAATCATAGCAATCCCTTTCAAATGCTATTCAAAACTACTTAGGCTGTAGAAATTCAAGCAACATTCAGGCATAATGGGACTAAGGATGTACTACATAGTTGAACAATCAGTTTGAGTGAAATACTGTACTTGGTACTGGAAAAGATAACATTTTACTTCCAACCAACAAATATTTCTGTAAATAAACTAGGTTTATGGTCCTAAGGATTAAGTCACAACATTTCTCATAAGAAGTGATTAATCTTTACAAAAAGGCAGGAAAATGAGACAGCTACTGCCACCCACTTTGACATTTTCGTTCTTTGAAAAAGAAAAAACAACAAAACCCTCCCCCCCACCAAAACACAACAAAAAAACCATGAACTAGTTTACGAACAAGAGCTATCAGTAATGCAGATTTCCAGATGAAATAATTTATCAAGTATATTCCTGAGATAACAATCTTTTACTCTCTACATTGAGAGAACACAGTGACATTAAACAGCGTTACTAAGAAATCAGATAAGCTCTGCCATTGAATACACAAGTCCTGAACAAGAGCTCACATTTTCTATCCCAGCTGCTCAAGTCCTGTATGAACACACAGAACCATATCCTTGTTGTTGCTATGTCCAACCAATGCTTGGAGTCCCACCTATTCGTGGAAGGCTCACTCAGGAGTCATTCTGGATGTCTGGACACTTGCACCTACTTTTCAGAGAAGGTCAAACAAATAAAAATCTTAAAGCAATGATGCTTCATTCCAGGGCTCTCACTTACTTGAGTTATTTTATCAACACCTTGGAAGCCATGTTTCTCAAAGTGTTCAGCTATATTTAGGAAGGTATGGCGCTCCAGGTAACGGCAGTTACTGAGTGCAATTAAAAGTCTCTGCTCCTAAAAATTAAGAGAAGAAAGATCATAACAGTTGAAAAAAGAAGTATCATCATAACCAACAATGTAAATGTATATAGAGTATTTTACTGACTCTCTGTGCATAATAAACATTCTCATAAATAAAGTAGTGTTTACAAATACTTTTGTCAACAAACTACTGAGAAATGAATGAATATTAGGTATGATGATTGAACATGATGCTTCCTCTTATAGGTCCTCTTATATGATCCAGAGCATTCATTGGAATAGTTATGACTAATACAGAACTGTGGTTAAGACTTTACAAAAATTAGGTTTGGACGGCTTTCCAGGAAGCTGTTTCTGGATTTTACTTTGTTTCAAGAAATATACTAAGAATTATGACCATCATAAATATACTAAGAATTATGGCCATCATAAAAATCAACTGAAGATCATCTTCACTTTCCCATGAAGCTGGCTAAAACAAGGGAAGCAGGTACTGAACAAATGCCCTCACCAACTCTAAAATACTAGAGGGTTCTGAACTACATTATATAATTTCAGCAGTTTGAAGAAATTCTAGGTGGTTATAACTTATGTCTGTTCTTCAATGACTTTTTTAACTATAAGAGAGTCAAATACATTCTGGAGTTGAGATACTACAACTGCCTGTCCTTGATCATGATATAAGATATAGCTTCCAAACAAAGAACCAAACAAGACAAAACTACTATTTAAATAGATTGGGTCTTCCCTTTCCCCCCGCCTCCTTTTCATTTCAAACTATTTTTCTACCTCAGATGAAAGTTGAAAATCAACTGAGAAAATATTTTGAAAACAAAATTATTTGACAGTAAAGTCACCATAACAGCACTGATCTGATTAAAAATGGTATTGGTTTTCAGACCCAGAACTCCTGACAGTTTTGCATTTCAGTAATACAATGCCTAGGACTGAGAGTTGCCTTCTACTTTAAGTTATAATCAGGCAGTATGCAAACTATTCGAAAAATGAGAATTCAAAAAATATGGTGACCAATCTTGCTCCAATCACTCACTTGCTCTGTTCTCATTCAAGAAAGAGAAGACAAAATGTCTTGTGATTTACATAAGAAAAGAATACCATGGAACCATAGAAGTCATACATTGCCTAAAATGATGATTTCTTTTTTTTAAGCATTTGGAGGAAGCCACAAGTCAACAATTGATACCAAATCTGTGTGTTGCAAGAATAAAATTATATAAAGAACTAGTTATTATAGTCTACAATTCAGAAACTTGCCCCAGTTTGGCAATCTGTGATTCTTTATTGTAGCAGAAATGCTTACTACTCTTGTAAATTAGGCAAGCCTGGGCTTCTGACAACATTTAAAACCTGTACTAAGGAATATTCATTTCACTAGAGGTTCTCAGTAGGTTTCTTGCAGGTAAAACCTACATTTTTTCATCAGCTGCTTAAATGGAAGAAAGTACATTAACCAAAGCATCAAGAATATTAAAAATATTTTTCCAACTTCCTAAAAATCCAAAATCAAACAAGCCAAACAAATAACCAATACTTATTCTCAGTAAATTTTCTGTGGGAAAGAAGCATTATTGAATATCTGTATCTTTGTGGGTTTCAAAAAGGAACTAATAATTAGACTGATTCTAATCTAAAACAAGGTAATAAATCAAAAGTCAGATCCTCAGCTGACTTAACACCAGTGCTATTTTCACTGATTTCTGTGATGCCATTTTAGTTTCTGAGGACTTGTTTTTAAAAATCACTTTAATGAGTTACCTTAACATGGTACACTAAGATACCATAAAAACCAGTGCTTTCAACAAGAGAAATGCCTACAGAATACAAAATTATTCTCTATAAAAAAAGAAAACAAAATAAACAGTATTTACAATATTGCAACAATAAAAAAGAGCCACATTCCTGTATCTTTGAGAAATATTTTCACATCAACTTTTAGATGTAGAAGCCAAACTTACTGAAGAAAGACTTGATTCTTCATGAATGCTTCCAAACAAATCTGGAGATGAAACATCAACTGAAAGACTAGGAATATATTGTTTAAAAAGTAAGTATATACAAAACTATAGTGCTTTTGATTATGTGATACATGGTGGATTCAATCAAAAGGAATGAAATGCAATCCTATTTCAATACCCCCCTTACACCAGATAACAAAGCAGTCCACGTTGTTCAGTTTTTCCAAGATGCCCACAAAGCCTGCAGGAGGAGGTTGGTGGTCTGATAGTAGTATTCTAGCTACAAACCTTTTCTTTTCTTCTTAAAGCATTTATCTTTAATATAATTTCTCTGTTTCACCACATATTCTGTTTTTACACCTATCCAGCCAATGGTAATCTGAATAGGAAGAAAAACCAGAGCTAATTTGCTTTTCCAATGCATATTGCTATATTTGCCAAATCTCTGACTTTTCACGAATGTTTGTAACTCCTGGAGGCTCAGGCTACTCCGACTTGTTTTGGTCTCTAAAGTAAGTGGTTCATAAGAATTTATTGAACAAACAATTTTCATGAATTTAGCAGAAATATCAATATAATCAGTAAAAAAATAGAAGGGAAGAAAAGAAAGGCAGGGGATGTTTCACCATGACTGGACATTACTTAGCGACAAGTACGACTGATTACATGTAAAGTCATGTCAAAACCAACACATCTGCTTCAACAGCAGCACACAACTTGTGTCACTGAAAAAACAGTATAAATAATGTATTATTAATTATCTTATATGAACTTTATTACATGATGCCACACAACATTTTGACATAAAAAGTACCTGCTCTTATTTCAAAGCATCACTATTCAGAGGCAAAGTATTCACAAGAAATATGAAATACAGAAGGGATAAAACCACAACCCTGGTGAAATGTAAGACTTGCACACACAATTGCAGAATACTACACATAAATCTTATTTCTTTTTACTTACTGTGATGTATCTATGTCACCATCAGGTTTGGTGCTCAGTTGTTCCAAACAATCTATAAAGCCCTAGGAAATAATAAAGCAAGATCTAAATTTTCTGCCAGAACTAAAAAGCGTTCTCAAATTCACTTTTACTACACTCAATAAAAGCAGAGCAATCATCACCTGGTTTTGTCTTAAACCTTACATAAAACCAGTAACGTTTAGTTACAGCTTTTGAATGCATATTTTCTATTTTGCATGCATCATAGTGTACTTTTAGGAAAACATAGTAATTTTTAACCCTGATAAGTAATTTTCATGATACATGCTTAAAATTATGCAGTGATAATCTGCTGAATAGCATGGTTAACAGTTTTTATGTGCTCAATCTGAACAGTGGATTCCAAGTAAAAATTGCAGAAGCCTCACTATAATCCTTTTGCTGCTTTGGCTCCCTATGTCTTATTCGAGGAGACTATTAAAATGGTTCAAAAACCTAAAGAATGCTATTACTAAATTTCAAATAAATTTAAAAAAAATCAGATATTGTTACAACAAACACTGTTTTCTGCTACAGAAATTAAAAGCCAGATCCTCAGCTGATGAAAACCAGCATTTCTCCTCTGACTGCAGTATATAGATGTTAGATGGCATCAGCTCAGGAAGCATCATTGTCAATAAAATCTTGAAAAATCACATTCAGTAAAATACTTGAATATGTCACTTACTCTCTCAGGATTTGCCATCGCTGGATTGAGCTAGTCAGCACTACCTACTTTTAAGTCAAACATTTCTCAGAATCCCTGAGTGTACCACAGGAATAACAGAGTCATCAACTTAAGCTACCTTTTGGGAGGTGGGTAAGGTACAACGCACACATTTTGATTGTCACTGGTGTTGACAATTTCACACTTCAAAGTGATCAAGATACCTGCATGATCCCAATGCTTAGTTGGCACACATCCTCCTGTGTTTTCTGCTGCTGGAAAACCTGAGGATGCAAGCATATTATTTCAGCAGAACAACTTCACATGGCCTTATTTTCAAAGAAGACTTGAGTAACTCAGCCCTAAAGAGATGACACAATTAAAGGAATGGCTGCTGGGACACTATTTTCTTATGGATCAATTTCAATTTTTCTCCATCCTAAAAATGGGAGAGAAAATACAAGTCCCAGTAAACAGTTTGATAAACATGAGGAGATAATACAGTAAAAGGAAGAAAATCCTAGCACATGCGGTGAGTGTCATTGCTGGCTAATGGAATGGCAGCAAAAGTTCCCAGGATATTTCAAGGTCTTCATGTCCTAAAAAGAAGGACTCATCGTGCAGGTGAATTCACTGCAGATTCTTTTGAATAAATGTTCATTAAGAAAACAGACGAGCTAGTCAGAAAGATTAATGTAAATGAGGTGAGAGAAACAATATCTATACATAGGTCCCCAAGAGAGTGGAAAAGTGTTGGAAAAGTGTTAAACTCCCTAAGAAAGAAATATCAATGTTTCAATCAATCAGGGCCTCAAGGTACTGAGTAGATGGGGACTAAAAATTGAATTTAAGTTCTTCAAGTAATTTGGATCTAACAGTGAGTGAAGAGTAACTCCTAGGAATGGCCTCTCCCATTTTTATTTCAGATGTAACGTCTACTGCTATCTGAATAGTATGTAAGTAGCATTTTTTTTCCCAGAAGAACAGCTTTAAGGATTTAAATACAAATTCCATCTGCCCCATAACCACAAATTACCCATAACAAATGAAGCAAAATCAGAAGTCTAAAAGCTAGCACAAGTGAAAATGTGTACATGAGAAACAAATACAGAGGAAAGTTATACCCTTGTATCATTCTCTGGAAGTTCTTTTCATGTAAATTACTATTGGTTTTCAGAAGAAGAACAAAAATGAAAACATCAATCAAAACTTACACTGGCTTCTCCAGGTTTGCAGTCCAACACAGTTTTAAGAGATTGCAAGGAACGAATAATGCACTGCTCAAACTGGGATGGCTGAAAGTCAAACGAGTTGTTAGCTGTAGATAAGCATGTTAAATATACAGTACACAAATAGATAAAAACTTACAAGGTGTGTAGTAAGCTCTTTATTCCCAAATTATCCCAAATAAGGGGTGGAGGGGAAAAAAAAAATCACACTTCATGTATTACCAGAGGATCCTTTCAGAGTGATACTCTTTTGTATGTAAATTATCTACAGAATTATTACCATAGATCAATGTACATTTTTTTCTCTAAATGAGAGATTTTTATACCAGCCTCGTATAAAAGGCTTAGGAAATATTTTTAGAGTTTTTTGTTGTAGCATTACCGATGCCTATTGACACACTCCCTCCTCCACTTCTTGAGCCAAGATGCAATAGAATTTCACCTGGGATGTCCAATATTTCTGCATGGTATTTCAGCAAAAAGTTTCTAAAAAAATCAGACTGAAATTTGTTTCAAATGGAACAAAAAATGTTTTGAGAGGCTGTTGTTACCTTCAGGTTTCCAAACCTGAATTTGAGTGTATGGATAACATGTATCAATTTCATCCTGAAAGTGCAAACAAGTTCACAGAAAAGTTATTAGTCGCTTTTTCCTTGCCTTTCTCTCTTCTCTGATAAGCCACACCTAATTTTTTTAATGCATCTGTCTGCTGGTATTGGGCATGAACCTGTTCTGCAGGGCAACATAAACCAGTCACTGCTCCAGAAAAACGAGACATCATCTTACTGGATTTGAGTCAAAGAAGCGGACAAAAATGCTTTTAAGTCCTGTAAAGTTGTTTTTCATTCATTAGATAGTTTATGGCTCGTCACCAACCTTAGGCTTCGGAATAATTTTTATTTCTGTAAATTATGGAGGTGGATAGGGAAACTGATGCTCACATGGCATAATGAAAATCATGAAAAAGCCACTAAGACAATCTCTATTTAGTATTTTTGGATCCCTTAAAAGAAGAAAGCCAGCAGTAAAGTGCTCTTGGGTTTTCACTTCCACACTATAAAACATCACCTCTCAGGACAGGAAAGTTGTTTAGATATATGATACTTTGGATATTATGAGGCTGAAAAAACTTGGTTCTGTATCACACTGTATCTTTTATCTGGAATATAAATGCTAGAGAGGTCTTCAACCTTTTCTACAAACTTAAAATACAATTTCTACCTCAAGCCTAAAATGTCTCCAAAGAGACTGCCTGGTCCTTTTTTATAGTGGTTGACCAGTGCTCTAACATTACCCCAATGAACTATACTTTAGTAGGTAAACTGTCTCTCTATGACAAAACACAGTCAGCTTCCACCATTAAAATTTGGCATGTTTGAACCATGGTTGAAACCTACTCAAAAGGTATCTAGTAAAGTACAGTATACAAGGAATGAATGGGTGATTTCAAAGCACAAAAATCACTTGAACAGTTTTTTAATAAAGATGGGTTAGGCTACAGCACAAGCATAAAGAAACAACACCTCTGTGGAAGAACTTCCCCCCTGCCTTCATTCAGCAGATAAACACAGTGAAAAACAGAAAAGTTATAGGGACTTGCCCATAGCAGCAGCAACTGAAATCAAGACCAGAAGCTGTAAATCTGGTTATAGTACTACAATTGACAACAACACTCCTTCCTACGGTATGCATATTGTGACTGCTTAACGTCCTCCTACTCAACTTCAAACATGTATTAATAGAAGCAAATAAGAAGAACTAAAAAAGTCTGTGGAGCATTCCCTTAGATAACATACACAAAGGAACTGTCCCTCCCACAGGCCTTTTCTGCTTTCGCAGATTGTATTTAAGTCACACCTACAGCGCGCTTGCTGTGTTTTAGGCATTACTCATTACTGTTTATTTCCAGCAAGCGTCTTGCTAATTTACCTGAATTTGGTTTCAAGTCATTGGTTGTTTGCATGTAGGCAATACCCTAAATTAGTTGCTTCTCAGTTCAATTTCTCATTATAACATATAAGTGACCTATTTATTCAGCTACAGACCAATTCCATGGTAGTGTGCCTACTAAGTTATGAAGCATTTTGATGTGAACTGAACTTGTGACCTCAAGTATGATTTTTTACTCCAGTAAACCATTCAAAGACGTAACCATTCAAACAATTAAAAAAAAATTAGCCTCCCATATTTTAATAAAACTATAGACACTATGCATACACGGATAAAGTCCAAAGTAATGTAAATTTTGGAGAATGTAGAAATCACTTTCATTACAGATGCAAAAGAAAGAAAAAATGCGGCAATGGAAGTGCCTACAAGACACCAAGTATACCCACCAACGATGTCAAACCTTCATTATCAACAACCCAGTCCTCCTTTTCAGCTAATCTCTTTATATCTGTAGGACAGAATAATAGGGGAAACATGGGATGGGTGGGTGGGGAGAGAAGGTAGAAATTTTAATTATTAAAAACTCTTGAACTTGAAAAGAAACCACAGACACTGGAACTGCAATGACTAGGCATACAAGCCAATAGCACTACAAGCTTCAAAGCCTTCAGTACTCTCAAATGACTAAGAATGGAACTCACACATGGTCTGCTGACACCACACAGAGAAGCACATCTATGATACATGGCAGGACTTGCATGAAGCACATAGTTTTCTGGAAAGCTTAGAATTAAAGGAATATTGCAAAGGCTTTGGGTTTGTTTTTGTTTTGTAAATTTTTAATCACAATATAAAATACTCCAACTAAGAATCCAAGTCTCTAGCCTGTAACGCTCTAGCATTTAAAATGAAAGAAAAACTGCCTAGCATTTTAGCAAAGACAGAAAGAACAGCATATAATTCATATTCAGAACTCTAAAAGAGGCACAGGGTCCCAACTCAGGGTCAAGGATCCATGGTGCAAGATTTTCTTCAAAAGTTCATGAACAAATATGCAAAAAGCACTCTCTCCCACTACCCAGAAGGTGTTAACTTATACAGGCTTACTACTTAACTATTTATTAGGATGTGAATGCAAAACTTATGCACTATAAAACAATTCTTCTGTGGATGGCGTGCATCATGCATCATCACTGTGTTTTGGGCTTAATTGAAGTGTAAACAGAACAAAGATGACCTGTGTGCAATTTGCGGGGCTTTGACATACAGTTTTCCTATACAGAAATTGCTCATCAGAAGTGCCTGCATATCGTGCAACTCACTTTTAAATGAATAAAAATTTCAGTGAATTACCATCTCTTCTAAAAATCCAAGAAAAGAGAATAACTAATGCATGCTAAAAGTTATCTTCAAAATTTTACTGCTTTCTGTAGCTAAATTAAGAAGCTTAGTTATAGTGTCATACTCTGCAACACACACAAGTATAGGCTCAATAAGGATAAAAGGCATTAAGGGACTGCGTAGAATAATGACTCTGTTCACTTTTCTACTTAATTCAATTGATATTCTTCTAAGGGCTTAGATTGCACTGGGCAGCCTTTACATGTTTTTGTGGCTGCTCACTTTGCATTCTGCTCTTAGCTAATACAAATATAAAATCCACCAAATTTCTTTCTCATACCTCACTGCTCATCAAATTCCAGACAAATACATTCATGTAAACTCACTGTCTAGTCTGGCATTCACATAATTTGTCTTTCATGACCTTTATGACCAGTGACCACATACAGGAGGGAAAGAACACAGACTGCCTCACAGGGCCAGTGTGTGTACATGGTGTTTATCATAAGACAACAAAAAAACTCCTGTGCGTGGGCAGGTTTATCATATTTGAAAAGCTAAAGTGCTCTAATGAGTATTTTAACTACATCTGAATATTCTAACTACATCTGAATGCCTTTACCAACTTACAACATGCAGCAAGAGATGAAACTGAAGTTTATATCAGCACTTTACTCATATTTCAGAGTTATTAGAGAGGTGAAATTCAAGTCCAGGAGCTGACTTTTTGACCTACATATTGCAGATATAGCTACTTCTGAGATACATGTACATAGCTCCATAAGAATATCCATTACCTGTACTTTCACTCGTTCCCCAATAATATGAGTTTCTTATTAAAGGGCCCAGTTAACCTGGTCATGTGCAGAAAAAAATCCCCACTATTTTAAATACATTCCAGAAGTACAATTTTCTTTAGAAGGCAAAGAACAAAAAAAAGGAGCAGAAACTCTGCATGTGAACAGAGAACTGGGCTATTGCCTTGGTGCAACAAGTAGGTAAAACCAGTCAAACAACAGTTTTTTTCATCATTGGCCACATATTTGAGCTCTCTGCACCGTGCTGGAGAAGCTAGGTAGGTAGCTCAGAGATTGGATAAGCTGAGGACTGTCAAGAAAACGGTTGAGAGCTAAATACTTCCTTCCTTTGAAACAGCAGGACATCTGAGGACTCCCTCACAGTTCCCAGACAGAAGTCAGTCCAATAAGATCATCCTCATATCACAATTAAAAGGAAAAAAAAATCTCATACACCTTTAAGAAGAAATAATTGAACTCAATTGTGCTAAGGGCTGAAAAGCAAAAAAGACTTTCTCATACTTTATGTGAAACCTGAAATAGTGATAGTACTTTACAGAGTTTTAAGGAGACAAGACAATGTATAAACTTGTTCAGCCAGCTCGCTTGATATTAATGCAGAAAAAAAAGTTAATTGTGGAATGGGATTTAATAAAACAAGAGCCAAGAATGCAATTCATATCAATACTGCAACAAATAAACCATAGATAACTAATGATTTGTTGTCACCAAAAGTTTAAAAACTTGCTTCATATAGCCACCTATGCTTGGCATAGTTAAGCCTAGAGTAAAACTCTTAGCCTACATAGAATCATATGCCAAAGATTAAAAGTGACTAAATTGTAATATTAAAAAGCCATAATTTTTTTACCATTGAGGGTAAGTAGTCTTTTGGAAAAAAATCCCTTGGCCCTGCTAAGAGAATTAGTAGATCAATCTGCCCCAATATTAGGAGAGACATTTTTTTCTAGGAGATCTACTTAATTGAAATTTAAGTCTCAGAGTTGAATACAAGACAGCAAGAAGAATGGCCTCTGATGGTATAGAGTCATACTAGATCTAGAAAATGTGTTACTGGCTTTCACAATCCAGACCTTTATGGCAAAAGTTGTGTACACAGCAGGACACCTGGGGATTACAATGTTAGTAAAAAGCCCTAGAAACCCCACAACTAAATTAAAAGGGCTGTGGATTGTTTGTTTGGGCTTTTTTTTTTGTCCTTGGGGATGAGACACCGCTTATTTAATTCTTCGTGTTAGAAGAATTCTCAAGAAAGAAAACAAATTTTATTTCCAACATGGAAAAGCTGCATCGTGAAATAAATCATTTGCACTGTAGAACTGTCTCAACCCAAAAGAAACAAGTGTAACCTACTTTATTTATTAGACTGAGGGAAGAAAATACTCATTACTTATTTCTGGCAGAAAAATCAGGTATCTGAGTAACCCTTGTGAGAGACTACAGAATCAGATGAGTGCACTGCCACTACAACATCCGTAACAAACACAGTTATCTATCAGACCATGGTTTGGCCTCATTAGGGGTACAAAGAATGACAGTGAGCAAGGGGACCTGCAGCCTTCCATTACCTTCAGCTGTGTGCTGTAAGGTCACGATAATGCAACGTACACGAAGGTCCAGAATAAGATCCTGGATGATCTGAAGCATGTCATTGGGTATCTCAAGTGCAGTAAGAGACTCAGAACTAAGCCTAGAAAAGAAATAAAGTTAGGTGGAAGCGTAAATCTGAAGGTTTTTTAAGCTGATATGACTACATTGAATTTTTCAGACATTTTCTGCATATATAAATACAACGGCTCCATTCTCAGTGTATCTTTGAAAACGAACTATCCCATTCTGAGAAGATTATTTATTTAAATAAGAAGATTGTAAATGCAAATTTATTTTTCTCTAAGATTACAATAATGTCATCACAGCAACATGTCACCTTTTTCTACTGTCTTCTTGCACTTCCCTGCTTGATCTCCTGTCCTATGATGCAAGAATAATCCTTTTGGAGGAGAAACAACTTTTTTTTGTTGTTTTTAGATGAATGCCTAGGTCAAATACAAAATCCACAACTGGGTTTCTGAGATATTTTTTTACTTGCATGAAAACAGTAACCAAAATTAGGCTGCCAGGAATGGTGATGTGGCTGTGCATCAGATTGCTAAGAATATACATATTCAAGGAGACAAAATACAGCTACTGCATCATAGGCAGAGTAAATTAATTCACTGTTTTGCTTCCAGCTCTCACCAGGCACAAAACACCGGTACTACAGGTGAGGATGGAGACATTAATTTCTGTTTTTTTTTCCTTTAGAAATAGTAACACAGCAGCTACTTGCAAGAATTAGCATTTCAGCTTTCAACTAAAAAGCTGCAGCTGCACTCAGACTTAGGGACACAGAGGGTTGTTCACTGCTTTTATCCAACTCCTGGATATGAAAGCAAGGACAATTCAAAGACAGTCACTGCCATCTGCCCTACTGCTAATACTGAGGAAAGTACAGGTAATAGGAAGTGCCAAAGTGGAGGAATAGGAAGGCACAAAGCAAACAGGTGGAACATTTCCAATCTTCCACCTGTAGGCTCCAGTTCCATGCCTCTGGCATTGGGCACAAACCACTGAACTCCCGCCATTAATGAGGCTGCTCTTCACCCAGCACAACTACTGAATTAGTAGATTAGAAAAATCTGTACTATCTCAGCCAGCCAGAAAACCGAATGTAAATACCCATCTGTGACAAATTTAAGTTACTTTAGACTGCACAGAAGCCCTGTATTTTAGAGTTTATTCCACTAAGCACACAGCTGATCTCTTAGATCATCCTTTTTCTCTTACAATATACCCTAACAAATACATACCTTTCATAGCTTTATACTAAGACAAAAATCTTATCAGCAATGGCTCACTTGATTGCATAGCTCTAATTTATTCTCTGGAACCTATTCATACTGGGCAATGAGAGGATGAGGTACAAGAGAAAGACTGTGCTACCACCTGTGTGATACACACAAATATGTATGTGTGATATCAGCTGTGTGAGACATAGAAAGGAGCAGAAAAATTAAGATCACACAGATGTAATGACAAATCCTTGTTATCTAATGCTGTGAGTTCTACCACTCTTAAATACAAGCAGAAAACAGTAAATCATTTGTGAGATGACAGAAAAGAGTAAAATTCTATCATGTGCTTCACAATGACTTTTAGTTATGAACTGTGAAAATAAGGCTTAAGCTATTATGTAACTTTGCAACAAATAAAGGCCTTAGACAATGTGTAGACTCCTCTTGGGAACAGCCCACCTTCATCAATAGTGAGTCACAAGAATTTTGTCAGGCTGTCAAAGTGTGGGGACTTGAAAATTAACCTGCTTTTGCAGTACTTGCACAAACATCTGACCTGGTCACAACTGATCAGTACTCTATGATGACATGTTCCATTCCTCTTCTCCAGATGCCCCTTTTATTCTTTACATACATTTGATCACTTTGCAGTAAAGTCTAGCCCACTTTGCTCAAGTGCCATCACTAAGAAAACAAGGTGGGGAAAGGAGTAGGAGGGAGAGAGGATTTCCCCAGCTCTCAGTTCAGTTGTTCATTACAAGCGTAGTGCCTGGAAAGCAAAAGGAGATTCTCTGAAAGAGAGTCTTCATAGTCTGTAGCCTCAGCCAGGATCTTATCTCAGATGGCAGGAGCACAGCTAACCTTTAGAGAATCATCGCTTACATTTCCAAGCCAGTATGACAGATGTGCAAGTGCTAAAGTCTATAATTTTATAATTTGAGGGAAACTCATGGCTTGCTTCTCATAAAAGGGTGCCCCTTTATATCTTTTCATCAAGTCAGTTCCTTCTTAAATTGAAAGCATTCCATAAAACTCAGCCAGAATAACAAACTTCAGATGGAAATATTTTTCTATGTGGTTAGAGTGCAGATAATTTAAGTGACAACAGAGTGACAGAAAGTGTCAAACAGACCTGACAACAGGTGTGTATCACCCCATCTGCACTAAGAATATCTATACATGATTATACCCCTTTCTTTTCTTCATCTGTGCTGTTACCTGCTTTGAAAACTCAAGATAAAAAGTACAATATCATACCCAGGTATTACTCAAAAGGATTAGTTACTTTTCAAAAGGTAATGACAATTCTTGTAGGCCCCACAGACAAATGCAAGCAAATTTTAGTATATTAGTGAGTCATTTTGCAATTAATGAAATGTACATCATTAATTTTATAAAAAAAATAAGCTGAATGACATTATAAGCAGGAATATCACCTTCCATTAAACAACTGTAATGGTAAATTGTGATCTAAGAATAACTACAGTAAAAACCATGATATTTTCATCCATTTTGGCAAAGATGGGAAGATGTATAGCAAATGGAGCAAATAATTGCTTTATACCCTAAAGAATTAAATTGTGTTTCATTCACTGAGTGCCTATGCTCTGTGCTGTGCCAGGCAAATATTTTGTTCAAACTTTTTCATAAGATGCTATGGGAAAAAATGAATATATTATGTAATAAGACTATACCATGAGACATTGATAATTACACTTGCACATAGAATCCTAAATCTGACATAAGCAATTTTTTTTGTAATCCTATTTTTGAAAATGTTAACATTCTCAAAATTCAGGGTATTTAACACAATGAACAAAACATTTTGTCTTAAAGCACACATATTTCATTAATAGAATGATTTTATGGGTCCCGAGATGCATTTACCTTACAGTCTGGATAACATGTGTTAGCCACTGGCCAGAAAGTTCAGATTTCATCTCCCAGCCACCATACTGTCTTAATTCTCCTTCTCTGAGGCTGAATGGAAGCAAGGCTCCACGTATAAGTTTTACCAGAGAGTGCATAACTTCCTGAATCATTTTCTGCATCAGAAGAAGGGGAAGAAAAATCAAGGAAAAATCTCTACCAAGATGCTTAAGCAGCAACCTACTTGCTATATACAACAGGAAGAAATGCTAGATTTACAGGGGCTCCATATGGTAGAGAAGGGAGGAAAAGGAGGTATGAGGATACACAAATTATTTAGGAAATCTTATTTTTCAAGGTGACACTAAAATATCTTGCCACAAAGGACAAATGAAAGAAATTAGGGCTCTCCCCATCACATCTCCCTCAACTACTTACCTTGAAATCATTTTGTCTTTGCCTAGCATTTTTCTTCGATCTTTCCATTTGGCCAGATTTTTCAGCAGTCTTGTGAAAATGAGAAAATTGAAAAGTGTAAGTATCTTATAACCACTGTTAAAATAATTCTGAAAAAGGGGGTTTCAAAGTGAAGAAGTGAAAACTGGTGAGCTTATGATGTAATTATAAAAATGAACTCAGGGCATTTCAGTAAGCAAAGACTATATATATCTCAATAAACTCAACTTGCTGTAGATAAGTACCCTTATGTTTAACTCTGAGGAAAAATGTGTGCTTAAGACAAAGTCAGAGACAAGCATAAGAGCAGCTCAAGCAGTACAAACTTCCTGAGGTTAAAGTTTTCTCACTGCAGTGTTAGTGAGATCTAAAACATATATAGTCAATTTTTTCATCAAGATTACATGAAGAAACTGTATTTTTTTAGTGTGGAAGCTGACCAGAGAAAGACATCAACGTGAAGTGGGAGACAAATTTTGGAATGAAGGCAATTTGGAAATACATGATGTGAAGGGGAGGGCTGCAGGGTTTTTGTTTAGTTTAGGAACTATACTTTTTAAAAATGTTCTTTAAATAATTCAACTAATTGTAAAAGAGACTGCAAAATAAGCAGCACCTTTATTGTCACTTCTTTGAGAACAGTGGAACATGAGTATACTTTGCATGAGACAGTTACAGTTGAAGAAAAACATGATTTGACTAATAGTCTTCCTGTTTGTAGTTCTACCCTTCTGTGAAGAGTACTGAGATCTCAGTAAATTGCATTGAAAAAGTTATTTCAAATCCTAGGCGAAGTGCAGATGTCGAATTTTATACTTAGAAAATCTCCTATTTTATGTTTGTACAGCAACATCTACTGGACAAGAAGTGCAATAACATGATAGAAGTGTCCTCAAAGACAATCAGTTTACTTGCAAATGATTAATTTCAAATGCTGTGTTTTTCAAAATCCTTCTTTAGTTAAATCATTTAAGATTTTTTAAAATAAAATAAATAATTCAAAGTGAGCAAAAATTAGAGAAAAATCAAACTGCTTAACAGTTTGATTTTTGGACAGTTTTTTGTTTTGGAAAATACATAGCTATACAATTCTTGTACATTAAAGCTCTGAATTAAACTATTTTAGACAAGGACAATAACCTTCAAATTATTGCTGCATTTAACTCCCACTTCTCTCTTCTAAAGCATTAAAAAGAAAGTAAGTTGTATTCCTTGAAACTTCAGATAGCAACTTGAAATTCACACTGATTAGCAGCTGGATTAAACAGAGCAATTCATAGATCCTTGATACATTTTTTTTTTTTTTTCAGTGGTTTTGCTGAAGACCAACCTTAAACCTTTCCTGCACAGACAGACCAAAACTATCTTGTGGTAAGATCAACGGTTACTACTCACATTTGTGACTTCACCTAGAGTGATTCAAAGAACACAACTTTTCAAACTGTTGAAATACCACACACATCTTAACTGACAATATTTTAAGGCATGCAGCTAATCTTTCAGAGCTAAAAAGAACCCCATCCCTGACAAAACCCTACACACTAAACAACATAAAATACATCTTGAAATGCATATGTGGAGATTTTC
This sequence comes from Molothrus aeneus, assembly GCF_037042795.1. Taxonomy (NCBI): domain Eukaryota; kingdom Metazoa; phylum Chordata; class Aves; order Passeriformes; family Icteridae; genus Molothrus; species Molothrus aeneus. Next base: position 69,315,035 of record NC_089646.1, read on the forward strand.
TTTCTACATTTTTTTAAATGTCTTGAAGACTTAAATGAGCTAACTGAAATAACCCTGTATATAATTTTCTATAAGATGTTTCTTAAAAAATGTAGCAATTGCCTTGCTTCCTGAATGATGATATATACCATGCAACATGGTAAAAGAATTTTCTTTGTGGACAACTAAAATTTGTACTGTTTCTGACAGCAAAACACAAACTCTCAGTCTTGGATGCACTGTGATGACAGATACTCTTAGGTGCTCTACAAGTCTTCCAGCTTATGCCACCCTCTCCTTGCATTCATCCTCAATTGACTGTGGCATGCAGAGCACACAGGAGGAATAGATTCCTTCCTATCTCCCCAAGACCTTGTGGGGCTTCTGTAAGGACCAAAGGTGTGGAAGAAATCAAATGTATGGGGATTAATTTATCAGAAGTTCAAAATTAGGCCCAGACATAGAAGAACATATGTTCCTTACAGACTAACAAAACTACCTCTTCTGTTTTTTTAATACATTGAAACAATGTTTTGTTCAGGCAAGACAGAAGATCGCTACATTTTCCACTTGCAGTCATGTTCATGAGCAGGACTTCTTAACCTTGTTTACAGTTCAAGTCTTCATTTCTCTAGAAACTGCTTTCTATTTCATTGTACACAGGAAAAAAAAGTCACAGTAAACTTAACATTACGAAGTGAATTCGTAAAGTTTAATTTTCAATAGTACTGGTGTCAAAAAGAAAGGTTGTAATTTCCCTCATGAAATAAATTATTTTTGTGAAAGTCAACAGTACTAAGGTTTATTCTTGGTTTTACTTCCTTCACTGAACATTAGATGTAAATGTCATATCTTTCTTTTGAATTTTATAATGTAAAATCAGGATCACACCTAAGCATCTATGTCACTGAAGCTAGAATGCTCTGTACATTGTTTCAACATGTAAAGGGCTATAGTATCTATTAGTATCATCATATGAGAATAGTATATTGATTTATAAACAGTAGCAATAAATAGATATATTAATTCTTTGGAAAATAAGAACATAAGCTTCCAAATGTTCTTTCTCAAAGGCTTTTGTTTTTCGTACTAAAGCTGCAAAGAATAGTAGATAGACATGATGACTTCAGAATTTAAACACAGCAGAACATAGTATACAACAAATTAATTAATTTATAAAAATTAATTTTGAGAGATACCCTTTTAAAATCTGTTAGGAGTGTGCATATAAAAAGAGCATGCATCATAAATCATTACTTTTGCTTTTCCCCTTTCAAATCAGGATGATTTGGAAAAATCATATCATCTGAGCAAGAAGGAGTACTAGTACAGGTAGTTGCAGCTGACTAACCTTCCAGACTAGACTCCCTATAATATGTCTGTGAATTCTGCTAAGTGCCTTGGTTATTATGCATCTCTGATCTTGCACCTAACCTCACTTCCAAATACTTAAAACTCAAGAAATGAGTACTCCTTTTCCAAAGAAAGGAAGCAATATTTTTTCTGTATGACTCTGCTTTTTACATATCTCTACCTTTCATGCAATGTGTTAATTCTTCAGATCACCAGTGAAGGGCCAGCTATGAGTAAGAGTTGAAAGTACTCAGATATTATTGAGTCCAGCAACTGGAACACAGACACAGCAACACACAATCCCCACTGTCAGAATTTAAGGTAATTCCACTGTATGCTTACGTTCTTTTAAAAAGAAAAATCTCTTACTAAAATATGTCATTACTTCTACCAGTGAAATATTTCAAATATAATTATTACAGACCTTTGTTACTTATAAGTCCTTTATATAGAAGAATCCATACCTCACTGAATAAACTTCCATTCACATAGGAAACCCAGAGCTTCCAGAAGTTGGGCAGCTGACTTACAACAAGTTTTGTCAACTTTTCAACAAATACAACTTGCTGAGGAGCTTTGTATCGCCAAGCTAAAAGGGAGAGAGGGGATGGAAAAAGCAACATTAACATTTAAAAAAATAACAAGAATGAACTACTAGCTTGCTGCTGCACTGTATTTCACAAGTGACTATACAGTATATATAAAACCTTTTGGGTAAAAATAAAAAAAATGAAAGCCTAGTCCAAATATGTGTACACAATCTGTACACATACAAGCTCTTTCTTCTCCTCTCGTATGCTTACAAGGTGCCGGCATTATGACAGTATCTACAGAATAGTTCCCCTTGTGGGAGTATCTAAGGCAATCCATGTAAAAATCCATTCAGACAGTCTTCTGTCTTCAAACCACTTTAAAATGTTAGGTAATGTGAAAGTAACCAAGACATTAGAAAAGTTTCAAATGAAATCTTGGTAACAAATTACTTTTTTCAGTTTCCTCTGCAGTGGGTGAAAGGGGGTAAATAGAAAGCTGAACAGAGGCAGATGAAGTCCTAAACACAGAAAATAAAGGAAACCCTGTGAAATACTCTTCCATAATAATCTATGTTCTCCGTTGAAACCTTCATGATTACAGTGGTTTAACACAACAGGGTATCAGCACAACAGTGATAAGAGACTTGTATTTCAATTCAGGAACTACAGTCTGCTTTGGGGCACTTGGACAAAGAAATCATATTTTTTGAAAAACCCCAAAACAAATCACCAAAGCCCCCAAAACACTTTAAAATGACATGGTTGTTGATGTGGTGTTTTTTTATGTATAAACTCAGGTCTTGTACAAATAAGATACATTTAAGAATATGATATCAGCCTATGTAATACTGTGGAAATGCAGTAAAATGTTGCATGAAATAGCACTTTTTGTATCTACTTTGCTACAGAATGTTGCCTACACACAACATGAATTCATGAGTTAGGCAGAAATAGCACATTACATACTAGTAAGCTTCACCAGAGCCTCACTATTTTATTGTATTGGTAGACAGTCCTGAATCTCGTTGAAGTACAGCATGTCTTCAGCAGCTTCCATTTGTTGAGGTTTGGATCACTTATTGCTCTACTTCTTTACTGGAGAATAGAACATCTGCCCTACCCATTTCTTCTCATGGCCAAAAAGTTTAGGCATTTTGAATTAGTATTTGAAAATAAAATCATAATGGAAGCTCAAAATTTGGAAAGCGGGTCTGACATAACTCAAGCGCAACTGTGCTGAGAGGGATGTATCTATTTAGGAGTCATGAAAACATCAAAGCTCTACTAGAAAAGCTCCTAGTGTGGACACAGATAAGATACTTTCACCAGCTTGGTTATGACTGCCAGAGAACTGGTCTAGACTCAGTGGCAGAAAAACTTTCATTAACAAGCTGTGACTATGTCAGGAAGCTGTGCCAACAGAGCTATAGCAGCAGAGGCTCTGGAACTTCTGCAGACTCCAACTTCTAATGAGAAATATTCAGTTCCTTTGAGAAACCACTTCATCTGTGCCAAAAGCTCCAGTACCAATTCAAGGTTATAACCAGGGATGTCTGTTGGTAACTGGAAACATACTGGCAAGATTTACTTCATCTACAAAATTCTTTTCCCCTCGAGGAAGCATATTTCAGGCTTAGTCCCAAGCCTGCAGACAGTAGATACCTCTTCAAATAAGCTACTGCACATCATATCAAAAGGTTATGGCCATAAATTCAGGATATTTTTACTTTGTTACTAGATAAAGCTGTAATCTATATTTTATTCCATTGATTTTATTATAACCTTTGCTATACTATTCTAAAGAGGAAACTAGAGTTATTGTTTACATATTCTCATGAACATATGCTCAAGCAAGAGCTGAATGTTACTTGAACACTGCAGTTTTGAATTCATAGTAATTTATTTAATCAATATCTTGGACAATCACTGTCAAACACATTGGAGAAAAAAACTCCAAACACACCAAATCACAAAAAAAGCCCAGAGATGCCATTCCTTAATTTTACCAAAGACTAAAAAGATCCACAAACAAACTGAAGACAGAACACATCACAGCACATTTGGAATGGCAGCTCTTGCACAGGCATCCTAAACTGTAGGTTTGCTTTGTCTCTTCAGCCAGAGAGAACAAGGATGGCAGAATTATCAGTGGTCATGTGCACCTAAGCACACCAAGGAACTCACATCAGAGGCACCTATTATTGGGATGGATTATTAAAGTGCTCCAATTCTCCAGTTTTCCTTTTTAAATTGGTGTCTACAGAATAAGCAAAACCTACTGAAATTTTACTTTTTTCAGTTCGTAAAAGGTAACAGATCCATAACTAAGACTTTAAAAGCAAAATAACTGAAGTGGAATTGTCAGCCACATATGCAATTAAGTCCCTTCTCATGCAAAAGAATTCAAACAACTTTAAAATAAACTGGGTTTTGGGTGTTGCTTACTACATTAAGTGTGGCATTCTTATTATTAGTGGATGGCATTCAAAAACAACCATCAACTTAGTGTTTTGCTTTGTAATACTTGTTGATCACCTCCATGAAAGGTTTTAGGCTGAGAAATTACAAGGGTAAAAGTAAGACAGCTATTTCAGTAAGGAATGATCTATTCTGTCTCCTGTGATGTCACCACTGAAAGATTCCTGAGAAGAAGTTGTTTGGACAAGGGTATTGATGACACAACACAGCAGGCCTCAACTGGTTGTGGATAGTCAGACTGCTTGACCTTAGTCAAATATTTTGTTTCCCTTTTTGGGTTTAAAGAATCAGAGAGCCAGATATGTGAAGACACAGAAGGTGCAATTGCAAAGAGAACCATCTTAGCAAACACACACAAAAGGTACAACAAGCAAAATGTAGTAGGCAGTAAGTGGCCATGCACACAGGAGAAAAGATCTGGTCTTGTAGAAAAAAATACTTTTACTACTTTAACTACATTCTAAGAAGCAAACCTTGAACTTGAATTTTATGAACTGCTCTTTGCTTGCAGAAAACATGGAGGACTTCTTCAGTAAGCAACAATGGTGTATAAGAAGAAAGAAATGTATTTTGTAACAACCCAAAACAAACACACAATGTGTGGGTTTTTCTTTGGGCTTTTTGACTACACCACACAGTGGACAGTGGGGCCTGCAGCTTTTTTTTTCAAACAGAACAGATGCCTACCATCATCACGGCCAGACTGAAAGCTGCTGCCCCTTTTCAGTGAAGCAGTTTGACTGAGATGGCCAATGGGCGATGGACGCACATCACTGTCCAGGTCCAGCATGGGGCTGTGGAGCAATGCACTGCCTGAGGAGAGGGGAAAAACCCAAAAGTTAGAAAAATTTTGCACATCAGTTGACATGAATGTGCATGCTGCATGTGGAATTCTAATTTAATTCAGTGATACAAATGTTATCTTACAAAAACATTCTTAATCTTGCTTTATTTAGACTCTCTGTTCATCTGTATCAATGCTATTCAATACCACTACTGACTCCTGTAGCAAAGCCAAAACCACAAGTACCATGGCATTCTTTGGACTGTATCTTTCTCTGTTTATAAATAATGCCCTACAATTAACAATAAATTAACAAGTTGCTTGAAAGCCATGGATAAAAATGTATTTATGCCATTAGTGACATTGCCCATGTTTTTTTTCTGGTGTATGTCCTAAATACACTTTTCAACAGCAGAAGTTTCTTTTGTGTCTAGCTGAAGCGGTTAAAGGCAGAGTGTTCAACTATTACTTAGCTGTTTTGCCTCTATGAAGTCCAGGTAGAGAGAATCCATCCATCAGAAATCAGAGGAACTAATGGCACGTTTCCTTTGTAAATGTTCTTATTTATACATAACTACAAACCCACAAAATATTTTTCAGTGTATCAAACTTTTTTTTTTACTTTGGGTGCCTGTCCACATGTGGGTCCCTATTTACAAGTCTAAGTTAAGATCCTATCTGATGGAGGTAAATACTTGGAGTCTAACATGCATTTTGAAAAACAGCCATATAAGAAAAACAAGAGGATTATGATAATTTTTTAATGTACTGTGACACTGCCAATAACTTTTTAAAAGTCTAAATTTCTGCTTTATGTATTTCACCTTGTAGAGACATTTCTGAAAGTAGTCATTAAAAGCTACTTCAGCATTGCTCAACTGAGCTGTAACAAGTAAACTTAAAATCAATCAAAATTCCCAGAATTATAGAACATCCCAGGTTGTAAAGGATCTCAGAAGACCATTTAGTCCAACCTTTCATGGGAAAGGGGGCCAGGGTGAGATTATCTAGCACTCTGTCCAGTTCACTGTTGAAAACCTCCAGTGATGGCAGCTTTACAATGTCACTGGGGAGCTTACTTCAGTGATTGATTGTTCTCAATGCAAAAAAATATTTTCTTATACTGAGATGAAACCGTCCCTGGTAATTAATCCTGAATTTTGTAGTGAGAATCTCAGCATTTGAGTTTATACTGTTGCTCTTTTCCATTGATTCCTACATTCACTTAAAATAACAGGAAGGTCACAGATGATGACCACCAGCTGTAACACTGAAATACTCAGATTCAGGAGTAACACAAAGCAAAAACTATTCAAAGCACATTTATTTGAGTGTCAAAGCAGCATGGCAGAAAAGATACATCTAATCCTTTTAACAGCTGGGACTTAAAGAGCAATATAAAGTATTGTGAAACTTATCACAAACTTCCAATAGGTGACAGTATTGGGTTTTAGTTCATTTTGAAAGAAGTTCTCTTATAATTCTTTAAAGGCTTTAAAATAGGAATTTAAAGAAATTTCCTATGGCCTTTCACAGCAGCATTATCATTACCAAAATAACTGTCAAGCGTTCTTCCACGCATCATCTTACTGTGCATAGTATAAGACACATAAGTAAATAGATCCAATTTACTATATCATTCACAATTGTGATTGACACAATTGTGATTGACACACAGATTAACTGACTCGGTGGACTCAGCCTCCCTGTCTGCAGGCTGTGTTATGATTCTGTTCACTGCATAATTCCTACACTACTTATTAAACACAGCTCATCTTTATCTTTATCAGCTTTAAAACTGATGAGTTTTCAGCAACACAGAATCTGCTGCAGTGATTTAGGTGGATTATCCACTGTCACCGCAAGATCTACAGTATGTTCTACAGTATGTAGATCTTGTTCAAGAGTTTGAACAAGAATTTGTGGAAAGATTTTCCCTTTCGAAAGAATTAAAAATGCACAATAATGAAAAAGCAAAAAACCAAAGCTCTGCAGTAATCAGCATCCAGGGAAACAACCCATCCATCTTATAGAATTAAGTAAAACCAAAACAAATTAATGCCTCTTCAGATTAAAAAAAAAAAAAAAATTCATTATCTTACAGAAATTCTACACTGAATGAAAAGAAAATTGTAGAAGACCCTGAGAAAATTTAAGTGTCTAACACAATTCCTGAGATTTCAGGAACATTTGAGTGAGATTGAACATATTTGCATTTTATTTGGAAAAAAAAAAGAAAGTATGTCAAAATTGTCACAGGCATTTCTATTTAAAACATATTTCGTTAAAAAATAAAAAAACACTGGCAAGAGTGTAGCAGCATTATTTTCACAAAAAATACAACAAAAAATTCCTGATTTCTCTGCATACAATTTAAGTTCTCAGATTTCAGACAGCGTGTTAATATAAAGAATGCCTTGTAAACAGATGGTCTCTAAACATGACAGTGCCAATTAAACCTCGGAATTAAGAAAAACAGACACTCACCAAAACACCTTAATGTGAATTAGCTCAATTAAAACCACTTGCTTGAGGTAATTGTATTGCTGCTGATGCACTAAACCCATGCAGCCTGAATGGTTTATATATTCACCATGTAACAGAAAACATGTAAAGAATACTCTCTTGTTCCACCAGAAAAACCACATCATCAGTTTGCTGGCATACCAGGAAAAGAAAGTTTAACATGAACTAATTTCTTAATTGGTTGTCTAGCATTACAAGCAAGTATAACACAGCAGCAGGGAACTACAACAGCACATATACCCTCAGGACTAATAAACATCTGGACTACATTAGCAAAGCTGATCTTGCTCTCACCCTACCAGAAGATAGCGCATGAAGACTGCACACTAACACATAAATCTCGTAAAAAACAGTGAGAGCTAACTTACAAACAATTTTTCTTCTATCCCAAGTCGTTCTCTCTCTGGAGCCAGCAGCTTAAATTTAGCAGTGTAATGCAATAGAATGAATTAATAGTAGTATGGACTGCAGACAATAATATTTATAAACCTAAATAAACTAACAAAATACTAATTTACTGCCCACTCAGTATTTGATTTGTGTACTATTTTTACATTCCTAGATCCTGAATGTAGGACAGCAACAATGCAAAGTTTTGAGAAATTAACTTTTTACTGTGCTAACAGGTTTCAAGAAGTATAAACAACATGAAAAAATCATCCCGGTAGATCCTTACTTTTAAAAAATACACTGTATCTTTGAAACTACAAAAGTACTTTGTTCCAAAATACAGCATGTACATGGAGCATTATCTGTGAGTGACTCCAGTGCCGAGTGTATATTTAACCGAGGAAACATAGGGAAAAAAAGTACTACATTATCTTCTTCTACCCAGCAGTAATGACAAAACAGAAGGATAATTAACAGCTTATTACATTTACAACTATATAATCATGAGTAGATCAAATATGAACTTTTAAGGATCTCAGTAGTGCTTTAATTTTATTTTTTAAAGGATTTCAGTGGGTTTCAACTTTTTGTGCACAGATATTTTGAAGGTACGCATTTAGAGGCTATGTGAAATAAAAATATTTCAGTGGTTTTGTTCACTCCTCTTCTAGTGCAGTAAGATCTCACCAAAATAAGAATCTAAAGAACACAGTAAAAGTACAATTCTTTTTGATATTTTTCTCTAACTCTCTGTAAATCAAAAGCCACCTGCACTGAAGGTTTATCATACTATAGGTTCCTACAGTACCAAACAACCAGTACAGTAAAAACCTCGACACCATTTTTTGAATTGTTACCTGCAAGATCTTGGCAAGCAGTGTGTTACAACCTCCATTAAAAAGACAATTGACAAGAAATTTGCCTAAAATAAATTTTTCAATGATATGCAAACCAGTAAATGATTTAAAATTTTAAAAGCTGTTTTACCTTCATATTCCTAAATTATTACCAAACTGAGTGTAAAAATTGTTCTGCAATATCCATTGCTCCACAACTGCCTGGGTTTTTTCCCCGCTCTGAGGTCTGGCAGGCAGAGGTTTCTTGAAGGAGTCACAGATCTCTCGCCTCCCTCAATAATCCAGCCTCAGCCACTCTGCAATTCTGCCAGCCCAGTGCACCAATTACATGACTTCCAGTAAAGATTTTTACAAAAGCTACTGGTGATCAGGGGATTAATATTGTGCAGTACTTCCTTCAGGGACAAAGAAAATTGTTAACAAGTGACCAGTCTTAGGTTAAGTAATTTTTAAGTGAGATTTTCCATGTTAAGTCAAATGTCAGTCATTACACAGACTTGCTCATATACAACATGTACATGGTAGATACAACACAAACGTGATGTACGTGAGCAAGATTAATTAAAAAAAGAAAAAGACCCGACAAGATGAGCAACCAGGTGAATACAGCTACTGTGTTTTCCCACCCATTATGACTCTTACAGTGAATTTTCTCACAGGCTACAATAGTGAGGGAAGGCTGATCTGCAGCCTCCTGACTCTCTGAAGGGTGGCAGACTTCCTCACCAGTCTCAAACACCTTTGAACACTTTTTCCTGTGCACAGCAGGCCCTTGTCCTGTGCTACAGCCTGACCACCCACTGTTGCTTGTTGACCAAACACACCATGCCTGGAGCCCGCACTGACACAACCAGGATAAGATTCCTTTCAAGGACACCGCGGTGAGAATTTCCATTTGTCTAGGCTAGAAATTAGGCGAGCAGGAGAAATTACTGAAAAATGAACCTGCTAAGCAGATGAATAACATTTATTATTATTCAGCAGATGAATAGCATTTTATTCTTTTTCTTAAGCCCTTTTACTTTCTCACCTTACATTTTATAGTGATCAAGAAGAAAACGGACTGTTTTTCTAGAAAAGAGATGAGCATGGAAAATTAAAATTGATAGAAAAAATGGTTTTGGGAGATATTTAGAATTTAATGTTTTTTTAAATCTTAAGGCTAGTCTTCATTACTGTAAATGTGTTTATAATTAAACTGCTTTCCATTTTACTACAATAAGGGTAACTGGGCCTATTCTAGTGGTGTTCTAAGTATTTCACAGCCTAAGGATATGCCTTATTGTCAGCTCTTCAGACCAAAAAATTCAGAAACAAGAGCCAAGCATTCAAGTTCAGCAGATAAATAAAGATTACTTCATTTTACTAGCTCCAGCAGACATTAAGATCATCAGCACTTCTGGAAAAAGTCACTTTTCCTCCTGGAAAAGTACTGAAGACTGGAGCGGACACAAAGGTAAAATTCTGGCCACTGAAGAGTTTTAATCTATCTTCATTCATAATAATTAAAATTTTGGTTTTAAGCTACCTGTGTTGCTTCTTAATCCCAACAGTTACTCTCTTTATAGTACTTTAATATTATTTAAAGTATCAAATAAAATAAGAATGCCCCCTGAACTTCTGAACATGCTGGATTCTACTAAAATTTCTAAATTACAGCAACTTACAAATACAGGTAGTAAGGGAGGAAAATGAGTCTGCTATCCATTTTTGTACTGATCAATTTTTATTCTCTCCCACTTTTTTTTTTTTTTTTTAATTAATAACCCATTAAGGGTTTGCTTGACATCTGCTGTCAAAAGGGTATTTCTGCTATGGACAGGGGATGTGGTTTAGACATGAAATGGCTCCCAGCTGCAAGAATTCTTCTTCCAGATGTACAGTAAGCAAAGGCAATGGAAGAGAACCAGCTGCTAGGATAACAAATTGAAAAGGCCCTTTTGACACAAGCCTTGCCGGCCTGTCTGATCTAACAAAGATGGATCATTCATTGCAAGGTGAATAGAATCTCAGTGTGGCACAGAAAAAAAGAGCAACATGGTCTAAGCATCCATTTCTCTCTTTCACACCAAGTACAGCTGCTGTTACTCTGGCACAGAAAAACCCTGCAGAATTTTTTGCACTATCTGGAGAGCTGAGCATCATACTCAGTGCTGCAAAAATTACAGTTTTTTCAGCAATAAGAACTAAAAAAAAAATACAATAAAAAAAATCACAGAGACTCTACTATCATACTCCTGTTTGGAGAGCTAGCTCTACATTGGGAACTTTAACAGGCTGTGTATTATATATTTTGCAAAGCAAAGGGCAGCAGAAAGATCACACTACAACCATGTCAGTGTTTCCATTTACAGCTTTAGTTTCTAATCAGGTTAGCTATTAACAGGTAGCTTATTTTCAATAATATTACATGAAATCTCAAAGATTTGCATCACAGATGTGTGATTTACGTCACTCAAAGAATCACCATCAATGGTATTGGCAAAAGTGGTTTTAATAAGAATTTGTAGGAGTGAGACTTGACAAAGCTTGCAACAACCTGTTAAGAAATTAAAGATTTCCCAGCCAGTTTAATGATAACTGGATGGCAGTCCATACCCATTTTAGTTCAAAGGATCATGAAACCTACTAAGCCACTATTAAACTCTAAGCAAATAACCACTGGCCACACAGAAAATAGTCTTAACCTCCACAGCTTCTACCCCTTATACTTGCATTAAGAATCCCATTGCTTAACTCCTTTTGGCTATCTGCCCAGTGCCTCAGGAAAATTTTAAACTAAACCTCAACTATTTACATTTATTTTCATGTCATCTTATGTCATTATGTTCTCCATGTTTCTTGCACTCCAACAAATCTGGGAAGCATAAACCATAGTGAAAAACTACAATTATGATTTAATAATAAATTGCCAAGTATAGTTGCAATTTAAAAATATGTAAAATCTTAACTGAAGGAAACCATTTAGTATCCAGGTACCAGATCTGAAAGTCCCTAGATGTCTGCAAATCAGAAGATCACATGTCAAAAGCAGCAGTTTGGCCTTTAGCCAATACAAGGCATAAAATACCAGCACAAATCAGTTTACCATTCAAATATTTCTTACTAGAGATCTAATAAACACACTTTTGGGTGAGTATATGCTGTACCACGGTTCATGGCTTGAAAAACTACTCTTTTTCCATTTTTTTCTGTCTCATGCATCTCCTTAAGATATCTACATACTAAGTAACAGCAGCAAACTGGCTTTACCTACTTGAAGTCCTCCCAGGGGACAGAACAGTGGGATACGACTAGATAGATAACACTAATTAATCTATGCTTCAGGAAAACTTCATAACCATTAAAAAAAGTTTCAAAAACAACAAAGGAGCAAAACTGCCTATTCCATGAGTAAGGCAGATAGCATTTTAAGTTTTCTATATAATGCAATAAATCCATATATTTAGAAGCACTACTACATAAGCAGAGCCAGAGCTCTAGCCAATTGCACATGGGTCCCACATCTTCAACTGCACCTTTAATGAAAGAATCTGACTATCAGAGAAGCAGGAGAATGCCTTAATACAAAGACAGGAGCATGGGAGCTTAATGATTCAGGCATCCCCTGTACTACCTCACTATGCTTTTGGCAATGCTGTTTGGTCTCTTTGTCCTGGCTACTTATACTTCAGCACAGGAGGAATTGTGATCTGCTCTCTTATCTGCACTTTCACTGACTCCTTAAAACATATGGGCTTGGAGTCAAGCAGTTTCTCACAATACAAATATCCCATGCCTGCATTTTTTTCCCTCACAAATGAGGAAGGTCTGCTATAGCAAGAAACAAATAGGCTAAAGGCAATGATGGGTGAGTAACAGCAGCCATATTTTAATACATAATGAAACATTCATCTACATAATGCAAGATTAATCAGCAAACCAACAGGGTTGTTTAGACTGAGGGGAAACACTACATCCATACACATACAGAGTTATTCCTCAAGGGAAATAATACACTCCAAAATGCTGCTGTGAAGTACTTCATACACAGGACTTGAGAGAATTCCCCATCCTACTTGTACCCATTGAAATAAATACAACTAATTAACTAATGATCAGATTATAATAGATGATCAATGTCTATTAAAATCAAAGAAAAGATTCAATTAAACAATTTGCTGTTGGCAGTTGTCAGCTTTTTAAGTCACAATGCCAATTATTTGACAAAGCTTAGCACAGCTGGATATGCTCTTTCAGTTTTTGGAAATAATATTAACACAAGTTGGATTAAGTGGAAACAGACAGTATTGGAAATATACAGGATTTCTGCTGACCCCTGAAATAAAATATGAGAAAGAACTCCAGGTTCATTATAGTCATGTAAACTTGCCACGGTTTCTTCTTTCAGGTTGCATCAGAGACTGCACCATGATATGATATTAAATGATACTTTGCACATCTAGGACATAATTCCAATTGCTGAGTATTTCTTACAAAATGGAGTTTATCTCTAGTAATATACAAGCCCAGAGTTTTTTTTTTTTAAAAATCTGTGATAATAGTGAAGGATTCACACTTAGATCAAAAATACATACCTCGTTATCAACCTAAAACAAACACGTATTTAAATATATCTTTAATACACAGAGTTCTGATAGCACATTACCATACCTTGGCATCTAAATTAGCTCACTCCTGTCTGTCAATTTGAAGACCCTTGGAAGTTATTAACAAGAACGCAATCATCAGGTGAGGACCCTAGAGAGGATGTAGAAAACTAGACTACTTCTTGCCAGTACTGGGGATTTTTCCTGACTGCCATTACTATTGTCCTGGATAAGGCAAAATCTCTTACAGACAACAGGAGAAGATGCTATTTCTATATAAGAAAATGAAATTATTTCAGATGTAATGACTAATGGGTCAGCCTTCCTGTTGTGTGGAGACAACTGGAACAATTTTGTCCCATATAATACAGTGTTGACTTGTACTAGTGACTAAATTGGAGTAAGTTCTTCAATTTGCTTAGGATTGTGTTTTACCTTGTTTAACAAATAATTGCAGTGCAAGCCTTCCCTTCCTGAATACATCATGGCCAGTAAATAAATTCTTTGAGAATATTTGCAGTTTGACAATCATCTGCAAATATCCTGTCCAAAATGTCTTATGGTTTAAAAAACCCCAACCACATCCAGGTAAGAAAAGCAGAGACTTTGTCTAATTCAAAACCTATTTAAAGTAGTAAAAGTCATGTGTAATGACTCAGAGCACAGTTCTCCTTTCAAAACTAATAAAATGGTAGAAAAATACTTTGGCAAAAGCTCAGCTGAAAGGTGAAAAATTTCGCAGAAATGTAAAAATAGATACAATCTGCTACTGAGGTTTAAGTTTACTGTGCTGAAAAGTTTTGACTCAATCAGTTTGAACCCACAGATTCAGTTGGCAAAAGAACGAAGGTAAGAATGGCCAGAAATAGCTGGAATGCCCAAGGTAGAACTATTATTGCTGTCTGCTTGTTTCAGCATCCATAATATGAAAACTGCCATTTGCTAGAAACAATGGAAACCTATTATTTTTGTAAGAATACCAGTCTTATGACCCATCTCTTCCTCCAAATGCTTGATAAACAAAAACTAAATCTTTTTTTGAAGCATGTGTTAAGTGGACGACTTAAATGTTTGAAAATTTATTATAATTTTATCTTAAAAAGGGCCTATGAATTTATGAACATATAAATAACATTTCTAACTTGTTTGAGTTGATTAGATCCCACAGTCTTGTATAACCAAACTGAGCAAATCTCCATACCTTCCCTGTTTGAAAAGCATACACCTATTAAAGTAGATTAAAATGCATGCCATGCCTCTGATCACAACCATCATTGTTCTACTTGGCAGTTAACATCAATCCTTCTGAGTTCTCTTTTTTCCAACTCCCACCTGGTGTATGCCAAAATTAAACATTTATGGAAAGTAAAAATCGTGCTCAGTAACTTTCTTTTGTCCTACTAAATACTAAGCCGGAAATTCAATCAGCTAGGATTGATTCTTGAGTATTTTAAAATCTGTACAAAAGCTATTATCAGTGGAACACCACATAGAAGGCTGGAAGAAAATGATTGCCATTCAATGAGCTGTTAGCATTTCTTTCATACATGCACAAAATATTAAGTATTGATACTTGTATTTGCTGGGCACTCAAGTTATTTAACTTCTCTCTTCTATGAGTCAAACAAAACTGTATCATAACGGCCCCTCTGGCATGATGGCTGAGGTAAGCAGTTTTGTTGCAAGAAAAATACCAAACATGTTGAGATTTTTCAAGACAAATATAGGAATTTAGACACTTTTTCCACTCATTCACTGGAGCCTGCATATCAAAATTACATAGACTACTAAAACAAAAAATGTCAAGCACTAAGTATCATCATTTCTCTATTTGTCTTGCTAAAAAGCTGGAAAATGGCCATACAAAATTTTTTAAGTGAGAAAAGAAGGAAGCTTAGAATTATTAACCACGGCTGTTTTCACAAGTGAGTTTTGCTCCTGGTAACTTCATGTTGTGAGGAAGGTAGCAGTGCCTCATGAGGGCTTTTGACAAGGAAAGAAGATGGGGGGTTTGGAAACATTCTAAATTTTGACCAAGATGCCAGGAAAACAGTGTGGCATTCCAGCTGGTTCCATGGCACTTCACACTGTGTAGTAGAACAACGATGGTATGTGCACACTTTTAAGCTAAAACTTACTGACACTGCTGTCACAAGTGATGCACCCTGTGAACTCCTTATCTCATGTCACAACCTGTGCAACAGAGAGTTAAAGCCTCTGCAGAAAATTTACAGCACATTTCTACAGCAGCTCCAACTCAGTAAAACTGTTGTGGTTTCTCAGAAAAAAATACCTTATTTGGTTTGGGATATGCATGCACTAACACTAAACACGGGAGTTACCTGTAAGCCAAGGGATGCCAGATTCCAATATGCCTATTCATTTCAGAACTGGCAGTAAACTCTGTAAGACTTCTTAAGAAACAAGGTACTGCTTCTATTTCCTAATTTGAAAATCCAGTTTTCAGACTTTACTACTAGAAATGTCAGGCCAGCAGCCTTCCACCTGCTGGAGGCTTTTTATATGTAGGCCAATGTGATAGATCTTGTTAATTTGTAGCTAAATTGCAGCAATACCTGCAAGCAATACCTACACGTTTCTTTGAGGAGCAACGCTGTCAAAGACAGAATATAACAATGTATTCATATTGGTCTAAATAATAACTTTGCGTAAATATCCCTTTTTTCCAGCTCCCAGGTCTGTGCAGATTCAGCGCAATCTGAATTTTGAAACTGCATACAAACAAAGAAGAAGAGGACTCCACAATATCATTCACTACATGTCAAGGAATTAAGCATTATTCCACTGTGCCCCAATATCCCAGGTATCCATATACTAATAGAATATCTTGTGACAAAGTAATCTAACCAGCAGATTAACAGAACAATCCAAACTTGATATGACCTCAAAGAAATGTTTCAAGAGAACAGTAAACCGTGGATAAATGATTGAAATTTAATGCTTTTCCCATGTAAAGAGCTTAAAAGTGATAAATTAAGGAAAAAGAAAACTCCAACTGCTGTTTTGTGTCTATAACAGAAAAAAGAAAAAAAATTAAGTCAGTATTCAGCTTTGTAAAAAGCTATCTAAATTGATGGGGAAAACCTAAAATATCCTCTGTACACTAGAATCAAATAAAAGGCAATGACAAATTCCTAAATGTCAAGGTGTATATACACACATATATATATAAAGATAAAATAAAAATGTATCCTTACCTTTATGTTCTTTAACATAGCTCTCCTTACAGTTGTGCATGAGCTGCAGAATCCACTGATGTTGAGCACCAATGCACTGCCAAGCTGGGTCCCCAGGCGCATGAAGATCAGAAAGATATCTGTAAAATCCAGTCCAAAAATCACAGTTCTGACTTGACACACTGAAGGCCTCATTAAAACAGACCAAGCATGTACTAGGAAATACTTCTACTTTTTTTACATAATTTTAAAAATTCAAAAATATATATTAAGATATGCTCACATCCACTGCAAACAGAAGTTTTGCATTTGCCCTTCTTCAATTAGTGAGGAAA
Organism: Molothrus aeneus; assembly: GCF_037042795.1. Taxonomy (NCBI): domain Eukaryota; kingdom Metazoa; phylum Chordata; class Aves; order Passeriformes; family Icteridae; genus Molothrus; species Molothrus aeneus. Next base: position 69,332,056 of record NC_089646.1, read on the forward strand.
AAAATTCCACCAAAAAAATTTTTAGATAAAAAACCCTTTAATATCATATTAATATGTATTTCCAGTTATGTCTCCAGTAAAGTATGCAGGAAACCAAACTCTTTATCTGCAAGGTTGCAGTTTAGTCCTTCAGATTTGAGGGAAACCAGTGATGCTATCTCAAGCACAAAAAATATAGTATTTTTCTTCCTATTGATATTATATGATTGTATCATCATGTAATTTTAACAAGTAATTACAGAAGGAATTAATTTCTGGCATCTCATTAATTTCAGCACATGCATGCACAAACATATGTAAATCAAGCTCCTGGGCTGTCTCTGTTTATTTTGGTCTGGTGGTTTTTAGTCCACGCACAGTCTGAAAAAAAAGAAGTGAGGGAGATAACAAAAAGGATTGTGGCTTCTAAAGTGCAGAAGCAAAATACTGTCTGTCTTTAGGGAGAGAGGAGTATTAGAAGCCAGCTGTTGTGATTTCGAAGAGAACAGAAAAAGAATGTAGCCTTGTGTATGGCATTCAAGACTATCTGACAACAGGACTTCTTTCAAAAAGTGCTGGCTGCTCTACTGTTTGAGGCACTCTTAGATTTTGCATTAATGAGCCTTGGGACAGATTAAAAAAAGTCAAGATGCTTAAGGTGAACTATACTGATAAATTATCTTAAGCAACGCAGGGAATATTTACTCCCTCACAAAATCTGTTTTACTGCAATAATACCTAATGTTAATTAGGACTGTGCTGAATTCTGTCTTTTTTGACGAAAGTCTGCAGCACTTGAAGAAAAAATAAACTGTCAAAGTAGGACTGGTTGGATGGATGAGAAAATTACACAGCTAACCATTTTGACAGGGTGACATTTATAAATTATGAGCTCAAGTCCTTTTCAATGTTATGGGGGACTTCAGTCTTAGGCACAAAACTAAAAAAAGAATTACCACTGGTCTTGAAATACATACATCTACTTGGATGCTAAGTGCTATGGTAAACTATTTCTGAACAGTATAATACAATTAACAGTGTGAATACCCTAATACAATGAGAGGAAAATATTGAATTGTAGCCTAATTATAAACATTAAATATCTGAAGAAGAAAATGACAGTAGGTTGTTTTTTAGGTCTTGGTCCATCTTCAAATTCAGAGACATATAAAACAAGTGTATCAAGGAAGAAAAAACCCTCATAAAAAGGGCAGGATTTATGCAAACTATTTTACAATTTGGATTTTGTTAGTTTCATTTTTGCTATAGTCCTCTGAAGAAAATTTACTTAATACCTTGAATTCAGAAAATTTACACTAATATACCCATGTATATTAGAGTAGTGAAAATAATTTAACAATTTTGTAGGCTGGGATTCTGTTGATTCATTACAACTGAATTATTCCACATTCATCCACTCCCTGCTCTTCTTTATTATACTTCTACATGTGGAATACATTTTGTTACATTAACACAGTCTGCTTTAACATAGGCTTGGGTATTTTTAAAGATTCAATAGTTCAGGGTGAGTGGCTAGAAAAGAAAACACCTTAAAAATAATCAACCAAAACAACCAACCCCAAAAACTCAAGCAAGAATCAATAAAACACAACCAACCAAAAAAAACCCCACAAGAAACCTCAAACGAAAAACCAGAATCAAGCACGTGTACAACTATAAGTGTTTCAAAGAACCCTTAGAAAAGGTCCTAAGACTTGGCTTAGGTTAAACAGCTGCTCTTTAAAGTTTTCAAGTGTCACAGAGAAAAGGAATGGCCAGTGCCACCTTCACAGACATAAAACGCTGAACTATTCATCTTAAAATAAATTCCAATGAACAGGCAATATTTACAGAGCATCCAGAAGAATGAGAAGCACTCTGCACAAATTCACACAGGTCACTGTAGTCATAAACTCACATGATGCAAAGGGACCTAAGACACCAACAGCACATTTGGGCCTGTACACACACAGAACACTCAAGACCTTGTGCATGTGTCTGAATTTTACAAATGCTTCCTGCACAGCACATTTGGTCTGTTTCTTTTACAATAACTGATAAAAACACTGAGATTGTGAAGACATGCTAGGAGCCCTGGTAGCGTCCAAATCTCAAAAGCTTTCTAAATAACGCCATCAAATGTTCCAGAGCACTCCAAAGTTTGGCACCAACGACTGAAAGGCTGAAGCATCAGCTCATCTCAGCAGCCCTACAAAAGACATCAGTTTTGTGAAAAGTAGATAATCTGCAAATGTTAATGAAAACTGGGCAACTGGTTCATGTTCATGAAATACAAAGGAACTTCATTGTTAAGCCTGAGCAATAAAAGAGCCAATATCACTTTCAAATGACAGAACAGTCTGGATTAGAGCCTCCCTGTCATCTGACTCAGGACGATTCCATTTCAATGTCAAGTCAAACTGAAGCGTAAGACAAGTTAATAAGGAATCTATTTTGAGGTATGCAGACTAGGACTGCTCATTTCAAACACAGCTTGCAATATGTGGGTTTAGAGAATGCAACAAAATCTCAACATGCCTTCTAGATTTAAAAAATTAAATTCAAATCTCAATTATGCTGCATTAAATTGTTCTCATTCAAGAACTGGTTTTCAGTCCTTCAATAAACAATCCAGTACCATTCTATTGCCATTATTTATATAATCATGAAGTCTCAAAATACTCACATCTTTAAAATCAGTATTTAAACCATAGTAAAACTAGTCACTACCCTATTTAGGAAACATTTAAATACACATTAAACACCATATGTCTGATGAAGCCACTAGGCAAATGATTACCTTATATAACGTTTCTGATCGTGCAATGTTGATGGAGTTTCAAGCAGCTTATCCAACAAAAGTTCTCGTAAAGCTTCAATTCTGGTTTCAACTTCAGCATAATCTAGGAGTAGGGAGCAGGAATAAATCCAATGTGTCCTTAAGCAGCGTCATGAACTGAAAATTACATTATTTTCCTAGGGTATGAGACACTTCTGGAGCTAATGTGGAAATGAATATAAATCATTTTATAACAAGCCATATCTGAACATATTATACATGACAGTTTTACAAAACCAGAGAATTAGACTTTCAAGTCTTTTCAACAGTATGTGAGAAAGATACTCAAAGTCACATTTTAATTGCTGTAATCTTTTTTTATGTCCAGTAATACCAAGCCTAAATAAATAAATAAAATTGGCCGTGATTCCACATTTTGCAGTATATACCTCACTCAGAAAACTTGCCTAGAGTAATTGGCTCCTATAAATCCATAATTTGTACAGATGAAAATCTGTATCAAAACCACATAAAGCTCTTTGGTCTCCTATGTGCTTTTTAGCCTTAAAGCTAAAAAACCCCAAAACCACTAAATAACAGAATGCACATCTTACATTTTTTGAACACTTGAACCTCTGTCTTTCCGAAGAGGGACTTGGCTTTTTCGTAGTCATTAATAACCACATCATAATCGCCCTTAAAAACAAAAGCAAGCATTTACATTTGTCAAGAAAAAGACCAATGTCAAAAGGCTACTTTCAGCAAACAGAAAATTATTTTTAAAGTATTATACCTTCTGGATATTTCTTTCAATGTTTAAGGGAAGATTGAAAAGAAATTTAAAGCGCTGAAGAACATTAAGCGCATTTCTCGTTGAATCAGCTTTGTCCTTGCGACCCAGCACTTCTTGAAATAAGGTATCTGCTGTGTTACTGGCTCCTATTTCAAAAAACGGTGACAGTAAGAAAAAGTAGAGTAAGTAATCAGTTGAAATCACAAACAGATTTTCTTCATTTTAATGAGTTATTCAAGGTGTTTTTAGAGCAAATGAGTAATTATTGCTGATTTTCATACTTTTTTTGTTCAACTGTGTTAACATTTTACAACTGCTGAAATTCTATTTCAAAGTGAACCACTTAGCATTTTAATGTGGTAAGACCCCTGTGCGATTAAAAACAATCACTCTTTCCTATTTCAAATGCTTAGCTTTGCTGCAGATATTTTATAGTTTGCTTTGGCTCCAGATGTACATTTTACAACCAAATTATGCATCTCAGGATATAGAAAAAGTCATAGAAAGCTTTACATTTAATATAAGTATAATTACATTTGGTAATTAATGTCAGAGCTTCTAAAGTGATCACTGGAGTTGCAAACAATTTTTTAATGTTTTTAAGTCAAGTCTTTAAAATTATTAACAATATTTCAGCCACTTAAAAGTATCGATGGTCAAGACAAAGACAACATTATGACTAAAAGAGTCTAACTAGCTGGTCACTGTAACAGAATGAGTAGAAATTATCTTCACATTGCATTAAAACTCTTACTGGCTTCATCACACAGAGGATGAAGCCTTAGTCAATAAATTCATGTATTTAAGTCTCTATGCTATCCACGAATACTCTTCAATAAATGCATTAAATATGGTCCTAAAACCTTTTCTATCCAAACTAAAAAGCCTTCTATTTTCTAATAAAGATTATTTCCTAACACAGAATAATAAAATTTCATTTTTAGCAGAGAAGACTTACACTGCATATGAATATTTGCATTTTTCAACTTATGACTTACTTTTAATTAACCAAAACAAAACAAAAAAGGGGGAACTGTTTTAGCCTTTTTGATCATTGCATGTAGAAGTTTCTACATTATCTGGTCTAGTGACTATACTTCAAGCAAAGATGAAAAAAATTACATCAGTCTCGCTGGGTGGCTTGCATGCCATTTTCTCTAGTCAACACTGTGGGTGGCCTGCTCATGTTAAAAGTAGTCTTTGTAAAATAATTGTTATATCTAAATAATGTTTAAACTTTGTTGAAATTTTGAAGCCTTGATGTAAAAAAAGTTTTGTCAGGACATCTATTTCCACCACATACTATTCAGCATAGAATACTTTAATCCATTAAGTAGAAATGCACAATGAAAACAGTTAGCTGCACATTTAAATACAGATCACGGTTAAAGTATGATTTTTCTCAAGGTTATAAGAAATGATTGTTTTGTAAATCCTTCTAGTAAAAAACATTTTGTTTGTTTGATTTTATATGTTTCTTGTGCATTCTTTTAACAGCCCAGGAGCAACATGCCATACCTGTGAATTGATGTTATACTCACAAAGTTTTTTGGTTTTTTTTCCTGATTTAATGTAAACCTTTTTTAAAAGGTAATTGGCAACTGCAGGAAGACCACAGTGAATTCTATTTTCATCTCCTTATGAAATTCTCAATTCAGGTAAATGATTCTCCTTTTTTTTAGGGGTACTTTTTCTGTTTTATAAGGAATTGAAATATATCAAATTACTTAATAATGTATTAATGAAATTCAATACTTCATGTCAAACAAGTCTATCTTTTTAGAATTAAAATATTGTAAAATTTCTTCCCTCCTCATCCCTCCAAATTCTTTCTACAATAACAATCTTTATCTCTTGATTACTGATGAACCATCCATGGATAAAGTTTCAGTTCTTATATTGACTAATTATGTTTTCAAAACGGATGATTCATCTACAGTGCATGAATTTTTTTACTTCAAAATAAATCTCTAGTTATTTAACAGTTGTCTGTCTTAGAGCCTGACAAAAATCCTACATAAAGGAATTTGATTTACCTCCCTTAATATACAATTCTTCATTAAATTAATTATATGGCACTGTATGTTTTTAATAAAAAAATTTTAACAGCTTGTTTAGTAATTAAATTGAGCAAAAATTCCAAACATCTATAATTCCAGCTAAAACACCAAACTGTTCTTTTACTATAACAAGCCACATCAATTCAAGAATTTGGAACCCTCTTAACATGCATTTAGATGCTATGGAAAACATGCTCATTTTTAAGGGTTTGTAACCCAGCTCACACAACAGCAGTTGTCTCTCAAAACATGCACCTACAGTCCATAAAATGCACAATTCAACTAAAGAATTAAAGTCATCTTTGAAAGCAGTCCCTGCTACTCATGGATTATGGAAGCTTTTCAATGGTCAGGCAAGAAACAAAGCTTTGATCCTAAACTACTTTGCATAATATTATTTACTCTTTTTAAATCTCTGTATTTCTACTTCCCTGCCTCCCACCCATCATGACTTGCAAAGTATCGTGAGGAAAAGCAGCCAATTCTTTTTATAGCAGAGCGAAACTTCAAACCACTCTGAAGTGTCTGGCACAAGTTCCTCTACCGTTCCAGCTTGAAAAAGACAGCTTGCATTGTCTACATACAGAGTTCAGCCACCATTTATCAAATGAAACAGTAATTATATATTATAGGTAAATTTGTCTTATATAAGTGCATATAGGAAAATAACACAAACCTAATTTTTTTTTTTTTATTTAAAATCTGTTACACGATTTAGTACAAGGGAAAGTGCACTCCAAGGAATCTATGCTTGGAGCATGACATGGCCTAAATACAGAGCACTGAGGATTGCACTGGAAAATTTCAACAAATGGTTCCGTTCTCCTACCTAGATGTACCAAATATTCTGCACACAGACACATGCTACAGTCTTTGTATAGAGGTGTGAGGCTTTATGCTGTGTTTTTTGGTGATTTTTAAATTTTTTGGCAGTTTGTTTTTTTTTCATTTCAGGCATCAAGATGAGGGAATAACAATGTTCAAACTGCACCTTTATTGTGAGCATCAAGGAATCCTGACTGAAAAGGGCTAAAGCTGTTCACAAAACCCCCTGCTTTCTTTGTGCTCCCCACACAAACACACATACAGTCACTGCTTTCTTCATACAAGAGAAGAAAAACAGTGAACTTCCATGTCACTTTCTTGATTTCATAAAACACAGTCAGACTTTCCAACACTGAGTCAGCTATCTGCATGTCATTCCTGCTTATTGATACAGCACTAAGGGAAACATCCCTTCCTCTGTGAAAAAAATCACAATGAAACAAAGTAAAATTATCTTGGCAGAAGTCCCAGAATTAAAAAAAAAAGAAACTTTTTTGATCTGATGAAACACATACCAAACTGCAGCAAATTCAAGCCATCTCTCTCAATGCAACCTTACAGCTAATACAGAGAAAGAGAAAACAACATACTGACAGCTTTTCATGGTTTCTAGAAAGAATGCTTATGCCAAACAGTCTAAATGCCAGCACATTAAGTGAAAAATATCCTGTCAATAGACCTTGTTTCTGCAAATATCTTATAACTGGGTTTTTTTCTTCCTTTACTTGAACATCTCACAATCCAGGTATTTAGCTCAGCTCATCCTTCTACACTTCTGTCTATCCATGTAGTTCCTCTGTTTTCCTCATCCACTCAAAATCACAAGCCAACCAAAATTAATAGAAGGTAAACACTTAAGAACATCTTTATTTTGACATTTATTTGCTTTGTTATCACCAACACTGCCAAAAGTCTTGGCAACCGCTTCTACTTAATGCATCTTTTAAAATATCACACCTTGGAACCACTATCACCAAACAGGGAAGGGACGAGAGACTGTTTTCTACTTTTTACAATATTCCTAGGAAAATATTAAAGCCTGTTAGAAAGTCCAAAGTCCATAAATAGTTGCTGCTGGAAGGACAAAACTCACTGTTCAGGACATTCTCCAGTTTTTGCGTCATGGATCCTTCTACTTTTTCCGTTCCATCCGCTTCCAGTTTTTGATGGATTGCTAGAATAAAGAGTCTAGTTAAAATGCAGAACATTTTAATAGGTGGGAACACATTACATCAAAGTGACACTTTTAAACATTTTTAAAATTAAAAATAAAGTGTTATTTTTCTCTTTAGACACAAAAAAATACAAACATGCTTCATGGCAGCAGAGCCTAGTGGAAGACAGGCTTAGAGCCAGACACTGCAGAATTTTAACCATTACTTTGACACAGACTTCCTGTATCTTCTTGAGCAAGACAGTAATGCTTAAGGGAAAAACCCACAAACATATGGACAGAATAATCTGTTAGTTATTATAATCTAAATTAGCCATCTTGTACAGGTATTAATTAAAATTTGTATTGTGAAAAGTACCATTTAAACACATAATACTTCTGCTTTGTAAGTCACAGATGTCCCAAAAAGAAATTACCAATAATTTAAGGGTAGAAAGGGAGTCACTGGGAATCTGGATGATCCCAAAATCAAGTGCTAGAACATTCCCCCATCACTTCTCTTCATCTATAAAAAGGCACTCCTAAAATACAATTTAAGAGTTTCTTGAAGCATTCACCATTATCACAATGTTTCTGTGTAATTTTGCTCAAAACAACAGGAAAACAGAGGAGAGGTTTATTTTTTTTATTATGGTTTTTGTTTTAAGATGCTATTTTTCTCCTGTCCTAAAATGCCAAAATCCCGATTTCTTATTTCTGTGTGGTATTACTAATGGAGGAAGAAATGCACAGTGCCAGCACTGATTTATTATTTTACTATAATTTACTCTAATATCTTTCACAGAGAGGAGGAGACTTACTAGCACAGCGTAATGACACTATCTTATTCTGAAAATATGAACAGTGAATGTAGCGTAGGTAGTCCTTTTTTCTATTTCCCCTCTATCACACAGACCTCCTTCCCACACAGACCTCCTTCCCTCTTCTACTGTTCAGCATAACCAGCATAAACCAGTATTTTTCTCTTTTAAAGTATTATTCCTGTATATATGCAGCACATATAAAATAAGATTTCCCTTTCAAGTTTTTAATCTGATAACGTGTAAAATTTGCTCTATCAAATAGCCATCAGCTGCTATTGCTTCAGATATATTTGAGGCTTATAAAAACCTCCTACTGCTTTCTGCTGGTTCTCAGTAGAATGGACTGAAGCTAAACTACCCTTGAAAACAATGATACCCAGTGCTTTGAAAAAAAACAAGTAATGATATATTTTAGTTCAAAACACAGATACAGTTCTGAAAGCAGCCTCTCAATTGTTCCAGTTTATCTTGCTCCAGTTTGTATGGCAGAGCAACCTAAACTCCTCAGCTGGATTCTTTTAAGGTCAAACAACATTAGAAGAAGCACTCCAAGACTACATCTGATGTGCTCAAAGAGATACCTGGAATTCAATCCACTGGGTGAAGTTTGAACTAGATCTGAAATATTGCCATAAACTGCACATACCATGCATACAGAAATGCCATTGCCAACTGGTTTCCTCTCCAGTGCCATCTCTGTTTGCTCATGCCATGTAGATGCAAGCTAACAAGTCAACATGGACAGAAACCCTGGGGCATCAGTCCTACTGTAAGGAGTGAGCGAGGGTGGCTATTCTGAAAGAGAATGGCCCTTTATAGTCTCCAGCCTCTTTCAAAGGAGGAATTTCCATTGGGGGGAGGTAGAGGAGACAGGTGTGTAAAACCAGTGTGTAATTAAAAAAAAAAAAAAGAAAAGAGATAAAAGAAGGAAAATTACATTATTCTCAAACACCTAAATTTGACCCTTAAATCCCTTGATCCTACAAAAAGAATTACAGGAAGTCTTGCTCTCATGAAAATACAAGAGCAACTCTATTTTCATTCTTAAAGTCATCAGAGGGGAAAAAATCTAATTAGGACACCATATTTATTAAGATAATCAATGCTGAAATGAAACTGACAGATTTTTGGGGCAGAGATCTATCTATCTATCTTAGAAAATGCTGTGCTGTTAGCTGCACATATTTTGTGTGCAATGGGGACAGCACTTACCAACAAGAATACTTCTACAATTTTGTAACAAAAGCATTAGTGGCTCTACTGACATGATTCCAATTCCATATATAATTTTCAGTCAGAGGCAGCCAATTATTGTAGTGCAATTAACTTTACATACTGAAAAGCAAGTTCAGCAGAACAGCAACCACAACATAAACAGACATTTTAAAGCCAAATGTTGCAAGTACTATTGGAATCACATCAAACTGTAATGATTTTAATTTACATATTTTGAAGTCATTCTATGAAACATACTTTTGAAAGATACTTTAAAAATAGACATGGATAAAAATCTAAGTTACACAGGTTAGAGGTTTTTAAAATTTAGCATTTTGGAACCATTAATTACATACCATTAATTGCTGACCAATGCAATATCATGTAGCTTCTGAAGGGGGCACACCTAAGCATTTCCAAAAATGAACTGTAATATCTAAACCTCTATCAAAGCATACATACTGGCAACAAAAGTTAAAACATGATGAGGACTTTTTCCTCATACATAAGTTTTGGAAGAGCACTATCTACCATGTTAGTACCTTCAAAAAGTCTTAATATGTAGCTTCTTATTATGAAGGCAGCTTATTTAGAAATTATGATGATATTAAAATATCATGATCTTTAATCAGTTGCTGAAAGCAATTCTCTTTCTCATCTCCTTCAGAAAAGAACATACAATAGCAAAATACTACTCCCTCCTCTTCCTTTTAGAAGGCAGAAAGTAATTTCTTTTCATATTGGTAGCTATTCTGCATAGCAACCTGGAAAACAGTATTCAAGAATCTTAGTTTGAAAATTTTGATGTTGTAAACCCAGGAAGAATGGTTCTATTAAATCAGTTCAAAATGCACTTTCAGAGAGAGAAAAGTATGTCAGTGGGGAAAAAAAAATAAAATAAACCAAGGTGTTGAGTTTCAGAAATGTGGAAAGCACTGCAGAGTACAGATAAAGGCATATTAAGCATATAGCTAGGAGTGTAAAAAAAAGGCATTTTTGAACCATTGTCTGAAATAAGGTATTTTAGGACATTCTGTAAAATCTAAACCTACTTAAATTACTCTGTGTTCACACAATAAATTTGTTAAATTTCCTTCTACATGTTTAAGCTACTTTGTTTACTGTAATTATTTTTACACATGATATTCCGATTAAGCAATAGAGAGCACATTCATTGTGTTCCAAGGCTGAGTTACAAAAGAAAAAAAAGTCTTAAGTTTCCACAGTGAAAAAGGCTTTCTAATAAAGTCTGAGCTTACTCCATCTGCATCAAATGATTTTGAAAGTGCATGTTCGTTCCATGGAGGCCAGACAAAAAGTCGTTGATTTAGAAGTTTAGACAAGTGAAACTATATGCAGTCAAGAAAAGTATCTGTAGACCTCATCTTTGAAAGGAATCTAGAGATAATCAAGTTATTTTTTTCTCTGAAAGCACTAAATCCATCTAATAATGGGAAGATAGTGTTTGGGACAACCTGCTCTCCTGTACCCAAAGCGCTTCCTTTTGCTGGATCTAGCAGTCACACAGCTGCAGGGCAGCTGCAGTGAGATAATCTGGTGCAAAACTAACTCAGTAAGGAAGAAATGTTGCTTTACTGATCAGTGAGCTTGCCTCAGTGGGAGCACTGCAGTATAAGGAAAGGTGCATATGGCCAAGGGAAGGTGGAAAGACATCCTATTCTTTCCACACTACCAGTACTTGAGATTACCTCCAAATGCAACTTCTTACTCTCAACTCATCAGTGGCTGCAATAAGAAGAGTAAGGAGAAAATTTTAGGTCTTTGAAGGCTTGAAGTAAAGGATGGATGGGATTTTTCTTGAACTGCCAGTTACCCTGGATTTACCTGACACCAGATTTACCAGAAAAGCAGTTGGAAACCTAGGAGCATCTGCTTTTAGGAGCTTTACTGTAAGAAGCATACAATAAATAAAAATGAGGAAAGGCTACATCTGGATGCTTCAACTAAGGCCAGATAATTAACTGAATTTTGTATCATCTTTGCCAGTAAGTGTTCACATTTCCCTAAGTCAGGATATTTAAAGGCTTGCAAACTTCACAGCTGCAGGCAGATACTGATTAAAAATAGTGCAGAAACTAAGTTCAAAACTCATAACCTCTAACTGCAACTAAATACACCAGAACACATGCAAGGTTTAATCTGGTAAATAAGCCAATATACAGGCTTTGTATTAAAATAAACTGCAATTAATTCATTGCTACTTGTGTTGAAAACAATCTTATTTAATCTAAGAAAGGCTATGGGGTTTTTTGTTAGATTTATGGTAACCATGAATCTAGTAAATTAAACCACACTTGCCAGGATCACACAGCTTTTCATTTGCAAATTTCATACTTGATTTCCTTATTAGACATTTTTAAAATGTATTTTGAGATAGGCACCAGGCTTGGCATTCTCAAAAGTTCCTCAGCCTCTCAGCTCAAAGAAACACAGATGAACATTTTCTACCATTTTCTGACTAAAGGATGACTAGAAATGCATTTGGCATATCTGAAAATCTTACTCATTTTCATAGAATCACAGTTAAAGAAAAAAGTACTTGAAATAAATCACATCCTTTTAGTCAGATGCAGAAATCAGGAGGGGAAAAATACAAGAAGTGCAAGGCCAACTCAGAAAAGTATTTAAGAAGATCTGATGTGGTAACTAAGAACCTGGCACCAAAGAACAGTAATGGAGGAATGAAGAACACGTCAGAACATAGCCAGGATTCATGCCTAATGTATGAATAAAAATGCCTTTCGTTTCCTTTATGGGAAAATTAACAATGTTTTGTAATTATAGCAAAATATAAGAAGGTCGTTGATGAGGAGAGCATCCCTATGTAAGGTAAAATCTGTTCTGAATGAATTTAACAGGACTGCAGGACTGCATATAAAGAGGAAAGCAATAGAGACAGCATGCCATGAATGTAGGTCCTAATACATTACTCTATGAAAATCTAAAAAAAAAAAAAAAGTAGTAGTTTTTTTCCTTTGGCCACTGGTTAATAGCGCTAAGTCTAAGTTTGATTTGGTCATTCCTGCAGTGCCCTTTGAGAATTCTAGGTATTTTTGTATTGGCATAGCAAACTCAGCTTTGTTTTGGTTAACGTTATTAATCCTAGCAAAAATGACAAAATATTGAACTAAATGCAGTATTGTCTTAAGCTGCCTTTTTGTGTTTTGTTTCTATAGCATTTACTTCCTCAAGCTTGTTTATTTAACACAGTGGAAAAAATTGAAGAAAATGGACAGAATTAACACGATATTTTAAGGTAACTGAAGCACAGTGCTAGGAAGGGAGGCTTTATTAATATATAAACCCCAAAAATTTTAGTCTAAAAACATGATGAGACCAGAAAACTTGTTCTCAGATAGATTTATATTAAAGCAACTCTGATTTCTCTGGGCAAATATCTTGGAAATAGGCAGGAAAATGTGGCTTATTATTCTGCCTATGGATGCACTAAGAATTCCAAGACTGGATCCAGGCCTTTGCCAGAACACTTCAGAATTAAACAGTACAGAAAATGCTATTCTCTCTTTACTTTCTAACTTTCTGCCTCTGTGAAACGTAAAAATAGTAAAAAAAAAAGAAGTTTTTAAATGTTGCATTTAAAAGGTGGTATGGAAATCAAAACGGAATAATGTAGTATGAAATAAGGGGGTTTCATGGCTTGCAGGATAAATCTGGATCAAATTTAATCATAGGTAACTTTTTTGCACACTTGCAATCAATTGCAGAATTAGCTGTTTGAAAATTGGAATTGCAAAATGTATTTCGCTTTCTACATGCTTTACTATTTTTCAAATTCAAACAAAAGAGTTAACCTACCTAAAAAAAACAACCAAGTTCATAAAATATGACAGCCACACAGTAACTATAAGCCCTCAAAATTACATACCTTTAGAGAAATTCTGCCAGTAATTAGCTCACATCTCTAAAACAGTAACTGATGAAGAAGATACATGAGCAGCCAGCATAAAAGCAGAGCTTGGGCAGAGAATTTTCGCTATGACCTGTGACAATAGCTGCTGTTTCCCACATTTTCTAATCAAATTTTCTCTTGCTTGAGACAAAAATACCCCAACTCCCTACACAATACCATGCTAGGATCTGCACCAAAGGAAAGTTGAGTCTTTTATCAATTGTGATGACTTTTCCTTTTATAAAGCTGCATTAAGGTAACAACCGGTGTGCTACAAAAATTGACCCTAAGAACTGCATGAAGAGGAAGCATTCACCCGAGACTAAACTATCTACCACCACTTACATACTTTATGGCACCCCTTTGTCAGGTCATCTTTCTCTAAGAATACATTTCTCATTTTAATGTTTCTCTTGTTATCTAGTGGTGAAAGATCAGAACACAAGTTTTCAACAAGCAAAATTAAATTAGTTTAATTTAGCATGGCTATTTTTAGAATGCCTAATTTAGCACATCTATTTTTTCAGTTTGAATGCTGAGAAGGTCTATAAATGTAAGGAAAAATATGAAGCAATGACAGTATTTATCCTTCTCATTCAGCTTTTGTCTCTAAGGGTAGCACAAAGATGATTCAAGTATTCAGATAGGAGGACCCACTTGGAAAGCTGGACAGTGAGCAGAGAGCATATCAGCTATTGCTTCATGATGACTACATGGAGGCATGATCATAATTCTTAACTTGAAATAATGTAATTTGCACCTGCTGTGGGGCACACACATGCAGGGGAACTGCTACTCTGAAGTGACTGGTATGCTCTCAGATATGTATCTGATACATGCAGCATCATTTTTTTGCCAGCTTGTTTCCATGGCCCTATTCTTTCTTATGCTCTAAAAATGTTCATCTTTGAAATCATTAGCTGTAACAGCAGAATGTTCTTACCCTGCAAAGACAATATTCTATCACTTGAAGTAGGAGGAGGAGGATAACATTAATAGACACACATCACACAGAGAAGTAGAAACACAACTATTCCAGACATTTCAAGTCACCTGTACAACATTTAGGTAGCAATCATATTTGATTTACTCAGATTACCAAAAATCCATACTATTTGAAAAAATATACATGAGAGTAAAGTAAAGCAAAAGTGTGAATTAGATTTGCTACAAAACAGCAATGTGACAACAGCAAAACCTGGTATACCATCCCAATCCCATGTTACCAAGCAAAACCAGTCATGCACTAGCCTGCATGGCTTTTTTAATTGGAAAAAAGAAAACCATTTCAAAATTAATCATCAATCTAGTTTGCAAACAGAATCCCTAATGAAAAATTGGGTTGGCTCTATATAATCTCTTTAAATTCAAATATAACAAAATTCCTCAAAAGTTTGAAGTGAAGGGACACATTTATGACAGACTAGCATCAGTTTTTAGCTTCTCAATTTTCCAGTCTGACTCAGAATTGAATATAGTTTAGGTGATTTTTTTGTTTTACTTTAGGAGAAAATGAATTTAACAGACATAATAGCAGCAGCACAGCCTGAATCCAACCCTGGATCACTAACATGCTCATACTAGAATAAGCCTTAGAGAATGAACTGTAAAAATAGTCTACAGAAAGAAAAAAACCAAAACCAACTAAAAGAAGCAGGCATTGGCCAGATTAGGATCATTTCAGCCACACCATCCTAGCTTATGTATTAAGAAAAGTAGAAGACAAAAGGCCAACTATAGTCCAAGGTCCCTATCATGCAGGTATTCCCACAGGCCATGTATCTGAATGGGAGTAAGAAAGGGACAAAAGGAACAGTGCTCTAATAGTCAGCAGTGCTTCTTTTGTACGGACTTCTTTCTGAAAATCACAAAAAATGTGTTTGTAGTTGTAATTGCAAAAAAAACTGTTGCCAAGGTAAACTAGAGAGCCAAATCTAAACCTCAAATTGGCTCACAATATCTGTGTTTTAAAGACATTACAGCATCTTCTTTACCTGCCAAGAGAGATGTCGTACTTACATGTTTTGTATAAGTGAGTGACTGGAGTAGTCATTTCACTATTTTTTTCCTGTCATTTAAATAAGAAGAAACTGCAGCCTTAGGTTCATTGCAAAGAGCATTTCAGAAAAAAATATACTGAAAAAAAATTAATTTGCTGACTTTCCTAACAACTTCTGTGTGGGACCCGATTTGCTCATGATGGTAAAATATGTCTTGACTAAAAACACTTAAACAGGCACCTTTTTAGGAATGCTACTTTCTAGGCTGCAATTAGAGTTACAGGAAATGAACCAGCTGAACTCCCTGACACTGACAAGTAGGTCAAGTTGAGATAAACCCTGCTCCCCTCAGCTCAGTTTACAGCTCCCTTCAGCTGACGAAACAAACTTCCTGTTGAACATCTCCTCTGCAGAGTCACTGTCAAACTGTCAGCCAAGCTAACAGGCAGAGAGACATGGGGATCTGATAAGGTTATTCTATTTTCCCAGAAATTAAACCAAACAAGGATGGGTTCTGGTCTATTCGAGCTCTTATTTTCTTAGCAAACAGCTTCTAAATCACAAAATACAATAAACATCTAAGGACTGTTTTTTATGCTTTCTGTTGCTTATTTATAAAAATATTAATAGTCATTTAAATGTGTAATAGAGTCTGATAGTGAACTTAAGATCAGACAGAATTTACTCATCCTAACTAATGAAAAAAGCTGCACAATAATCAGTAGTTCAGGGTTTCCTTAATCAAGATAAATATACATTTGCAACAAACACTGTTAAATGTATATGAGTTTTAAAAAGCATGTATAAAAGGTGTAGAGGAGTATGAAGTAATTGGAGAAGCAAGTGTTATACCTCCTAATGTGATCCTCCTATGAGAAGTTATCCTGTACTAATTTCGGGAGACTTAAGAGAAATAACTGCTCACAAGTAGCTCTGTTCTATAACTACAGTGCAACAGACCAGCATTTTATGAAGCATAACCACTGAGGTTAGAAGATGTGTTCTAAGATATATGAAGGGGAACATTAAGACTCTAAATTTTTGCCCTCAAAAAACCATATCTTTAGAAAATAAATTAGATTTTAGAAATCTTCCTAAAGCAAGAGAGTTAAAAAATATCTAAACCAAAATGAACTAGCTCAGAAAATTTAAATCATATTGGAAGACAGACAAAATGTATTCAGAAAGGGTTTTCCCTTAAGTCACTTTTCATCTGTGACAGTTGTATGCTCAGCATCAAATAACAAAAGTTTGCAGAACAATGGCTATGTCCTTAAGAGTCTGTGCTGAAACAATTGTTCAGCTTTCAAATATAAACTACTACTCACTTTAGCTTTGTTGAAACCCATACAAAATCTAGTTACACTTTTTAAAGGAGAAAATAAGACATAAAAATTCACCCTTAGGTGTGTAAGGGCAAAAAAGTGCCATCACATCATCTTGCACAATCACTGTCTAGCCAGATTATATTTTTAATGTATTGTTCTTTTGTTAAAAAGCTTGAATTTGATAACTGCATAATGAACAATTAACGGGCGGTTTGTTTGCTTGGGGGTTTTTGTTCGGTGGTTTGTTGTTGTTGGTTCTTTAAAATCTACATCTGAGCTGTTTCTCTAGAACAATGCTAATAATGCTTACTCTTAATTCTCAGCATCTTTCATTTGAGAAAACTATAGTAATCAAATGTTCTGGAGAAAGCTTTGACATTTGGCAGTAGGGCTGGATGATGGCACCAAAGAAGTCCTTTTTTTCTTCCTGCTACTGGAAGCAACATCCAGCTGAACAGTTGATTGTACCTATCACAAGTTCAAGTCTTAAAAAAGTTATGCAATTTTTCCAGCTATATTCTTCCAAAAATATCCTGCATCAGGAAGAACAGGCAAATACGTAGTTCTGCATTCAAAACTGAAATTCATATGCAATAAGAGTGGCTTTATTGACTGAAAAGAAGCAAAAACCCTTCTGCACATGTACTTAGGATGACATTTCAACAGAGAAATGTGTATTAAAATGCTAGAGAAGGCAGCTGTGACCCATACTGCATCCTCATTAAGTGTTCATCAACAGTATCAAGGCCATTCTTCCATGATACCACTTTAATTCACTGTATAAGCTGAAAGTCTGCTTCCTTTTAAGCACTAAGGGGAGATTACTGAGGGCAAGCCAAAGCCAAGCCATATTGGTATGGTCACAGACAAAAAGTGACATCGAGAACCACTCGAGTCATCCCATGTTTAAGTTCATAATTTAGCTAAAGGACTGCACTGATAAGCCCTGATTTTAGGTAAAAATAACACTGATAAAGGTAAAAGACGAAAAACAATATTACAGCTTATATTTTTTTTTAAATTGAGACTATAGTAGCTAATGAAATAAATGAGCTTGCTTTCCCTACCATTCTTTTATTAATATTTCTCACATTACTACTTGCTTGTTGACCTCCTAGTTTATCAAAAAATCAGTCTCCAAAGGCAAAATGCTACTAAGAGGTGGAACAAAAGAAAATTACTTAATTGTGCTCAGCTTTTCTAAAACCTCACAACATTTACAGTTTGCCTTATGTTTCTTCAAATCCTACTACTATTTGCTGACCCAAAAAATAATCTTATAAGGTAATACTGTTACCACTACTTTTTCTCCATAGTAGCAGCTTCTTGAGAACAGAACTCTCAGTCTTTCAGCATATGCGATATTCCACATGCAAAGCAGATTTGGTTGTGAAAAACAAGCCACATTTCAATATTTATTTGGGATTATGTTTGAGACAATTTAAGAAAAAAACCAGAATTTCAGTATTTTCAAGATGTATATGAATTATAAGGAAAGCCTATTATTTTTTCCTAGCATTTAATGAAAACTCAGCTTAAAAAGGTGAAACAATGCCAAGTAATGGTTCTTCTTAGAGTCTTTTCCTATGAGTACCACCACATTCTTCGATTTTCTGCTAAATTCTTCAATACTTTTGTTACTGAACCTTGTTAAGATTTTGGCCAAAGGGGTCAATGACCAGGATGAATAATCAGCATAGTGGTAAATGACAAACCTATTGGGGATGGTTTCCTGGGCACTGCTGCTCTCTCACCCAGACCAGAGCCTCACTAGACAGGACTACAGTAGCCCAAAATGAGGTTCAACCTGCGAGACATTTGATGCTTTAAGAGTATGCCTGTGTGTGTCTATGTACAGTAAACATATGTACATATAAATGGCAACTGTGATCATCTCACTAGTGTGCTGCATTCTGCCAATGGCAAGCAGAACAGAAAGGCTCTGATTTCCCAAAGTAACAAGTGTCTGGATATTGATATAAATATTAGCATCTCATTGTTGAAAAAGGTATCATAAAATCCAAATCTTTTCTGTTGCTACAGTTTGCAAGCCATCATAATATTAACTCCAGTTTAACACTTCCTTCTTGCATTTGTGTGCTAAGCAATTTGACATCTTTTGCAAATAAACCACATCAATCAGCTAGCCAGTTCTAGCTTGTGACCAACACAGCACAGATTTTGGGCTCATTATACAGTTTTAGTACAGACCGTGAAAAGAAACAGTATTTTTAGTATTAAATTCAAACATATATGCACATATTTTCCTTTATACTGTACTTAGTAAGTGCAAAGCATCTTTACCTGACAGAGCATCTTGTGCTTCAAAAAATGTGCTGAGACCTCCTTTGACATAAGCTAGACTCCCTTCGTTTTTCTTATTGGCTTGTTTCTTCAAATTCACAACAGCTGTTTTGAGCTGATCAAAACTGAAAACAAACAAGAAAACCTCAGAGATATTTAAACAATAAGGTCAGCTAATAAATAAACAGAACAAACTACTCAGAAAATAAAGCCACTTACTTTCAGAACAACTAGTAGGGGCAAAATAATTGCTAATGAGTGTGCATTTCAATAATGAGAGTTGATTCTTAGTCTAAAGATCTCGGTATTTTGGTTTCAACCCTAAACAGGAGGGCTCCTATCACTTGTGATGGAAGAGATTTCTTCATAATAACAACCTGGTCAAGATGTTTCTTCTAAACATGCAACATTGCTCTTACTTAACAGTACTATATTAAATAGGTGACAGTAGAATTCACTACACATAGTACACAGTAGATTAACAACAGATGTTACAAGTCTCTTTAATAATGGCATTTGTTTAATTCTGCAGCTTTACTCACAATCCTTTCTCACTTTTGTTTCTGAATTCATTCAATATTTTTATGTTGGTTTAGACATACAATTCAGAACTGAATACAATATTAGTTCAAAAAAAAAAAAGAAAAGCTAAAAAGATTCCTGCTTTATGAAGGTATGGTTTTGATATGCATTCTGCTGAAATATTTCTGAAAGACATTTCATAGGGCAATATTAATTGCCAACTCATCATTGTTGTTGTGTGGTAGCTTTCTTTTTTATTTGATTTTCCTAATATTTCTTCATTTTTGCCTGTTTACATTTGATTTCACATCTTTACTTTTTGCAAGCACCTGCAATTAATTGAGAAGTCTTATCTTGTGAATAAGTCTTTATTAAAAAATTGTATATAATTTTTTTGGGTTGATAATGATTAATATGACCTCAGTAGTTATATTACTTCATTAACTATAAAAACACCACAATGAACAAGCTCAGAAATTCAAATATAGCACATGATTTTCATACTTAAAGTCTTTCTTCCTAGCTGCCAGCCAAAGCTATCTCACTAATACAAAAAAAAAAGGGAACAAAAAACTGCACTACACTTCTGTGAGGAGAGGGATCAAGGAAGTAGAAAACTAAGACATAAGACAATTCCATCAATATTCTGCCCATTTTAAAATGAGCTGGTATACAAAAACACACATTAAGGGAACAAACCAAATTTTAGCCCAGGCAATGAGAAGGCTATCACCACCTGCTGGGAGACAAAGCACACTGGTGCATTTAAAAGTGCTTTTCTTTTTATACTGATGATGTCACAAAATTTTGCCTAATTTTCTGTTTCCATCTGCTGGACAGAAATAACATTACTCATTACCTGGATTGGTCCACTTGGGCATATGTGAAGAACTTACCAGAAGCATTTTCAAAATAATGAAAATCTGTACAGTTCTCCTTTTAAGCACTGTTTCATGTTACCTGATGATCTCACAGCATGTCAAAATAGTTTATTTTTATTTAACAGGATATTGCCAGGATTAAAAGAATTAGTAAAAAGGATGTTATACTGATTTCTTAAAAAGAATATCCTTCAATGAAAAAACAGATGTAAGCTAACCAAAATGTCAGTGCACCACACATTTACCATTTCCAATAGCTAAGGTTATGTAGAGGACAAGAACTAAACCCCTGCTGTGTTTCCAGAAAAACAGCACAAATTATATGGGATGATACTTATACAATTCCAGAATATTTTTAAGACTACACATGTTGAATTGGGAAAAAAAGAAAAGTAACCAAAACAGTTTTGCTGCTTTTTTATTTAAAGAGATACTTATAGTTAGATTCAAAACATAACTGGATTCACCCTACCCTTTGAGCCTGTTGATCCCTGCTGAGTTTTACACTGCTCTTGGACCCTCAACACTAAGATGTGGATTTTATAAACCAATATAAATGGAGTTAATATGCAAAAAACTCCAGCTTTCATTTAAAAGTACAAGTTAACACTTTTTGTGCCATTGGATGGAGGAGATCATTACTTGAAACTGTTGACATGCAAAGACACAAATTGATGGGATTTTTTCAGCAGAAGAATGAAATACTTAAGCTGATACTAGACAAAGTGTTAAAAATGGTTTTTCTTTTCTAAAAGCACCTAACTCATTCAAGCTGTATGGCCACCAATATTTATCCTCTTCTGAGCTTGTGGCTCAGCTCTCACATCTTTCTTACAGCAGCGGTCATAGGTGGGCAGAGCACTTCAACTGCAGCTTCAACAATGCCAAGCAGAAATAATCTCATATCTTACCTAACACATTGCTGGTGATACACCCCAGAAGGTGATTTGCACTAGACAGTCAACTTTTACAAACACTGGATTGTCTTCTGTATGACTGCTTTCCAATCCCAGGTGTGTACTCTCCTGTCTGCCTTCCCCACACCCCTTTGAGTCTTGAATTCAACTATTTCACAATTGCTACAGCCACGGCTGCCACTGGTTATCACATCCCCTGCCTTGTCTGCAGGATCCTACTCAGAAGAGTAGCACCCCTGAAGGCCCACACTGCAGCTATGTTAGAAATCATTCCCAGAGCTGCTCACAAGCCTCCTAGGATTGCTGCCCCTCCTGTAAATATGAAGGGTATTAAAATCTTGTACAAAAATCAGGGTCTGCTCTCTGGAAACTTCCCCAAGCTGCTTAAGGAAGATTTTGTTCACTTCCTCATGCCACTGCAATGTCACCCATTCCAGACTGCTGAACAAGATCTCAACCATCCTGCTCCATAACAGGGCCCATATATTTATTCCAGCTGTTCTTCACATGAAGGTCAAGTCCCTCTCTTTTTTCCTGGGTATCTTCTTCAGGTATCCTCTTGCTATCCATCCCAAAATACTAGGTACATCAGCTATTCCACTTTATTCCAGTAGTATGTTTGTCTAATTCCACATGTCTCTTGCTTCTCAGGGAGCACATAAGTGTGTAAAGGCACTTAAGACGCTCCCATTCTCCCACCCCACTTTTTCAAATTAATTTCATTTCTCACTAGCAGTCTTTTTTCTTTAGTCATGGACCCAGCTACAGAAGAAAAAAGTGCTGCTTTTGAAATGAGGGGTATAGCCATCTGCGAATCTACAGGATGCATCCCTATTACCTGAAGCTTTCCTCTTCACACATAAATCAAAGGGAATACCTAGGCTCCAACATTTTTCACTGTTGTCCCCAGTCTGCAATCACTTGTGATCTGTTCTGTATCTCTCTGGGCAGTGTCACTGGTGCCCACATGGATGAGCAACAAAGTGGAAACAGTCTAAGGGCCAAACATGAAGAAATTTTTTTACAAAGACCTACATCAAAAATTGTTTACTCTTTATCACTTTATCTCCTAATTTTTTTAAAAACTTGATGATCCCCAAAGTTATCAGATTCTGACAGACATAATTAATTTGGAATGACTCCTCTTAGTTACTTGATTTCAAAAGATCCTGTCACTATACGTGTATTAGGCAATCATGTTCTCTTGCTGTTCTGGCCCTTTAAAGTACCACCATTTTGAGAGGAAATTCAAGTATTTCCCAAGCAGAGTAATGGTTGTTTCTGGAGCTTTAAAAACCAAGTATCCTCCCACCCCCAAAACCAATACCTACCTTACTAGTAGGAAACAAAACTAAAACAATTTGTAAAGTCATATTTCCCTTTAAAATACCAATTGGAGCATCTAGCTGAAAACAAGAAAAGAAGCTCATTTTCTCTATTAAAAATGGCTTCCAGTATTATGTCAATACATAGCAGATAAAAGTTTTGGAATTCAGTGGTACATGAAAAAACATATTTATATAACACATTAATGTAAGTACATACTGTGAACTGTATTTCTAAATTAAGATCTTAATTGCCAAGATTTTAAGGGATTTACCTCAAAGATCCTACTGTAACATTTTCCAGAAGTGTTAACTACAACTTAATTGATACAAACAATTTTAGTAATCTGTTCAGTGCCCATAACCTGTGTCTCTGTTCATGACTTAACACCTGGAGCTTCCACTCAAGACCATGCTAACTTCTTGATTTCTAAAGTTTGAAGAAAGACAGCTTCCATCTGATATTGGAGGTTGGGGATAAAAAAAAACCACCCCATCATAAATTAGGTCTGGTTAAAAACAAGGTCTTAGAAGCAGATTAAGCAAATTGGTTGATTCAAGTTTCAGGCCAAGCAGACACCCCAGAAACAACTGTGACTATGTGATGTAAATGCAAACCACCACTGACACATCTACTGCATAATGAAATACCATCAGTGACTTGCATTTAAAGCAATTACTTATATGACAGCAACAAACCTTGTTGTTGAATGATTCTCTATCAGGTACCAGGCAGCAGAAAAGTTTTCACTTGTGAAATCAGCGCTCATCCCAGGAAACAGCAACTCTAAATCTTTTTGAGGAAATCTGCCCCTGAAAAATGAATATTCATTTCTTCAGTGAAACATAGCCTTGTAAACAGTTTACAATTAAAACATTCACAAAAAACCCCAAACTAACAACAAATACCAAATCACTTCCCTATAAGATGGGAACATTAACTTGTAACTCACCTTGAAATTAAACCCGCTATTACTGACACACGTAACGTGACTGGGAGAGACTGAAATCTATTCTAATTAAAACTAATTTCACAATTTTGATTTCACTATTACACATAAGACAGAAATGTTGTCTGTACAAAATGCTTCTATTTAACTTTAAAATGGCAGGGCATGAGAAGTTTGGCAGCTTGTAAATTATCTCACACAATTATTGTCTATTGATTCCTGAGCAGTAGAAGTCAGAGAAACATGAAAGGGAGATACACAGAATATACTTCCATTATATACAAATACTGGAAAAAGTATAATAATTCTCTTGCAAAACAGAACGCACTGATCTGTTTGTGTGTGGTGACACTGATCTGTCACCATACACAAAACAAAGGAAAAACAGACTTATCTGAAGAGGCAGTCAGCAGGTTCTCTAAGTTTTTACTCAGTCTTACTTTCTACAAATGAAGAAACCATGTGAGCCAATTCCTTGTGAAAACAGATTCTCTACAACAGCATTTTTAAAACTATAAGTAATTTCTAAGATACTCATCCAGAAGATTTATTCAATTTACTTTAAGTCTGCGTAACAAAAATATTTAAAGCACTTTTTGATGAAAACACGACAACCTTTATCCCTCGGTCTGGACACACACTCAACACTTGGCCATGTTCATTCCACCATGCACTCAATACATCACCAGGTGCACTCCCTCGTCTCATCTTCACCACCAGCTGTATCCCGTCTTCCGAGACTAATTGTAGCAAACAAATTCACTTGTGGTCAGCCCTAAATGGGTCAGTCAGTTGGACTAGATGGACTTATGTCCCTTTCAAGTGAAATATTCTCATCTATTCCAAAAATGTACTGTTTTCCAGTAAAATTTTTCATTTTTGGATCACAACATCCAGCTCAAAAGACAATGAAGTCCCTCTCTGATGCTCACAAGTTAGGTGAGCTTTGCTATACAAAGTATACTGTAAGCAAATGAAAATCTGCCATTCTTTGCATTTGAGAGCAAACTTGAGTGGGAGTAGCAATCCAGAGTCAGTTATAAAAATTACATTTAACACACAGGAAAAGCCATTTAAATGGACACAAAAGCAGTGATTTGTTAGTTTTAGGTTTTTTTTGTAATCTAAACATGTTTCAAGATAGTTAAAGCTGTTTTTATTACAAAAAGCAAACAGCAGATTAAGTGAAACAAATCTAAAGGCGGGCACATTAAAAAGTACAATTATATAGAGAGGAGTTGTTTCCTGGAAGTTTCTTTTCATATCCAAATGGCCATTAGCACAAGCAGGTACAAAGGACCTACGTACATAATGACATGGTACAGAAGTCTTTCATCAGTAGCACCTGATTACAGCAGAGGCATTGAACAATACTTTTTAAAAACCAGAAAAAAAATCAAATGAGATTCAAGGAAAAGTGATGACAGATATGAAAAGTAGAGATACAGGGAAAATAGTGTGAGAAACAACTGCAGCA
The DNA here is from genome assembly GCF_037042795.1 of Molothrus aeneus. NCBI lineage: Eukaryota > Metazoa > Chordata > Aves > Passeriformes > Icteridae > Molothrus > Molothrus aeneus. The sequence goes on from NC_089646.1 coordinate 69,357,319, forward strand.
AGAAAATGAGGGTCCCAACATTTGCCTGTGTTCAATGAAAAAGTGATGATGTTGCAATAAAACTTTAGGACATAAGTAGTAAGATTCAGGATTTTCAATGACCTTAAATTTCATGAATGACAGTAAACAGAAAATGCTGATGGGTGTAAGAAGAAAGTTTCAATTTATTCTTCATTTAAAGACAATTTAAGATACTTTATTTTGCCTTCAAATTAGTCAAGAGTGCCCAGAAGGAACATGAACTTGAAGGATAGTACTTCACATGTGATACACAGTACAACTGTACAAAAAAGCATTTATATTAGATCCACACATGAGGACATCTTTGTGGACAGTTGCATTTTTAATGCTAAAAAACAAAACCATGAAAACAAATTTGAGGTTTCACGAGAGACTTGGACATTCTGTGCAAGCACTATTTAAGTGAATGCAATCAATACAGAGGTGGAATTTCACTCATTTTTTCAGAATTTCCATGTATGTTCTCCAAAACCAAAAGAGACAGATATAACACAAAAAGCACACACACTCAAATATACCAATACCAAGAGAGACTTGTAATGAATTACTGCAAATGAATCTTGTCTACAGACAGAGGGACACAAATAAGGATTTTTTTTCAATTTGATGTTTGGCTGCCTTGAAAAGTTATTAGGAGGGTTTTTTTACAGCAGATGTACTTGTATAAAACCATAAATTAACGATGCTTTTATCTGTGCAGACATATTTTAGTCTGCACAGTCATTATTTATAGTCACAACAGACTAGAAACATGAACGTGAATGTGTGAGGTATGTTAACAATATGTTATACTGTACGGTTTAGTACCCTTATTTTTATCATACATTTTACCAGTAGTTTTCCCACTAGCAGATATGTTACAGCTTGCTACATACAGACTTGCTACAGCTGTCTTCAAAATGAAGTGCATACTAAAATGCTCAAACTGAAAGCAACTATATTTGTAGAATGTCTGGCCAGATGCATCTAAAAAGAGACTGACTCCACGTACACACAAGTTTGTTTCATTTACTTCCATTAGTAAATTAAATAAGTCAGGTTTTGGAAGTTTTTCTCATGAAAACTTGCTTACCATTTACTTATAAACAAGCCCATTTATGACTTGAGAAAGTATTTCTGGTTTATTCTTTTCAACATTACAGGGTGAAGATGAACCAGTAGCAAAAGCTTAGATCATGATGACATGCAATTAAACTGTAAATCATTTCTCTGTTGATTTGCTCATTATCAAGAATCACTTCATGAAGAAGTCATCATTGTAAAAGATACTGGGAACCACAAACTGAATCCAGAAAACTTCAGAAAAGGAAGAGTGAAGCTTACCACCCTTGACAACCGTAAGTATTACAGTACCTTTACTATTTCAGCAAACATACACATACTGGATATGTATACTAGTATTTTCTGCTTGGCACACAATTTACCTAGAATAGAACCAGATCTGATACTAGATCTATAGTTAACATTTTAATATAGTCTTATTAATGCTTCAGCAACAATTTTAAATACAAAAGAATTTGAGATTTCACATAGTGGTTATATTAATGAGAAGTATAATAAAAATACATTTGGTTACAAGCCACGATACACTTTCACTTCCCTCAAACACATGCTGAGTACAGTTAATAGCATCATACAGTGTTAGATGTAGTGGTCCTTGCTTCCATGTAAAGGTCATGCACATTTGTTTTGGATTCAAAACATGTGTTCAATTCACTTGTACCACAAGTGCCTATCAACAGAAGTCCCTCCTTGCACTACTCCAAACTTCAGGTTCTGTATAGACTAATAGCAATAAACCTAATTTAACAGTACAGGATACATGGGCTCTTACAAATCTACAGAACTTGTGTCCATACACAGCATTTACATTCTCCAGAGATTAGCTGGAAATCTCCATGGGTAATCACAGCCTCGAAGCAGTCACAATCAAATAAGAACAACAGGATACAACAGATACTGATTAACAAAGCCTGACAATGAACACAGTTTAGTAAGTAGTAATTTTTCTGTAAAATTTGTTTAGTTCCCAGAACTTCAGAATCTTATAGTCATAATTTCAGCATATATGACCATATTTGCAGATTAAGTGTGCATCCCAAAGCAAGATATAGACACCAAAAGGTAAATTGAAGCTCAGTTCCATAGGAGTTTCTAAAAGGTCAAAAGGAGCAACTTCAGATAAACACAGATTCTGAATAGCAATCAGCATAAACAAGCTCCAGCTAGAGCTGCTGTACACTCCCCCCTCTGTCTGGTACCAGTCAGACTCCTTGAAGCTGGCTTTGTACCAGCTGTACTGTGTTAATAATGCATGCAAAAAGATCAGTGTAAGGGACACTGGTGTAGACTAAACACAACAAATCAGAAGGTGTTAACAAAGGTCTCTCCAATAGCAACAAGGCAAGGGTGTACTCTGGCAATTCCTTCCTAGTAGCATTGGATTCATTAGAAATATGAAAACAAAGTGGCAACTGTATTTTAGAACTGGCAGAATGTGGTAAGAGAAATCTACTAAGAGATTATAGGCTGGGTGCTGCAGCTGATGCATCAATCTAAGAAACAGTAAGTGCTACTTTATTTTTTAATATCATAAAGCTAGGACTATACTGTAACTCTCTTTTGCAGCTTTCAGAATTTTTTTGCATGCATCTCTGTGATCAAGTTTCCACACGCCCATCGCATTCAATGATGAAATTTACTGCATTTCCATACAAGCCATTTGAAAATAAACATCTCAGCCTCCAGAAAGTATTTTCCTATCTCGTGGTAGCAAGCTGGCGTTCACCATTAGGTGGCAGCGCAAGATCATCTGTTTCCTTCTCCCAAATGAACTGTTTTGGAAGCTGGCGTGGGAAGAGGGAAGCATCTGTATTGAGTGGGTGGATACAGAAGTATGTGGAATGTACTTAGCATGTCAGCCTTTGCTTTCATGTACGAGATGGATCCACCAGAGTGACCTCTGCTACATGCAAAACAACAAACACTATTCAAAAATTTTCTAACCACCACTAGGTCTGACTGATGTTACTGTTTTGCAGAGAATTAATTTTCTTAGTCTGACAGAGTAGTTAGAGGAGTCAGGGAACCCTTGGTTAAACAAGGACTTGTCATGCAGGAGGAAGAAGTATGTGGTACATCGGAACAAGCAATTCATTCACAATTATCATGTAGATCTAAATTTTCCATCAACGTATTTTACCGGTGTCTACGAGACATATGGTTCTCTCCCAGAACCATACAGAATTCTGAATCATCTTGTGTTACCAACCTGCTTTTGTAACAGCTCTAAATTGTTAAAACCAATCAAAGTACTGCCACATTGCTGCTAAGGTCAGAATTTTCACACCAAATTCCACATTTCTCATACTGAGACAACTACTCTGCATACTTGTTTTGCTTCCTGCAACCTATCCTGGAAAAGCTGGCAACCTAATGCTTGGACAGGTGTACCCTTTGCTGGATTAAAAACTGGATGGCCATGCCTAGAGAGTGGTGATGAATGGAGATACCTCCAGCTGTTGGATGGTCAGTACTGGGGCCAGTGTGGTTCAGAATCTCTATCAATTATCTGGACAATGGGATTGAGTGTACTCTTAAGTTTGCAGATGACAACAAGTTGGGTAGGGGTATTGATCTGCTGGAGGGTAGGGAGACTCTGCAGAGGGATCTGGACAGGCTGGATTGATGGGCTAAGGCCAGCTGCATAAGGTTCAACAAGGCTTAATCTTGCTTGTGCCACAACAACCCCAGGCAGCTACAGGCTGGGGGCAGAGTGGCTGTGCAGCAGCCTGGCAGAAAAGAACCTGAGGGTGCTGGCTGACAGCAGCTGAACATGAGCCAGCGTGTGCCCATATGGGCAAGAAGGCCAACGGCATCTTGACCTGTGTCAGCACTTGTGTGGCCAGCAGGACCAGGGGAGTGACTGTCCCCCTCTAACTCGGCACTGGTGAGACCACATCCTTGAGTGCTGTGTCCAGTTCTGGGCTCCTTGACTCAAGAAGATTTGAGATGCTGGAGCACATACAAAGAAGGGCAACTGAGCTGGTGAAGGGTCTAGAGAGCAACTTTTGTGAGACACAGCTGAGGGAGCTGGGGGTGTTTAGTCTGGAGAAAAGGAGGCTCAGGGGTGACCTTATGACTCTCTACAGCTGTCTGGAAGGAGGGTGTGTAGCCAGATGGGAGATGGCCTTTTCACCCAAGCAATCAGCGACAGGACAAAAGGATACAGCCAGATGAGGTTCAGGTTGGACATCAGGAAGAATTTATTCCTGAAAGGATCATAAGGCATTGGGATGGGCTGCCCAGGGGAGGTGGTAGAGTCACTGCCCCTGGCGGTGTTCAAGAAATGGCTGCATGTGGCACTTGGGGATATAGTTCAGTTGACAAGATGGGGACTGGTCAAAAGTTAGACTCAATGACTTTGAGAATTTTCTTCAACAGTAACAATTCTGTGATTCTATTCTATGATTCAATGTTTCTGTAAGGATTCCTGGCTATATCTGCATAACATCATAGCCAGGAATACTCCCTGGGGAGGAAGGTGGCACAGACCTGCTCCGAACTGAAAGTATGCGTAAAGGTAGTGATAGGACACTAAATCCTATACTAAATATTAAAAACCAGAATTCAAAGATTAAGTATTTTAAATACCTATTTTCTGGTGGGAATTGACTATCTCACAGCATACACACAATAGGCACTAAGTTACATCAATGCCAAAAACCCCTTACCTGACTGGATCAGCTCTGTGTTTTAGAAGATGAATGAACAACTTTTAGGAAGGGAGGAGAACAAAAGTGTGTAAACACTCTTCTGCAAATACATTTGTGACTTCAAAGATCACCACCACCAAAACACATGGACCAGCAAGTTCAAGTTTCATTACAATATACTTGATTTTGTTTATTAGCAAGTGAGATTCTTAGTTACACGACACAGGAACTTCAATTAATACTTGGAAAATGTGAAGAACTTATCAGGCAGCAATTACGTATATTTACTACTTCCTAAACCTGCAAGCTGAAAGATGATAGCCTGAACATTATGTATACACATGAAGTTAAAATATCTTGACTACACATATAACATTTAAAATATCTTGATCATGGAAAAGAACAGCCAGGAGGATGACTGTATATACATCATTGTCTTTTTTGCATCCTTGCAACATTTGAATTTGAATATGAAAGGGCAATTCCAGTGCATATTCTGAGTATATATCTATGTTATTCCTACAATACATCTATAGGCAGTATTCTAATTATTAAGAGAAAGACTCACTATTACATGTTTCCCTTAATTCATAGTTCAAACCTTTTGTTCACCTAAATCTCCGTCACTCCCAATTAAACTCCAATTTTCTATCTGCTGAGTCTGAATAATTTTTTGTCCCTGTCCATGCCTAATAATTTAGCAAACTGCTGTAGTGAATCTCTTCTTTTCATTACGTACAAGGTCTTTTTTTCTCTTATTTCAAGGTCTCATTTGCAGCACCTTGAAAGTATCCACCTGAATGGTTCAAAAATGGTTCAAAATGGTTAACCAAAATGGGTAAAATTTTTGAATTTTAAAACAGATTTTAATTGGACAAAGTGCTATAAAAAAGTACAGATTTTAATTGGAAAAAGTACTATAAAAATGTTTTAAAAAGCCACAAAAGGAACTTTTAAAGCCAAGCATAACCCATATAAAAAACCAAAACAAAACAACAAAATCACTCCAAAAAACCCCTAAATCATTCCCACGCTGCAGCTTGTCTTTTCTGTATCATTTGCTAATGCCTGATAATCACTTTCTACAGGGAGGGCCTTTTTCTCTTGCAGTTTGTAGTCTAATCACCTTCCTCTGCCTTCTCTTTAGTGTACTCCTATATACTTCACATTCCTATTCCATTTTATCACATCTGTTTTTCACTGCTTTTCTCCCTGAGCTTCTCAATTTTTTTCTCAATTCTTTTGTTTACCACTATTTGCATAATCAACACAAGGCACTCCTTTCCCTTCCTTCTCAGCCATCAGGCTGCAAGGGTTGTAAATCCCAACAAGTCAGACCAATGTCAAATGCTTCAGCTTCAAAATTAGAACACTTATCAATTTGCACATGTTTAAAGAAAACATTTAAAAAAACCAAAGGTTTGAATAAAATCTCTCTTGAATAAAAGAGAGATCCATAATGTTGCAGAGCCTTTCTGTATACACAACAGTATTATTAGGATCATATCAGGACATCTTTTATTTTAGAGCATCCTAACAGCTTTTATCACTTCTAGTGACAAATATTCCTGTATCTAGTAATGGCTATTGCTAATTTTTTGCTTATTCACTCTCTTTCTTAGTTTACAATTGCCTTTTTTCACTACCTTGTACAACTTCTCAATACTTATCTATTTCATTTGCAAATGTGAGTTTAGCTAAACTATATGGTATTAAAGTTTATTTTATAGAAATAAACCTCACATTGCTCCAATTTATCAAGAAAATTATGGAAGATTTTCCATTGAGAAGGCATTCTTTAATTAAACCCAGAATGTTCATCTATAGTCAGAACTGTGCTGTCAACCATAGCAGGAGGGCAGACCAGGTTTTTCCTCTCTTTCCCCTCTGCATAATGTAACCCCTCAATTGCTCCACACAACTACTTGTTTAACTGCTCAGTGATACATCTCTCAAACTGGTGCTTGCCATAATCTTCCTGCTTCTCCTGCAATGAACCTGGGAGATCAAGAACAATGAATGAGGCTCGATATGCTTGCCCAAAGATTTCCTAAGTCCCTCCCTCTATGAAAGATTATTTCCTAGCTGTATCTATATGTTTCTGATTTATTTCTTTTCAAATGAAACTTGAAAAGTTTAGGTTTCAGTAATACATTTTCTAATGTTTTCAGGAAAAAACATTTAAAATATAACATGATTGGTTTTCTATTGAACAAACATCCAAACAGACAACTCTAAATTTAGCAAATCCTAAACTGATGCAGTTTAAGTTTCTCTATGATAATTCTTAATCTATCATATGGACAATGTCTTAACTGTAAGAAGCGACTCAAGAGAATCAGCTAACAAAGCACTCACTGCTAGCTGCTGTGTAGCACAGTGGTAAAAAGGATTGTTATGGGGTTTTTAATTTACAATAAGGTGAGGGAGAGTGAAAGAGTGACAGAAAATCTCCTAGTAACACATTGGAATACTGTCCATAGTATGAAGGTCCACATTTTGCAAGGGTTTGGAAAACTGAGGAACATGAAAGAATTACCTGTCAGAAGTTACACCAAAGGCTAAAGAAAAATACTTTAAGAGACAAAATCTCCAGCTTATTAAAAAAATTGGGTTAGGACTTTGAAAAGAAAGAAAAATATATATTCAAACTAGGAAAGAAATGCACAGCCAGAGGCTGGAAGGTGGTGTGGATCTGCTAGAAATCCCATATGGATTTTGGGAAAGTGCAGCTTTGTCATCAGAACAAGGTAACAATGGACACTGCAGATTTTTTCCAACGCACTCTCCCTCACAAACAAGAGTATTCAGCAGATGAGACCTTAGTAATAGTTTAATTTTAAATAGCCTTATGTTTGGTAGAGCTGGCATCTTGATTGAGAAAAGTATTCCTGATGCTATTTCTAAGAGTTGGGCAGGTTTGAAGAGTGTCCCATTTAAAGACCCCTAATTCCCTTTATCATTCACTATAAAGTTACTATTTCAGACAAAAATGTCATAAATTACACCGTACTTAAGAACTAAAGTAAAGAAGACTGTGTGCTGGAAAACAGTATTAGTATTTCAATAAAATAAACTAGCTGATGTGGTATAATAAATCACATTTTACAGTGCAATTTTAGCAACAGATAGCAATCTAATATCCTTAAAAGCCCCGTGAAACTCAAATGCAACAGTAGGTATTCTGTAACTACAATGAATAAATCTGAAGCCTTAGGTTATTTACCAATCCTGAAAATCTAAACATCACTGGGGTTCTATATCAGGCTTTTAGATTATCTACAGTTCTAATTGATGATCCAAAATAGAGGATTATCAAGAAGGATACAACTCCCACTAACAACTCAGAGTACCAACTCGAATACTAGCAGCTAATAGATATATGTGTTTTTAAATCTTTCCCTGCCCTGCAAACCATTAAACTTCCCTGGAATTCACAAAGACACATATCGAGAAAAGCACTAAAGAAGTGGATTAAAGGCATTTGGTACTCACTTGTCTATCTCAATACCGAGCGGATTAGCTGGACGTAAGGACAAAGGGGGAATCCCTTTGTTCCTGTCAGTGCGCATGTCATAATAGTTCATTTCATCCACCCAGACAGCAGACTGATCCAAGATACCTAGAGAAAACAAAGCACAGATCCTTAAAACAACAAGGGCAGTCCAGCACCATCAACTTCTAACATACTGAATTAATTTGAAAAATCCTGATAAATATAAAATGCATGCCTAGGTAATATATTGAAAGATACATGGCAAAACAACCTGGATGCAATTATGCTAAATTATTTTATTATAGCTGCTGAAAAGGTATTCATGGCTGGGCATCAAACATTATGCCTTTGCAGAGTGCACTGCTTCACGTACATTAGAAGCTTTTTCCTGACCACAAAGTATTAGTATTTTCATTCCTGCAAGTATTTTGGTTTCTGTCCAAACCTTGTTATCTGCTACTTTCAAAAGAGCAATTACTGAAAGTCTTCTCATTTGCATATTTTAGGGAAGATTCCTTTTCTGTCCCATTTCCTGTCCAAAAGGTAACTGAACTTTGGCCACATGCCAAGATAAATGACTTCAAGGACACAGAACTGACTTTGCTTCAAGTGCCTTAGCACAGACAATGCATAAAGGTGAGGCACAATATGTCCTGGAATCTCAGCTGAAAATGGAGCCAGCCATACCCTTGGCCTTGCCCTCCTTTAACATACCCATCAGATGCAACACCAGAAATTACTCCATCCCCACATTTTCCCATATTTTCAAATATGAATTCTTCTCTTACATCAGCAAAAGCTCCAATTTGTAACATTTGCACTTACACATTTCACCTTTCTATTATTAAGATATTGGTGCAGCTTGGGAGAAATCACACGTTATTTAACAGTCACTGAAGGGCTGAGAATAAGAACCTTAAACAGCTCTTGTGGGAACTTTTATCTTTCCTATCTTGTTAGGAAAGATAACTATCCAGCTCATCAATGAGGGGTTCTGAGAGAAACATTTTCAATCCACAGGGTATTTAGACTGGTTTCTAGGTTAAGCAAAGGTCCTAGACTGCTTGGCAAAATAATTTCAATGGTTAAGCATCTCATGAGAAATACTTAAGACTTTGTCTTGCAGGATGGTTTGAATTACAAATAAGAAATGTCACTGAGGACTCAACTTCCTTTAAAGGATTAATTGTCAGCTCAGGATTTAGGTGTAAAGCTCATGAGCTGGTCCAGACTTTGTATTTATTTACTACACTTAGGAGTAATTACTAGATCTGTTATTAAGTTTTCTAAAATTTCAGAAGTTTAGAGCTATTCCATAAAGAAAAGGATAAAGATCCTTCATCGCTAAGGATTTTATCAAGATATTGAGAAAGGAATAATTTTACCTATACTCTGAGTTTCTATCTCTCTCTCTATATATATATGGATATTTCATTTATGTACTCTGCATTTTCTAAACAACTGAAAATTGTCCTGAGGTGGATCCATTTCAAACATACATTTTATACAAAGAGGCATTCAGTAATATATTTTTTTAGCAAAGAAAATAGATATGGATTTGAACAAGAAATATACCTATTTTTTCAGGTTTAAGTAGTTTGAAGGAAACAGTTGAAGTTCCTTTGCCACCAGACTTTGTAGTAACAATAATGTCTCCCTTGTCATTTTTAGCTTGTCCAACTCGACACACGATTTTACTGGCAGACATCCATTCTGCAGTGAGGAGACAGTTGTGCCCACAGATTGTTAAACCTGGGAAGAAGAAAAAAAAAGAAATATAATTCTGTTAATAGAAGTATCTTTTGAAATTCTGCAATGCAAATTCATTTATGATGCTATATATGTTTTACATAAATATATAATCCTTCACCAGTCCCCTACAGTCAATTACAGTCAAGGAAACACAAATACATTTTTCAGATGTTTCCTAGGTGACTTCAGGTCTTTTGTCCCAGTGACAATTCATGAGATACAAGCAGTGCAGTTTGAAACTTATTTAATCTCTTCCACCACTTTTGGCCTACTGCAACTTTTATTTCACATAGAACAATAGATTTTCAGTCTGCAAGACACTAGAGAACTGCTGTTCAGTATTGCATTTCTGTGAAACCTCCCTTAAAAGCTGCACACAGCAAACTTTTCACAAGTTCAGTCTATATGACTTTGCACAGAAAAAAAAAAGACTACTCTCTGTAAAATATTTACAATGAACAATGTTTCTTCAACCTTATTTGTTTAGCAGTACTTCAGTGGACACAGAAGGCTGTTTTGGCTGAAGTAGTATTAATTGACAAATATTCCATCCCAACATCTTCTATAAAAAATCCACAATGCAAGACTGATTCTGATTAATAAACTGCCCTGTTATATAAAAGAATAATCATGTAATGCTCATCTATCCCCTATTCTACACTTTCTCACAAGAAGGATGACAAACTATGAAATACAAGGAAGTCTTTTCTCATAGGAAAAGACTTACAAGCTTCAGTGCTCAAGAACACCTCTCATGACTTAAGAGCCAAGGTGCACCTTAATGTAAGGTCCAAGGCTTCCTGAGATTTCACATCAAATTGGTCTGATCAATCAAATCAATCATCAACTGATCACAATCAACTGATTGGTTCTAGTCAGATCAGGACTCTGGATGCTGGAATAGATGGATTATTTTTTCAGATCTAGAAGAACTATGTCCATATTCGTGGCTGGAGTTCTGCTGTCCTGGAAAACTGGCAAGATCCTAACTGCTCTAGTATCAATTTGGTAAACAACTTCATTAGGTTCTTCTTCAATAACACCCTTAGCCAGAAACATTTTACCTTATGTCCAAAAGAACAAGGCTGTACTAGTGTGTTGGCTGTACTGGAGTATAAATTAGTCAGGCAGAGCAGTTCCTCCCCTGCTGGCTTGACTTTTGTTTTTAGTTTCTAGAAAGCTCTGACCAATTTAGAAAATACTTAGAGACAGAAAAGGGTCAGCACATGTGGCTTACTACCAAAGCTTCACACTTATTTTCTCTCACAATTTAAGTCTCTGACATGACACAGCAGAGAAATTTGGCAGTTTTCATGGCTGTCAGACATAAAAATGCATTACTCCCTGCCAAAAACTATTTTGAAAATGAAATCCAAAAATGAAAAAAATGGAAAATGGAAAGGCACTGAATCTTATTACAACTGAAATTAATTTTACTTGAGAGAGAATATTTAGGAAGCAAATCTACTGTCCTTTCTGAATAAAAGGGGGGGAGTGGGATGAAATAGTATATACAAACAGAAAGACTTAAAAAAATATTTTGCTTATTTACTCATAAAATTTAAATCAGGTCAAGTTTTAGTTTCATGGGGAAAGAAAATCCCCATATATTAGGATGCATATTACATACAGGCAATAATATAACCTTATGTTATATTGTTATATTATTACATCTCTTACAGCTTTATGCTTGCATCTTCTCTAAAAGAAAAAAGATTGTGATAGGAACTAAGACTAACTGAAATACTTTGCCCAAACAATTTATAAAGATGTTTTCACCCCGTATTTTCTGAATTTATGGTTCAATTGAGCAATACTTTGAAATCCAGAAATAAGCTATAGTAACTGTTTGAAGATCCTTGTATAAATTATTGACTACTCATCAGAGGTTCCAAAAGCTCTCAAGACATCAAGATACAAGGTCCAATACTTTTGAAATGGTAGGAAATGTCCTTTGCCTGTATCTTAAAAATGCAAAAGGAACTTAAGTCTCTATGAAGATTTTATATACCACATGAAACAGTAATGGCACAACACAATTTCTAAAACAAATAAAGGCATGTTGGGGGAGGAGTTTTGATAGCACAGTTACCACATTTCTTTCTCCAGAAATAGGAAACTTCCCTTTAAGTAAAACTTAATTTGAATCCATTGCATGGTATAAAGATCTCTGAGAACATCATTCTCAGCTTCCAGTTTTTATGTGCCTTTCTATAAATAGGTATAAGTAATACCCTTGTGGAGACTTTCTGATTTTGGTTAAGCTCATATACGGACAATTTTACAATGTCTAAAAAATACAGCTACAAATGTCTTAAAAGACAAGCTAAACCATGAAAACACATATGTTACAGGTACCTCCTGGATCTGGCATTTTTTACCATGAGCTATAGAGTTACAAATAAAAAGTTCATTTGCTTTCAAAGATACAAAGAGATTACTAGAAGGCTCTCTCTTAAATGAAACCAAAAGAACGTTCTTCTACTATGTGATACTGTGTTTATATACAGAAAAAAAAATTCTTGCTTTTCATTTTACACTAATGCAGCTCAAACTTTTTAAACTTTATAAAGACCTCACTCAAACTTGCTTAACTCTCATGCCTACAAAGCCTCACTTTTCCAAGTACTTCCATTCAAGTAACAGGGAGTATTTACGTGACTAATTTAAACATTAAAAGAAATCTTTACCTATCTGGAGCCTTAGTCACTTACTGGAGAAAGCTGATAACTGAACTAAGGAGAAAATAAGGCAATGCATTATTTATTTTTACCTCAAAGCATAAAATTATTAGCAGCTGTGTGTTACAAATATTACTCTGAAAGAAATATAAGAAGAAATATCAGCAGCTGGTCAGCTGTAATACCGAGTACAGCTCAGGACATGTCTTCCTTCCAAAAACTTACACTGATCATTTCTAAGAGGATCATACCAATGAGATAATGAGGCTATTGAAGTACATCAGCCACACAAATACACAGAAATATACTCACCCCTAACATCATCAGTTATTTGAGGATTTCTCAATATGAATTCTATAGTGTACTGCAACCTCACCTAGCAGCTCAGGAAAATACTATTTCTCCTTTTGAGAGACAGCAAACTGAAGTGGAGTGGAAAATGTAGTAGCTTATGCTTGGCCATAAAGCTCATTGTGGTGGCCATGAATGGAATTTGTGAACTTTGGTTTATAGCCATGAAGTGAAATATTTTTTCTAGCAAAGACAAACAAAATTCCAATGGCCTTCAGAGGAGTCGTGATTCCACAACAAATTAGACAAATTGCCTCTAACATGCCTACTGAAGTACACATATGCATGACTTACAAAAAAAATAAGGGAAATTCCAGTAGTTACAGTTAACTTGGATTTCCAGGAGCCTTTACTGAGTCTTTCTTGAAAGGCTTAAGAAACTGATGCAGCTATAGGATACGAACTGCTAATGGATAAATAGCTCAGTGACATAGAAACAGGGTTACAGTATTTGATGTGTTTTGACTGAGGAAAGTTTCCACACGGTATATGCCAAGATCACTTGTGTTCAGTGCACTTATACATGACAAGATAAAATTTGCTGATGATATTCATTTATTCAGAATGTGAAGACCATTAACCTCAGAAAAATGCAAGCCAGAACTTATTAGACTGAGCGATGCACTATAATGTAGATATTATAACACAGTGGCTGAAATTCACTGAACAAAGACAAGATGCACGCAGGCAAAACCTTAAATTCATAGATAGCAGGCTCAAACTGACTACTAATCCTCATGCATTTAATAATGGAACTATAGTAGGCAGAACAACAAAAACATTAGTTTGATTCTCAGTAGGAGTTACACAGAAAACTGAACTCTACGGCCCAAACACAAAACAAAAGTGAAAGTACAGTGTTATGCCACAGAACATTCACATCCTGAACAGTGCACACAACCAAGATGTGACACCCATGACTGGTAGTGAAAGTAAAAGAGATTCACTGAAGAGCAAGAAGAAAGGCCAAGGATACATGCAGAAATATTAAATAAGCTAAGACATTTCAGCCTGAAAAGGAGCAAGAGAGCAATAATGAACAAGGTCTGTGACCAGGACAATCAGTGAAAAGATCTTGTCCCCTCCTCCAGCACAGAAGCTACAACGATTCTAATGAAATTACCATGTTAAAAATCAAAACAGTAATGAAAAGGGTTCTTCACATATTGTATAGCTAAATCACTGAACCTGCTTTATCATAACTGCTGCAGATACACAAACTGACTTTAACTCAAGGCATAGCAACGTCTTGGCTTAGGGCAAACATGGGAGAAAATCCCCAGTGACTTTCTGAATACACTGAAAACACTTCTGACATGAACATTTCAAAGAGGAAATTCTCAGTTCCTGAGAAAGTAACAAAAGAGCATGTCATTACATCTACCCTCTTCTAGTATACTGCAAAAAGCATTTCATGTTCAGCACAGGATGCTGACTCAGATTAAGGGTTCATCTAAAAAGGTAGAGTCAGTCTGGTTGGTTACACATTGAGTAGTATCTCTGAATTTATGGATTCAAGTGCATATTAGTGTAAAGGGCATTCCTCATTACATTCAACACAGATTCTATCATGCAAAAAATTAATCTCTAATAATATCCAAAATGTTACCTTCTGCCATACCAAAAGGGTGATTTTTCAACTTACCTAGGAGGTCTGTAGGTCCAGTACCCAAATTTTCTCCTCTAATTGTCACTTTTGTCCATGCGATACCTTCGTTGGGAGAGATACCAGTTACAAGTGGGGGCTGCCGTGCTCGAGACATGATGAATTTTCAGTTACTGCAACCTGCGCTGCTTTTATCTGTTTATCAAGAAATAATAAATTAAAACTCCATTAATTATATAAAAATTATTAAAATAATTTCAACCTGTTCTTCTAAAATTGTAGGGAAATACAAATGTAAATACAGAACACCACTCAAAGTCTTTTTTGACACAATCATAAAACAATAAAGAAAAATTATACCTTCTTTGCACTTTTTAAAAAGTTAAATATAGGTTTCTGAAAGAAAAAGTATATTCAGAGAAATATTAAACTTTCTGAATGCTTAACGAAGATGTAGACACAGACTTCAAATTACTTATGTAATAGACTCATTTGAATTCTGACAACTTCTATTTGAAAATTATTATTGTATTCAGAACTGTTAATCTAAGATAAGTAATAGACTATGATTACATTTTTGGACAACTTCTCCATCAAAATAAGACCTACTGACATAGACAGTCCCATGTGAGGAAGCACTCGGCACTTATTTGTATAAAGCATCAATGCTAACACGCACTGAGAAATTAGAACATGACTTGCAAATACTACACTAGCAGAGATCATCAACAAAACAAACAATACCCAAACATATCAACAAAAATGTACATAAAATTATTGAAGAAGCATTTCCAGAAGAGTGCTCCTTTGCACCTGAAATTGAGTCAACTCAGACCAGTTTAATTAACTCTGTCATTAATGAGTTCTGTAGCTCAAACACAAATATGGTACTGATGTAATGTGGTCTACATTTAGTTTACTATAAAACTGATCACAAATGCATATTTTTTATTAGCAGTTTCCTTTGTGTAGCTCTGCAGCTATAAACACCTATAAGAAGCTGAGTGTATATATATATGATCAGTATAATCTGAATTACAACTCTTATTAAATACCACCACCATTCCAAAACCTCAGTTACACACACACACAACACTTTAGTGTAAACAATTTTGGAAGTTCAGGTTGGTAAAAAATATGTGGAATATAAGTCAAGCTTCATAAGGCTCCTCTTCGCTATTGTTTTTTTTAACCAAAATGTATTTTCTACTTTTATTTGCAAATGTCAAGTCCATGAAACCAAGAAGCTCTCTAAACCATCTCTAACAATAAATAGCAGCAAAAGACATACTAGAATTAAGACATACTAGAATTAAGACACACTTGTTTCAGCTGCTTCTGCATATACAAAGTACTTTCATTGTACCAAGATACCCCATGCTTCTACACAGCCTCCCCACATTTTTCACTGGTAGTATCTAGATCTGACACAAGAATCAAAGAAGCTCCCACCAGCTGATTTCATTCTTCACATTCCAAAGTTGGAACACACACTGAAAATTAAGATGGAAATAGACAAGGCAGGAACTGGAAAGAAGATCTCACGCTAAAAGTAATCAAATACTACCCTCAGGACAGGGTCACCTGTCTCTGTCTGTCCATACCAAAGATGCATAGCAGGTCACCTATAACAAAACTCTGAATTCTGATCCAACTTCAGAGCCCACAGCCACACCTGAAGTCAGTGTGAAATGCATTCTGAATATAGGGAATACTGCACAATGTTCTGAAATACTGAGGTCCTAAACAACCACCTCAATTCCATAAATATGTCTGTTTTCAAATGTCTGTTTCTTGGTTTTACATATTTAAAATAGGAATGCTATCACTCATTTCAAAAGCTACTTTTGAAAACAAATTCATTAACAAAGAAAAGACATTTAGATACCCTGAACGGAAGTATTAATATCTTCAGAGAGCTTTTCACACTGAACAGTGTGCAATTAATAACAGATGTAAATTCATGTTGAACAAGCAAGAACATAGTAAATTGCACTATGTCAGCCATGTCCAGTGTAGGACATGGCAGTGAAGGAAGGCTGGTAAGGGCCCATGATAACACACACAATGCATATCTAGTTTGGCTTTGTATCTTTCCGTGGCAAACCTCATAATACTTCTTGACATTAAAAATTACATAATGTGTTTAATAAATCATTGGTTTCTCTGTTTTTTTGCAAACAACCAACTTATGAAAAAGGAATTAAGTTATATAGGTGCTCTTAAGAGTCTTACATGTAAACTATTGGAACATTTTACATGAAACCAACACGAAACTGGAGAAGCAAGTAGTCAACAGATGTAGGCCATAAGGGTAGAACAGCACTGAAGAAAAGAACTGCATCACCAGATTACAAAGAAATCAGCTGACAGTCATCTCCGGCTATGGAAGAGAAGGCTGTGCTCTGTTCCAGTGGCTTACTCCCATTTCTTTCACTGAACTGGCTTTTCCTCCCCCTCCTCTCTCGCACAGAGACAGTCCCTGCTTCACCCCAAAACTGAAGCCAGGTCCTCATCTTGCAGACAAACTGTTTCTGCCTCTATCCTGTCGATTGTCCCTCTGACTTTTTACCCGTAAGTTCAAGCAGGGAGGGAGAAGGATGTTACTATTCCATCCTCCTTTCAAATCCAGACACTTTGGTAATTCCTCTTACCTCGCTTTGCCTACTCCAAGCTTTCTTTTCCAGACACATCATCTGCACAACTATTGATCCACTTACTCAGCACACATGAAAAAGACAGACCTTGTCTTTTGTCAACATCCCTAATCTTGGGAGTCATAAGGCTTGCCCAGCCTTCCTCTCATCTGTGCTGCATTCAAAACTACACCACTGCCCAACAAAACAGTGGGCAGCACAATAGAAATAAGATGCTAGAGAAAAACTAATTTTACCAAGAGGGAGGAGAATAAACTGCATCTATTCCTCACAATCTCATCTATGTAGTCTTTGCAGCTTTTCTCACAGATCCTCAGCAGAGGTCAAGGATACACAACAGCTGTAAAGGAACAGTGGTGTTAGGCCCTTCCATGCACACAACCACCTTCTGCAGGAAGCAACACATGTCTAGATATCAGTTAGTCAATATAAAACACCTCTTTTATTTTGGAGCAATTTTTTGTAAATATTTATGTAGAATAATAATCAGTAACACTGATGTAAAAAAGCCATCTTCAGGAACATCAGGTAATATGGAGAGGAAAAAACCTTGAGAAAAACAAGTAAAATAGAAGTTACTGTGGTATTATTTGTGTGGTATTGTTTGGTTGACCCTCTCCCAAATGTTATAGTTCCCTTGGATTGCAGCTATTCTTGCTTTCAAAATACCCAGGCACACAGGTAATTGGCTTGTCTCACTACCAAAACTCAAAAGTAATATTACAACATCTTTTTCTGGATTTCAGAAATCAGCACTAGATCCCCCTTCATGATGAGCTAAATAAATGTAATAAAAACGCTGAGCCTCCTGAGATCTAGTATTTCTTCTAAAGTATTTCCATACTTACTGCAGAATTGCTTTAAAATACCTCACTGGAATGAGAATACCACAGTAAATCTCAACGCATTTCAAAGCACTACAACACTGAGATGCTCTCTGATTATTATTTTTAAACAGCAAATGCTTTCATTTATTTCAAAGAGTGGAACTATTTGTAATATGCCATTATTATAAATATCAAGAAAATGCTTGGGAGCCTTCAATTCATTTATAATATTTCCTCTCCTTCTTAGGACAGATGTCCATAGCTAACATGACTGAGGTGCTTACTGGGAAGCCTAGCCACTATACTGCTGTGGCAAGTTCCTAAATTTCTTAAAAAATATTTAAGGCAAATCTGACAAAAATTACTTTTCATTTCACAGAACATGACAACCACCTAATTCTGAGCTTTTGTTGCAATTGTGTATGCTTCCTTAAAGATAAAATCTATTCTTTACAAAATATGCATTACACATAAAATAGTATTTTTATTAAAACAGCCCTCTTCCTGAAAGACTGATTCTCATGCAGACAAGGAGGGTGCAGAAAGACAGTTTCTATACAAGATCTTTCCTCTCAGGAGCCAGGCTCACTGAAGAGGTTTCAACAAGACTGTTTTTTACAATGGACAATCTTCTACATTTGCAGAGTGCTCTCTCTCCCTCTTTATTTCTCTCCATCCTTTTTTTTAACCTAATTTCCTCTCAGTATCTCCCCAACAATTTAATGTGGATATCTGATTGACTGCTCCCACGATCTTGCCCATACTATTCTATTATTCTGTCATAATTCGTGTTATAAAAGCACAAGGAGTTAGAAAACCTCTGCAAAGACCACCTACTACAAAGTCCTCTTGAAAAAATGCCTTTCATAAACAACATCTTTGTCTTTGCACCAGTTTCTCAAATAAACTGTCCTCTCACAAAGGTTTGGTTAAAAAAAAAATCCAGACAATTCTGAGCATTAAAAGCTTGCTAAAGAGAGGACATCTTCCATCTTTATCCTAAGAAAACCCACTTGAAAATAAATAATGAAGCAATGAAATATGCCCCAGTATAAGGGAAAGCACAAGTCTATTTGGTTTTGATTTTTTTCTAGTATTGTAAGCCTTCAGTTTTACGTTGTTTTGAAATGAGAGTTCTTATATAGGTTTCCTCATTCAACTTCCAATGGCAAACACAGAACGGACCCAAAATAAAATGCCAAGAGCTACCATACCTCTTCTGTAAAGCAAACTACTTTCTACATTTTACTACACTCTGGAAGTACCACTAAAATAAGAAATACATGAACAACCAAAGTTCAAGATTGAAGGTTATTAAATTGGCTGGTAATTTCAAATCCCAAAGGGAAACTACAAACACCTTGAAGGCATGGAACTTTGAAGACAAGTAGCAGTATGCTGCCACCTTACAAATTTCACCAATGGGAAAAATTAGCAGTTGAAGTGTTTTAAAACAGAGTTTCTGACTTCTAAAACAAAATAGCAAGATGGTTCCAGTGACTCAAAATTCAAGTTAAATAAAGTTTTCAGTGATACTTTGTTACAGACACTGAACTTAAAAGATTCTCTTGGAGGAAGGCAGACTCAAAGTCAATGCCAAGTTTCATGGTCATCTAGCAAAGGGAATCAAAGCTGTCAAGAAGGGAGGGAAGAAAAACCTAATTTGTCATCATTGAGAAAGTCTAAGTTACAAGAAAATGTTTAAACCTTCAGGTATCAGATATTTATTTGTTCTTAATCATATATATGTGACAGAATACAATTTAAAAAATGGTGAGGCAGGAACAGCAAAGCATCACCCATGTGCAAATCACAGTATGCTTCAGATGTTGTTTACTTAAAACAAAAACAAAAAACACAAGAAAACCAACCTGAAAACAGTGAGTTACAGTAACATCACAGCATTGAATAATTCCCAAATGAAAAGATTTATGACATGCCTTTTTAAACAAGCAATAAATACTCAGATTCCAGAATGTAGGTGATGGCCTTTTAACCTTAAACTACACAAACTTGTGCTTCTAGTACATAAATCTAATAATTTGTTTTCACTAGGAAACCCAGAGAGTCTCCTGAGTACAACACACTATGACAAAGTCAGTGAAGGGACACGGCAAATGACCCCAAGAAGAACGACAAAGCAAAATGCTTCCTGGATGTTTGTACTCAAAACCATTACAAAATGATGAAAAACACTACTACAACCTTTTATGTGCTTTATCTTCCCAACAATATAAATTCAGGCAGACAATCTACATAAACCAAGAATTAAAAGCATCCAAAAAGCAGCACTGTGAAAATAACTGACATTTATTAACCCCTCTGGAGATCTTCAGTGCCCTAGAATTGCCACAGCCTTCAACACTGCATTAATAATATAAAGTCCATTCCTGCAAGCCTGCCAGAAAAGACTGGGAAGTGAATAAGCTAAACAATGCTGAAATTCCAAGTGATATTAAGAATCTATGCATGTTTATTTAAATAATAAAAGAAGACTTGTCAATTTAAACAAGAAGCGCTCACGAATCTTACATTTAGGGGGAAAGAAACTCTTCATAACACCACTAAGCTACTTATAATGAAAAGATGAACAAACATAAAAAAGTGGGTAATTTCACTGTCACACAGAAAAAACAAAGCCTCATTTGTCTTGCCCTGTCATATCCGGCATGTTGATTCAAGCCAATATTAACACTGACAAACATATTAACCTACAACATTACATGCCAAAAATCAGTTCCAATTTGGGAAGATGTGCAAGTTTTGTGACGGAGAGGGCAAACAACAACAAAGAAGACTTGCAGTATTAAATGACATAATATGATACTCTGTGCTTTTTCAAAAGGCTCCTGAATATTCTAATCAGCCACAAAGGGTACACTAGACATTTTAGTTTTAGGGTGGGCAAGGAACGAGCGCAGCAGTTTTGCTTTCACCACAACCATCTTCGCAGATTCCCTTCAGTATCCCAGAGGTCCCTTAACCCAGCAAGGTACATCTTCATGGCCATGTATCTTGACGTAGTGAAAGCAAAACAATCACAGCACTCAGCGATGCCATTACCATTTCTCAGTCACAAGGGATTAAAACGCTCGGACCCGGGGCAGATGCTGGGAGAGCCCGCGGCAGAGCAGTTCACCGCCCGCCGCAGCCTGGGCTGCAGCTGCGAGGGATTGACACCGCTGACGGTGGAACCCGGCTTGGGAGAAACTCCGGGCACAGTTCCGGCATCCGAAATAAATTAAAGTAAACAGTGTTGCTCTCTCTCATCCACCCTGTTAGCAGCCTCTCGGTTGAGCTGGAGACCACACACCCAGACCACACAGCACCAGCTGAACTCACTCGCACGCAACATCTAGAAGCTGTCACTCTGCTGGGGTACGGGGAGGGGAGAGAGAGGGGGGCCGGAGTGCGAGTGTCCGTGTGTGTGTGTGTGTGTGTGTTTAGAAAAACTGCTTGCTCTCTCCTCCTATCATTACAGCTGGTTATGTTTTGTGTGCTTGGGAAGGAGGGAAAGAAGGAAGGGAAAAGAAAAAAGACCTATAAAGCTCGCTAAGAAAACACACTGGCCTTGGCCTTTTGTAGTAATGATTTGCACTCCTCCTGTACTAGTTTAGTAGCTGATGAAGGGCTAACAAAGCATCCATTTAACATCAATTAACCTTCTATCTATCACATGTCAAAAAAAAAAAATAGACTACAATAAATCCATTTCCTTGTACATTTTAAATTACAGCATCCTGTCAATTACAATGTGAAAAATACCTATATATTGATCTATTTTTACATCAGGACTTCTGAGATGTTATTTATTTGGAGAGGGGAGAGATATTCCCCACAAAGATCAACCACACAGATGACATTATGACATCAAAATGCTGAATTTTCTCCAAAAACATTCCATTGTAAAATGAAGTTTTATTTGTTAGCATCATATACCATAAACAACCTGAAGGAAGTTAATGAGCCAACATATAACACTGACTTTGTAATTCATCAGCAGCAAGAAGTAAAAATAGCAAAACAATAAAAATAGATTAAAACCAACAATAGCCTATAATACAGATGAACAGAGACTTTTAAAAGGAGGGGGAGTTCTTTGTTTCTTTAAGCTCAGAAATAATTTCATCTGCCAATTATGTCACCTGTTCAAACAGAGAAAGCGGAATAAAATGTTTGAGGACTCATAAAATCTATTTCACTGAGTCGACTTTAAAAAAAGATTTCCTTCCCTCTGCTCTGCTACCATGAACACACATACCTCCCCCATCAAGCTCACCAGCACACAAATTTAATTTCATACATACACATCTGGACAGCCCAGAACCACAGTCACATTTTCACCTCAGTTCAAAATCTTTTTACCTAAGTGACAATGACAATCTCCAAGTGCCACTACTAAACAAAACCATCAAAACTGCAATAATCCAAATGTCAGTAACAGCCTTATAAACTTGGATGAATATATCTGTGTTTATAAAAACCTTGAGAAGAAAATCCAAAAAAATATTTCGCCTTACTAAATACATTTTAAAAAATGTTAGCTTCAAAGTTCTGTAACTTCACACTGAAAAGAATTTATTCACCTAATTCATTAATTAGGTCAATATGCTGGTTTACACCAGTTCTTGAATGAATGGTTTTGCTGATATATTCAATGTAACAGCACCTATTCATTACCAAGACTCAAGTCAAACCAATTTAAGTGTTCTGAATGTCTATTTTGGTCATACTGGCTTGCCTAGAAAAGGTCAATAGCATAGAAGGAAATATAATTAAAGAAAGTTTGAACACAGATGTTTCTCCCCAAAATTTCTGCTACTTTCCTTATAAATTACATTGCAACTCCCCAGAAATTAATTCATCTACTTGTTAAAAGCTTCCGTATTTACTGTGTGACACATCACTACAATCTAGCAACATTGTAAAGTCCTAAACATCTATATATAAACATATATATATATAAAAGTCAACTCAGCTTTATACAAAACCATATCACAGATGGCCATAAATCTCCCATTAATTTCTAAATTCTCACAAAGCACATCTTCCTACATCTGCTTCCACCTCCAACATTCCACAATGTTTGCTTCATCCAGAAGTCATTATCCTACTCTCTTCCAGTTAAGCCATTCATTCCTCTTTTGTTCCAAAGTTATGATTAATTTTTTGTACATCATTTAATTAATAGGAAAATGGTAAAAAATCTTAATATCTCATTATCATTTAATCTTATGTTATTCACAGGCAGAAATTTGAAAACAATACTTCAAGCATCAAAATCTTTCAAATATGTTTATGCTAATGCATTCAGAAAGATCCAGAAGTTCAGAAAAATAAACTAAATGAATCCCAAAGGGATGAATTTTTTTTCTAGAAAAAAGAAACAAGACACCACAGATTTTTTTTCTAAGCCCTGTAACTATATACAATATTCTTTATAAAAACACTATATAACCACTGTAATTACACAGTTCACATGGTCGAAGCTTTAACTTGGATGCTTGTATGTAAGACTGTAACACTTACGCTTACTGTGTGACTATTTTAGCAGTTCCTTTTGTTTCAAAACTATTTAAAAGATGAGACATACACTTGTGTTACTGAGATTCTAGTATTTTTCATGTTCTCTCCCCAACACCTCTTTCTGGCCTTTGCTCATGGATGTACTCAAGCCATATGCTAGAGCGTTTTTCTCAATTTACATGGTCCAACACACACTCAATACTTCCCTGACAAGACTGTGTGCACAGGTATTTTTCTAACAAAAGCCTCTCTTTGCCTTATGGGTCTTCATTTCTACTTGTCTGCCTAAAATCCCATCTCCTGTATGGAGTGATCACACTTAGAGAGTAGTGAGGTTGTCTTGTGAGAAACACAATCTCCCCTGCCTTCTCTTGTAAGGAAACATGCAAAGAACCCATCTGCTATATACATAGCTTCTGAATTTTTTGCCAAAAATTCAATGCACAGTTTTCCAGCAAGAACCAAGGTATACCTGTTAAAACCACTGTGAGATTTGAAATGTCACAAGACTCACAGAATTCCCAAACAGAAAACTGAAAGTAATTGCTTTTTTAATTGAGACATTTCATGAGTATCTCAAAAAAATTAGTTTAGTTTATCCTCAACGCAAAATTGGCTATCTAAAAAGGAACTTTTACTTAAAATAGTCTTAATTTTTAACTAATGCAGGCTTTTTGATGAACTTCCAAACACGGGGGTACATCGCTTCTACGTTATCAACAGTGTCAAAGGAAAAAAAAAATACAAGTCTAAATATACCTAAAAATCCTTGATTTATACGGTAATCTGATCCACAGACACTTTTACACTGCCAGAGACCCCACTGGTTTCTGCACAATATAGCCTAAGCATAGTCTTTGAGAATAAAACTGAAAATCTGGGAATCTGCAGTTCTGTTAAGGTCAAGGGAAAATCAGACCCCTTAAGGACTTGGTGTCTCAGAAACTTTGTTTTCCTTAAAAACAAAGCAAGCAAAATTAGAAAGGAAACATGGGCTTTCACACTCATCACCAGACATAATCACAGTATTTTCTAATGAAAATGCTGAACATACTTTCTGCAGATTAGTAACGTCAGTAGTCAAGGAAAGGCTACACAGACCAAGTTCTTTTTGGAGAAAAATCATTAAATACTTCCAAAATAATATAAAAAGTACAATTACAAAGATTTTCTCCAGAGGAGTGAAGTGTATGACCTGGTGTTGTTTAATATACTAAACACGTATCTTACCTTTCCCTATGCAAAGCCTGTAACACGGCAATCACACAATAAATAATTATTTGCAATCATTTCTGTCATTACTTGGTGTCTAGGGAAGTTGCTCCAGGGGGGTTTGGAGGTTTTTTTTTTTCTCCAGGGTATCACAAGAATGATTTTTTTCTCCCTGCTGCCCGTCCCTTCTCTTTATAACTTTCAACACTGGGAGAATAATCCACATGTGTTTGAACAG